>NC_060128.1:89696047-90338954 GCF_021461395.2 Schistocerca americana
ATTTCCTAATCACAGTTAAGAAAAATTCATCATTTTAGTTTGTTAAATACACTTATGTTGCAAAACAATCAGGAATTGCCATATTTTAATAAGACATCTAATTACTTTTCCAGATATGTTACTATTATTTCTGACAAATTTTGAAGTGTTCTGTGTTGTGTGTGGAAGTTGGTTCTGTGATGAAATTTTCAGTCACCATTGGTTATTAAAATTTTTGCAGTTTTATGTGCTGTAATTCACTGGCAAAGTGACGGAGTTATTTTGTAGCTGTAGACTCAGTCACCAGTTTGTCTTCTTCCATGCTAGCTGAAATGTTATTGAAGAAAAAAACCGGCTCCTGTGAAATGGCATCCAATTTTTTCTTCGTAGCGTTAAATTAACGAATGCTGACTTCCTTTATGGAAACAAACAGTAAAACAAAAAAACATTAGGGAACTTTACCAAGACATAAATGGGTATAGGAAGGGGTTCAAGGCTAGGACAAATGCACTTCGAGGGATGCCTGGGGAATACTGACAGACCCCAGTGCTATATTAAGTAAATGGAGGGCGTGTTTTGAGCATCTATTAAATGTACACCAGGAAGCAGGAAATGAGCAGGTGTACGAAATACATACAGCAGAACCCCAGATACGTGAGCCAATGTTAAAGGAAGTAAGAGATGCAATCAATAAATTGAAAAACCATAAAGCACCAGGATCAGATTGCATAACTACAGAATTAGCTAAAAACGGGGGACAGAGGTTGGTGGAAGTAGTCCACAAAGTGATAACTGAAGTATGGAACTCAGAGATGATACCTGAGGAATGGCAGGAGTCGATTCTGATCGCAATTTTTAAGAAGGGCGACAAAATGGATTGTAGTAATTATGGAAGGATATCGCTATTACCAGTATGTTCCAAAATTTTGTCAAATGTTCTGCTAAGCAGGCTTATACCATATGCAGATGAAATTGTGGGGGATTACCAAGCTGGCTTTCAGAGGAACAGATAAACTATAGACCAAATATTCACCTTGCGTCAAATTTTGGAAAAGAAATGGGAATACAATAAACCAGCTCATAATCTTTTCATAGATTTTACAAAACCATATGATTCAGTATTGCAGTCAAAATTGTACAGAATTCTTTTGGAACTTGGTATACCAAAGAAGTATGTTAGACTTACAGAAGCGAGTTTGAAAAACACAAAAGGTAGAGTACGCATGGGGAATTTGGAGTCGGAAGAATTTGTAATAAAGAATGGACTTACACAGGGAGATGCCCTGTTTCCGCTACTTTTTAATTTAGTCCTAGAATATATTGCACGAATGGCAGCAGATAATTCAGAGGGTGTGGAGTTAAATGGAAATATTAAGATACTAGGGTATGCAAGTGATCTAAACATCATTAGCGATAGGAAAGAATCTGTAACAGCAAATACGAATGTGTTAATCAAGGCTAGTGAAGATGTAGGTCTAAGGATAAGTGAAGACAAAACTAAATACGTGGTTACTACTAGAATGCCAACGGCATTGGATCGGGAAATGTTAAGAGTTGGAGATATGCAGTTTGAAAAAGTAAACACATTTAAGTATCTAGGTGCGGACATCACTTCGAGAAATGAGATTGAATCTGAACTGAAGAAGAGTTTACGGGCAGGAAATGCGTGCTACTTCTCACTGAATAGATTACTTTCATCACGGATATTGTCTAGGAATTTAAAGATTAGAATATACAAAACTATTATTCTACCAGTCATGCTGTATGAGTGAGGGACTTGGTCTCTCACTGTGCAAAATGAAAAGTTGTTTCAAGTATTTGAAAACAAAATTTTGAGGAAAATTTTCGGAGCAAAAATGGATGACATTAGCGGAGAGCAGTGAAAACTGCATAATGAAGAGGTTCACGAACTCTATTCAAGCCCTGCATAATCAGTAATTAAATCACGTAGGCTGCAATGGGCAGGTCACGTAGCTCGAATGGATGAGGGCAGGGCAGCCCGCAGAGAACTGGTAGGGCACTTAGAGGGAAAACGTCCTGTGGGGAGACCGAGGCATAGATAGGAGGACAATGTGAAGGCTGATTTGAGGAGCCTAGGTATTGAAGGTGAATAGAAGGAAATAGCCCAAGACAGGGACAGATGGCGAAAATACGTTGCTGCGGTAATGGTCTCTCGAGTCCGGTATGACCAGTGAGTAATTGAGTGACTTCCTTTATTGTGACGTCATCACTGTTGTCATGATCCTTGAAGTTCCACGGCCTGCAGCGCATTGCACAGCTGGGGTAGCAGTGGCACAATGTAACTGACTAACTAGCAGGTGTTGCAACACCCAGAAAGATTACTCTTGTCACCTCATCCTGCAGATAGCCTGCATCCATCCAAACTCGGGCACGTGCATGAAAAATATGGAAAGCCCACGTGGGTTGAAACTAATTACTTAAGTAACGAGAAAACAGTTCCCAAGGTCGCAGCCTTCATTTGTGATTAGTGGAAGGCAGGGGACAGCTCATCGCTCTCTCCAAAGTGATATGTTACATCACACTTTCCGTTCCATAGAATACTGTAACCTTTTACTTCTGTTTGAAAGTACGAGGGACATTCATAAGTGGGGCAACACCTTTCTTTTCTTGGCCAGTTTCGATTTAAAAACTGCAGAATTTTATGTGGGACATCTTGGAATATTCCCGCTTCAGCCCCGATAGTTACGTGAAGTTTCAATGGGTGGCAGCACTATACGTAGCCTTCAAAATTGCTTTTGTAACGGAGGTGCAGTCCGAGCAGAGGATTGTCATTGAGTTTCTTTTGGCAGAAAACCAGAGCATCACAGATACTCATACATGTTTGCAGAATGTATACGGAGACCTGGCAATGAATAAAAGCACAGTGAGTTGTTTGGCGAAGCATCTGTGATCATTGCAGCAAGGTCGCACAAACCTGTCCAGTCTGCCGTGTGACGGCCTACCACACACAGCTGTGAATCCTGCAGTGTTGGGAGATGCGGACACTCTCATTTGAGGTGATCAACAAATCACAAACGAACTCCTTCCTGCACAACTGAATGCCTCTGGTAGTGATGACACACTTGTCCACCAGTTGGGCCACTCGAAAGTTTGTGACCACTGGGTTCGTCACCGCCTGATACAAGACCAGAAAGAGCAACAAAGGGCCATCTGTGCAGAATTGCTTGCACGTTAAGTGGCTGATGGTGGAAATTGTTTTTTGAACATTTTTACAGGTGACGAAACGTGGGTTCATCACTTCAAACCAGAAACCCTGGAGTGACACCACACCACTTCCCCTCCGAAGAAAAAGTTCGAAGCCACTACCTCGGCCGATAGTCGTGGTGACGGTCTTCTGAGACTCTTAAGAGGCTAATCCGTTTGATGCACTCACTCGTGGCACAACAATTGACTCTGAATTGTGTTGTGCTGCTCTCAGGAAATTGAAGAAATGACTTCTGCATGTTCATTGTGACAAAAATGGTAACAAATTTGCGATCTGAAGTTTTCCCGACGTATTTCCGATTTGAACAGTTCTCGGGTATCCGACCGGGTAGCATCGTAATTTCTCCACAGTATTTCGGCAGACGTACATGCTGCCATCTTCGGGTGGTTCCTGACGAATGCTGTGCTGTTCCTCTCGGCTAGTGTATATAGGGCGCCGAGACGAACAGCACAGCGTTCGTCAGAAACCACTTGAAGATGGCAGTGTGTACGTCTGCCGAAATATTGTGGAGAAATTAGGGCGCTACCCACTCGGATACCCGAGAACTGAAACAAATTTCTTCCCTGTGACAATGCAAGGCCTCACATAAGCCTGTGCGTACAAGAACAGCTCACAAAACTTCATAGGACTGGACTTCTTCATCCACCCTACAGCCCAGATCCCGCATCTTGCGACTTCCATCTGTTTGGTCCAATGAAGGATGCTCTCCGTGAGAAGCAGAATGTGGATGATGGCGAGGTTATTGAAGCCACAAGACATTTGAAGTCAGCCAGTGGAGTGGTACCTTGTGGGCTTACGGACCTTCCCTGTAAGATGGCACAAGGCCGTCACAATGAATGGAAGTTATGTTGAAAAACAGCTTTTTGTAGCGAAAGGAATGGGAAATGATATGGTGTATTGGAATCCTGAAGAAAACTGTGCTGCTTTCAGGAGAAAAAATGTGTTGCATTAGTTATTGAATTCCACCGTATAACAGTGAATATGTGCTAAATGAATATATGTTTTACCTAATTAAGTTATCACTGGTGACATCGCTTATGAATCTAAATAATACAATGAACAGCAATTAACATTAGTGAAAAACAAAAGTTGTAGTATTAAATGTTTTCCTATGTAGTAAAAATTGTATCAGGCAGTATACTAAAAATGTGTATCAGTACTTCACCTAACCCATCTCCCTTCTTTATCAACTATTAAGGTGAGGTTTCTTCCCCAAACTCGTCATTTGGAAAATACGAGGTCATCTTATATTCACAGACTAAACTATTTCTGACAGGGTAAAAGTTTCTACAGTGTTCAATAGATTAAGATGGGGTTCTTCTTACATTGACAGATGAAGCTTTGGCTGTTGAGGTTTTGTATAAATTCTTTTTGAAGGGTTTCTGATACAAAGTCCTCAATGCATTATTGATCTCGTTCTATCAATCACGTGTCATTTGACCTGTGGTGCTAGTGCAGTGGATAGATACGTGAAAAACAGTGAACCAGCTAGTTCAACAATCTAATGCTCTGTTTAAAAAATTGACAGTTTGCTGAAACACAGGAGGAAATAGTATTAAATGCTACCAACACACAAACTTTTGTTGTATTTTAATATGTTTGCGATAGATGTTCTCGTACACATACGAATACTGTATACACACATTTATGCTGCTTTTTAAGTAGAGGTAATACTTAAAGGCAAAAGTATTGTACTTCAAAAACCATTACGTGATTCTGAACCCACATTACTATTTTATTTGCTTATGAGAAACTATATTTACAAAGTGTGCTGCAAATGAAAATTCAGTAGCTGTTCACATATTAGAATACCAGGGGAAATTTTACCAGCTTTTTGTCAACTGTAGAGCAAGATAGTAACATTTAGATGAAATGAGAAACAAAATTAATCCAGAATTAAATGTCTAACAAACAAAACAAATGACATTAAACTGACTGAAGTATTATCGCAAGAATAAATCACAGCAGGAAGACCTATTGAGGAGATAGTACCAAGAGACGGCATAGATCATGGGATGAGCGATAGATAGTTCAAGAAATGAACTGTGTCATAACTGTGATCTTTTCTTTAAGTATTAGTTGCTGTTGTTACATATGCACTGCACCCTAGAAGCTATTGCCACCCACATTTCACTGTTGCTCAAGCACAGCACTATGGAGTAGTGGTGGTGGGTGGGGCGGGGGGGGGGGGGGGGGGGACACAACAGTGATACCTCCTCCTTAGCTGAGAAGTGTAATGAGTGTGGGGAGAGGAGTGGTGAGTAGGCAACAAATTTCATCTCGCTGCCAACCATGGGAGTCGGTACTGCATACTTTGGCTTTTTATGAACATCTACCATGAGATTGACAGGAAGTGCAAAATGGCTAAGCAGGGATGGCTAGACGAAAAATGTAAGGCTGTAGAGGCCTATCTCAGTAGGGGTAAGATAGATACTGCCTACAGGAAAATTAAAGAGACCTTTGGAGAAAAGAGAACCACTTGTATGAATATCAAGAGCTCAGATGGAAAACCCAGTTCTAAGCAAAGATGGGAAAGCAGAAAGGTGGAAGGAGTATGTAGAGGGTACAAGAGCGATGTACTTGAGGACAATATTATGTAAATTGAAGAGTATGTAGATGAAGATGAAATGGGAGATATGATACAGCGTGAAGAGTTTGACAGAGCACTGAAAGACTTGAGTCGAAACAAGGCTCTGGGAGTAGCAACATTCCATCGGAACTACTGGCGGCCTTGGGAGAGCCAGTCCTGACGAACCTCTACCATCTGCTGAGCAAGATATATGAGACAGGCAAAATACCGTCAGACTTCAAGAAGAATATAATAATTCCGATCCCAAAGAAAGCAGGTGTTGACAGGTGTGAAAATTATCGAACTATCAGTTTAATAAGTCAGGGCTACAAAATACTAATGCGAATTCTTTACAGACGAATGGAAAAATTGGTAGAAGTTGACCTCGGGGAAGATCAGTTTGGATTCCGTAGAAATGCTGGAACACGTGAGGCAATACTGACCCTACGACTTATCTTAGAAGAAAGATTAAGGAAAGGCAAACCTATGTTTCTAGCATTTGTAGACTTAGAGAAAGCTTTTGACAATGTTAACTGGACTACTCTCTTTCAAATTCTGAAGGTGGCAGCGGTAAAATACAGGGAGCGAAAGGCTATTTACAATTTGTGCAGAAACCAGATGGCAGTTATAAGAGTCGAGAGGCATGAAAGGGAAGCAGTGGTTGGGAAAGGAGTGAGACAGGGTTGTAGGCTCTCCCCGATGTTATTCAAGCAGTAAAGGAAACAAAAGAAAATTTGGAGCAGGTATTTAAATCCACGGAGAAGAAATAAAAATTTTAAGGTTCGCCGATTACATTGTAATTCTATCAGAGACAGCAAAGGACTTGGAAGAGCAGTTGAACGGAATGGACAGTGTCTTGAAAGGAGGATATAAGATGAACATCAACAAAAGCAAAACGAGGATAATGGAATGTAGTCGAATTAAATCGGGTGATGCTGAGGGAATTAGATTAGGAAATGAGACACTTGAAGTAGTAAATGAGTTTTGCTATTTGGGGAGCGAAATAACTGATGATGGTCGAAGTATAGAGGATATAAAATGTATACTGGCAATGGCAAGGAAAGCTTTTCTGAAGAAGAGAAATTTGTTAACATTGAGTTTGGACAAGAA
The DNA here is from genome assembly GCF_021461395.2 of Schistocerca americana. Lineage (NCBI taxonomy): Eukaryota > Metazoa > Arthropoda > Insecta > Orthoptera > Acrididae > Schistocerca > Schistocerca americana. The sequence continues at coordinate 89,702,932 of NC_060128.1, forward strand.
GAGAATAGAAGCTTTTGAAATGTGATGCTACAGAAGAATGGTGAAGATTAGATGGGTAGATCACGTAACTAAAGAGGAGGTATTGAATAGAATTGGGGAGAAGAGGAGTTTGTGGCACAACTTGACAAGGAGGAGGGACTAGTTGGTAGGACATGTTCTGAGGCATCAAGAGATCACAAATTTAGCATTGGAGGGCAGTGTGGAGGGTAAAAATCGTAGAGGGAGACCAAGAGATGAATACACTAAGCAGATTCGGAAGGATGTAGGTTGCAGTAAGTACTGGGATATGAAGAATCTTACACAAGATAGAGTAGCATGGAGAGCTGCATCAAACCAGTCTCAGGACTGAAGACGACGACAACAACAACAACAACAACAACAACAACAACAACAACAACAACCATGTTTAAACTGTTTGCCTGTATCCATTTGTATTCAGAATCAAATTGACTTTACAATTGGTCTGACACTCAACAATAGCATACATTTCTGCAGGAGATGCTAAAAGTCTAGACTGCGGCCAGTGTTGTACTCACGTGTTTAGTGCAACAGTGTTGTCGGTACTCACTGTGAGCTATGATGCAAACGATAGGAGTGTGTCAGCTGCTGGTTCTAAACAGCCAGTGAGAGAGCGGCAAGCGGGCGATATATTTTTGTAGTAAAAGACATTGTAACATTCTCACATCAGTATAGATGCGAAATCGGCTTTGTGTTAAAGTATTTGGAAGACACACCCAAATATGTGTAACAATGGAGATATAAGTTTCACAACTCTCTATTAGGGGTGGTGGTGGTGGTGGTGGTGGTAGTTGTTGTTGTTGTTGTTATAAAAAATAGTGGTACCACATATGACAGGCTAAACAAAGGCAGCAGTGAAGATGAAATTTAATGTAAACATTTTCTTTTTGTTTTATTTTGGTTTCTTCTTTTATTATCAGAATGTTGACAACCAATAAATAGCATAAGTTAGAATAGGTGTAATGCTAATTTTTTAGACAGATACATTGTCATTAAAAGTTTGTCATTTAGACTAGCCAGAATATGTTAAAAAATAAGTTTTTCTCAAGGAACCTCTTAAAAAAAAGAGGGGGGGGGGGTGCCTTATATTCAGGCTTATAGTATTCTTGGCTGAATAAAGTAAATACTAGCCATGACAGCCTTTGCTGTAGAGTTTTTTCTTTCCTTGGGAGCCTTGTTATATTAGAGCTTAGAATATAATAAAAGATCCTGCAGCAGATTGCTTTTACGGGTCTAAAGCTAACTTTGATGTGTTTTAATTGCATTCTATTATCTTTGGTTCTCCCACAGGCCACGACACAGTCTAAAACAGGACAGCAAGTACCTCCAGCAAAGCGCAGTCCAGTGCCGCGGGACTACTCGGCCTGGGAGAAGTACGATGCAGACAAGGAGTTGACGTTAATGGAGATAGAGGAGCAGCAGCAGCAAGAGGAGAGGGAGAGGAAGCGGCGGGAGGAGCAGCTGCAGGTGCAGCGCCTGCAGGACGAAATGAAGAAAGCGGGGAAGGGAAATGCCGAGATGGTGGTACCAGGTTTGTCGTCGGGCTTTCTCTCGTAAAGCTGTCAATGTCCTGTAGAAAAAGGAAGTACAGTATACTCCTGGTTATTTGGGAAAATGTGGGGAAGAGAAGATGCACAAATAATAAAAAACATGAAGAACTGACATATTTTCAAATGTGTATTTGGAATGGTGTCTACTAAATGGGTAGTAATGTCGGTGGCCAATGTCTGTGTGTGCTCGGGCACGGCTCAGCGCAGTAGTATTCTGCTGCCGGTCTGTCTTAGGATCTGTGGTTGCCCCTAGCAGCCCACAACTTGGGCTTCTGGTCCCTGGGTGTGGGTGGCGTGTGTAAAAATGCACGAATAATCCACACATAAATAATTGCGAGTACACTGTACTAAATTTAAAAGTTGCGCAAAATGTTGTGATCTTCTCCTGTTGTTTGAGCTGCTTTGTTTACTCCCCAGATTTTATGAGAGAAGATCAGAAAGTAATGCACAATAATTTTATTATTAAAATGTTTAATAGGTAACAAAAAAAAGATCTGAAATTAACTCGCATCATTCGCCTACTTTTTCTACATAGTCTACAGCTTTCTCAACACATTTCTCCCATTGTGGTATCAGTTTCAGTATGCCCTGTTTGTGGAAGTCCATTTGTTTGGAGTATAGCCATCTATGGACTTCTGATTTTCACTTCCACATCTGTCATGAAGCATTAGCCGGCTAGGAATTTCTTCGTGGCACCGAACAGAAGAAAAGTGTAAGGTCCGGACGGTATAGTGGATGCTGGAGCACCTCCCATAAAAGTTTAGCAATTTTCTTATAATCAGGAGCAGCTAGGTGGGGTTGAACATTGTCATGAAGAAGTTTGACACTGTCAGTATTAGAGTTGTTGTGTTTGTTAAACAGGGCATGACACAATTTAACCAAAGTTTTAATGTAGGCTGCAGCATTCAAAGTGGCCTCTTGGCTGCCAGTAATACACCGTGCATAAAGCAGAACACTGTCACAGCACTTTCCTAGTAGATTCAGTCAGTTTGAATTTTTTTGTACTGGAGAACCAGCATATTTCCACTTCGTAGAGGCTTGCTCGGTTCGGGGTGTGTGGTGGTATGCCCATTACTCATCACAAATAATGATTCCTTTCTCAAATTCATGCCCTTCTGCAGCGTAATGTTATTTTAAACTACAGAAACTTGGTGCCATGCACTCAGATGGTCTGTGGTATTGCCCTGTTGTCGGATGGCTGGCCAAGGTGGCCGAGCGGTTCTAGGCGCTACAGTCTGGAACTGCGCGACCACTACAGTCGCAGGTTTGAATCCTGCCTCGGGTATGGATGTGTGTGATGTCCTTAGGTTAGTTAGATTTAAGTAGTTCTAATTTCTATGGGACTGATGACCTCAGCAGTTAGGTCCCATAGTGCTCAGAGCCATTTGATTTTGTTTTTGGATGCTCTGGACAATGCATGACTACAAATGCTTTGCCTGCTGGAGATTGCGATGTATCGAAGGTGGCCCATATGCTCGATGGTAGCGTGCCATCCTTCCACTGTGGGGGCCTGGGGCAAACCTGCCAGGGTCCTGACACATCCATTGTAGTTTCATGAAAAGATGTACCTGGGACAAACGCGTTAACAGCTGTTAGTTTGCACACAGAAAGTCTTTTACAAATTGTGTCGTCCCTGAAAAGGGCCTTTTTTGCAGCAAAGACATTGTTTATTTAAAGCAGGTGCTCAAACTGGGGACCCTCTGATGCGACACAAGCTCGATAACATTGAAAGGTGTTTTGCCAAACTCTTTCAAAGATTCCTGGTATTGCCCTGATGTGATTGGCGGCATGTTGAATGCGATCCATTAAATCCTGTTCATTTCTGGCTGATTCGCATCTGGGTGGGTCAACAAGAACCTTGAAGAATCCCCATAGAAAAAAGTTCAGTGGCATAAGGTCTGGTGATCATGGAGGCCATATCCTATGAGCACCTCTGAATTACCTGGCCATCGAAGAGTTCATTTAAATATGAGCGCACAGCATGACTGTTGTGTGGGCACCCCATCGTGCTGCAACCACATGCGTTGCCATATGTACAGGGAACATCTTCCAGCAGGCCGGGTAGAGCTTCTTGCGAAAAGTGAAGGTAATTTGCCCCGGTAAGTCAAGAACTTAGACGGTCCAGCCCAGTCAGATGGTCCCCGACAATGCCTGACCAAATGTTGAGTGAAAATCATTCCTGGTGTCCGTGGACGTATGTGATGTGAGGATTTCCACTTGCCATGCAATGAACGTGTAAAGTGTTGTATAGGCCATCCCGATGGAAGGTGCACTCGTCGGTAAACAACACAATGCTAGGGAAGTCGGGATCTCGTGTAACACATCGTAGAAACCACCGGCAAAATCCTAGCCCCTTTTCATAGACTACCACACGATTTAGTTCTTGGACAGTGTGGAAACTAAATGGATGGTGGCTGTCATCCCTCAAAACGTTCCCAGACTAACCGATGAGTGACTCTCATGTCGTGGCCAACTGCTCGAGTACTTGTTGTAGGCACTCCCTCGAATCGTTCGAGAACAGTCTCTTCAAATGCAGCATTCCGACGTGTTCGAGGTCTTCCAGCATCACCACAATATCCCCCTAACGAGCCTGGTTTGCCGAGTCACTGGTGAATTGCTGTAAACGTTTGTGGGTGTGGGTGGTGTCTTGATGGGTACTATTCCTCATACAATCGTCGAGCTTCATGCGCATTACCGTATCTCATCGTCCTTCAAATGAATACTGTGCTGCCACGCTTACTGTATGAATAAATCGCAGCTGACGTCTGTGTGCTCCGAAGCGAAGCTTACGTGTGAATGCCTGTGACGTGAGGTGCAGACAAACAGCAAGACGTATTAGAGATGTGTGCATATCTGTTGGGGCTGTGACAGGGCAAGGGAAGTTTGTACTTGTGAACAGACAACCATAGCGCTGCCTGTCAACCAACGAATGGCAACAGGACAATCCCGTGGCCAATCGGAGCACATGGCACCAAGTTTCCATAGTTTAAAAGTGGTGCGTTGTCGGCCTACACAACATTAGTAATTTTGGTTCCTACTGGCATCAGCTATCCAAGGTTAAAATTTCGTGACACAATTTTTCTCCACCCTCTATATTTCACATTGATACATGTGTGTTCTTGGTTTTACTGTAATAAATAGACATAAAATAAAAATAAATAAATAAAAATTTTATTGGATTGTGCTGCATATTAAACAAGTGTATCATATTATTTACTAAATAGTGAGAATGAAGGTTTCATTACAACTGCAGGGAGGGAATGTTGTGTGTGCAGTTTTTGATGCAGCCTTTAGTGTTGGACATGGTGGAGAAGCGAACATTATAACTCATGTGAATCCAAATAGACAGTGCACTTAATTGCACTGTATGACCATCAAACTGTCAAGAACACTGATTTCGAAACACATGGGATCGCTCGCACATCTTGTAAATAAGGTGCTTCTCCTTTTTCTAGCAGAACATTCAATAATGGTTTAAAAAGATGGAACTAGTTTTGTAATGAAAAAATGGTCTAAATAAATACAACTCTCATGGAAAAGGGCTTCCTTTATTCAATAATTTTTAAGGTTTGGTGTCCGCTGAGAAGTAAAAAAATTGTTTGCTGATGTGGTTGAGCCAGGAGCATTAATTTGAAGTATCATTGCAGCCAAATAAATTTTCTGTGACATGTGCCCCGATTTATGTCGCAGCTAACTTGACACCGACAGAACGGGAGCTGTTGGCCACTAGAGAGAAGGATAAAGGCAACGATTTCTTCAAAGTGGCCGATTACAGCAACGCCATCAAGCACTACTCTGCTTCAATTCAGATTCTCCCGACACCTGTCGCCTACAACAATAGGGCCATAGCAAGTAAGTAGTTGTGGCATGTGCTGAAGTGTATGTCCAAACATTGTTTATTGCAATTTTGTCATATGATGACATGATGGAGACCATTGCTGTTATTTGAAGACAAATGTTGATGGTGTTAGGACAGCAACCAACCACACAAAAACAGCACTATATCCTTAATGAACAAACAGAGTTAGCTAACACCCCTTTCCTGAAAAATTTCCAAAAATTATTTTCCAGTCTCCAAAGCAAATAATATTAGTACGCCTATCTGCAGGTCAAGTAGCAAATTTATATGTTACTATAATTCTCATGATGCTAAATGTAGTTAAATAATGTACTATTTTACCTATACAGTAAAAAAAACAACAACAACAATACTTTATAATTAGTGTAACCGTATCAACTCAAAAAATCAATGTCTCTGTACTAGTGTAAAAGGCACTTCAGTTGCGTAAGTGACTATGATCCTTTCCAAACATATGACATCTGAAAATGTTACAATATATCATAGCATCTTTGATACTCATATGTTTGTAAGCTCTTTGTGTGCATCAAAACATGTGGTGCATGGTAGAAATCTTCTTGGTGACAAATCTAAAGTGTGCAGTGAGAAAAATATATGTATGCAACAATAAGAATGCAGTGGGAATCTATTCACATCTGTTGGACGAATGTTATGAAAACACACACTCCAAACCGACATTTCTCGTAAGTCACATGCAACAAAAATGTATAACGCAACCATCTGTGTATGGCGTACTTATAATTATGTATTATTTATATTTTAGGACAATTAATCTGTAAAAAACACATCACATATCATAAAGAAAGCGTGTAAACCGTCTGAGGATGAATCACAATGATTTGAAACCGGTAACGGGACCCTTTGAATAAAGGAACTGAAAGTAAATTTGTGGCTGGTTGCTGTCCTAACACCATCAACATTGTTTATTATCTCTATCTCTATCTCAATTCACACACACACACACACACACACACACACACACACACTAGGAGCCTACACATGATTGTCATTTTTGCAGCACAAAATCACTTGTTCTGATGCCAGTGTGTCCCTTTTCAGCCCCATTCACCTGCTGTACACACTAATGGATTCCTGTCCTGCACACTGCCTGCCTCCCTCTCTTCCACCAATTGCCCCTTCCCAACCCCTCCTCTCACTTCCTGCCTCTCTCCCTCCACCTACCCACCCAACACAACCCCTCGCCACAGACTACATCTCTGCTCTTCCAAACCTAATCTGCAATGATTTCCCCTGCCATATCCTCACGCATCTCTAATCCACCCACGTTCCCCAAGAGTCAGCTGAATAGGTGTGCCCCCCTTGTCACCCGTATCACCACGGATTAGAGTAAATGAACCGTGTTCGTATATGCGAAGACAGTAACTTTTTCTCGAAAGAACAGACTGTTGATGACCGTGCAGCTTTTCCCTGGAATAAATGATGACTGACAACCTAAGCTGCTGACAGGTGTTGTTGATATACCTCGATGTGGACAGCTGAAAATGTGTGCCCCGACCGGGACTCAAACCGGGGATCTCCTGCTTACATGGCAGACGCTCTATCCATCTGAGCCACCCAGGACACAGATGAATAGCGCGACTGCAGGGACTTATCGCTTGCACGCTTCCTGTGAGACTCACATTCCCAACTGTCCACAATTCTATATATGTATTTTGCCATATAGACATTTTGCCCACCCACTCATTACTCGCATTCGCTTTGGCAATTCCCGTAAGAGTTTGGGCAACCTGTGCGCATTTGCACAGACGAAGGTCAGTGGCTGGGTAGCCTTTAACTATATATCATTTATTCCAGGTAAAAGCTGCACGGTCATCAACAGTAACTGTTCTTTCGAGAACAAGTTACTGTCTTTGCATATATAGTTAAAGGCTACCCAGCCATTGACCTTCGTCTGTGCAAATGCGCACAGGTTGCCCAAACTCTTACGGGAATCGCCAAAGCCTGCGCGAGTAATGAGTGGGTGGGCAAAATGTCTATAAGGCACAATACATATGTAGAATTGTGGACAGTTGGGAATGTGAGTCTCACGGGAAGCGTGCAGGGGATAAGTCCCTGCAGTCGCTCTATTCATCTGTGTCCTGGGTGGCTCAGATGGATAGAGCGTCTGCCATGTAAGAAGGAGATCCCGGTTCGAGTCCCGGTCGGGGCACACATTTTCAGCTGTCCACATCGAGGTATATCAACAACACCTGTCGGCAGCTTAGGTTGCCAGTTAGTCATCATTTGAACCGTGTTCTTTGCCTGGGCTTTGACTATCTATGAGGAGCATTGAGTAAGTAATGCAACACACTTTTTTCTGAGGGTGGGTCGGTTTTATTCAGGATTTCAGTACATCACATCATTTCTCACTCTTTTGGCTTCAAAACTCTATTATTCAACATAATCTCTGTTCAGTGCAGCTGCTATCTGCCACCATATTGGGAGGGCCTGCACAATACCACACTACTAGTCGATGCTGGAGCCAACGTCTTACAGCGTCAATAACCTCACTGTTATCCATTTACTGCTTTCTACAGAGTGCATCAATCACTGGGGCAAACAGATGGAAATGAGAAGGCATGAGATCCGGGCTGTAGGTTGGCGAGGAAGAACAGTCGAGGTTATTTTCCTAAATCGCTACAGGTGAATGCCAGAATGCTTCTTTTGAAAGGGCACAGCTGATTTCCCTCTGCATCCTTTCCTAATCAGAGCCTCTGTTCCAACTCTGAAGTCCTCTTTCTCGATGGGACTTTAAACACTAATCTCCTCCTCCTCCTCCTCCTCCAGACTAGTCCACTGGAGTTTCGTGAGCCCCTCCCATTTCTGCAGTTTTATAGAGAAGAAGTTGGTTTGCAAGTTTTGTCGTGACACACCCCCTATTGCAGGAGTGACAACTGTTTGTGGACAGCCTGCGCGCAGGAGATGGGACAGGTGTGCACGACCTTGTTTTGATGACAGATGCCTCACCCAGTGACTCACTGTGCTTTTGTTCACTGTAGACATTCTTCAAGCACCTATGAATGCCTGCAGTGCTCTGGTTCTCTAGCAAAAGAAACTCAGTTACAGCTCTCTGCTTGGAACACACCCCTGTTGCAGTTGCCATTTTGAAGACAACACAGTGCCACCACCTTTTGGACTTTCATGAAACGATAGGGGATGAAGTGCGGATATTCCACAATGCCCCACAACAAATTCCTCATTTTTCAGTTGAAACTGCTGTGAAAAAGTGTTGCATTGCTTACTGAAAGACCCTCATGTAGTCGTGCCTGGAAGTGAGGGATACTCAACTACACCTTCTAAAGTGATATTCCTCCTCCCAGTGAACCTGCACATCATTCTGGCCTATTGCTATGCCAACCCCCTTGTCACATGGGTCATATCCCTGTCAAAGACCCAGGTACAAGACGTGTCTGATTCGCCCACCCAGCACTTTGTACTCTAGTCTTGTCACAGTCTTACTCTACCCCAACAGAGGCAGGGCCTCCTATTATCGCAGATATGTCATGTACTTACTCTGCTGCAATTTCTACACAGCTTTTTGTGTGAGCATGACCACCGTCCAGCTGTGAAATGAATGGCCTCTGCTGAACTACGGCTGAGAACAGTTTTGACCACCTAGTAGCACTGTGCACGAGTTCAGTGGCTGCTACACAACCTGTGTGATTGTGTCCTTCCCCCCCCCCCCCCCCCCCCCCCTCCATCACTAGATTTATCCTTGCAACATACGCTTCACTCCCATAATCCCACTGGTTTGATCACTGATAACCCACTGCACACATACCATCTACACAACAGACTCCTCTCCCTCTGTCCTGTCAACCCATCCCCCACACTACAGCATTGTCATCATTATATGCCTCAAACTCACTATCCACAGTGCCTGTGTGTCCCATACCTATCCCATACACCTGCTGCCTCTCCCTGCCTCTTGCCCATCTCTCACACTGCCTGCCTCCCTCTGCTCTGCAAACCCTCCCACCCCCAACCCCTCTTTCTCCTGCTTCCCACTTTGTTCTTCCTCAACCACCCCACCCAACATTTGCCCTCATCCTAGCCTACCTGCCAACCTGAAGTCACAGCTTTGTGTGTTCAGTCAGCACAGTGTAGGTGCACAATGTGTGTGTGTGTGTGTGTGTGTGTGTGTGTGTGTGTGTGTGTGTGTGTGTGTGTGTGTGTGAGAGAGAGAGAGAGAGAGAGAGAGAGAGAGAGAGAGAGAGAAAGCATGCTTCTGCGAGCTCTTGCTTGTGAAATGATTCGTCTGAAAGCTAGCATGTTTTCATTCATTTTTGTGTGCTATTGGTGTATGGTCTCAGTTAATTTCAATGTTTCCCACACATTTTATGTTGTTTATTACATTGTTGGTCACTTATCAGCTCGTTTTTTCTCATAAATTGATATATTTATTGACAGACTAGTATTAATATTACAAAATTTTTAATTTATAGTATTAGTCTTCTTTTTTTTGGTGATATTATGAATTATTTCAATAGTACTGTGCTTCAACTGTTGCCCATATGAGTGTACTTGTTTAATATTTAGTAGAATGTGCAATTAATACTGCCTTTCATATAAAGATCACAGTTTATCAAACCTTGAAAATTTATGTGACACAAACAGTGAATACATACGTGTTTTTAACAGGCATTGTCAGTTTTAATGATTATGCTAATTAATTGCGGAATGAAACAAAATGCTCAAAATAAAAGCCAAAAGTTTCAATTGTCATCTCAGAATTGTATTTTATTGCCAAAAACCTGATATGATGAACATTAGGGTAAAAAAATATGAATGTATCAGGTTATTCACTAGTTTCTTGTATCAGCTGTTGCATTAAAAACTGTATAAGATAGTCAAATCTCAAGCTAAACCACCATCAGTGTGTTTACCTTTTATTCTAGATAATGGAACATTTGGTTGTTCATCTTGCTGTCTACCTGATACAGTACCACTGAAGACTCATTTTATCCTTTTCAGTTTTGTTGTTGGTGGCAGTGGTTTGCTTAGTATCAGAAACTGTTATAAACTGCTTTCACAATACACTGTTTGTCTTTACAGTACTTTAATCAATTCTGCCATCTATTGTTACAGGAAATAAGATGTCAAAATGGATGGATGTTTGTAAATATTGAAACAATAAACCTAGGTTAATTAGAACATTACTGTGATTTACTAGGCACAGCCTTATATTAGATGGTGTTGCTTTTGTTGTCTTAAGATCTTTTAATTTTCTTATGTAGTCAGTCAGATGGGGAGTTTCCCTTTAATGTAGAGTCTGGGCTGCAGCTTAGAGACTGCTGATAATATGTAAACCACTTGGGTGATAGAAAACAAGATGGCAGAAGAGACGAATATGTCACATGTATTAAAACAATTTGTGCTGTGTATACATTTCACAGAGGTGTGACATAGTGAAAACCATCACTCACAAAAGCTAAATTATGTTTGGCAATCTGTATAAAAATACACTGTTATTCATAAGAGCCTGCATGTTGCTGTGTTTTCAATATTTTTATGTGGTTCTATGCTAAATACATGAAATGATTGACTTAACAGCTGCTATGACTAATCCATAAGATGAGAAATTTTAAAGTAGTTGACCATATCAAAAGGAAAATACAATAAAAAAGTTAGTAAATTAGTAGACAGAATGTCAGCCAGTAGGTGTAATGTTAAGTATTGTCAGTGAAAACATACAAAAGTAGATACTGTTCTAGCCTGCAGAACTATTAGTTCCTTCCTTTGGGAGGATATATGGATAGGTTGAGGGAGTTTAAAAAAGACTGTAGGATGAAAGGATGCCACCTATAGCGGTGACAAGGGCAGACAGAATCCTCCTGAGGAAACTTGCAATTCTTATCCTTCCAACAAGTTGCTCCCTTTTACCCTATAGCCCAGGTGGTGTGCCCTACCTTTCCAACCTTTCCATAGCATTCCCTGTATCCTCCCTGAGGAATGACCTATTAGTTCTGGAAGATACACAAGTTTCTTCACTTTCACATTTGTTTGTGTGTGTGTGTGTGTGTGTGTGTGTGTATTGTCAGTTGTTGTTATCTTCTTCAGTCGAGAGACTTGTTTGCTGCAGCTCTCCATGCTACTCTATCCTGTGCAAGCTTCTTCATCTCCCAGTACCTACTGCAGCCTACATCCTTCTGAATGTGCTTAGTGTATTCATCTCTTGGTCCCCCTCTACGATTTTTACCCTTCACGCTGCCCTCCAGTACTAAATTCGTGATCCCTTGATGCCTCAGAACATGTCCTACCAGCCGATCCCTTCTTCTAGTCAAGTTGTGCCACAAACTCCTCTTCTCCCCAATTCTATTCAATACCTCCTCATTAGTTATGTGATCTACCCATCTAATCTCCAGCATTCTTCTGTTGCACCATATTTCGAAAGCTTCTATTCTCTTCTTGTCTATACTGTTTATTGGCCATATTTCACTTCCATACATGGCTACACTCCATACAAATACTTTCAGAAACGACTTCCTGACACTTAAATCTATACTCGATGTTAACAAATTTCTGTCTTCAGAAACGCTTTCCTTGCCATTGCCAGTCCACATTTTATATCCTCTCTACTTCGACCATCATCAGTTATTTTGCTCCCCAAATAGCAAAACTGATTTATTACTTTAAGCGTCTCATTGCCTAGTGTAATTCCCTATTGTCAGTATTGTGCAATTTACAGGCAAGTTCTCTCGAACAATTCAGTCTCATTATTTATAAAAATACTTATTTCAATATGAAAGACCTGTTTGATAAAGAATGATTGTTACTCATCCTCATAATTTTGAGGGTCCTTTTTAAAATAGTTTCCTTTTGGTGGGATGCACTTGCCCCAGCATATCCGCCAGTCTGCAAGGGCATACAGGAAACCATTTTTTGAATGGTCCCACAGAATCACCACCACAGTCTTCATTACTGTTTCCTTTCACAGAAGCGTTTCCCCATATTAGGGAATATAAAAAGTCTTATGGAACTAAATCTGGACTTAAAAAGGGTGAAGGATGCACTTCGCACACCGCATGCAAATATCTTTTCATTAGGTAATAGTCTTGGAACTCACTGTTCACAAAATGTTTCGTGTATAAAAAATGTTCTGTCACCAGCTTGCGGGTGGCACCCAACGAAATTTTCAGTATTCCAGAACAAATTAATGATATTATTTGCCAATCCTCTCTCACAAGAACCGCAGCAGTGTTGATGTCTTCTGTGAAAGCAGTAACAGGAGTGTCAGGTGCACTCTCCTTTGAAATTGTTTTCCCCCTTTAACCCTGTGGTGCATGAATTTCACTGCAGTGACAACTTATAATGGTCAATTTTCTGGCGTTTTCAATCAGTCCTGAGGCTGTAAATGCCTGCAGGAGACAACACCAGAAGGGGGTGCCGATTGCAGTGAACTGTGTGCAATTGCAGCCTCAGGACTGGTTGGAAATGCCAAAGAAGTGACCATTAACAGCTGTCCAGTGTAGTGGACGCTATGCGACACGGGGTTAAACAGTTCAAACTATCTTCGAGCTCTGCTGCAGGAAGAACAGACTCTCCAAAGACCTCCTGTAACATTGCGTAGGCTCAGCTGAACACTTATTGAGATACAGAATTTCAAAGCCACATCACCTCCATTCTTGAGATAGTGATACTTGAATATCTCAATTTGCCTTCCTCTCACAGTTAGGAACCGGGAGTGCCAACAATGAAACTAGTATGGTGTGTTTGTTACACCGTATGCCAACAGAATGTCGAAGATTACCGTATTTACTCGAATCTAAGCCGCACCTGAAAAATGAGACTTGAAGTCAAGGAAAAAAATTTTCCTGATTCTAAGCCGCACCTGGAATTTGAGACTCGAAATTCAAGGGGAGAGAAAAGTTTTAGACCACACCTCCAAATCAGAACAAAGCTGTCCGTTGTAACATGAGACACAATTTAGGTTGAATGGATGAAGATACAGCTACAGTAGTTTGGTTCGAGTTGTAAGCGTAACAGTTAAGATTTACCAAGTAGCAATTGCTATGTGTCAGGCGCTCCGTCCGTATTTACACGGGTACCCTTCCTTTTTCACGTGCTTCGTCTGGTTTGAATCGATTGCTTATTGTGCTTAGATCTGATACGTGCCGTTCTCTTTGTTATAGGTGTTTACCTTACTCTAAGCTGAAAATCCATTATTGTACTGTGTCATGCATTGTTTGTCACATTCTGATAATGAGTGTTTACGACCTGTTGCCGCTCGCTTTTGTGCGCGCTACTGCTGCTTACAATATAAAAATAAAGAGAGGAATTGTCTTACCAGCGAAACAGTGGCAAGAGACTGCTATTTGTGTGCGTATGATAGAAGATGTTCTGAACGAGAGTTTAGTGAAAATTTTTCTCCGTTTGAAAATCTTTGCAGACGCCTTATTAGTACATTACATTCTGCACAGAAATTAGTCATCTTAGATATAAAAATCTAGTCAGTTGCCATGCTTCATTTCTGACTGTATCACTATTCAGCATAAGAATAATACGAATATAAACATGACATGACATATGTATATTCTTCCGTGGTTACTGTTGTCTCACTCTAGCTGCGTAGTTTATTACGCAGACAGGATTTAAATGAGATAGCCGCAAACACGAGAGGATACACGGCATAATGTTTACATTCTTCTACCTTTTCTTTTAATTTATTTGCTGACACAGAGGTTTTGCTGCCAGTATTTATCTTTGTGCCTGCAAAGCATGCCTGTGTAGCGCTACATATATTCGACGGCAGAAGTTAGTGTGGTGGCACCTACCAACATTTTTCTGAACTTCTGCTTCCTTCGCACTCGATTCTAAGCCGCAGGCGGTTTTTTGGATTACAAAAACTGGAAAAAAGTGCGGCTTATATTCGAGTAAATACGGTAAACTATAATGTGAGAAATTGTGATCATGAAAAGGGATCATTCTTACCTACTTTGTTGAATAATGATATTTACTAAGTAGGGTGCAAACAGTAACTGTTTACAAAGTACGAAAGTGGTATAGGGGAAACTCGAGACCGTTTGAGACAGGAAGCAACCTCAAGTGGGCCTGTGAAAGCAACTAAAACTATAGAGTGCACGTCAAGTGAGATTTTGAATATCGTCTTGTGCTCTTACATCACCAGCTTAGTCGTTCTTTGGCATTTGGAGGCCATTTCTTTCTCGTGCTAAAATTGTCCTCAGATATTAAACACACATTTGTTCTTGCATTTGTAGATGTAAAATTGACATTTCTTTAGTTTTTACCTCAAAGTTTTGTGAATTTTAACACTATAAAATCAACACAGAAATTCTTTAGTTTCTCTGGTTGCTTTATTATGAGATTACTATGCTTAGATAAAAGTGCAAACATAGTTTTTGCATAATTTTTATGAAGGTGTTTACTCTTTCATATTGTGGGAAACTTTAAAATGCTAATTCAGTGAAATAAAATATTTCAGAAGTCTGACCAACTAAGTTAGTGGCATAAGAGAGTGAGAGTAGAGTGTACTGGAGCCTAGGTAGCTTTTATAGGCCAATTTGATGATGTTTCCCAGCTCGATAGGTCACATGTGTCCTGACAAACTGCACGTCTTGACTACCTGTACACTACTGTGATACATTGTGAACAGCTGTCATTTATGCCCTGTAGTACCAGCTGTATGAAGGGTCCTTTATTTTGTTGCAACCTGAAGCTTCATATTGTGCAGTGCTTTAGAAACATCATTTACATTATTCTGTGCTACTAGCATAGCTGTTTTCTTTGAGCTGTCTTTTACTTGGCCACAGTTCGCACAAAACATGTGGACATTAAATGAAAGAATAAGTGAATGAATAACATGCCTCAGTTTTACGATGAATGATTCTTATTGAGCACAGCACGCATTCTGTTGGTCTGTACTACTATTTATTTACTCAAAATAAAAGTGTTTCATGAATTATTTGTTTTTGTCAGTGATTAAACTGCATCGCTACGATGCGGCATTGAAAGACTGCAATGAAGTTCTTAAAGTGGAACCTGACAATGTGAAAGCTCTCATGAGAAGAGGAATTTCTCATCAAAACAGGAACAGTTACCAGAAGGTATGTACTGAGTCTCATACTTCCAGTGCATCTTGTGCAATTTCATTTACTTGTATCCATAATTACTGGGTATAGATGGATGGAGGAAGAGCGCGCTTGTACACACACACACACACACACACACACACACACACACACACAGAGAGAGAGAGAGAGAGAGAGAGAGAGAGAGAGAGAGAGAGTGTGTTCATGCTGGGTTACCACGGTGCCCCAGCCTTTGCATAATTATTTCCCTTCCGTGCTGCATGTCTAGCCTCTTGCTATTCTTTCTCCCCTCCCTTGGGGAACATGTTTTTAGGAATGTACAACACTGTCTGCAGCTGACATACGAACAGTCTCGCCACTGTTTTTCGTTTCATTTTTCTCTCTACATTCACCTTCCCCTACCATTCCTCCACTTCGTTGTTTGAGGCTCTATTTTTTCTTCTTCCCTGTGTGCTCCTGAAGGGTGGCCCACACACCATACCAGGTGTACCGGTATGAAACGAGCGTTTTTTTTTGTAAAAATGAAACACTAATTTTGAATTGAAAAGTAAAAACATTTTATTCAAAGTACTGACCATTGCTTTCTATACATTTTGCCCACCTTTCTGGCAATTTGTGGACACCACGCCAGTAGAAATGTTCGTCTTTTGAAGCAAACCAATCAGACACGCAATTTTAGACTTCTTCATAGGAATCAAAGTGTTCCTCAGCCAGTGCGTGTCCCATTGATGAAAATAAATGGTAGTCGGAAGGGGCCAAGTCTGCTGAATACAGCGGGTGGGGTAGCAGCTCCCAGCCAAGTGTTTAGATTGTATCCTGAACCAGTTTTGCTTTGTGTGCAGGTGCATTGTCATGTAAAAAAATCACTTTTTCATGTCTTCTGGCCCATTCTGGTCTTTTTTCAATCAATGCATAGTTCAAATTGATCATTTGTTTTCTGTAGCCATTAGTATTCACAGTTTCACTGGGTTTTAGAAGCTCATGATACACACCTTTCTGATCCCACAAAACAGAGCATTGTCTTCCTGCCGAATCGATCTGGTTTTGCAGTCGATGTTGATGGTTGTCCCGGATTAACCCATGATTTTTCCCGTTTAGGATTCTTAAAATAAATCCATTTTTCATTGCCAGTAACAATTCGATGCAAAATTGATTTTCTTTCATGCCTTTGAAGCAAAATTTGACAAATTGGTTTTCGATTTTCCATCTGTTTCATTCAATTCATGTGGCACCCATTTTCCACACTTCTGGATCTTTCCCATAGCTTTCAAACGGTCAGAAATTTTGTTGTGCAGCATTTAGCATTGCTGCCACTTGCTTCTGACTCAAAAGTATCATCTTCATCCAATATTGCTTGCAGTTCGGCGTCTTTGAACTTTTTTGTTGGTCTTCAACGTTCTTCATTTCTTACATCAAATCATTATTTCTGAACCATTGAAACCATCTTTTGCATGTTGCTTCTGATAGAGCCTGATCACCATATGCTTCGACAAGCATTCGATGCGACTCTACAACACTTTTTTTCAAATGAAAACAAAAAATTAATGCTTTCCTCAAATCATCACGTTCTGGTACAAAATTTGACATTAAATCGATGAAAACTATGATGTTTTTTGTTCCATGACTTGATGTATACTAAATATCTTTGACAGATGTCATACGAACCAAACAAAAAAAAAATTAGGGCTTGTTCACAACAAATGTTCCCTATCGACACATTTGTATCTTAACGCTAATTTCATACCGGTACACCTGGTACACTTAACAGGTGTAATTCCCAGCCCCGGGCCGACAGGTTGGGTTCGCACATACCCACTGGTATGGGCCAGGCCCAGAGAGGGATGACTGCCTGAGCTACTATCTTCTCAAATTACTGATTGGTCCCTCTGTCAGGTGTTCGGGAGGTGTGACTTGAGGTGTGAACAGTCACCTAAGGCGGGGTCCCTCTGTCAGGTGTTCGGGAGGTGTGACTTGAGGCGTGAACAGTCACCTAAGGCGGGTGCGCCCCCTTGTGGAGGGCCTCCCAGTTGGAAGGAGCACGCCATCGGCGATGCTGGCAGTCGTGGGGGATTTCCTTGCAATGAGTCAGTCATCATCTTTGCAGTTCGTCCACCAAGTGTAAACGGAATGAAGCTCTCAATTCAGAGACCCTCCCAGGTGCACCGTGGTTCCTCGTTGTTTCACATACTGAAGACAGTCAGTCCTTTGCAACGTTAAGTCCATTTATTTTCAAGAAAGGTGTTGATGCAGTTGTCGACCCTGTCAAATCCTGCTGTTGTTTACAAAATGGCACTTTGCTTTTGGAGATTATTTCTGATTCTCAAGCACAACTACTTGCTGCTTCACTTCTCCCCAGCTATTCTGTTTCTGTCGAGGCCCATAGAATTCTGAATTCTTCCTGTGTTGTTATATGCCCTAGGATGCTTGACAGTCTGACAGGCCGAAATCCAAACATACCTCTCTGATCAAGGTGTCATTGCTGTCCGTCGGGTGATGAAAAAGGTAGAAGCCTCTGTAGTGCCCACTTGCACTCTTTCACACCTATGATAGAATGGTGCTTCCATCCAAGATCAGAGCAGGCTATGAAGCTACCACAGTCAGACCATACTTTCTGAACCCGATGCACAGCTACCGGTGTCATCGTTTCAACCACACTCAACTGTCTTATTGACACCTGGCCAAATGTGTAACCTGTGGCAGGGGTTCCCACGAGGGCGATTGTACACCTTCTTCTCCCTGCCGTATCAACCCCAATGGTGACCGTGCCACCTCCTCTAGAGATTGTACCGTGCATCTGGATGAGTGGCTGTCCGGGAGATCCGGGTAAAGGGCAAATACCATACCCAGTCACTCGCAAGTTATTGGCTAGTTGCAAACCCTGCGTTCTACCGTCTGGCACTTACAGTGCTGCTCTTGCTACATCTCGTTCCACAAAGGACGTAACCATGTAGACATGTGGCACCACAAATTCAGCCCTGAGGTTGTGAAATCACCCAGTGTCAAGGTAGCAGTGCCATCCTCTTTCAAACTGTGCAACAAGCCATCAAACTCTTGCTTCAAGGGGCAAAGTCACCAGCTACACATCTAGCTGGCCGGAAAGGACAGAAGGAATGCTCTAATGAAGACTTCCTACGTTCTTCCAGCCAACCAACACCTGAGTCTTCCTCTGCTAACCGGAAAGGCTTGAAGAGGTCCAACAAAGGCAAATAGTCTACACATTCCCAGACTCGAAGATCCTCTTTGAACGGTATCGCCACGTGATACCCTTGCCCGGCCAGCCTCCGTCTCGCCAGTGCGCACCACCAACAGTTTTTCTCCACAGGCCAACAGCAGAAGAAAATCGACAGTTCTGTGGACCTCACAGAGCAGGATCCTCCTGAATCTGTGCCCTTTAGCAGTGAGTCTTCATAGGCTGGCACTCAGCAGGTGCTGTGGTGACAACCCTTCATTTGTTCCTCATCATGACTGTCCTCCAATGGAACGTTCATGCCCCTTGATCCAACAGAGACAATTTATGGCTGCTTTTAGAATCGCAGTGTCCCCTTGTACTCTGCCTTCAGGAAAAAAAAATTGTGTTCCCATGACCGCTTCGAGCTTTCTCGTTTCTTCCTGGTCAGTTTTGACCTTCCCACAAGGAGGGCATTCCATCTCATGGGTGAGCCAAGCTGCTCATCCATATGACGATCATAGGCAACCCGTCTCCCTGACTACCTGTCTGCAAGCTGTTACAGTTCACCTTTTCCTGCTTCACTTTAGCTTTCCCCTTTGTACCATTTACATCCCTCAGTCATCTGATGTCACAAGGACAGACTTGCTCCAGCCTATTGGGCAGCTACCTCACCCATTTATGCTGCTCAGTGACTTTAATGCGCACTGTCCCCTTTGGGATTCTCCCAGAACCTGTCAGAAAGGTGCCCTCTTGGCCTACCTTAATCAACATAACCTCTTTTGCTTTAACACAGGAGCACCCGCGTTCCTTTCAGTCTCCTCGGACACCTATTCCCATTTGGACCTATCCTTCTGCACTAACCAGCTTGGCCATCATCTTGAGTGGTCCGTTCTGACACCTACGTGAGTGACCGTATCCTGTGTGCTATCTGTTTGCTGACTCCTACTCCACCTGTGTGCACACCCAAATGTTAGCTTACTAAGTCTGACTGGAGACTTTACTCCTCACTGGCAACATTTGATGAACAAGATTTCCTCAGTTGTGATGACCATTTGGAATATCTTACAAATGTTCCATTCCTCTTTACCACGCCATGTCCCGGTCCCATGGTGGACTGAGGCATGCCGTGAAACAATTCGCATGCAGAGGTGTGCTCTCCATGTTTTTAACCGCCATTGTGTGATGGCAAACTGCATTCACTATAAACAGATGCATACACGGTGTCATCACGTTGTTCGGGGTAGCAAAAGAACTAGCTGGATTACTTTCACTAATTCTTTTAATGGTTCCACTACCTCTTCTGTCATTTGGGCCAACCTCAGACGGCTCCCTGGAACCAACCAACCGTTCCCCAGTTTCCAGCCTGACAGTAGCAGACGATTTCATCATAGACCCTATTGCTGTCTCCAACACCTTGGGCTGCCATTTTGCAGAGATTCCGAGCTCCTCCCACTATCACCCTGCCTTCCTCCACTGCCAACGAGTGGAGGTGGCTTGGGCAATCCCTTTCTCTTCTCAGAATCGTGAGTGCTACAATTCCACCTTTACCGTGAGGGAGCTAGATTGTGCTCTCACTTCATCCCGATCCTCGGCCCCAGGGCCAAATGCTGTTCACATACGGATGTTGCAATACCTTTCTACTGCGGGCAAGCACTTTTTGCTTAAGACGTACACCCACATCTGGGCGAGGGCACGTTTCTCAGATGCTGGTGTGAAGCCACTGTCATACCCATACCTAAGCCTGATAAGACAAACACCTTCCATCTATCTGCCACCACATTTCTCTCACCAGCTATGGTTGCAAGGTTAAGGAACATACGATTCATGCCCGGCTGGTATGGTGGCTCAAATCTCACAATTTGCTAAACACTGCACAATGTGGATTTTGAGTGTGCCATTCTGCAGTTGATCATCTCGTCACTTTGTCCACCGATGTGATGAATGGTTTTTTGTGGAAATTGCAGACTGTGGCTGTTTTTTTTTTTTTTTTTTTTTTTTTTTTTTTTTTTTTTTTTTTTTTTTTTTTTTTTTTTCCCGATTTGGGGAAAGCATATGACACCTGCCGGAGGACTGATATCCTCCGTGCCCTCTACCTGTGAGGCTTCCGTGATCACCTGCCCTCTTTCATGGAGGAATCTTTAAAACACCAAATTTTAGAGGTATGTGTGGGTTCTGCCTTGTCGGACACATTTACCCCGGAAAACTGTGTGCCTCAGGGTTCCATGCTGAGCATTGTCCTCTTTGCTATCGCCATTAACCCTATAATGGCCTATCTCCCACCAGGCATCTTTGGCTGCTTTTCTGTTGACAATTTTGCCATCTATTGCAGTTAACCATGGACCTGTCTCGTCGATCGGCGTGTTCAACAATGTCTCGATCATAGACAATGGCTTTTGTTTCTCCACTGAGAAAACAGTCTGGCAGCACAGTTGGTTTCTGCCACTATCTCTTCATCTTGGGCCTGTTGCTCTTCCATTCGTTGAAACTACAAAATTCGTGGGGCTCATGCTAGATCGGAACACTCTTGGTCCTCCCACAAGTCTTACTTGGCAGCCCGCTGTATGCAATCTGTGTGTCCTACGTGTCCTCAATGATACTTCCTGGGCTGCAGATGGAACCACCCTCTCCCATTTGTACCGGTCCCTTGCCTGTTACCGAGCGAGGTGGCGCAGTGGTTAGGCACTGGACTCGCATTCGGGAGGACGACAGTTCAATCCTGTGTCCGGCCATCCTGATTTAGGTTTTCCATGATTTCCCTAAATCGCTCCAGGCAAATGCCGGGATGGTTCCTTTCAAAGGGCACGGTCGACTTCCTTTCCTGTCCTTCGCTAATCCAATGAGACTGATGACCTCGCTGTCTGGTTCCTTCCCCAAAACAACCAACTGACCTTGTCTGTTCAAAACTAGACTATGGGTGCTTTGTTTGTGCATCTGCACGTACGTCTGTCTTACACCGTCTCAATACTATCCACCATCGTGGCATTCGTTTGGCCACTGGCATCCTTTACATTAGCACAGTTTAGAATCTGTATGCAGAAGCTGCCAAACTACTGCAGTCCTGCCACCGTGACTTTTTCCTCAGCAGATATGCGTGCTGTTTGTCTGCAGTGCGTGGCCACCTTTCCTATACCTCCTCCTTTGATGACATCCATTGATGTCCATTAGGGGGTGTGTCCCTCTTTACTATTATTTCCCATAGTTCCCTTTCAGCTGATGCTCAGACAGCTTAACTTCACGCTACCTGCAAATTTCCCGAGGGATGTAAACCCTTCACCACCTTGGCTTTGTGCAGTGGCCTGTGTTCACCTTGACCTTCATTTACTTCCAGGCTCGCTCTATCACCTGCAGTTTCACGACCTTCGCACTGAACTTCGCGTTAGTACCTTTGTGTACACTGATGGCTCTCGGACTCACCGTGGTGTCAGGTGTGCCTTAGCCACTGGTGCCGACGTTTTTCGGTATCACCTTCTGTCACACTGCTGAATATATTCGGCAGAGCTCTTTGCCCTGTATCAGGTCACGGAGTACGTCCAGCGACACAGGTTTTTCAATTGTCATCTGCTCCAACTCCCTGTGCCCTTCAGAGCCTCTGTGTGCTGCTCACTGTCCATCTCTTAGTGCAGGGGTCCAGGAGAGCTGTCACTCACTCTTGATGGAGCCTCTGTGATGTTTATGTGGGTTCCTGGTCATGTCGATTTGACAGGAAATGAGGCTGCTGACGCTGCTGCCATTGCTGCAGTCCTCTCACCTCAGCCCACTAGTTCTCCATTCCCTCCGATGATCTCTGTCTTCCAGTCTGTCAGCAGGTGCTGTCACTTTGGCATTGTCACTGGTCCTCCCTTCGTGGGAATAAACTCTGGCTTATTAAGCTTCTCCCAATGGCTTGGACGACCACCTCTTGGCTCTCCCGCCGGGAGGACATCATTTTAAATAGGCTGCATATTGGCCTCTGCCTTTTTAACCATCGCCATTTAAGTGGTGCACAGATTGGGCCCAACTTTCAACTCTCTTTGATATACACATTATTTGTGAGCTGAATTAATTTATAAATGAAAACAGAAATATCTAATATTTATTTCTTTACATAATGCAAAAAAGTTTAGAGTATTCCGAAACTTTTAAAGTGAAAACAGTGTCTCTTATAAATTTGTTACACAGTGCAAAAGGTTTAGGTGGATTATGAATATTTTTTGATGTTATTATGTTTGTACACAGTTGCTACATAAAGTTGAAATTGCTATGTTTTGCATGCTCCTGATGGTGATGCTAGAGATATTGAACAACTGGACAACTCGAGCTAGTCAAAAAAATGGGTTTTCGATGAATGATGTTCCTTCCATTACACTGTGAGTTAGTAATACTGTTATGTAGCTAATCCATCACATGAGCTACACAGAATTGGGCTGTGTTGTTAAATGTTGGGAATTTCATCTTATATGACTTCTTTCACCTGTTTCCATAGTATCCTTCGTTTGCTTTTCGCCCAGTGAAGCAACTTGGTAAATTTTGTAGCAGCTAATAAAATCTTAGTTTTCTAAAAGAAAGAAAAAATCTCTAAATCATGAAATTTAAATTGTACATTTCACGCTTGCATGTCCTTTTCAGGTCAGTAATCTCGACTGTGCTGACCTCTCTTCATCATTGACATATGTAATCACAGTTCTTATTGAACAAGCTAATGTACTGTCTGTTGCCGTCAGGCCTATGAGGACTTCAACCGGGTAGTGGCACTGCAGCCAGAGAATCGTCTTGCCAAATCTTTGGCCAACCAGATGAAGAACAAGTGCCTGGCCAAGAGGAAAGGAGTCAGGTCAGCTATGTTGGACTTAACACTAATGTCAACATTCTTGTAGTGTCTCGTTGGTTTTCTTTCTTTCTGTTTCCTCCTCCTCCTCCTCCTCCTCGTCTTGTTCCTCCTCTTCTTCCTCCTACCACCTCTTTCACTTCCACTTCCTCCTTCTATTTTTCCTCTCTGTTGCACTCTCTCTGCCCCATGCCCTCCTCCGCCCCCAATTAATGTAACAGAAATAGTATGAATAACTGAAAGAAAACTGTTGCATTAGTTGTGCATGAGGCATACTCTTGTGTCTTTGAATGCAATAGTTTTTCCAGGAAATGATGTGATAAACCAGTAGACCAGTCTGCCATTTAGTAACATAAATCTAGACCTAGTGCATCTCTGTTTAAATGGGACCTTACCAACTGCTCTTTGATTTTCTTCATACTTTAGGATTTGAAGGTCAGTGCGCAGACATAAATTTCCTAAAGCAGTAGAGTGAAGTTCTCAGAATGACACAAAAAATCACTTTTGTGCATTAGATGATGTCAGAGCACCGATAAGTACTACAAATTTAGAGCTCATCATCAGTCTGCTCAGTAGTAGCTGAGTCGTGGCATGAATGTCGTGCAATTGTAGAGTCAATGATCCAAATCACACACATAGCAACTGTTTGTATTTTATTTACATTTCATATTTTTCAATAAATGTTGTCATTGTGACCATCAGCCCAAAGACTGGTTTGTGGCAGCTCACCATGCTAGTCTATCCTGTGCAAGCCTCTTCATCTCTGCATAATGACTAAAACATATATTCACAATGGTTGCTCGTGGAAAGTTGTACCAATGTGCTACAATATAGCATTTTGACTTACAACGTTAGTACTCACAACTAAGTTGGATTTGTTAATTTCATGTATGTAAATATTTTTAAATTTTATAATCAATCATTTAACATTACGGGGAATAAAATAAAATAAATCAAAACTGGCCATGTGAGTAGGAGTCTCTCACTGATGGTTCTGTACAAACTTGTATAGTGTGTGCACCCATTCCGGGAATTGACAATTTGATGATTTTTACCTATTTCTGACATTAATACTGGCAAGATATCAGTTTCAGGGATTCCTAGCCTTTCAAGAATGTTTTAATTTCAGATTTCAGGTTTGAAGTCAGCTAACAAATGACACACACATTTTTTTGTTTTCATGTCATATAATTACAAAGTAACAAACTTTGATATTTCCATTCACTTACTCTGTGGAACCTTGCTTCTTGCCAAATTTCATGATTCTAGGTCAACAGGAAGTACCCTATAGGTTTTAATGAAAGAGTTTTGAGTATGAAACGTGTGACATAAATGGCCATATTTTTTGATTGAACTGACTTAGACGATTAAAATTTTTGCACTGCCAAGGGGACATCGGTCTTAATGTGACATAAATTTGAACTTGATACGTCAAACTGTTAGAGAGAAAAAGGGTCTTAACAGATGGAGAGACAGACAGATGGAGAGACAGACAGATGGAGAGACAGACAGATGGAGAGACAGACAGATGGAGAGACAGACAGATGGAGAGACAGACAGATGGAGAGACAGACAGATGGAGAGACAGACAGATGGAGAGACAGACAGATGGAGAGACAGACAGATGGAGAGACAGACAGATGGAGAGACAGACAGATGGAGAGACAGACAGATGGAGAGACAGACAGATGGAGAGACAGACAGATGGAGAGACAGACAGATGGAGAGACAGACAGATGGAGAGACAGACAGATGGAGAGACAGACAGATGGAGAGACAGACAGATGGAGAGACAGACAGATGGAGAGACAGACAGATGGAGAGACAGACAGATGGAGAGACAGACAGATGGAGAGACAGACAGATGGAGAGACAGACAGATGGAGAGACAGACAGATGGAGAGACAGACAGATGGAGAGACAGACAGATGGAGAGACAGACAGATGGAGAGACAGACAGACTAATAGAAAAATTTAAAAAAAAAAATGTTTTTTATATTATATGTGGTGTGATCAAAATGTAATGAGAATTTTCATTTCTCTTAAAGAATCTTTGTTTTCAACGTTGACATAAAGTTTGTCTCTTGCAAAGTAATCCCCCTCAGATATAAAACACTTTTTCCAGTGCTATTTCCAATCTTGGTAGCACTTGTGGAACTCAATTTTTGTTGTGGTGTTCAGCTCCTGTAGTGATTCTTATTTTATCTCATCGATGGTGGCAAACTGACGTCCTTTCGTGGATCTCTTCAGCCTCGAGAATAGAAAGAGGTGGCAGGAAACCATGTCCAGCGAATATGGTGGCTGAGGAAACATAACGATTTTGTTTTTTGCTAAAAAATCACGTACAAGTATTGAGGTGTGAGCAGGAGCATAATTGTGATGCAATTTCCGTGAGTGGTTTTGCCACAGTTCTGGTCATTTTCTTCGGATTGCTTCACACGGATGGCACATAACTTCCAGGTAGTGTTCCTTATTGACGGTAATACCATAAGGCAGAAACTTGGTATGGAAGAATAGACAACGTTCTGATGATTACAGCTGTGAAAAATATTATGAAATGGACTCACATTTTCAAATGTGGTTTCCCGTCAGCTGTTTGCAAGATTTTAAAATTAGTGCTGGTTTAGGGCTCAAGTGTGGATTTCCTGCTTATCGCAAATGGTCGCTCATACCGTTTTGGCTATCTGAGTCCACCTCGAGGCCCAATCCAAAATTCAATATGCGTGTATGTCTGAAGCATACTGTAATGTGAAGATACAGACATTGTAACAATCAATAATGTATCCGTGCATTGAGGCTAAAATGACAATAAAATATTTCTCTCCCCCCCGGCACGGTAAACGTGAAAAGTGTGAGTATAAGGTTTGTGGACTCCATGACAAATGGAAATTTTGATCAGGGCCGGAGGTCTGGTTGGATAAGCTAAGTGATTAAGGTGACTGCTCACAATTAGCGGGAAATCCGGTTTCAGGTCTTGGTTTGGCACCAATTTTCACATGTTGCAAACAGCTGGCATCAGTCCAGACTCACAAAATCTGTATTCATTTCACAGTAGAATAGCATTACGGGTGAGTCAATAGCTGCAACTACACAGTAATACATTGGACATATCAGTTCACAACACCTCCCCGGGCCTGTGCAGAAGCATCAACTCGACACTCTTTGGAGGCCACAGCAGAGCATAGGATGTGGTCTGGTGTAGTGTGCAGTGAGAGATAGGACTAACAGATGTCGACATTACATCAGAATAGTAATGGCCTCTACAGTCTGTATAAAATTTTGTTCTCAAACAGCCAGTAATTAAAAATTGTAGGTGTATTAAAATTTATAACTAAGTACTTGGTAATTAACTTGATAAGAAATAGAGAATTTAGATATAAGTTGAAGTTTTCTGCTGTTTGATAGTGCACGTGTTGAGATTATCACTGTTACTTTTTAATTTGGAACTACTGCTTATTGATCCAATTTTCAGAATGACCACGTAATTCTTCTCTGATGTACACTTCATGTTACCAGCTTCCCCTGTGCTGAAAACTGAAAGCCCTTATTATCTTAAACTTTCTACCAACTAGGAGAAAGTACATCTTTAGAAATCAGATTAAATAGGTCTTTCCTTTTCAAAATGGTAACAATAAATGCATGATCTATGACATTACTTGCAACCTGTATGACATGAATAACAGTTCTTTGAAGTTGTACTGGTACACATGTAGAATATAAGTTTGTGTTTTCTTTTCCGTGATATCACCTGCTTTGTCAGGGTACTCCCATGTTGCACACCTCCAAGCCGGGACACTGCATCACAAAATAAACTGCCAGACCAGAAGGTACCAAGTGTGTAATTAAGCTGCTAATGTTGGTTCCACCTTCCAGTCACATGTATTTATTTATTTATTGGTCCTGTAAATCTAGGACTGTTCAGTGTACAAAAGATATTGGACTATTCATTAATTACAAATCATATTCCTTGATTTTTCTTTTTTTTTTGGACATCATGTTAACAAAAGATAAAATTATACAATAATTTCTTATTCCACACATTTGATAAAAAAAGTCTTAATTGGTGAGGCAGTTTCCTATATGTATAAAAGCAGTGCTCGGTCAAGTAATCCTTCACAGTTGATTTGCACTTCTTTAAGTCCATTATTATTTTTGTGGATTTGGGTAGTGCATTGTACAATTTGAAGCCAGGGTCGAGTATGCCTTTCTGTAAAAGCAATGTGTTTGTCTGTTGTACATGCACATCATTTATTTGTCTTGTGTGGTAGCTACGTACAGATTCAATACGGGCGATGCTTGGACTACTGCTGTTTAGTTTTTCTTTTATAATAATGACATTTTCAAGTATATAAATATGTGAAAGTGGTAGTATTTTTCCCAAATAGTGGCTTGCATGATGATCTTTGCTCTAACCCTTCCATTAAACTAATAATCTTTTTCTGCAATCTAAATGATTTCAGACTAGCTCCACAATTTCCCCAAAGCATTACACTGTATTTCAATATTGAATGAACATAAGGAAAATATATGGTCCTGGGCGTATCATGTGATGTACAGTTTCTTGTTGTTTTGTAATGAGAATATGTTTTGCTCAGTTTTTGTTCACATAGTCCATGCGTTTCCCATTTCATGTTTCGTTGAATCCATATACTGAGAAAGTTTGTAATCCATGTTTTTTTCAGTTTTCTGTCCGCTTATTTCTACAGGAGGATTAGCTCGTGTCCTATTCTGGGTGGTGAAAATATCCATTGCAACATTTTATTTTCCAGATTTATAAACAAAACTGTTTGCATCAAAATACTGCACTATTTTCTCTTTAACGGTCTTAATGTCATTTTCAAAGTTTCCTTTGCTACGTCCTGTAATTAAGATGCTGGTGTCATTGCAAATTGATATAGCTTACTGCTTTTACTGTTTATATGTAAATCATTTACATCTAGCAAGAACAGAATTGGACCCAATATGGAACCTTGGGGAACTCCATTTGACCAATAATAAATCTCACTGATGAGTTTTGACTGCCCCATTTATTTCATGTGTTATCTCAGAGTTGTTTTCTTTCATGGAGGTATGATTTATTCCAGTTATGCACTTCTCCCCTAATACCCCTTTTCTGAATCTTACCTAGTAATTTATTGATTGATGGTATCAAACGCAAGTCTAGGAATATACCTGAGGTATGTTCCTTCTTACCTAGGGCCTGTAGAGTTTCATGAAGAAAAGAAAAGAAAAGAAAAGAAAAGAAAAGAAAAGAGTGTTGCTTCAGTAGAGTGATTTCTCCTAAAACTGTGTTGAGGTGCTGTTGGTATGTTACATTTAATTATGAAATTTGACAGTCTTTCATAAGAGTTCCTCTAGAATTGTAGAAAACAGACAGTAGAGAAACTGGTCTATTTTTTTGTGTAGTGGTTTAACTTTAGCAATTTTTAAACATGTTGGAAAGCTGCCAGTTGAGGAGGACAGGTTTACAAGTTACATCATTGGTTCTGAAATTAAATCTACACATTTTTTTACAACAAAATTTGGTATGTTATCCATTCCTGATGAATGTTTTGATTTTAAAAATGCGAATTCTTGCTATACTTCTTGTGTTACCCTCCAAACCCATATCCATGAAAAAGTACTAAACAAACTTCTGATCAGTATCTGTGTTTCTAAAATGCTATACCAGTTGCAGGTGCCTATCTAATGGCATCCAGGGGCAACAAAAATCGATTTTCAATCATTCTTCCAGTCGTTGACCAAATTTAAAAATTTAAAATGCTGTCGTCATATATTCATTAAGAGGTATAATTTTGCAATAATAGTTTAACACTGTAAGTCAAATATTGCAGTCACAGACTGCATGTTTGCCTCGAGGTAGCATAACTAATGGCATGCAAGTACTTTATTTGTCCAGTATTTGAGAATCAGAGCACTTAGCTACTTTCAACAAAGATTACAGTTATACAGTGTGTTTGGAAATTTCCATTACAAACTTCTAGGACTTGTAGAGGGAGTGAGTACATAATATTTTGTGTAGCAACCCATGTCTGGAAACTACCATTTCCATTCTACCACAGTTTCAATTGAGATACAGTGAAACCCAACTTTTACACTTTTCAAGTCACTTCACAAAAATGGTGTAAAATGCGAGAAAATGTAAAATGTGGGAAATAAGGTTTTAATCTGTAAAAGTTATGTATAGAATACCTCCTTGCAGTTTTGCGCTTTATATATGATATATGTGCATAACAGGCATCAAGACTTGTCCGGGACTTCTTTATTATCTAATAAAGGTTTATTATCAAATAAAAGTCACTGATGTAACTGGAACTAATAACAGTCTTGGGTGTAATGTTTGACACAGTTTCATACGTCATAATCGATGTTTCTAAAATTATTATTTAAATAATAAAATACTGAATTAGTTACTTATTCTTTCATGCTTACAAGGGAAACTCCCCATTGCACCCCATTCAGATTTAGTTATAAGTTGGCACAGTGGATAGGCCTTGAAAAACTGAACACAGATCAATCGAGAAAACAGGAAGAACTTGCGTGGAACTATGAAAAAATAAGCAAAATATACAAACTGAGTAGTCCGTGGGCAACATAGGCCACATCAAGGATAATGTGAGCTCAAGAGTGCTGTGGTCCCGTGGTTAGCGTGAGCAGCTGCAGAACGAGAGGTCCTTGGTTCAAGTCTTGAGAGTGAAAATTTAAAATTTTTATTTTCAGACAATTATCAGAGTTCAGGCACTCACACATAATCAACTTCACTCTCCAAAATTCCAGGACATGTTCAGATTTGCTTGGACATATGCAGGATTTGACGGTCTACACACGGAAAAATTTGAAAACGTTAAAAACATATGTTTTGACAGAGCACAGAGAAAACTGTGCGACTGTGAAACTGTTGCATTCATTTGTTGCAGTTTATGTGACACACTCTTATGTTTTCATCACTTTTTCGGGAGTGATTATCACATCCACAAGAAAACCTAAATCGGGCAAGGTAGAAGAATCTTTTTACCTATTAGCCAAGTGTGCAAGTTAGGTGGGTTGACAACATATTCCTGTCATGTGACGCACATGCCATGACCAGTGTCGTATAGAATATATCAGACGTGTTTTCCTGGATCAAATGTTTTCGGTTCCCATTGGAGAGGCACGTCCTTTTGTCTACTAATCGGACGGTTTTGCGGTGCGGTCGCAAAACACAGACACTAAACTTATTACAGTGAACAGAGACGTCAATGAACGAACGGACAGATCATAACTTTGCAAAAATAAAGTAGGTAAACTTCTTGCTGGAGGGAAGACTTGAACCAAGAACCTCTCGCTCCCAGCTCCTCACGCTAACCACAGGACCACGGCGCCCCTGTGCTTACATCACTCTTTATGTTGCCTATGTTGCCCATGAACTACTCAGTTTGCGTATTTTGCTTATTATTTCATAGTTCCACACAACTTCTTCCTGTTTTCTCGATTGATCTGTGTTCAGTTTTTCAAGCTCTATCCACTGTGCCAAATTATAACTAAATCTGAGTGGGGTGTGATGGGGATGTTCCCTTGTTAGCATGATGCTTTTCAAGAATTTTTTCTCGTTGTCTAGTGCAAATATGTAAGTAAGTATTTTGTGTGGTGTTTCAGTGTGTGTTATTCTGCATCTCTTGCACTGTAGTTATCTTTTTGTGATTGTCAGGTACTGTGCCTCCTCAGTTGTGTACAAAACCACACAAACACAAAACTATCAGTGACATTGTTTGTTTGTTTGTGTAAAATCACAAAAAAATATATATGTAAATACTGCATTTGACAATGAGAATAAATTCTCGAAACATATTTTGCTCAGCATGGAGGAAAAAAAAAAAAGTAACTGATGCTGTTTTTACACTAAAAATATTTGAGCAACACAAAGAGAATAACAGTGTCAACTAGTGCTACAAGTGGCCAAACACCGAAACATGCTAAATGTGGTTTGACAAAGGTGTCACAATGATCACACCAGTTATGAAACTGCGTTTGAACTGTAGGGACAGTTTCAAAAAGGCTGTGGTTGACCATGATATTTTTCTTTGAACAAACTAGGTTACTCCCATCAGCCATCATGCCAAGTAGAGAGCTTGGTAGCAGCGGGCGATACGCAATGAATTGTTCCAACTTTTACACGTTTACTGGTTCAAATCCGCTGAGTGGAGTGCCCTGGTGTCAAGAACTTTAATTACATAATATTTGTAAACACTACTGGAGGGCCAACATTATGCCAGTGTCATTTTTTACTCCTTGGACATTTTTTCGTAATGTGTAAATCATGAGAAAATTACAAATATGTTGAAGCAAAATCGGGTGCAAATTAATGTTGTGGAAATTTGATTGGAACAATAAAAGAAGTCTTAAACAATGGGAAAATTTTGATTCTGGGAGTGTAAAACTAAGGTTGTACTGTATTTAACTCACCCACTTCTGCTTGAGGAACTGAATTAAGTGTGACACAGTACAATTATTAGGTAGCAAATTAAAAGGAAACAACAAAACATTGAAACATCTGTTTATCACTTAAACACAGTTGTTTGTATTAAAACTTAGTTTAATTGTTTACATTATTCCTCAACAAAAGAACAACGCAGCATACTATATCTACAGAAGTGTATGACGCATTACAACAGCGACTCGATGTGACGACCACCAATGTCATTACAGACATTGTATCTACGAACAGTGTTCTGCTACACTCTCCGTCCCACCTGGTTTCTCTTCAATTTCTAGTGCAGCAGCCAGAGCTCATGCCAGCAGATCTTCCTCTGTACCTACAGGGGTCTCGTAAATTAAACCTTGTGTACAACTCCACATGTAGCAGTCCATAGGAGTTAAACATGTGATCGTGGCAGCGACGGGGGTGGACCCTCTTGATCTATCCCTCTTTAACTGTTATCATCTGTTGAGATGCTTCTGATCGGCATGTGAGAAGTTAGGTAGTGCACCATCGTGCTGAGATGACATTTCCTGATGGACATTCAATGGCACAGCTTCCAAGAATGGGTCGTTCCGTCTACCCTACTGTGTGCTATGATGAGCAACTCTGAGACTTCTCTCTTTCCCTCAACAGACATGGATGCATTACACATCTGAACTGAAGCAGTCATACAACAGAAATGGTATGTTTCTGGATGTGGGTTCCTAGTCAAAATACGAGGGTTGCCCAGAAAGTAATGCACCACTTTTTTTCTCAGCTGAAAACAATGCTACGAATGCAAAAAGATACATACGTATTATTTGAAGTCTCCTGGGTGAGCGCGCCAAGTTTGTCACTTCTGACAGATAGCGTAGCTGCAGGTCAGTTTCAAAATGGCATCTGTAGGTGATGTACGTTACGAGCAATGTGCCGTCATTGAATTTCTCACTGCAGAGAAAGAAACTGTGCGGAATATTCACAAACACTTGGGCAAAGGCTACGGAGCAGCTGCTGTTGACAGAAATACAGTTAGTTGCTGGGCACGGAGAGTGCGGTCATCTGAAGATGGTTTGACGGAGCTCGACGATTTGCAGCAGTCGGGGAGACCATCTGCAAAAAAAAAAAAAATGGTTCTGAGCACTAAGGGACTTAACATCTATGGTCATCAGTCCCCTAGAACTTAGAACTACTTAAACCTAACTAACCTAAGGACAGCACACAACACCCAGCCATCACGAGGCAGAGAAAATCCCTGACCCCGCCGGGAATCGAACCCGGGAACCCGGGCAGAGACCATCTGCAGCTGTCACACCTGACGTGTTGCAGTGAGCTGCTGATGTCATTTGTGAGGACAGATGCCAAGGGATGCCATTCGTGGGAGATATTTTGAGGACGATGAGGAGGTGTTTCACACAATGAAGCACTGGCTCCGCTACCAGGACAAGGATTGGTACTGTCAGGGCATACCCGCCCTGGAGAATGGTCATAGAATGGGATGGAGATTATGTGGAAAAATACGGTGTGTAAATAAAACACGATTACTTCATGTGTGTAATTCTCATTATGTTCAATAAAGAATTGTAGAAGAAAAAAAACTGTGGTGTGTTACTTTCTGGGCAACACTTGTCTTATGTACTCATCCAATCTAAAATTCCTAGAAGTTTGTATCAGGAATAGCCAAAAACCTTGTATGAGTACATGGTTTCCTGGCATTACACACTGATCAGATTCTCTTGAGCTTCCAGCCCCATCATGTGGTTTAAAATCCTTGAGCTTTTTACCAAGTACTCATTGGGAATTGTCCAGTGGCTGCTGCTACTGTTTTTATACAGCCACACTGCCTTTTGTGACATTGATGCTCATTCCAGCGCCATATATGGTAATGTTTACATTATGTGCCAGCTGCATCCACTTCAACCTTTTGATGGCCAGGCCGGCATCTTTATTGAGGATGTTGCCACAAATTCTTCTTTCTTTCAAGGTGCTATCCCAGAAACTATTAGCCTGTGTAATAACATATGTCTTGTCAAATGCAATACAGTGTCTGGTTTCTGGAGCATACTCTGCTTCCACTGATTTCTCAGGATATGTAAGGTGACACAATAAAGCATTCGACAAGACGTCTATTGTTATATGGACTGATAGTTTTTTTGTGATGAGGTAACCCGGCTGTGCATTATGATCATGTTGAAAGATGCGATCACAAACCCCGAATTGCTCTTAGACAGTGGGAAGCAAGAAGGTGCTTAAAACATCAATGTAGGCCTGTGCTGTGATAGTGCCACACAAAACAACAATGGGTGCAAGCCCCCTCCATGACAAACATGACCCCACCATAACAACACTCCCTCTGAATTATACTGTTGGCACTACACACTCTCGCAGATGACGTTCACCGGGCTTTCGCCACACGCACACCCTGGCATTGGATCGCCACATTGTGTGCCGTGATTCATCATTCCACACAACGTTTTTCCACTGTTCAGTCGTCCATTGTTCACACTCTTTACACAAAGCATGGTGGTGTTCAGCATTTTCTGGTGTGGTGTGTGGCTTATGAGCAGCGGCTCGACCATGAAATCAAAGTTTTCTCACTTCCCACCTATCTGTTATAGTACTTGTAGCGGATCCTGATGCAGTTTGGAATTCCTGTGTGATGATCTGGATAGATCTCTGCCTATTGCACATTACAACCCTCTTCAACTGTCAACAGATGAGGTGGCCTCTACACTTTTGTGCCGTACATGTCCCTTCACATTTTCACTGCACTGTCACAACGGAAGCAGTGGACCTAGGAATGTTTAGGAGTGTGGAAATCCCGCGTACAGACGTATAACACAAGTGACAGCCAATAACCTGACCATGTTCGAAGCCCGTAAGTTCCAGGGAGTGCTCCATTCTGCTCTTTCATGATGTCTAATGACTAATGAGGTCACTGATACGGAGTACGTGGCAGTAGGTGACAGCACAATGCATCAAATACGAAAATGTATTTTTTTGGAGGTGTCCAGATACTTTTGATCACATAGTGTACCTGAAAAATTGTATCAGTCTATGACACACTGTTCAGGAGACATGTCATAAACATTTAGATTTCTGAAAAACTAGCTTTTGCTTAAAATGGAACTCTAATTACACAGACTATATTCATCCACTTAGTGGCTTTCAACAAACTTTAAGTCCAATTTCAAAGGTTTTCTTAGACTTTTTCTTGCTTCCATGTTTAAAGTCAGATATTTAGCGTATTAAGTAATGTAATCAGATGTTTGAAGCTATTTCGTATTTGGGAGTTTAATTCTTTAAATAATCAGTGGTGTACTGGAGAGATTCTAAATTATTAGGCTGGTGCAAAGGTTTGTAGCGTTTCAGTTTTGTGTGTTGGTACTCTGCTTGCTATGGGTTTATTTATCAACTGTTATTTTTTTTATTTGTTTCACTGTTGCTATTTGCATTTACATATTGTCATTTCGTCATTTGGAGGTAGTGAGTGGAGCTGTGGATGCTAGAAAATGGAGTGCCCAGTTGAGAAATAGGAACATTTTCTGGATATTCTTCTGTTTGATATCAGTAGAGGCAATAACAGCAGAGGCAGCCATATACATTTATGGCGTGTATGGGGATAATGCCACTGGACAGTGTGTGGCAAGAAAATGGTTTTCTCGTTTTGAGGATTATTATTTTGATATCAGTGACTCATTCGGGGTTTGATGATAATCGTTTAAAAGCATTAATCTACAACAGTTCACGTCGATGTACTTGAGAACTGGCAAATGTGAACTGTAGTCATCCCATGACTTTGTGCCATTTATGTGCAATGGAAAAGGTCCAGAAATCTGGTGTCTGGGTACCGCATGCTCTAAGCCAAAATCGCAAAACCTAGCAGGTGGCATTACCTGCATCTGTAGTTGCTAGTCACCAGCTGTGTTTTGAACAACACAGACCGTTCCTGTCCTGTACCATTACTGGTGATGAGAAATCATGTTTTTAAGCTGACATATTGAAAAGAAGGAATGGGTGAGTCCAAACAAAGCAGCAATTACCCGTACAATGACCTGCATGCAGCCACAAAAGATAATGTTATGTCTGGTGGAACAGCAATGGTGTGATGTTACGAATTGCTTCCCCAGTGTGTGACCACCACTGCTGGCATTTAATGTCAACAACTGAGACATGTTGCGGAAACAGTCCAAGACGGAATTTCCAATTTGCCTATAACAATTAAAAAAGTATGTCGTGGTTCAGAAAATAAAGAACTGTCAGAAAAATTGTTTCACAAAGTTGAGAAATACTCACTCCAAGTTTGACACAATTCTTCTTGCACAGGATCA
The DNA here is from genome assembly GCF_021461395.2 of Schistocerca americana. NCBI lineage: Eukaryota > Metazoa > Arthropoda > Insecta > Orthoptera > Acrididae > Schistocerca > Schistocerca americana. The sequence goes on from NC_060128.1 coordinate 89,739,146, forward strand.
TTATCAGAAGTGTTGCTGATGTCATCCTCAATGTCACTGGCAACATAATGTTGCAGAATTCACACAAAATTTTGCTCTCTGTAAGAAAACGAAAGCCATCTCCCTGGTTTAACTACATACTGAATGAACAGCTGCCACTGCTTAGCATCTTGATTTCATACAAAAAATATGATTTACTGGTTGCTTTAGAAACTACATTTTCACCATCTACCAGCTGTTTTAGAAATCACAGTTCCCTCACAGCACAATAAAGACTGCCCAAGCCCATTAATGTACATGATTTTTTTATTTAAAATTAATAGAAATTTTACCCTGTCAAATGCCAGGATTGTCAGTGTAATCAGATTTTCAGATCCCGTCAATTGATGGAATTGGCAGTTAGTGTTGCATTTATTCACCATTTTGCCCAGACCTGTATAGGTTGTAGCTGTGTTCGTGGTTACTTTTCTCCTTTAACTAGCTTTTCAATTTTCCCATCCATATGCAGAATGATGCAATGGAATGGTCAAAATAAATTATTATTATTATTATTATTATTATTATTATTATTATTATTATTGTTTGAGCTTTTCCTCATTACAGAGGCTTATCTCCAACATAATAATTTACTTGGAAATTACAATACAAACAATAAACGTTCTTAAACTATATTCTCAAAATATTTCTTCAGGTGTTTCAATCTTGTGTGTCTTCTTCCTCTGTGCCCATTCTCTTCATTGTGTGCTGTACATTTTGGAGCCAGGTGGTCATAGGTCGTCCTCTTCTTCTTCTCCCCTCCGGTTCCCACTCCAGCATCAATTTTGGCACTCTGGTTTCCTCCATTCATCATACATGCCCGTACCACTGTATTTTCTTCCTATCCATTACGTCATATATTCTTTCTTTTATTTCCATTCTCCCTATTATTTCGGTGTTCCTTATCTTTTCTTTCCTGGAGATTCTTGCCGATCTTCTCCAGAAGTCCATCTCTAGAGCTTGTAATTTTTTAATATGCTTCATGTTAAGTGTCCAGGTCTCCGTTCCATACAGAACCACACACTCTAATATGGATTTGTATATTAATTTTTTAGTTCTGATCATTACATTCCTGCTCCATAAGACTGAGTTAAGCATCCCAATGACCCTCCATCTGCTACTAATTCTTTTATTGATTTCTGACTGATTTTCCCTCGATTTCTAAAATGGATCCCAAATAACAGAAAGTGTTTATCTTTTTGATTTTCTTTCCTTCAATGTATAGCTCATCTGAATCATTAGTCAAGTTTTTTTTTTTTAAATTAATTAATTAATTAATCTTCAAACCCCAAGTTTTGTATGCTGCTGCTAGTTGATTGCACATATATTTAGCATCCTCCCCATCTTGTGCTACGACTACTTGATCATCAGCAAACAATAAATACTAATCGAAAATTATTTATTATTGCTGCCATGTATTCTGTGTGTGTCTCAAGTGACAGTACAATTCATTTTTTACAGCTAGTGTGCTGACATCTATACTCGTGTGATGTGTTAAGCCTTTCACTTTTGTTTCATCAGAGTTGTAGACTTTTATATTTTATTTTGCAGGATGAAGATCGAGGAAGAGGGAAGTCCTTCCCAGATCAGTGTTGTGTCGAAAAGGAGGGCCACCAAGGTCACCGAGCAGAAGCTGGAGAATCTGCCATCGTCAGAGAGGACGTGGGAGGGCCGACAGGAGCCGTGGCAGCCGCCGCCGCTGCCCGACAAGATCTTGGAAGCTCCGTGGGGCGGCAGGATGAACCCTCCACTCAAAGAGGGCTGCAACACCTCCTGGCCTTATGCTCCTCCTGTAAAGGTGTGTTCGTGATGATCAAACCTACTGGTAACACATCTATAATAAGGAGCAGCAAAAAATCATTTTATTATGTTGATACCACATAAGCATTCTGGTTCTTAGTGGCACTTCATCCAGAAGAGGAGGAGGAATTCGTCTGAGGAAGTTGGTATATGCTGTGCCATTTTAGACTGTCATTGATGAAATAAGGGCCAATACTTGTAGTACCAAGCATCCCACACCAAACGTTAACTCTCCATTAACGCTGATGTTCCACCTGTCTTAGCCATCGTGGGTTGTTGCTGGACCAATAATGAATGTTCCTTGTATTTACCTGCCCTTTGTTTGAGAAGGAACATTCATCGGTAAATAGAACATTGTAGAAATAGTTCGGGCTGGCGAGGATTTGCTGCTGTGCCCACTGCCAGAACTGTACACGATTCTGAAAATCATTCCCATGCAATTCTTGATGTAGGTCTACATGGTAATGATGGAACCGGTGACGTGTAAGAATACGATGCACACTGGTTTTAGGAATGCCAGTCTCGTGTTCAAGCTGTCGTGTGCTCACATGTGGATTCATAGCAGTGGAAGCAAGAACAGTAACTTCGGCAGCTTCATCTGTGCGAGTGCTACGACGACTGGGTTGTCTTCGGTTGAAACTTCCCGTTTCCTGAAGTGAAGTGTCCCAACAAGATGAGAAAACATCCGTCGGGAAGGTGGGTTCTTGTCAGGATATCGCTCACTGTACAGTTCCGCTGCCTGCACAGCATTTCGCCTACCTTCAGCGCCGCCACCGCCGACGACAACAACAATAATAATAAAAGAAACTTTATGTCGATGCAGTTTTTTTTATTTATTTATAGCCTTTACTGTATGCCTACTCTACACAACAGTATTTAATAGGGCTAAACTACTGTACTAAATATACCCATATACAAGAAAACCGCATTGCAATTACTGATCTGCAAACTTACATTCCCCATAGACGAGTAGTATTTCTACCTTCTCTTCGTTGGTGTACACACAACTCTTCAACTGACGATGGTTGACGGAATGACGGGTGTGCATTCTTCTTATGTTTACATTTGTCCTCTGTCAGCAACAGCATGTGGATGTGTTCCATTACTCTGAGTACCTGCACTAAGTGCTGGGAGCTTCAACATCAGTGTTGTGTTATGTAATTAATAATGTTGTGTTCCAGTGAATGGTACACTGTGATACATTTTTGTATGAGTCTTTAGGAGAGGAAATGAATTACCGAATAAAAATACAGGGTAACATTTAAAAAAGTCATACCGCTGTTCACATCTTTGTAAAAAACGAAGCTACAATGAAGGCAATCATGCTGACTGATGTCCCCCTGATGGCTAAAGAACATTTGCTTCGAACATTTTGTAATTTGCATCTGGACAAAAAGTTATTTAGGGTGGCCAAGATAAATGGGACACCCTGTATACATACCTTTACACAATTCTTTAGTCTTGTACCACTGTTGAACCACACAGGACTTGATTATTTCCCATAATAGGTCATCAGTCTGGTTTTATTTTCGTAATTGTAGTAAGCCAAGGGGGTCCAGATGCCAAGTACCTTATCAATACTGAGTATGTTTGATGCAATCTTACATTGAGTGTTACCTAAAGAATCTTAATTATTGGTTGTAACTGAATATTTATAAATAAAGCAACACCATCGAGGCACTAATGTGGGACTCAAATACCAGGTGTTAAAATTATTTCTTTAATTAAAACTGTAAACTCTTGGTATATCTCTCCAGAGTTCCTGTGCTTTTCTCCTTGTATATTGATAGTATCTGTTACTGAATTCAAGGGGCCGATGACGGATTACGGGCTGCCGAAGAACTTCTGCAATTGTAACGGAGAGCCACCGTTCGTGCGCCACCCGCCCCAGATCATCTGCCTCATGTGCCACGAGCGCAAGGTACTCGGCCTGCCGCCGCTGCCGGGTGGCGACTGCAACTGTCCTAAGCCGGTAATTGCTCATTCTTCGGCTAAACTGTTCACGTATATACATGTAGCATTAAAAAAAAAAGCCTTTCAGCTGTGTATAAGGTGTACACCATAAGAATTTGTTGCCTCTGAGTTCTTGAATATGAATACTTCATGGAAGAGATAACAAAATTAATAATTTAAGGTGTAAAAGTATCAGCTCATTGAAAGGTTGCCTGTGAGTGGAGCCTTGGACGCTAGGAAATGGAGTGCCAAGTGGAAAAGTGGGAACACTTCTGACATATTCTTCTGTTTAAGTTCAGTAGAGGAGTGACAGCAGCAAAGGCAGCCAGAAACATTTGCGCTATGTACAAGGGTAATGCCATTGGACAGAGCATGACAAGATTTTTTTTTTTTTCAAAGGGGATTTTTTTGACATTAGTGACTCTCCACATTCCGGAAAACCTTCAAAGTGTTATGAAGATTGTTTAAACACATTAATACACAGTGCTCCATCTCACTTAACTCGAGAACTGGCAATTGTGATGAACTGCAATCATTCCACCATTGTGTGACATTTGCATGCAGTGGTGAAGGTTCAAAAATCGTGTGTAGTGGAACCGCACGGTCTAAGCCAAAATCACGAAAATCTGTTGGTGGTCGTATAAACATTTCTGCTTACTTGTCATCAATTAGCTTTGTGAACAACATGGGTCATTCCTGCCCTGTATCATTACTGGCAACGAGAAATTGTGTATGTATGCTAACATAAAGAAAAGAAAGGAATGTGTGCGTCAATTTGTAGCTCGTATCTAAAGTTTATGCTCGATTTGGCCTGTTCGAGCCACCTGGCCAGCTGATAGGATAGAAGTTGTGTGTTGGAACTACTGAATATGTAGGCCGGAGCACGAGGCACCTCCGGCCAGTTGTGTATTGCTAGTTGTGTGTATCTTTTCTTCCATCTGTGTTAACTGTTCCAGCAATAATTTATAGTGTTCTTGGGCTACAACAGAATGATTGAGCCAAAACAAAGCAACAGCTGCCCATAGAAAGACCTGCACGCACTTACAAAAGATAATTAACACATCTGGTGGAACGACGACAGTGTGGTGTACTACGAATTGCTTCCCCGAGGCGTAACCGTCACTGCTGACATTTATTGGCAACAACTGAGATGTCTTGGAGACACAATCCAAGATCGACGACCAGGAAAACTGCGTAAAGTGATGCTACTCTACGATAATGTCTGCCAACATTCTGCTGGATCAACAAAAAACGCTATGGAGGAGTGGGCTAGGAAGTAATTCCACCCACCTTATTCACCTGATCTTGCACCCTCAGATTGTCACCTTTTCTGTTCTATCGAACATCCTTCGAGGGGCTTTCTTTCTAAATCAAAGTGTGCTCTGAACAAGGCTTAATGAATACCTCACCGCAAAACTGCACGATTTCTACAGTTGCAGAATGCAAAGGTTACCCTGGTGTTGGCAGACTGTTGTAGATAGTGAAGGAGAATATATTATTGCTGACTAAATTATCTGTTATGTGTATCTGGTGTGTTTATTAAACTTCTAGAAAACACTATGAGCTTATGCATCAGCCCAATATGTACTAATTTTGTCTGGAAAACAATATCACTAGTTCTGTGCTGGCACTGCTACTGATTGGGTTCTCCCCACCCAGACTAGTTAATAGGTGTTAGCTTCCAAACATAACCAAACCCAGTTTTTTCGGACCTCAGAGACTCGGGATATGTGTATGTGGACTTCTGTTTTCAGTCCAGGTACAGCTGTGTATACCATTCATTGAGCAACAGTACACAATCAAGTTCTGCGTAAAGGTGAAGATTGTGCCTCATATACATGATCTTTTGAGAACGCAGACTGTAGAATGAGTGTTTGTGTGACAGCTCATACTCTGGTTACATCTCAAAACCATTGTCTACAAGACTGCAACTGAGCAATTACAGAAGAAGGTATGCTAAAATGGTGCTAAAAATTTGGCTGGTGACCAGTAGTCCAAACAAGAGCTTGTCTGTTGCTTGGTTGGAACATTTTGCATGATAAATCGTAATGACATGGAATGAGTCATTTTACATTCACATCCCAAATTAATTTGTAAATATGGTTACACACTGAACATTTCTTACCTGCATGTGTGCAAAATACACACACACACACACACACACACACACACACACACACACACACACACACGTATGTACGTACGTACATACATACGTACTTGTTGTTGTTGTTGTTGTTGTTGTTGTGGTCTTCAGTCCTGAGACTGGTTTGATGCAGCTCTCCATGCTACTCTATCCTGTGCAAGCTTCTTCATCTCCCAGTACCTACTGCAACCTACATCCTTCTGAATCTGCTTAGTGTATTCATCTCTTGGTCTCCCTCTACGATTTTTACCCTCCACGCTGCCCTCCAATACTAAATTGGTGATCCCTTGATGCCTCAGAACATGTCCTACCAATCGATCCCTTCTTCTGGTCAAGTTGTGCCACAAACTTCTCTTCTCCCCAATCCTATTCAATACTTCCTCCTTATGTACGTAGAATTTCTATTATTGTAATGTGAGGTGGTGGGTAGGAATTACAAACTCACATACATACGTACGTGCGTGAGTTTTTCAATTTGTTTTCATATTTTATTTTCCTGTATGTCAGACATTTTATATCTGTGAGTAAGTGATCAAAAACTTTATCTGCAGCATTGTGCACCTATTTTTTTGTGCTAAAGACAACATTAAGCTGAACTGGAATAATTAATGTCATTTTCCCCCTCGAGTATTGCAGTTATGTACATTATTATTTCTTTTGAACGTAAATGGATTATTTGCAAAAAAAAACTTCATGAGGGAATAAATACACGGTGAAGCAGTGGCCAGAATGCTGAACTCCTTAGACAAATGTCTACAAGATGATTGTGGGTGAGCACCTTATACTATTTCTTACAGCATGTTCTTGAACAATGAAGACTTTTTTTTCTTAAAACTGAGTTACCCCAGAACATTGTTCCATATGATACATTTGAATGAAAATATGCAAAATATGTCAGCTTACGGACTTCTCTCCCCAAGATTTGCAGTGATTCTAAGTACAAATGTGGCTGAAAGTTGTTCAGGAGCTGCAAATTACATTTTTTCCAGTTTAAATTCTCAACAATGTGGACACCTAAGAATTTTGAGCTTTCCACACTATTTATTATCTTCTCACCGAGTGTTACACTTATCGCTGGTGTAATACCCTCAGATATGCAGAAATAAATATGTCGTGTCCTTTTAAAATTCAGAGTGAGACTCTTCACAGAAAACCAGTCAGTGCTACTTTTATGAACAATGGAATTGCGTAGAAATGGTGCTACTTTCTTGGACAATGTTACAACTGGATATGAGTCGTGGGTTTCAGAATACGACCTTCAGGCAAAGAAACAGAGCTCCGAGTGGCACTCCTTGCAGTCACCGTGTTCTGAGAAGACAACCTTGAGTAGATCCCAGGTGAAGCCAGTGCTTGTTGTCTTTTACAGTGCTAATGGTATCATCCACCATGAGTTTGTATCTGCCAGATAGACCATCGGTGCTGCATTTTATTTGGAAGTGCTCAAAAGGCCGGGGGAATAGACTGTGCGCATCAGACAGTCCACCGACATTGCCAGGAAGCTCCTCCGAGACACTGCATCCAGCCACACCATCTCCTAGGTGAGGATTATCTGGCCAGAAAAAAACCTCACTTTGGCACACACTTTTATTCTGCCCTTGGCTCATCACACACTCAAAAATATGTCATTCAAGATTGTGAAAAACATAAAAACTGCTGTCCTGAGAGACACTCCAACCCAGGATGCGTACAGTGCTTAAAAATCTTTCTGGTAAATAATCTGTATGTAAGATGGTCCTACTTTGAAGACTTTTGATGCTTTGTACTGTTTGAACCAATAAATTATTTTTACTCAAATTCTTTACAGACAAATGGAAAAATTGGTAGAAGTCGACCTCGGGGAAGATCAGTTTGGATTCTGTAGAAATATTGGAACACATTAGGCAATACTGACCTTACGACTTATCTTAGAAGAAAGATTAAGAAAAGGCAAACCTACGTTTATAGCATTTGTAGACTTAGAGAAAGCTTTTGACAATGTTGACTGGAATACTCTCTTTCAAATTCTGAAGGTGGCAGGGATAAAATGCAGGGAACGAAAGGCTATTTACAATTTGTACAGAAACCAGATGGCAGTTATATGAGTCGAGGGGCATGAAAGGGAAGCAGCGGTTGGGAAGGGAGTGAGACAGGGTTGTAGCCTCTCTCCAATGCTATTCAATCTGTATATTGAGGAAGCAGTAAAGGAAACAAAAGAAAAGTTCAGAGTAGGTATTAAAGTCAATGGAGAAGAAATAAAAACTTTGTTTGCCGATGACATTGTAATTCTGTCAGAGACAGCAAAGGACTTGCAAGAGCAGTTGAACGGAATGGACAGGTTCTTGAAAGGAGGATATAAGATGATCATCTACAAAAGCAAAACCAGGATAATTGGAATTTAGTCGAATTAAATCGGGTGATGCTGAGGGAATTAGATTAGGAATTGAGACGCTTAAAGTAGTAATTGAGTTTTGCTATTTGGGGAGCAAAATAACTGATGATGGTTGAAGTATAGAGGATATAAAATGTAGACTGGCAATGGCAAGGAAAGCACTTCTGAAGAAGAGAAATTTGTTAACATCGAGTATAGATTTAATTGTCAGGAAGTCATTTCTGAAAGTATTTGTATGGAGTGTGACCATGTATGGAAGTGAAATGTGGACGATAAATAGTTTGGACAAGAAGAGAATAGAAGCTTTCGAAATGTGGTGCAACAGAAGAATGCTGAAGATTAGATGGGTAGATCACATAACCAAGGAGGAGGTATTGAGTAGAATTGGGGAGAAGAGGAGTTTGTGGCACAACTGAACTAGAAGGACATGGTAGGACATGTTCTGAGGTATCAAGGGATCACAAATTTAGCACTGGAGGGCGGCGTGGAGGGTAAAAATCGTAGAGGGAGACCAAGAGATGAATACACTAAGCAGATTCAGAAGGATATAGGTTGCAGTAAGTACTGGGAGATGAAGAAGCCTGCACAGGATAGAGTAGCATGGAGAACTGCATCAAACCAATCTCGGGACTGAAGACCACAGCAACAACATGGACTTCGAGAGACAGAGAGAGAGAGAGAGAGAGAGAGAGAGAGAGAGAGAATGTGTGGGCATGTGCGCACATATACTTGCACTTTCGACAGACATCTAAAACAGTGGATCAATTTTAACCAAACTTAGTACACACGCCTCTTACTACCTGCAAAAAAGCGCTATGGGGTATGAACTACCTACCTCCTGTAATGGATGAATGATCCTTGCACGCCATCACATATACTGCTTCAAGTCACACACTTTCTAACTGAAATGCTTGTCTTATGGTGTTAAGCTTTTAACATAAGATTAGCATCTTCACGAGTAGATTAGGCACCATTTTAAATTTTTGGATTCCATCAATAATTATGCCATATTGTGAACATTAAATTTTTTTTCTCCATGGAAGTCCTTAGACAGGCAACCAGAAAACGGGCTAAGGACAGTGCTCCAGGTTCGAGGACAACTCTTTAGTTATGCACAGGGGTGATAGAAGTCGTGGGAGGATGATATGCTGATATAAAGATGGTGATAGCGTCACCTACACAAGGTATAAAAGGGCAGTGCAATGGCGGCACTATCATTTGTACTCAGATGATTCATGTGAATAGTTGGTGAGTCATGTGAATTGTTTCCCTATGGAGTTATTGCCACATGACAGGAATGAACAGACTTTGAACACGGAATGGTAGTTGGAGCTAGACACAGGGCACATACCATTTCGAATATTGTAAGGGAATTGAATATGCTGAGATCTACAGTGTCAAGAGTATGCCAAGCACACCAAATTTTGCCCACGACCTCTCATCACAGCCAACGCAGTGGCCAACAGCCTACAATTAATGACTGAAAGCAGCGGCATCTGTGCAGAGTTGTCAGTGCTAACAGACAAGCACTCTGCGTGAAATAACCACAGAAATTAATGTGGGATGTAGGATGAATGTATCTGTAAAAGAGTATGTGGTTTGGGGATGGGGAGAGCAACTTCTGACACCAAAGTTACTTTATAAAATGGCAGGGAAGGGGGAAGAAGGTTGTTAAATATGCCTCGTGGCGGCAGTGTGCAGAAGGTCAAGCGGTCAGGATTTGATAGTGGGAATCCAGGGCTGGCGTTAATGACAAAACAGGAAATTAAGTACAATAAAGAGGATACAAGGTGGTGCACGAAGTGTCTTACCAATTGTTCCTTTCACAATTTACAACACACATTAGATATCCCGCTGGGATCTCTACAGCAGTACCAGCAGAGCTTGGAAAAACAAATGAGTTACGAAATGACGTGTAATTCACGATACTGCCGCTGGGAGACTAGTAAGCGGCAATGGCTGACAATGGAAGACTGACGACACAGCAACGATCGGCAATTGTTACTTTTTCGTGAAATGAAAAGCCTTGGTGTGACTCAGAGGCGTTTCCGACAACAGTTTAACACACTATGGGTCCCTTGCAAGAAGACCATCCACAGGTTGTACGATAACTTTGTACAGGAAGGAACAGAATTGGAAGCGAAGCGGCCTCGGCCTAAGCCTGTTTGTTCGCCGGAGAATATTGAAGCGGTACGAGTTGCTGTACAGAGAAGTCCCGGGAAATCGTGTAGAAAGGCAGCAGTGCAACTGGGAATATCCAGACGCTCCGTTCAATGCATTCTTAAAAGTGACCTCCGTATGTACCCATACAAGATGACCTGTGCATAGAAGCTCACTGAAGAACACAAGCAGCAGAGACTACTGTTTGCTCAGTGGACGGAGGATAGGGAAGAAACTCTCAACAACGTTTGGTTTTCAGACAAGGCGCATTTTCATTTAGACGGTGTGGTTAACAAACAAAATGTACACTTTTGAGCCACTGAAAATCCACAAGTGCTTCACGAATGACAACATTATGCTCCGAGGATTACACTGTGAGCAGCAATTTCCAGTCACGGACTTATTGGACCCTTTTTCTTTGAAGAAACTGTGAACAGCGAGCGTTATTTGAGCATGCTTTGCTATAGCTTCATTCCACAGCTTCTTGCTACTGCCTTGCCCTTCAACACACAGTGGTTCATGCAAGATGGAGCAAGACAACATACTGCAAACACTGTGTTGGAGTTTTTACTCGAGCATTTCGACATGCGGATCATTTCACTCAGGTTTCCAGGTCGCTTCAGTGACGGACAAAATTGGCCCCCCAATAGTCCAGACCTCAATCCGTGTGACTTTTTTCTTTGGGGGCACATAAAGGAAAAAATTTTCCCAAAACGTCCACATTATTTAATGGAGCTCAGAAGACTTATTCATAAAGCTTGCAGTGAAATTACGGAAGACATGTGCCATAGGGTAATCACTAACTTCAGTGTTTGTTTGAAGAAAGTTAGGAAACGAAATGGTGGACATATTGAGCATGTGCTGAGTTAGAACAAATCTCCATGGACGGCTCTGCATTGTAGTATATGTTAATTTTAGATTGTATTGACAATAAAGTTTATATTCAAAAACAAAATGGAAACACATTTCGTGTGCCACCCTGTATATTTCAATATATGGAGTACAAAGAACGTGCCTAGAACCGCTCGGCGACAGTGGCCGGCTGAAACACATGTTTTTACCAGAAACTTGCTACATGCCACATTTGAAAGGCCATGCCATTAATTACACGTGGCTATCATTGTGCATAAGAACGAGGAAAGTGTATCACAGTCCTCCTAACCTCTCCCATAGTGGTATTAAAACACTCACTCAGCCTACAAAATATCCCTGACCATCTTTATGCCACACCTGTTTATCTGTTGCCACATAGGTCATTCCCCTGGGGAAGACACTGGTGAGAGACTTGTCCTGTTTATCCACACAACATGTTCTATTCCTGCCCCACTATGGGCTTATCCCATTTCATTACAGGAAGGGCTGTCTTTCAGAGCAGTCATATCATATACCTGCTTTGCTGTAACATTTGCACAGCCTCTAACGTGGGCAGGACTACCATCGAGCTCTCCACCTGAACGAATGGTCTCTGCCAAACTGACTGAGCACAGAGTTGACCACCATGTGTGCAACATGCTGTGGGCACAACTTCATTGACTGTTCACAGGTCTGTGCCATCCGGATTCATCCTCCACATTATCTCTTCCAATAATGGATTCTGTGAACAACGTAGACAAGAATTGTCCTAATTGAAAAAGGAAATAAGTCTGTTGCATGAGTCGGTGATCATTGTGAAATTTTTTTGTCAATAAAACCGTCTAGATATATTTAAAAACAAAGATGATGTGACTTACCATACGAAAGCGCTGGCAGGTCGATAGAAACACAAACAGACACATACATACACACAAAATTCAAGCTTTCGGAACAAACTGTTGCCTCATCAGGAAGGACGGAAGGAGAGGGAAAGATGAAAGGAAGTGGGTTTTAAGGGAGAGGGTAAGGAGTCATTCCAATCCCGGGAGCGGAAAGACTTACCTTAGGGGGAAAAAAGGACTAGATAGTGTAATATATTTATGTTTTTATGACATCATTTCAGCTACTGCCATCAGATGATACTATATTGTAATTAAAATTAAATGAAGTTAGAGTGGAGCTGTTTGTTATACAACAAAAAAGTAACGACCTACAAACAATGAAAAATTAAAAAGTTAAATGATTTTTCTAGATCGCAAGCTCGATTATCATGAGATTGAGTCCTGCTCCCCCCCTCCCAAACATTAGTCACATTACTTTATATGTGTTACATTTTAAAGGTAATATGAAAAGACATGTATTTGCATGAACTTTTATCTACTTTCCATTGTTATTATTACAAAAAATAGTATGTGACTGTTATTTCTTTGGGCCAGTTAAAAACTTTATCAAATGCCTTCAAACTTGTTCATATCTGACAAAGAACAAGAAATTTCTTCACGAGAGGATGCTATTAAAATACATTCAGCCGTACATCACCAGTTTTCGTCAGCAATATTTATGAAGGTGTTATGTTACGTGCAGGCTCCATCCAAATTTTTGGAAGAACAAGAAATTTTTCTAAGAGCTTTGTTTTTTGTTAAAAACTCTGAAGAGTCCTTGTGCATGTGGCAAAATTGCTTTCATTCTATGTAATAGATGCTGTTTTCCATGCCTGCGTGAAAAATATCCTGCTACTTGTAATGGTCAAAGCACATCTGACAATCTTGCATTACCCTTATATTCTGGTATATTGTAACTCATTGTATTAATGAATAAAGTTATTTACACCTTTATTTATCAATATTTGACTTGGGCTTTCCAAGCCTGTCCCATTGTCCTTGAAACTTGTCTGCAGATCAAAGCATCCAGGTGCAAAGCAGTTCTCGGTATCTTACCCAACTGCAGGTATAAGGGACTTCAGAAATCACAACAGGTATACATTTTCAGGAAAACTTTAAGTCATTGGTCGTTTACTTGTTGGTAGTTATAATATTGGCTTTGATAATAAAAATGATCAAACATCCATATAACATTGTAAATTCAATAAAAGTTCATGCAAATTTGGAGGGGGGGAGAGTACCAATTATGGAGTTTGAACCCTAATCACATGGCCGCCACCACCACTCCTGCTCAGGGTTGCAATGCACTGACACATGAAACATTTCTTGCAATTTTCTCGAAATTGCCTAAAGGTACATTCACACTGAAAACCAACTCCAACAAACTCGGTTGACAACTGTTTTTAACTCGGTTTGACTTAATTTTCAACTGTTGTCAACAGTTGTTTGAAGTCGTCAGTGTGAACAACTAGTTGAGGGAAGTTTTGCCTCCAGTTAAAAGTTTATGGTCAGTGAACAAAAACACGGTCGAATCGTATGACTTACGCGTGCACATTTGCTGTGTTGTCTGCTGTGTTTTTTCGTCTACTGTGTTACTTTTGACAGTGGTAACTCACGAGTGGGCAACAGATCTAACTATTCAGTTTTTGTTAGAAATTCAAATGAGGAAACCTCTGTGGGATCCATCTGATTCTGCGTATAAAGACAGATATAAAAGGAAAGACTTGTTGAAAGAAGTTTCTCATAAAATTGGTGTACTGCTTGTGGAGTGTGAAAGGAAATGGACAAATATGTAAACACAGTACAATTGTCAGCATTAGGAAATGGTCCAAACTAAAAGTGGCTTTGGGACAGCTGAGATCTACATTCCGAAATGGATATTTTATGAGCATATGAAGCCAGGGAGAAAAATATTTAAAATCGTAAGTAAAATGTCATTCACTAGCGTAACTGAAGCTGCAAGATTTTTAGTTGGATGTTTTGTAATTGCATCTGTATTTTCACTGGAAATTTATTTCTCTTGCAAAATTACTTTGTCAACATCTGATACAAAGTAGTTTGCAAATTAATGGCTTATATTGTTAATAACGCTACAAGGGTTTTGTTTACAAGTTTGTAATTACATTTGTCCTTTCACTCGATATTTATTTGTGCATATTTCTCTTGCCATTTCACTTTATTGCAAATTCGTCCCTTATATGCTTTGTGGTCCTTCCCACTTTGCCTTCCTTTCTTTGAAGACATTTATTTTGTGGAGACATCCTCCAACTGCCATCTGAAACTCTGCTTGTTTCTGGATCTTCCACACCAAAACTGCCTGGTGGTGAGTAAACTGTGACATTTTCCTTATTTCATCTAAGAAAATTGTGCAGAGACGCGGCTACAGAAGTCGCTAATGTTCCTTTTTCAGGACTTACGTGCATAGTTGTTCTAAGACACCAAAAAACAGTATTCCAAAAAAATTCTCCGCTATACGTCTAATGCGAGATATTCATAGTTAAGCATTCTTCCCTGGCTACCTTTCTCTTGCCACCCTGCGTAGGGTTTCATTGTTTACTCTGAAATAGCAAAAGCATCATCTCCGACCATAACAAATGGCACATCCTTGTTTCTTCCAGGAAGTGCTCTTGGTGCGGATAGAGCAATCTTTCCCTTAGAAAATCGCTCACCCATCTTGGAGCTGTTGAAGACACCACCTTCTGAAATACTTCCTTGCATACCTGCTTCATAACTGATTACATTGTAATATGCATTTACCAATGGTAAACACTAAATATCCAATGTGTAATTATAACACAATGATCCAGTTCCTGCTGGATGCACTATTTCAATGTGTCGGCCACCAGTACTATGTGGGAAGTTCCGTATTGTTTCAAATCCGTTTGATACTTCTGCTCATTCTTCCTTTGTAGATGGTTCTTACAAAAATAAGAAAAAATGCTGTTAAAATTTAATTGATGTCTTTATAAGTATCTTTATGGGGGGGACAGTGTTTTATAGTTTACATTTTCTGTATTTCAGAAGTTATCAGAAACATTTGATGTTCACCACTTAGCCACCACTGAAGAGGGTAATGATGATGATGATGATAATGATGGATCACATGAATTGTTAATCAACACCACTGAACAATTTACAAGCTTTAACGAAGATATCTCAGCTGTAGCAACAAACGTCTTTCCACCTGGAGTACCATCATCAACACCACAATCAAATGCACGCTCCCTATTGCCCTCAGTATCTGTCAGAGATCCGAATTTCACAAAAAAGAGGAAGAAGATCACTGTTACAGAGGAAGCTGTAAAGTGCATGAAATCGGTTGCTTCATCATTACAAAATAAAAAACAGTCAAATACAGCAGACACCCATTCTGCATTTTCAGATTGGGTTGCTGCTGAACTGAGAGAAATAAGGAACGAGAAAGTTCTTATTAAAGTAAAACGAAGAATTTCTGATGTAATATACAATGCTAAAGAAATGCTTGCTGAGCAGGCTGAAGCCCAAGCTGCTGCTGAAGAAACAGCGGCATTATTTAATGCAGCTGAAAATGAGGCTGCAGCTGCAGGTGAAACACAAATACTGGCAATCCATATTGAGGAAACAGACTGATATCATTTCTTTAAAAAAAAAAAAAAATTATATATATATATAGTGCCAAAATGTCAACTTTTTTGACAATAAATTATTTCACTTTATCAGTCTTTTTATTTTAAGTTTAAGGCAGCAACATTTACTATGTTCCATTTTGGATCTTAAAACATATTTTCATTAAGATACAGTATCTGAGTGTTAGTGTATATATTTCAAATGATTCCGGCAACTTACACGATTTTAGTTAAAGGTTGAGGTATCTGGCAACTACTCTGGCAATTGGAGACTTTAACAATAACTTTCAGTTCCTTGCCTTCGGATAGTGAGTTATTGGGAAAGAATTGAATATGTAGTAAGTATGTGTATAAATGTGTTAAGAATGTATAGTAAGTAAAATACCAGTACTTACTTTTGCAAAATCCTTGCACACGTTCACGATAACCCAGCACACTCTAGGCACAGTTTCGCTAATCTTGGCCAGTGATATTCGATGAGAGTACATTAAACTTGTATAACTGTCACCTGTTGCCAAAAATCGAAGGGTTACAAGAAGCTGTTCCGCCGGTGGTACTGCAGCTCTAAAATTTGTCTCTTTCCATTGAATATGAGGTGCTACTGACCTTAAGAGTTCTTCAAACTGCCCACATGTCATTCTGACAAAATTCTTGAAACCTTGCCTGTTTTCAGCATAGAGCTCCTCCAATACAGAATTATAAGGGCACCATGAGTTTGTCTTTCTAACAAAAACTTTCTGGACCACATGCATATGGGCTGATTTTCATGACAGACAATTACACCAAGAATTATAACACAAATTGCTAGTTCGTCTTCACAGTCAGAAAATTCTTGCTTTTCTGTAACAAAAGCTGAATTTGTGTCTACAAGAGTTTGAAACTGTTGTCAACATTTTTCAGCCGTTGTCAACATTTTTCAGCCGTTGTCAACATTTTTCAGCCGTTGTCAACATTTTTCAGCCGTTGTCAACATTTTTCAGCCGTTGTCAACATTTTTCAGCCGTTGTCAACATTTTTCAGCGGTTGTCAACATTTTTCAGCCGTTGTCAACATTTTTCAGCCGTTGTCAACATTTTTCAGCCGTTGTCAACATTTTTCAGCCGTTGTCAACATTTTTCAGCCGTTGTCAACATTTTTCAGCCGTTGTCAACTGTTTTCAATGGTTTTATTTTTATTTTATTTTATTTTATTTTTTTTTTTTTGTGTTGATTTTTAGTGTGAAGGTACCTTAAGAAGTACGCCTTACCACTAGTTATGTTGTCCTAATGGACTACTAAAACTGTACAAAGTTTGAAATGGAATCCATGATCTGTATATCATGGCCTCCCCTTGTTAATAAAAGGAATAGTACAGGAATGTCAATTTCATTATACTCAAAGTCATTAAAACTGCAACTTTTTTGAAGACAGTATGCAACAATGTCAATTTGGCATGAAGCATACTATGTGGACAGCATATGAAAATTATAATTTTGACACAGATGCAGATGTAAATAGATATTATGCCAACTGCATTCTGCATACAATTAACGATCACGCTGTGGCTTTTAAGTCAGGATTGTGGCCTGTTAAGACTATTGTTTACTGTTACCGAATATTGCTGCTCGCGTCAGTCTGGATTCCACAGCAGCGCCGCACATGTGGAATCGTTGGTTCCGGAGGGCCGTACTCTATCCCGTGCAGGATCTCGATGGCCCGAGGTGTCTAATGGCGGAGGTCACACACATTGTGCTTGGCTTTGGAGGATTGTACAACCGTATCACATACGTCGACTCAGGAGGCGCGCTCGTTTCAGATGAGGCGAGGTCCACATAGACAATGTGTCAACATCTGGAGCACCACACTCGGCACAGCAATTTACGAGACATGTCTGGAAAGTATCTACAGTTTCATTCTACCACCATTGCAGCACGTACGGAATGCCCACTGATTTCCTCAAGAAAACTATCCATCATATTGCTGAACCAATAACTGTGGTGATTAATAAGTATATCTCTGCTGATGTATATCCAGACCTTTCGAAATTTGCAAGGACAGTACCCGTTTATAAAAACGGTGACCCAGACATGGTAGCGAGCTTCAGACCAGTCTCAAAAATTCAGATCTTTGCTAAAGTAATTGAAACTGCAGTGAAAGACCAAATCTCATGTTACTTCAAAATTAATGAACACTTCTCAGATGCACAGTATGGTTGTCAGAAAGGGAAATCTACAACAATGGCAGCACTAGATATGGTTACTAGGATAAAGCACAAATGCAAATATTAGTACATAGCCTCAGTGACAAAGGATATGTAAACTGTGTATAGATTCTGAAACTTGTGGGGTTCATGGTGGAGAGCAATCTCTCTTGGCAGGACCACACTGCACATATGTGTGACGAACTGTCAAGATCCATATATGCGCTGCAAAAATTAAAATGTAACTGATCAGTCTCTCCTAATAGTACATTATCCATTGTCTCGCAGCCATACTGGCTGTGCCTATTACTATGAAGTCACTCTGTAGGCTGCTAGAAAGTATTATTAGTCCAAAAAAGCAATAAGGATCATAACATCGAATAGAAGACAGGAACAGGTGATTATTCACAAAATTGGGAATAATGGATATAATAGTCATCATGTATTTTTGTGCCTCCTTCACATTTAAGAAAATGTAGATTCCTTCAGCAAGAGGCATGACATATGTGACCACAACACCTGCAACAGAGAGAGCATAAACATACCAACCTGTTGATTGTCCAAACAAGAAATAGCTTTCCAAACATAGCCCTGAGAATGTTCAGGTTGCTACCCAAGGAAGTGCAGCTCCTGCCATTGGAGAGATTCAAGGACAAAATTTGTAGGGGCTTAAAACTACATCTGTTCTACTCCGTCCAGGAAGAAAGTGAGTGGATTTACTGAACTTTCTCCAAAACTAGTAAATGTTTGAGATAACTCAACTTCAATAGGGAAATGTATATATTCTAAAAGTTTTTTGTATCATTACATATTCCACTGAAGTGCCAAAGAGACTGGTATAGGCATGTGTATTCAAATACAGAGATACATAAACAGGCAGAATACGGCGCTGCGATCGACAATGCCTATGTAAGACAAGTGTCTGGCACAGTTGTTAGATCTGTTACTGCTGCTACAATGGCAGGTTGTCAAACGCGAGTACTGCAAATATCAGGAATGTGGTAAAACATCAAATCTCCGATGTCACTTTGACTGGAAAAAGATCCTGCAGGAATGGGATTGACAACGACTGAAGAGAATTGTTCAACATGACAGAAGTGCAAACCTTCTGCAAATTGCTGTAGATTTCAATGCTAGGCCATCAAAAAGTGTCAGCGTACGAACCATTCAATGAAACACCATCAATATGGGCTTTCGGAGCCAAAGGCCCACTCGTGTACCCTTGATCACTGCATAACACATAGCTTTACGCTTCACCTGGGCCCATCAACACCGGCATTGCACCGTTGATGACTGGACACATGTTGCCTGGTTGGACGAGTCTGATTTCAAATTGTATTGAACCGATGGATGTGTATGGGATGGAAACTACCTCATGAATCCATGGACCCTGCATGTCAGCAGGGGACTGTTAAAGCTGGTGGAGGCTCTGTAATGGTGTGGGGCGTATGCAGTTGGAGTGCCATGGGACACCTATTACATGTAGACAGGTGACAAGATACATAAGCATGCTGTCCGATTCCCTGCATCCATTCATGTTCATGGCACATTCCGACGGACTTGGGCAATTCCAGCAGGAAAATGGGACACGGTATACACCCAGAATTGCCACAGAGTGGCTCCAGGAACACACTTCTGAGTTTAAACACTTCCAGTGGCCACCATACGCCCCAGACATGAATATTATTGAGCATATGCAATGTGCTGTTCAGAAAAGATCTCCACCCCTTTGTAGTCTTATGGATTTATGGCCAGCCCTGCAGGACTCATGGTGTCAGTTGCCACCAGTACTATTTCAGACATTACTCGAGACCATGCCACATCGTGTTGCAGCACTTCCGCATGCTCGCGGGGGCCCTACACGATATTAGGCAGCTGTACCAATTTCTTTGGCTCTCTAGTGTCTTTGTAATTTTCGATGCTGTCTATCCAGCCACGGCTGGCAAACACTAGAGACGTATAAAGGTAATACTGTTGCAGTTCTGCACATTCAGACATGTCTTTCTGGTTCGTTGACTTTCCACTGATGCCATTACAATCGGATTGTGTTCTGTTTACATTTCTTAGTGATTGTTCAAAATGCTTAAGACAACCTCTGAGTTCACTGACTGTGAAGTGTGTTCTGTAATACAGCTTTTGAATGTGAAGAATGTTAAGCCAGCTGAAATTCATCATCAATTTTTAGAGATTTGTGGTGAAAGTGTGATGACTGGTGGAATGGTAAGAGAGTGGGTGAGGCAGTTAAATTACGGACAGAAGAAGCATGGAGTGGGTGATCTTCTGTTGTCAGTGATGGTTTGGTTGAGAAAGTGATTGAGAAAATTCGTGAAAACAGAATATTCCCAATAAGAATGCTTTGTCATGAGTGTCCACAAATTTCAAAAACTCTCTTGCACAAGATTGTCACAGATTGCTTGAATTTTCACAAACTGTGATGATCAGAAAATGAAGCGACTTGACAGTGCTTTGGCATCTCTTACCAGATACAGTGACGGGGAGATGAATTCTTAAACAGAATTGTCACTGGTGGCAAAACTTGAGTTTGTGATGTCACTCCAGAATCAAAGCAGCATTTGACAGAGTGGAGGCACTCACAATCCCCAAGAACAAAAAATTCAGAATAATATTGTCGGCACAAAAAGTCATGTGCACTGTGATCTGGGACAGCTAGGGCTTTCTGCTTGTAGCATTCCTTCCCGCAGGTGAAACCGTCGGTGCGATGCGATACTGTGAAACACAGAAAACTTTAGCGTGTCGAGTCGAAGCATTACGTTGCTTCTTAGCAATGTATGTCCCCTTTCTGCTGGTGTCATTGAAACCTAACCTGACAATTCAATTGGGAGCAGTTTGGTCACCTTCCGTACGGCCTGATCTGGTGCCTTCCAACTACCACTCGTTCTTGAACTTTAAGTGTGATTTTGGAGAAAAGTGTTCTGATGGCGATGGTGATAAAACAGTCTTTCGCAGTGGCTGTCTCCACTGGTGCCATCCTTCTGTGAAGAGGGCGTAGTAGAGTTGGTTTTTCCACTATGACAAATGTCTAAACAATAGTGGCAACTATGTAGAAAAATAGTTTAAGAAATTCTGTAAAAACATACATTTTTCATATTAGGATACTTTTGATGACACAGTGTATGTGTTGTATAACAATACAATTTTTTTGGTACCTTCGTTGGTATATATGAATACTATATACAAAATGTGTCTGGGATACAGTTAGTAGTAAAGAATTAAAACACCATGTTTCATGTGGCATTTTTACTGCATGAACAGCTAAAATGTAGTAAGTGATAAACTTTTTTTCCTTTTATCAAATTGTGGGGGTTATCAGGGAGAAAAAGTTTTGTAAAGGTTTCAAATTATGTGTAAAGTTTGTTGCAAGTTACTATGTGCTGTTAGAGTATTTACACGTCAAGGGCTATGCTGTTTCTTACTCTCACCCCCACCCTTCTGATAGATAGGTGGTTCTTAGGCCCACAGTGATTGTGGCTGACAGTGATTGTGGCTGACAGTAAGGAATATGCGTGCCAAGTTTGTTTGAAAGTGGTTTAGGAGGACATGTGGAGCATACACACATCCATTTCTATGTACAGGGTGTCTGAAAAATAAAAAATCACAGGAAAATGTTAGGGATAGGTTACTTATCCAGAAATAAGTAAAACGTCCAGTAAACATGGGTTCTAAAATGCATATCATAGGATCTGTGAACACTTTTTCATCTTTGCTTGTGTGAAACACACCTTTTCTACTAAACAAGTGTTCATCGCTTTTAAGGTATGCATTTTAGGGCCATTGTTTATTAGACCTTTCTCTCGTTTTGGTATAAGGAACCTGTCTCTAATGTTAGTCTGTTTCTTTGGAACACCCTTTATGTATAGAAGCAGTATGTAGCTCGTATCCATCTGAATGTTTATTAGGGTACCGTGTAAAAATTTGAAGTAAACCAGTCAAGATTTTTGGTAAAGACCGACTTGTCATTAAGTAGTAGTATAGATACGCAGAATAAGTCAGGTTTTGGTACTTGCTATCCCGCCTTGTACAGCAATCTTAATGGACAGCATTATGTTTATTACAATGTAAGAACGTGAACTTTGCAACTAATTGAAGCAATAAAGTTTCATGAGTACTTAAACAGTGAGTCTTAGAATATGATTATTACAACCAATGTAAAATAGTATTGAATATTAATGTTTACTTTCATTTGTTAGACTGAGTAGCATTTGATGGAAACATTTCATCTGTTTTACAAGCCGCCACAAAAGAAGCCAGTTGTGAATGGCGATGCCAGTGGCGAGGGGACTGCGCCTGCCAAAGACGAATCTAATTTCGACAGAGAGAAACGGGGCAGCGAGACGAAGGTGGAAGAGCCCAAACCGGCCACTTCCGACGACACCGGGGAGAGACTTGCTCCGGCCGAGTCTACGGGAGAAGCCCCACAGCCTGCTGGCAGCAGCGCGACAGGAGCATCTGGTAATGGCATAAAGCAGTGCTCGAATACTAGTGAGCACTGCAAACACTGCACATTGCTCGGATTTAATTCATTCTAGTCAAGTTGCTTGTTTGCCAGCAGCAGAAATGTTGTTGTTGTTGTTGTTGTTGTTGTTGTTGTCTTCAGTCCTGAGACTGCTTTGATGCAGTTCTCCATGCTACTCTGTCCTGTGCAAGCTTCTTCATCTCCCTGTACTTACTGCAACCTACATCCTTCTGAATCTGTTTAGTGTATTCATCTCTTGGTCTCCCTCTACGATTTTTACCCTCCACGCTGCCCTCCAATGCTAAATTTGTGATCCCTTGATGCCTCAGAACATGTCCTACCAACTGGTCCCTTCTTCTTCTCAAGTTGTGCCACAAACTCCTCTTCTCCCCAATTCTATTCAATACCTCCACATTAGTTATGTGATCTACCCATCTAATCTTCAGCATTCTTCTGTAGCACCACATTTTGAAAGCTTCTATTCTCTTCTTGTCCAAACTATTTATTGTCCATGTTTCACTTCGATACATGGCTACGCTCCATACAAATACTTTCAGAAACGACTTCCTGACACTTAAATCTATACTCGATATTAACAAATTTCTCTTCTTCAGAAACACTTTTCTTGCCATTGCCAGTCTACATTTTATATCCTCTCTACTTCGACCATCATCAGTTACTTTGCTCCCCAAATAGCAAAACTCCTTTACTACTTTAAGTGTCTCATTTCCTAATCTAATTCCCTCAGCATCACCCAACTTAATTTGACTACATTCCATTATCCTCGTTTTGCTTTTGTTGATGTTCATCTTATATCCTCCTTTCAAGACACTATCCGTTCCGTTCAACAGCTCTTCCAAGTCCTTTGCTGTCTCTGACAGAATTACAATGTCATCGGCGAACCTCAACGTTTTTATTTCTTCTCCATGAACTTTAATACCTACTCCGAATTTTTCTTTTGTTTCCTTTACTGCTTGCTCAATATACAGATTGAATAACGTTGGGGAGAGGCTACAACCCTGTCTCACTGCCTTCCCAACCACTGCTTCCCTTTCATGTCCCTCGACTCTTCTAACTGCCATCTGGTTTCTGTACAAATTGTAAATAGCCTTTCGCTCCTTGTATTTTACCCCTGCCACCTTCAGAATTTGAAAGAGAGTATTCCAGTCAACATTGTCAAAAGCTTTCTCTAAGTCTACAAATGCTAGAAATGTAGGTTTGCCTTTTCTTAATCTAGCTTCTAAGATAAGTCGTAGGGTCAGTATTGCCTCACGTGTTCCCATATTTCTACGGAGTCCAAACTGATCTTCCCCAAGGTCGGCTTCTACCAGTTTTTCCATTCGTCTGTAAAGAATTTGCGTTAGTATTTTGCAGCTGTAACTTATTAAACTGATAGTTCGGTAATTTTCACATCTGTCAACACCTGCTTTCTTTGGGATTGTAATTATTATATTCTTCTTGAAGTCTGAGGGTACTTCGCCTGTCTCATACATCTTGCTCACCAGATGGTAGAGTTTTGTCAGGATTGGCTCTCCAAAGGCCGTCAGTAGTTCCAATGGAATGTTGTCTACTCCCGGGGCCTTGTTTCGACTCGGGTCTTTCAGTGCTCTATCAAGCTCTGCACGCAGTATCATATCTCCAATTTCATCTTCATCCTCTTCCATTTCCATAATATTGTCCTCAAGTACATCACCCTTGTATAGACCCTCTATATAGTTCTTCCACCTTTCTGCTTTCCCTTCTTTGCTTAGAACTGGGTTTCCATCTGAGCTCTTGATATTCACACAAGTGGCTCTCTTTTCTCCAAAGGTCTCTTTAATTTTCCTGTAGGCAGTATCTATCTTACCCCTAGTGAGATAAGCCTCAACATCCTTCATTTGTCCTCTAGCCACCCCTGCTTAGCCATTTTGCACTTCCTGTCGATCTTATTTTTGAGACGTTTGTATTCCCTTTTGCCTGCTTCATTTACTGTGTTTTTATATTTTCTCCTTTCATCAATTAAATTCAATATTTCTTCTGTTACCCAAGGATTTCTACTAGCCCTCGTCTTTTTACCTACTTTATCCTCAGCTGCCTTCACTACTTCATCCTTCAGAGCTACCCATTCTTCTTCTACTGTATTTCTTTCCCCCATTCCTGTCAATTGTTCCCTTATGCTCTCCCTGAAACTCTGTACAACCTCTGGTTTAGTCAGTTTATCCAGGTCCCATCTCCTTAAATTCCCACCTTTTTGCAGTTTCTTCAGTTTTAATCTACAGTTCATAACCAATAGATTGTGGTCAGAGTCCACATCTGCCCCTGGAAATGTCTTACAGTTTAAAACCTGGTTCCTCAATCTCTGTCTTACCATTATATAATCTATCTGATACCTTTTAGTATCTCCAGGATTCTGCCATGTATACTTCCTTCTTTTATGATTCTTAAACCAAGTATTAGCTATGATTAAGTTATGCTCTGCGCAAAATTCTACCAGGCGGCTTCCTCTTTCATTTCTTAGCCCCAATCCGTATTCACCTACTATGTTTCCTTCTCTCCCTTTTCCTACTGATGAATTCCAGTCACCCATGACTATTAAATTTTCGTCTCCCTTCACTACCTGAATAATTTCTTTTATCTCATCCTACATTTAATCAATTTCTTCATCATCTGCAGAGCTAGTTGACATATAAACTTGTACTACTGTAGTAGGCATGGGCTTCATGTCTATCTTGGCCACAATAATGCGTTCACTATGCTGCTGGTAGTAGCTTACCCGCACTCCTATTTTTTTGTTCATTATTAAATCTACTCCTGCATTACCCCTATTTGATTTTGTATTTATAACCCTGTAATCACCTGACCAAAAGTCTTGTTCCTCCTGCCACCGAACTTCACTAATTCCCACTATATCTAACTTTAACCTATCCATTTCCCTTTTTAAATTTTCTAACCTACCTGCCCGATTAAGGGATCTGACATTCCACGCTCCGATCCGTAGAACGCCAGTTTTCTTTCTCCTGATAACGACGTCTTCTTGCGTATTCCCCGCCCAGAGGTCTGAATGGGGGACTATTTTACCTCCGGAATATTTTACCTCCAGAATATTTTACCCAAGAGGATGGCATCATCATTTAACCATACAGTAAAGCTGCATGCCCTCGCGAAAAATTACGGCTGTAGTTTCCCCTTGCTTTCAGCCGTTTGCAGTACCAGCACAGCAAGGCCGTTTTGGTTAATGTTACAAGGCCAGATCAGTCCATCATCTAGACTGTTGCCCCTGCAACTACTGAAAAGGCTGCTGCCCCTCTTCAGGAACCACACGTTTGTCTGGCCTCTCAACAGATACCCCTCCGTTGTGGTTGCACCTACGGTACGGCCATCTGTATCGTTGAGGCACGTAAGCCTCCCCACCAACGGCAAGGTCCATGGTTCATGGTGGTAGGCAGAAAAGATACCATCGTTTAAAAAAGGATTTTTTTTCTTTTTGTCTTATAAAAATACATCTAATTGTATGCAAAATGACACAATGCTGGCTGAAATGTGGAGGCAGTGCACGCTGACAGTAAACTTAGTTTTGCTACTATTCAGGCAGTACTGTGCATGTTGTATCTCATTGTAAAAAATGACATGTTTGCTTTTAGCTGTATCTGTTTTTCTTGTGCTATTGCGGTGCAATTTTTGTGCTATTTTTTACATTTACCGGAATTGTTGTTGTATCAAAAGTCTTAGCAGTGCTATGTTATTGTTAATAGAAATAGGTTAATGGTTATTATCAATGACATGAGTAGATTTGTGATTAATTACACTAATAGTGATATACAAGGGTAATCCCAAAAGTAAGGTTTCCTAATTTTTTATAAGTAGGTAGAACTGTTTATTTCCACAATGGTTTACATCAGTTTACAGCTTGAACATTTAGCTATTTTTCGATATAATCACCATTTCTGTCGATGCATTTTTGTAGACGCTGGGGCAGTTTTTGTATGCCCATGTCATACCAGCTCGCCACCATGCTGTTCAGAAGGTTATGAACCTCTTCTTTCACCTTGTTGTTGGAGCTGAATCGCTTTCCGGCCAAATGTTCTTTTAACCTGGGGTGTAGGTGATAGTCACTGGACTATAGTGTGGGTGGATGATTATGTTCCACTGAAACTGTTGCAGGAGAGCAACAGTTTGTCGATCAATGTGTGGACGAGCGTTGTCATGGAGGATGTGTACGCCTTTGCTCAACATTCCTCTTCTCCAGTTCTGAATTGCCCATTTGAGTTTTTTCAGAGTCTAACAGTACCTATCAGCGTTAATTATGGTCCCAGCGATTCAGCTCCGATGATGAGGTGAAAGAAGAGGTTCATAACTTTCTAAACAGCATGGCGGCCAGCTGGTATGATGTGGGCATACAAAAACTGCCACAGCATCTACACAAATGCATTGACAGAAATGGTGATTATGTCAAAAAAAGCTAAATGTTCAAGCTGCAAACTGATGTAAACTGTTGTCGAAATAACCTGGTCTATGTACTTATAAAAAAAATAGGAGACCTTACTTTTGGCATTACCCTCTTATAAGGAGCAGGAGAATGGAACAGATGGGAAAGAAAGTAAGTAAACTGTTTATGATTTCAAAACTAATTGCCGTCAATGTTAACAAATTTATCCCACTGTGAGCCGAGATGATCAGTGCCTTCAAGGAAAAATGTTTTCAGTTGCCTACACAACCACAATTGTACTGAGGTGTCGCACCTCTACATCTGAAGCAAATCGACGGGCACAAATGTCTGCACCGGGTGAAATTTGAAAACCTGGGAACCTAGAGGTGAAGGAAGCTCTCAGGTTTTCAATTCTCATCCTGTGCAGTCCACGACAGTCAGTCTTTACATCTCATCCCGTCCGGTAAGTCTCCACTGACCCAGGGCTCTGGGTGACTTTTCTGTAACTCTCCCAAACCTCACCAGTCCTTTTCCTCCACCCTTCTTCCTTCTCCTACAACCCTTCTGCCCGGAGGAGGAGCCACTAGCTCTGAAAGCCTGCTCAGTTCCTCAAATTTTGTGTATGTTTCCTCCTGCTGCCATTTGGTGAGTGTGTCCAAGTATATTTAAAAAAAATGATTTTTTGATGATGTATGTGCAGTAATAATGTTTGAAAATGATTGTATTGATAAGGCCATGGACTTTCCAGTAGTAATGGCAGAAAGAATATGTTATATCCACAGATTAACACATATGTGCGAACAAAAATTTTTATTAGGTGGAGCAAGGCCACCGCTTAATTTTTGCAAAAAGATAAACTTTCTTCGAAAACAAAAGGCTTCTTCTACTACCAAAATTTTATAACAAGCCAAAGAATATGCCAGCTTATTGAATTGAAATATTAGCAACTGAACTGAATTAATGTTCCTTTGTCGGTTTTTCTCTCGACGCTTTCCGGCGGATGCCGAGGAAGTAGACGGACACAGAGTCCGGGTCAATGGCCGGCGTAGCGAAGACGTGGCACCTAGACGTTCCAGCTGCATCGAAGTATCTTCCGGATGGCAGTCCACCGTGGGTCGAAAGTCGACTGTTTCCCTTTCTTCTGGCTATTTAACACGGCAGCTCCAGTCTTCCTCCGCTGATTCCGTAGTGATGATTGGCGGCCGTTGGCGATCCCTGACTGGCGGATGGTGATATTATAGTGTGATGATCTGCGTTGGAAAAAGGCTCGTGCACGTGTGTATTTCCTGGCTGATTGAATGTTAGGCGGGAATGCCTCTAGCGCCGGCTGGCGGAACGCGCCGGCACTAAGTTGCGGGCGCCGCTTAACTCTGCCGCGGTAGCCGACCATTGCGTTTGTGTGGCTGTGTGCGCCACAGCAGAATGCTTTACTGCTTTTACTATATTATAAGAACTAACATGCAAATAAGTAATTATTTGACATGCTGTGTAGGAGATGATATTGTCACAATGAAGAATTACGAGCTATTTATGGTCATTTTGTAAACAAATGATTTGTATATGATTTGGCATTAATAGTTCCTTGATACTTTATAGCAGTGGTAGCAACATGTCCATTGTAAACAAAGTGGTGGGGAATAATTTTCTTCCAGTGCTTCATGGGCGAACCACTTTTGTCAGCTTCAGTGCATCTTGTAACACCTGAGCAGTCAATTGTGAATGGACAGGAAAAGATGAAGGGGCTTGTATTCTGAACAGTCCCCGCCAGGAGCTGCAAACTGCAGGTGATGGTGATAGTGATTCTAATATCACAAAGGTTGTGGGATATCTTGTAATATCATCTTGTATCTCCTTTTGCCTTGCAAAGTTCGGCAACTCGATGTGACACAGACCCGACAAGTCGTTGGTAGTCCCCTGCAAAATTATTAATCCGTGCTGCCTTTGTAGCCGTCCATAATTGTGAAACTGTTATCAGTGCAGGATTTTGTGCACAAAATTCTCTCTCAATAATGTCCCATAAATGTTCAATGGGATTCGTGTCCGGCAGTCTAGGTCGCCAAATTATTTGCTCGAATTGTCCAGAATGTTCTTCGAACTGATCGTGAAAAATTGTGGCCTGGTGCCACAGTGCATTGTCAACTGTACAAATTCCATCGTTGTTTGCGAAGCTGGAGGCCACAAATAGCTGCAGATGATGTCGAAGTAGCTGAACGTAAGCATTCCCACTCAGTGATCGATTCAGCTCGATCAGATGACCCAGTCCATTCCATTAAAGCCCACTGCGGGTCCAGGGGTAAGAATAGGCCCGAGATATTCCCGCCTTTCGTAAGAGGCAACTGAAAGGAGTTTCACACGTTTTGGCCTTTATGTGATGGTCCCTTGTAGGGTTTGACCTCCATTCTTCAAAATTTTCCCAAAGAGCGAGCCAGTTGAGGAAGGGCGCCTTACACGGTGCATCGTGTCCATCGTGCATTGAGATCTTTAACCCACTTTCTCGTCGTCGCATTTCAGTCCCGCCCATTCTCCATCTCTTGGGCGAGGACACCTACTTGGGTGCGTTTTGCAACACGCACTATGCAGTGTTGCTTTCTGCATCGACGATGACCGTGGGCTTTGCACCTGATACCCAGCACGGTAGCCAGTCTGTTGTGGTGGGGCCGCCATGTACCCTGGTGTTTGTAGCCCCTGACCACACAGGGATCACTCTGCTAATGCCTGCGCCGTTAACTCCCCTCTTATGCCGAGGAGTAGATGCCGGTACTCCCAACAGTGGCCTTCCTGCCAACTGGCCTTTGCTGCGGGTGGGTGGCGTCCGTGGGGAGGGCCCCTGGTCGGAGCGGGTGGCATCGGGGCGGATGACACGTAGTCCACCATCTCTTGCTGGTGGTGAAACACGAGCAGTCCCTAAGCGTTCACGAGCTCAATTCAATGCACAGAAGTACGACCCCAAATCATTCTCCTCCCTGGCCACATAAGGGAGGAACGTCAAGCTAAATATGGCAGCGGGTCTTATTCACCCCGGTACCTTGTATGTTCGAGAGCTGATGGGGAATCTTTCATGACGATGAAGCCTCACTTTTTTTGTTGAGCATTTAGAGAGCAAGTTTGGGAGGTGGAGGGATTGTCCAAAAGAGAGATCTGGGTCAGTCTTGATCGAAACAGCATCCTCTGCCCAGTCTCGGACGTTACTCGCTTGTGACAATCTGGAGGATGTTTCTGTAACCATCATGTCCCATAAGACCTTAAATGTGGTTCAGGGTATCATAATTCACAGAGACCTTGTTTTGCAGTCTGACGATGAGCTGTGCGCCAATTTAGAGCACCGAGGTGTACATTTCGTCCGGCGTGTCCAGCGGGATCTGAGGGATAATCAGGTTGCCACCGGTGCCTTCATCTTGCCCTTCGAGGGTGATACATTACCTGAGAATTTGGGCGTAACATTGCAGAGCGATATGAAGTGGGACAAGCATGTAATGGCAGTTGTGGGGAAGGCGAATAGTCATCTTCGGTTCATTGGTAGAATTTTGGGAAGATGTGGTTCATCTGTAAAGGAGACTGCTTATAAAACACTAATACGACCTATTCTTGAGTACTGCTTGAGTGTTTGGAATCCCTATCAGGTCGGATTGAGGGAGGACATAGAAGCAATTCAGAGGCGAGCTGCTAGATTTGTACTGGTAGGTTTGATCATCACACGAGTGTTACGGAAAAGCTTCAGGAACTGGTGGGAGTCTCTAGAGGAAAGGAGGCGTTCTTTTCGTGAATTGCTACTCAGGAAATTTAGAGAACCAGCGTTTGAGGCTGACTGCAGTACAATTTTACTGCCGCCAACTTACATTTCGCGGAAAGACCACAAAGATTCGATAAGAGAGAGATTAGGGCTCGTACAGAGGCAAATAGGCAGTCCTTTTTCCCTCGTTCTGTTTGGGAGTGGAACAGAGAGAGAAGATGCTAGTTGTGGTACGAGGTACCCTCCGCCACACACCGTATGGTGGATTGCGGAGTATGTATGTAGATGTAGAAGGTGACAGTCTACCGGTATGATGTAAAGCTCTATGTACCTCCCCCAATGTGGTGCTTTAAATGCTGGAAGTTCGGCCATATGTTTTCCCGCTGTACTTCCAGCGTCACATATTGAGATTGTGGATGCCCATCACATCCCAATACTCCATGTGCCTATCTCCCATCTATGTCAACTGCAGAGATCACCATTCGTCTTCCTCACCAGACTGCAGGATTCTCCAGAAAGAAAAGAAAATCGTGGAGTACAAGACCCTGGACTGACTGACCTACACTGAGGCTAAGAGGAAATTTGAGCACCTACGTCCTGTGGCTATGATCACCTCATACGCCGCCGCTACGAGAACAGTTGTCACCCCTTCAGTTCCTCGAATTCCTGTCGCCTCTCAGAACCAGAAGACTACACCTGTCCCCTTGACGGTGTGAGGCATTTCACTCCTTGTTGCTCCCACACCACCTACTTTGGGAGCAACACCCCCCAACCATTTGGGACATCCATCCCCACTTCTAAGCTGGAGAAGCGTAAGTCTTCTTTGGCTTCTCTCACTAGGAAGGGGTCCCTTGGGTCACTCCCTTCCCAGGTTTCTGCTACTGGGAAAGATGACACCCGCCAGTGGCTGAAGAATTGAAAAGCAGAATGAGATTTTCACTCTGCAGCGGAGTGTGCGCTGATATGAAACTTCCTGGCGGATTAAAACTGTGTGCCCGACCGAGACTCGAACTCGGGACCTTTGCCTTTTGCGGGCAGAAGTAAACCTGTGAGTACCGGGCGTGAGTCGTGTTTCAGTAGCTCAGATGGTAGAGCACTTGCCCGCGAAAGGCAAAGGTCCCGAGTTTGAGTCTCGGTCGGGCACACAGTTTTAATCTGCCAAGAAGTTTCAATTGAAAAGCAGCTGGCCATAAGGCTTCACGCTCATCCTCCGTCCCGGAGACTGAGCCAGTGAAGTCCTCCCAGCCAGGGAAACCCAAGGAGCAGCGAGGGAAATCCGAAAATAAAACCCCTAAGACCGAGGAAATTGCGGTGGCACCCACACCACCGCTACCTACAAGCTCTGCGGCTTAGGATGGAGTGGAGATTTTGGCGTCCGCTGAGGACGTAGATCTCGCCAGACCCTCGGACACAATGGATACAGATTGCTCACGCAGTAAGTCAGTGGCAGCAGGTGATTCTGAGGTGTAAAGTGCCTCATTGAATGTTCCATGCCTTCCCATTCTCTTGATGACATCATCCTCCAGTGGAATTGTGGCAGGTTTTTCCCCCGCCTGGCTGAGCTACGGCAACTGTTAAGCCTTACACCTGCTATCTGCATTGCCCTCCAGGAAACCAAGCTCAAAATAATAACAAAATTGCTTGTTTTCAGAACCAATGTAGTCTTAACTTTTGACAAGTGTTAAATATAAATGAACAAATATTTGAACTATATTCACAGTGTAGTGTGTGTTTTGTTTTCAGCCAGAAGAAGACAAAGGAACATTCCACATCCATCTGCGTCATTCCTGCCACACATCCCTGGACTGGGCAGCCCTGTTAAGATGAAGGTTGCACCCAAGTACATTTGTGCAACAAAACGAGAGGACAAGGTGTGTGTAATGCTGTTTGTTTCAACTTTTCTGATACAGTAAGATTATAGACATGTAATGTAACTGATCTCTGTAAACACAACATGTCAGTGTCTCTCTCTCTCTCTCTCTCTCTCTCTCTCTCTCACACACACACACACACACACACACACACACACACACACACACTTTTCATTAAGTCTTATTACTCTGAATACAATGAGCCAATTTGTGACAGTGACATCAAAATGTGTCTTGAGATTTGTGTATTGTTGTCAGATTGCGCATAAATACAGGGTGTCGGAAAAGTCTTTCCTGATTACATAAATTGATAACTCAGGCTAGAAGTAAGATACAAATATGAAGCTGGTGTCTAATTGTTTACAAACTATCAAAGTTTCTTTCATAAGTCAGTAAACTTCCACATGAGCACCCTTGGTAGCACGTAGCACATCTAGGCGATATTCAATTTCTGTCCACACATTAGCCAACATCACTGGAGGGATCGATTCAACGACTGTGCTTATCCATTGGCGCAGGGTTTCAAGATCTGGTACGCGTGTTCGGTAGACCTCGTCCGTGACATAACCCCATAAAAAGAAGTCTAATGGGGTTATGTCAGAAGAGCGTGGGGGCCAAACCGTTGGCCCATCACGACCGATCCATCGCCCAGGAAAGGTCATATCGAGATAGGCACGGACGTCCAAACCCCAATGAGGTGATGCACTGTCTTGCTGAAACAAGACATCGGGGTGATACTGAAGCACCTGAGGAACAGAATACAGTTGCAACATGTCCAGATGCACTGCAGATGTGATGGTAGCCTCAGCAAAGAAGAATGTCCCGATCATTTGATCGTCCAATAGCGCGCACCAGACATTCACCTTTCGACTGCCTCTGGTGCACTCCATGTGAAAAAAACTTTGATAGTTTGTAAACAA
Source organism: Schistocerca americana (assembly GCF_021461395.2). Classification (NCBI taxonomy): domain Eukaryota; kingdom Metazoa; phylum Arthropoda; class Insecta; order Orthoptera; family Acrididae; genus Schistocerca; species Schistocerca americana. Next base: position 89,772,504 of record NC_060128.1, read on the forward strand.
TTAGACACCAGAATACTAGTTCAAATTAGACACCAGTTTCATATTTGTATCTTACTTATGGAATCCAGGCCTATCAAAAAGTTTTGGTTCTAATTTTAAACATAATTTTGTCCAAATTATAGTTTTATGAGCCCAGTTGAAAGAGCAAATGTATTTTAATGGTGTGATATTCCGTGTGATGTCCATTGCAGTCCATAGTACTCATCCTTCTGTTGCATCATGTCAAATCAAAGATTGCTCCTTAATGATTTGAGTAGTGAGAGATCTAATGTAATATCTCTAATATTTACTGAAAGGAACATTCAACAAGACTGAAAACTTGCCTACGTTTCAGACAAATTCCATTTTGAGATAGAGCTTCAGTAATGGATGTGCATAACAAAGGTTAATGCAAATGTATATTAAATGGTGTGATATTCGGTATGATGTTCGTTGTAGTCCATAGTATTCATCCTTCTGTTGCATCGTGGCAAATCAAAGATTGCTCCATAATGATTTGAGTAGTGAGGGGTCTGCTATGACTGTGTAAGCAGAAGAAACTAACAATCACAGTCCGAAAACAATTTATTGGACTGTTCAATTAACCAAAAGAAATTCTTCAAGTATAACACCAACACAAAATAGAGATCTGTCTTCGAATCACAACTACATACAACAATAATATAGAAAACAACAGAAATAATTTCTTCGGCAGAGACTTTTCCGATATACCAAGCCTAATCCAGAGATCAGCGAGAAGATCCAAGCCAGGCTCCCGGGGCGGCAGCTATCCACGTCTGCTGGCGGTCGATGAACTGCCGATGTGCGGCCGAGCGCCGGCCTTTATAGCGCTTCGGTGGATGAGTACCTCGGAACTATTTTCCATCACGTGGTTTGACGTGTGAAAATAGTTCCGGGATCTGCCTTCCTTATGTTTATGTGGGCCGGTAGTGGCCCCTGGTGGCATTGTTGTTGTTGTTGTTGTTGTTGTTGTTGCTGCTGTTGCTGTTGTGGCCATTCATCAATATTGCCTGTAAGTTGTGTAGTGCTTCGGTGTGCCTGCGAAGCGGGCAACCCGCGGCTGCAGGCTGTCAGTTTGGTTGCTGATACTCTAGGCGCCATGATGTCTGGTGGAGAAGGCCACAGCAGGATCTAATGTAATATCTCTAATATTTATTGAAAGGAACATTCAACAAGACTGATAACTTGCCTACGTTTTTCAGACACATTCCATTTTGAGAAAGAGCTTCAATAATGGATGTGCATAACTAATGTTACTGTGGTCACCATCCCGTCTTGAAATACACATCATCCTATCACCTGGTTCTGCATGTGCACTTAACACAATATATCCACACAACAGTTGCACTGTAGTGGATAATAATTTGTTTTGTAGTTCCATCTCTCGCGCCCTAGAGTATATCCGCTCCTGCTCAGGTGAGTCCTTCGTTATCTGTAGTGACTCCTCAAGCGATTTACGAGCTATCGACCAGTGTTTCCCTCACTCTCATCTGGTAATGTCTATCCAGGAGTCACTCCGTACTCTTGCCCCTTGCGGCCGTTTTGTGGTCTTTGTGTGGATCCCGGGTCATGTCGGCATTCCGGGAAATGAACGTGTTGATACGCTGGCCAAACAAGCTGTCGGTGTACCAGCCTTGGAGACTGGCCTTTCGGAGAGTGACATCGGGTCAGTTTTGCGGCAGAAGGTACTTCGCACCTGAGATGAAGAATGGCATGCCCTGCCTTCACCCGACAAACTTCGGGCCATCGAGGAGGCTACCGGTGCGTGGCACTCCTCCTTGCGGGTCTCTTGCAAGGACTCTGTTGTCCTCTGCCGGCTGCGCATTGGCCACACCTGGGTAACACACAGCTATTTATTGCACCGCGAGGACCCACCTTTATGTCGCTGCAGGTCAGCTTTGACGGTGGTCCACATCTTGTTGAACTGCCCACTTTTAACTCCACTCAGGCAGACGTTTGCACTGCCTGATACGCTCCCTGCACTTTTATCAGATGGCTTTGCGATGACAGATTTAGTTTTGAGTTTGATTTGTGCAGGGGGTTTTTGATCTAAGTTTTATCCTCCTTTTTTTTTATTCTGGCCTTTTGCCTACGATTTTAGACTGGGGTTTTTAGTGCATTTAAGAAACTTTTTTGTTTCTGTGGTAGCCAACCACTGTCACACTCAGTGTGATTTTAATTCCTTTTTTCTGGTCTCTCTGTGTCTTTCTTGTCCTGTGCCGTCTCTTGTCATCTCCATTGATTGTTCTTATTCTTTATGGGTGTTTCAAGTTCGTGGAAAAAGGGACCGATGGCCCTAGTAGTCTGGTCCCTTCAATCCCACAAACTAACCATTCTGTAGTTCTTTTGTTCAAGAATATTATTTGCCAATCAGGCATATGTAGGGATACACACTGCTCTTCTGGAGATATGCGTAACACCAAAATGCTTCTCTACAAACCGTGATTTCTGTCTTCTCTTTGTGGCCCTTACTTGAGATGTTAAACTGGAGGCATAGGATCATTGTTCAGTCTGTTGCAGACGCTGGTTCTCTAAATTTTCCCAATAGTATTTTGCAAAAATAAAATATCTTCCTTCCAGGAACTGCCATTTGAGTTGACAGAGCATTTTCCATAATATTCGCTACTCGATCAAATGTAGCGCTAACAAATCCAGCAGCTTGCCTCTGAATTGCTCTGATACCTTCCTTCAATGTGACCTTGTGGCGATCCCAACACTCTAGCAGTTCTTGAGAAATGAGTCACATGAGTGCTCTGTATGCAGTCTCCTTTATAGATGAGCTGCACTTTCCTAGACTTCACTTAATCAGTCAGCACTGATCGCTCACTTTTGCTACAGTTGACATCACATGCTCAATCCTTTTTATGTTGCCATGCAATGCTACGTATAGATAGTTAAACAACGTGATAGCGTCAAACAGCACACCACTAATACTGTATTCGAAGATTACAGGATCATTGTTCCTACTCATCTTCATTAACTTAAATTTTCCTGTATTGGGAACCATCTGCCATTTATTGTACCAAATAGAAACAGAATAGTTAGCCTGTTGTTTGAGGTGCTGTGAGTCGAGGCTCAACTATGCCATAACCTGCACCGTGGACCGCAATTCCAGCCAAACTTGAGATACTAAATACAATGCATGTTCAGCAAGTAAGTCTACTACATTTTTATATTTTTTTTTTTTTTTAGAAAAAGTGTATTTGAAAAAACTGCAGGCTGTTGTTTATACACTTGTTGACTATTGTTCCACATAATCACCAACTCATTCAGTACGTGTACTGATCCATGCCACAAGCTTCTTTATGCCCTCCTTAAGGAACTCCCCCCCCCCCCCTCCCCCGGCTCCTTTCTCCATTTCAGATCCTCTTTCTGCACCTGCTCATCAGCTGAAAATTTAAATCCACTAATGTGTGCCGTAAGGAAGGTGAAAAGATGGAAGCTAAGGCTGTGTGAGGAATTGCGTTGCCATATGATAAGGACACTCCTCTCATTAGCTTTCTCCTCCTTTTGGGGTTTTTTGGGTCTCTCAGTATTGTTGTGCATTGTTGGTCTCCCCCTCCCTCCTTTCCCCCTGAGGCAGAAATCCAAACAAAGTATTTCCTTTCTGGTCCCAAAACACTGAGGCCATGATTTTTTAACCAGAATTTGTGGTTTCGAATTTTTCGGCAAATGGGGAATTGGTGTGACGGTACTGTGAGATGACTGTCTTTCCTCTGTCAGGTGTGTAATGAGAAATACTTCCTCCAGTTCATGTTGTTCGAGAAACTCACACACACTATTGACTTGATTTTCCTTGTGTTGCTCTGTCAGCTGTTTTGGGAGCCCTCTTGCACACAATTTCCAGTATACCAATGTTTCTGTGAGTGTCTCATCTAAGAGAGTTCTGGAGAGTTGTGGAAATATCATAGAAATGTAACTCACTGTGAAATACAGGAACGGTTTCCTTGATTTTTTGCGCCAACTCATCAGTCAGATTTGAAGGTCGTCCACTCCTTTGTTCATCAAGAACATTTGTTCTGATTCCAGTAAACACCCTACACCACTTAAACACACTTATTTTGCTCATAACACACTTCCCGTAAACAACTTTGGTTTGCAGAAAAATTTCAGTAGACGTTATTCCTTATGTGAGTAGGAAGTGGATCACAGCACGTGGTTTGCACTTTATGGGGTTTCTTACCGACATCTTTCATGCAACTAGGCACTACAACATCGAGTTTACATGCTACTGTGTTCCTGTGGTGCTCACTCTCATCAGGGGATTCCCCATTACCACTCTTTGTTGCCAACCTCAAAAAAACAAAAAAGACACTCCATTATGGTCACAGTACACTTACTTTCTGAACGTGCCATCTGTAAGACGCATAATGAGTGACCAGACAGCGCTAGGTAAACAGTGAGTGAGTCAGTGTGTTGTATCACTTTGCTTCTTTTTCAGTCGGCTGAAAGTTCGTCCGAAGACAGTGGGACGACCACAGTGAGGGGGACCAGAGAGAACACGCCAGAGGCCGGAACTTCGGCGGTCCAGCGGGACAGGGATGGGGACGGGCTGCAGAAGGTGGCGGCCCTCGGCCGGCTGTCGCTGCAGCCGGGCGCCAGGATCACGTCGCCCTACGAGTTCACGCGCGCCTGGGGCGGCTCCCGGCCCGACTCCAGCCTCGAGGGATACGCCACGGTGCTGAGGGCCGTTGCCGTCGAGGACCTCGCCACTGGTGAGCCGCCTCTGCGTGCCTCACTTGTAGATGTAGATTGCTGTATATGTATCTTGCAAGTGAACATATACCGACGGATGGACAGAGAGTATAATTTTGGCTCTTGCTCTACAAACTTTAGTTGCATCCTGTACTTCGCCACTGACGCATTCCCACAATTGTTCATGTTCTAAATATGTTTGCATAGCGAACTGCCAGGTACTATAATTTTCTCTTCCCATCAGTTTTTCAATCGTAGGCAATGAATTGGTATTTACTGGCACCATGGTTTTAGCGATTAAGTCATCCCAAATTACCGTGCGCTTCTGCTATTTTTCGTGAGCCAGTGATCTCGCAGTTTTTTTGGAATATTAAACCACTTTTATAATCCTGGGCCCATAACCTGTTAGCGGAGTAATTTATGGGCAGTTTCTGATTGGAACTATTTATTAATACATTAAACAAGCTACATGAATTTCACACACAAAGAGCTCAATACATGGAAGAAAACAAATCGTATTGTCTGCAGTTGCCTATAGCAACACAAAATATATTCACACACCAGGGAGGCATAGATTCTAAAATCCCACAGTCTGTCTGTCAAGACCCCTTTTTCTCAGGAATGGGTTGATGTATTAAGTTTAAATTTATACCACATACTTATGGTCTATGTTCCCTAGGTGGTAAAATAAATATTAGTTTCCAACTCAAAGCAAATTGAAAGATACAGCCATTTATGTAATATATTTTGATATTCACAAACCCGCTCATCAAAACGTATAGGGTACTTCCCTTTGGTGTAGAACTGTAATTTTTGGCAAAAAGGAAGGTATTACAGGAAAAGTATCAGAAAATTGTGAATATGAAAAAAATATTTCTTTCGTCACTTGTTACCCCTGGGACCAATATTGTGCCAGTATCAATGTCGATAATAGGCAAAAATCAGTGAGAGCCTAGATTCCTGGAAAGGATGAACTGTCCATACACATAATTAGGTTTGTACGGAAGTCTCAGTGCATGAGTCCTACTCGCACCTGGCCAGTTTTTTTGCGGTAGAAATAAGTTATGTACAAAAAGGGACACATTTTGTTTTTGATTCTCCTGAAAAGTGAGAGATTTGTCACTTAGAAGGTTTGACAATTCCACATGACATTTATTTTCTCCTTTTTTTTTTTCCTGCTTAATTCTTGCATTAGCCCATTTATTTCTTCTCTTTGCTCCTGTGTACAGAAGCTAGCATGTCTGTGATCATTTCTGTGTATCTGTTTCAATTTGGCAAGAATTTTTTCCCTTTAATTGTAACTCACAGCTGTTATATTCTGAAGAACATATTTATTCAGGCATTTTTGCCATTGCAAATAATTTTGCTTTGCTGTGTACATCATTGGTCATTTCTTTTGCAGTGGTTGGTACAAAGTTAGACGGTCAGATGCTCAGTTTGATCCTGCGCACACTGGAGAAGCACTTTATAGACGAACCAGAGTATTTGGTGCAGATGTTGCACCATGTCGCTCTCCTGCCCCGCTTCTCAATTGCGTGGGCCTTCCTCGACAGCATTGACAAAGAAGGTGAGTGATAAGTTTTCAGTAATCACATTGAAATTGTGGTGAACAGCTTTGACCTAGCACACCATTCCTATAAAATAGTATGGTCATGACTTACATAACTCTCATTCTAACAATATATGAGAAGGAATGTTGCTACTCACCATACAGCGGAGATGCTGAGTTGCAGACAGGCACAACAAAAAGATTTTCATACTTAAAGCTTTTGGCCAATGGCCTTTAACAACAACAACAACAACAACAACAACACCACACACACACACACACACACACACACACACACACACACACACACACACACACGCACGCGCGACTGCAGTCTCAGGGCAACTGAAACCACACTGCCACTCTCATTGAGTTCACATGAACACAGTTTTACAAATGTCAAGTTTTCAGAGATTAACACCTAACAGTGCAATTTTATGCAAACTATTTGGAAAATTGTAAAAAAATATCAACTGAATTTTTAATAATAACATAGAAAACCAAAATTACAGACAATAGTGACATGCATTCAAAAATGAAGCTATTTAGATTAACTATCAGATTGGTAGTTTTTTAAATAGCTTATTTTTGGGCTCCTGTTTTCGATAAAAAGAACATATCTGAATAATATCGTATCCTAAAATGCAAAATTGTGAAAGAAGAGAAAATTGTCTTTCCACTGAGAAGAATTAGGCTTTTAAAATAAGGCATTCTAATACTGCAACAAACACTTCTTAGTAGGGTTAAAATTTTGAGTCCATAAGGTTGTACTAAATCCCAAATATTGCATATTTTTGTAAATAAAATGGCTGTATAAAAATATTTGTTTTGTCACAATCAGCCAAATGTTGAGTTCTGCTCTCAGAAGTAAGACTTGTTTCGGCTTCTGTCACAGAAGGCCAAACAACAGGGACTGACGTATTAGAACATGCATTAATACTATAAAAATGGTGTGACTAGGCACTAGCTGAAATATAAAATTCGCCGAATAAAACCTGGAAGAAAAGGACAACTGATTACTGTGCTCTATCATTTTAAAGGAATGAATACATGAATTAGGAAGTAACAGCATGTGTTTCTTGCCTGCAGTCTTGGTTTCATGTGTACTTCAGCTTATGTTACTTCAGTAAAAATTGACCCAAGATACGTAAACTGTTTCTCATGCTTATGCCCAGTATAGTTCACTACTATATCTTCAGAGTTACGGAGCTTTCTTCCATATTGTCTTTGCAGTACTAGTTTGTAGCTCAAACCTCTATCCCACTAATTCCATGGTCAGAATACCTGTTTTCTGTTCTTGTTGTGTGCATGTTGCTATGACAGTGTTATATGCATGTACCAAACAGGTAATATTTTAATTATCTTGATCACCTGGTAGACTCTCTCTGTTGAACTCCCACATTAGTGTGCCAGATCGAAAGGACAGGTGATGACCCATCTTGCCTTAATCCTGTTTCCACTTGGAAACTTTGTGTCATCTTATTGCCTTTAGTAACTGTAGCTTTTGGTTCAGTCAAGTATCCCTCTACAAGTCTAACCAATTTTTTTTGATATTCCAAATTCTACCATCTACAGATAGTATCAAAAGCTTTCTCGAAGGGGGAGGTGTCATTCTTGGCCATATTTGTAGACATATCAAACAAAGTTTTGCATCTCCCCGGTTCCCAGAACTCCTGAAGATAGACGTTGACTGTGGATATTGTATCACAGATACAGTCCCTTTTACTGTTCAGAGATGTCACTAAACCTTCCCAAAGATGTACACAACCATGCACGAGCAGCGCCTATTAGACAAAGGGGGTCTGAGAGCCAATCAGTTCCACTCATTCCACTGGGAAGGAGGTACGCGGCTCGTGGTGTCTGTAGTTCAACCGTGCCTAGATGGTCAATACCATGGTTCAATAGCATCTGCACTGTTACTTTGTGCCAGGAAGAGCTTTCAACAAGGGAAGTTGCCAGGCACCTCAGAGTGAACCAAAGTGATGTCTGCTCAGGATTGACGTCATGTTCTCTTCACCGATGAGTGTCACATATGCCTTCAACCAGACAATCGTCGGGAGACGTGTGTGGAGGCAACCCAGTCAGGCTGAATGCCGTAGACACACTGTCCAGTGAGTGCAGCATGGTGGAAGTTCCCTACTGTTCTGGGGTGGCATTATGTGGAGCTGCCGTACGCAGCTGGTGGTCACGAGAGGCACTGTAACGGCTGTACGATACGTGAATGCTATTCTCTGACCAATAGTGCAACCATATCAGCAGCAAACTGGCGAGGCGTTCCTCTTCACAGACGACAGTTCGCGCCCCCATCGTGGACATATTGTGAATGACTTCCTTCAGGATAGAGGCATCGCTTGACTAGAGTGGTCAGCATGTTCTCCAGACACGAACCCTGTCGAACATGCCTGGGATGGATTGAAAAAGGCTGTTTATGGAGGACGTGACCCACCAACCATTCTGACGGATCTACGCCAAATTGCCGTTGAGGAGTGGGACAATTTGGACTAACAGTGCCTTGATGAACTTGTGGATAGTATGCCACGACGAATACAGGCATGCATCAATGCAAGAGGATGTGCTACTGGGTGTTAGAGGTACTGGTGTGTGTGCAGCAGTCTGGACCACCACCTCTGAAGGTCTCACTGTATGGTGGTACAACATGCAATGTGTGATTTTCGTGAGCAATAAAAAGGCCGGAAATGATGTTTATGTTGATGTCTATTCCAATTTTCTGTAGTGGTTCCGGAACTCTCGGAACCGAGGTAAGGCAAAACTTTACTTTTTTGATGTGTGTACAATTTTTTCACAGACCTGACTTAATACGAAAATCTGATCTGTGGTTGATCATACTGTTTGAAAACCATCTTAGTATTCTTCAATTGTTTCTTTTGCTAGGGATTAAAACTATTCTAATAGAAAGTTTGAAATAATCTTGTAGTGAATGTCCAGTGGTGCTGTGCCCCTTTAGTTGTCTCATACTAATTTATCTTTCGTTTTTTTTATGTGGGGCATATCACAGATACCCTCCATTCTTCTGGTACTGCCTGTTTTACCCGGGTTAACTCAATTAGCTTGTGGAATTTGGAGCACGGGGATTTGTCTCCAGCCTTGATAACTTAAGTGGGAATTCTAGCTTCTCGTGGACTCTTGACATTCTTAAAAGTTTTTAATTTGTGTTCCTATTCCTCAATGGTGGATGGAGGATATTCTGAATCTGCTGTTATTTTAAATATTCAAATTGGCCTCCTCACTGTCTTCAACAGTTGGTGGACTTTCTGGAACATTTTATTTGGTCATCCTGTAAACAACAGAGCACTGCTTGTCTTATGCACCAAGACATTTCACCACCGGGGAAAAAAAAATAAAAAGAACATATACCATCTTCATACTTAAACATAGTGTTCCTCGCCATTAACAAGTAACTGCCAGAGAGAAAAGAACTGCTGGATGACAGAAAAAGAGCCTAGAGCTAAGTAGGGGGTCAAACCCTGGACCTGTACATTTTACTTTTACATTTTACTCACTATACTACAGAGACAATCCTGCAAATAGGCTCACCAGCCAAAATATTAGCTATGTTGTGACATTCCATGTAATGCGAGAATTAATAACACTTCGTGTGGGGTCCTGGTTGTTAAAAAAATGTGTTCAATCTTGTGGCCCTTTTAGCAGTTATAAAATGTGAACTTTGTTGTTGGTTGGTGGTGGTGGTGGTGGTCGTGGTTGTCTTCGTTGTGGTTTTCTTCTTTTTCTTTTTCTGTAGTCTGATGCCTCTCTGAACCTACAAGCCTAGGTCTCTATCTTCAATATTCCGTCCGTCCCCCCCCCCCCCCCCCCCTTTCCCTTCCTGCCCCCAGCTTGGGGGGGTGGAGAGCGGGGCATGCATCTCGAGCTTTGCTCACCCGAACAGCCAGACATGTGAGGGCAGCTGATGTTATTGCACGTACAGTCGCTTACTTGCTCTCCATCACTCCTCATAACAAAACTACTGATACGCGAGCGCAGCCACAGTTAACAGCTTGTCATTAATATTAGTGTCAGAAAACTGTGTTGCTAAACATACTTGATATTGTTTGCATTCCTTGTTGTTGCTGGTTTACATTTTATATCATCTCGTGTTTGGCCATCATCAATTGTTTTTCTGCCAAAACAGGAGTACACCTCTATTGCTTTTAGTTTCTCATTGCCTAGTCTAATCCTTCAGCTTCACATGAGTTAATTCAATTACATTCAAGTTCTCTCGTTTAACTTCATATGTTCATCATATGATCTCTCTTTCATGACTCTACCCATTCCGTTCACCTACTCTTCCAAGTCTTTCTCTGATGACAGAATTATTGTGTCATCAGCAAATATGAATGTGACATCCTGGCAGGTTCTGTTGTCACACTTCACTTATGCCAGTACCTCATCTCCTACCTTCCATTCTGGAAACCTGGATGATTTTATTTCTTTTTCCTGAACTTACCCGCATTTCTCTGTGGTTTCCTTTCTTGCTTGTTAAATTTAAGGCTGACACTGATCAGTCAGAACATTATAACCAGCTACCTAATAGCTGGTGTGTCCACTCTCGGCACAGATAACAGCGGTAACGTGTCGTGGCACGGAAGCAGTGAGGCCTCGGTAGGTCGCTGGAGGGACCGTGCAATGTCTGCCACTGCACCAATGTCCAGTGCCATAGTTGCCAGTGTCGTGGTGTTAACATGGGCACATGCACAGGTCATACGCTGCATAGGCCCATCATTGGGAGTGTCCAGTGCACTGTGTATTCAGACACGCTTGTACTCTGGCCAGCATTAAAGTCTGATGTTAGTTTTGCCACAGTTAGCTGCCTGTCCTGTTTTACTAGTCTGCCCAGCCTACTGCGACAGACATATATAATGAGGGGTGCACCCTCTCCCTCTGAATCTGACAAAGTCTGGATGTAGTTTCACCTCGGTTTTACCACGTATTGTAGACACCACAGAACTCCTCGAACACCCGACAAGTTGTGCTGATTCAGAAATGCCTGTGCCGAACCTCCAGCCTATACACAATCTTGCCTCACTCAAACTCAGATAGGTCACGTCTCTTCCCCAGTCTACGCACGAACAGCGCACTCACTGATACTACGTGTGCCACACATATGTCTGATTAGCAGTCATTCCTTGTAGGGTGACACTGCTATCACCTGGACAGGTTTATGTCGATAGTAAGCCAGTGGTCACAATGTTCTCGCTGATCAGTGCACGTCGTGGGAGACCTGGTTCCCCTCCTCCCTTCCATAACCACCCAAAAAAATTTTCCTCTCTGATTTCCTCTTTACCTGAAAAAGAAACAATTGTTTTTGAAAGCTAGGCTTTTGTTTAAAAATTTCGTGAAATTCTAATGGAATTTCCCAGCAACATGATCACACACACTCATTGTGGTGAGTAGCAATTTATCCTTTTTGTATTGTTGTTATTCCAATGAAAACTATATAGTTCCAGAGACCGTTTCAGGTCTCAAACATTTATGATGTGTATAACCAGACTGACGCAACGAACGAAAATATGTTCCGAGGCAGGGATGTGAACCTGGGTCTCCCGCTCGCTAGGCAGATGCACTAACAGCTATGTCGCCCTGTCACAGTGGCTTTACACAACAGCACCGACTACTCTAGCAGACTTCTCTCCTCAATGCTTTGATGAGGGAGGCTTGCTGCGCTCAGGGTGTATACGCTTGGGGAAAACCCGGGAATGTTTTCATGCAGAAAAAACCCGGGATTTTTTCATCTGGGAAAAACCCAGGATTTTTTCATTGGGGAAAATCCCGGGGTTTTTCCATATGGGATTTTTTTAGAATTTTGAGAACTTCTCATTGTTTTAGTTTTCAGTCAAATTTTGGTAATTTTGACTGGAACAAACTGATACTGTAACAAAGGAATTCGCTGTAGCCTTCTACTGCACACTGATACTGTAACAATAACACACAAATGAGAGAAAAGAAACAGCAAAGTAAAACTTTAGAAGATGTGCTATTTACAACAACAAAACACAGTGCACACACAAGCAGCCTTCTGAAAACAAACTGCATTGAATTCTTTAGAACAAAAATTGTGACGTACTTCCTAATTACAAGCTGCTTTCAATCAGCGTGGTGTCATACCTGTTTACATTTGTTTGCCGGAGAATATTGAAGCAGTACGAGTTGCTGCACAGAGAAGTCCTGGGAAATCGTGTAGAAAGGCAGCAGTGCAACTGGGAATATCCAGACGCTCCGTTCAATGCATTCTTAAAAGTGACCGCCATATGTACCCATAAAAGATGACCCGTGCACAGAAGCTCACTGAAGAACACAAGCACCAGAGACTACTGTTTGCTCAGTGGACGGAGGACAGGGAAGAAACTCTCAACAATGTGTGGTTTTCAGATGAAGCGCATTTTCATTTAGACGGTGTGGTTAACAAACAAAATGTACGCTTTTGGGCCACTGAAAACCCACAAGTGCTTCACGAATGACAACATTATGCTCCGAGGATTACAGTGTGGGCAGCAATTTCCAGTCATGAACTTATTGGACCCTTTTTCTTTGAAGAAGCTGTGAACAGCGAGCATTATTTGAGCATGCTTCACAATAGCTTCATTCCACAGCTCCTTGCTACTGCCTTGCCCTTCCACACACAGTGGTTTGTGCAAGATGGAGCAAAGCCACATACTGCAAACACTGTGTTGGAGTTTTTACATGAGCATTTCGACATGCGGATCATTTCACTCAGGTTTCCAGGTTGCTTCGATGACGGACAAAGTTGGCCCCCCAGTAGTCCAGACCTCAATCCATGTGACTTTTTTCTTTGGGGGTACCTAAAGGAAAAAATTTTCCCGAAACGTCCGCGTGATGTAATGGAGCTCAGAAGACTTATTCTTCAAGCTTGCAGTGAAATTACGGAAGACATGTGCCGTAGGGTAATCACTAACTTCAGTGTTTGTTTGAAGGAAGTTACGAAACGAAATGGTGGACATATTGAGCATGTGCCGAGTTAGAACAAATCTCCATGGACGGCTCTTCATTGTTGTATATGTTCCTTTCAGATTGTATTGACAATAAAGTTTACATTCAAAAACAAAATGGTAACACATTTTATACGCCACCCTGTATGTTACATGTGAGAATGTGTGATGAATTTCTTAAATTGTGGAGTTTTGAGGACTGGCCATTTATGCCATTATTAAAATTCTACTGGAACATTTGTGTTTGATATATCTTAAAGGATAACACACACTAAGAACGATCAAGCTTCAAGATTAGTTTTTCATATTTATTTTAGTTCTTTCATAGGTTACAAATTGTGCAATAATGATGGAAAAAAAATATAATTATCCTTCCAAAAAAAAGTGCAAGTTGAGTTCTTGAACAATTTCACTTGTAATTGGCTTTTCTGTAGAAAAGTCAAAGTGCTCGCCAGAACATATAATCAGTCAGGTAACCCAAGAAATGTACCACGTACTGAAGTGAAATTTATAATCGAACTTGTCAGAATTATTCAGCTGCTGCAATTTAAGCTGTGCTCTTAGTAACCTGCCTGACCACCCCCTCGGAAAAAAACCGCATAAAATTTTTGACAAGCAATGTTGTGTGTGAAAGCTTAGCTTTTCTTGCAGATATACTGTATGTACATTAATTTAAAGTATTAACTTTTCCTGTTTGTTTGTTTGCTTGCACTAATTAAGTGAAGTTGCTATTTGCTGACTACCCCTATGTTCTGGATATCTGCTGTCATTGACTGGCAAGATCACATGATATGAGCTATGATTAGCTGACAGCAGCAATCACTCAGCGCAATCTCAATTTCAGTGCTTTGGAAATTACCAGGTTGTATTTTGGGGAATTTGTATTTATACTCTCATAATATGAAAATATGCCGTGTGCATATTGCCGCGCATTGAAGATCTTTCTAAAATGTGTTGTTTTTTTTTCTATGTTTCATTTACTAAAATGCTGGGAAGTCCTGTGCTGGTGTATAAAACCTTTTTCATTCAAAGGATTGATAAGTTTTACAGCTCATTGTATACTCTCACTTAACACGGAAAAAAGTTCTTTCACTTGGGACATTGTGTGTTTCCACCCAGAAAAAAGTGGATTTTCACTTGGGGAAAAAATGTGTGTTTCACTGGGAAACAGCTGGGAATTTTTCTTCCTCATCTGCACGTATACCCTTAGGGTAATCAGCGCAATTGTGCAAACCCACTTGCCACAGTGGCTTAGGGGTTAGCACATATGCCTAGTGCGCAAGAGACCTAGGTTCAACTCCCGACCACGGTACAAATTTTCATTCATCGTTTCAGTCCGCATATATACATTGTGTTGTTAATGTAACCTAGATTTTCCATTATTAGATTTTGCCTACAGGAATTTTCCATTTCGTATAATGTCTAAATATTTATGTTTCCTGTGCAGCTGTGGATAAAATTGTTTCTACGTTGAAGAAGAGTGGGCACGAGCTGAGCCCTGTCGCTGAAAAGGCGTTCGAGCTGTGAGGCTGGTGCCGCTCACTCGTGACGAGAGCTGCGGCAGTGAGCTGCAGCTGCCACTCTCCAGAAGTCGTAGCCATTTTTGCGGAGGTCCTCTCTCTGTGTGTCCGTCGTATTGTTTCCTAATAAATGTGTTATTTACATGTGCTAGGTGTTATAATCAGCAGAAATTAAATGTGTCGGCCTCATTGCCGTATTATGGTAAAATTTTAGGAGTTAATGAAGAAATAGTCTTCGAAAGAGTCATAAGCAAACATCTATGTGTGTGCTGTTGATTAAATTATGGCGTGATGAAAAGTAGAAAAATCTTTGACTGTCATTTTGAGGAAGAAGTAAGCTATCTGAGGCAAGCTGAGCTTCCAGTAAAAAGAAATTTCAGTAGCTGTTGATCTGTAACGCAGAAAAAATTATTGTTTTGTGCGATTGTATCCTCCTCCGATTTACTGGCCAGCTCAAGTCTGTTTCTCTTGCATGACTGTTAATCGTATTGTTGGTTTAAATACTTTTTTTATTGTGCTGTGCTACTTTTGTTTCCAGTAAAATTAGGCAAAAATGTCACATTTTTGTCTTCAATGTGAAACTTTTTGGATTGAACATTAATGGTGAAGAATTCTATGTAACATTTTCTACCTACTTCAGACATAATCCCCCGTCCCCCCTTTCCCTATCTGTTTGTGTTAGTGTAGTAAGGAACCCTAGCTAGGATGTTCACATTGTATTTCGTCCTTTCCTGATTTGCTCATTTGACAACTTACTGCAATAAATGTTGAGAGATTCTGTTTATTTTTTGTCTTTCATTGTCTGCTGTGTGTTCGTACTGTAACTTGACACTTGGTGTGGGTGATGCTGGGAATGGAGCAATGTGTACACTTCCTTTACATTCACTGCAAGAACCACGCACGTCAAGTGTCGAGTTACCGTGCACGTACAGCAGTCAACCTAATGTAAGAAGTACCATAACTAAGTCAAAACATTAGAGTTAAAATCAATTAGTCAATTTACAGTGAATTGTATTTTCTGCTCACTTATTTAATGTGTGTACATGATAACGGATTGTAAATTTCCAATGATAGCTTTCATAAGAGCCAAGAGTTTTGCAGAAGTGTTACTTGTTATATTTTATGTTAGATACGCATTGTAAATAAACCTAAGTGTCATAGAATTAGAAAATATTGCTCTCAAAATGTGATCTATCAAGTCAAGTAAGAAGAGAGGGGCATGTGTCTCTTAAAGATGAAATATTGTCAGTAGCCGTATGATGACTGACTGGTTCTTCCTCCTCAAGAAAAAAATTCACGGAAAATGTTTTGAAATAAATTCTGCAGCAACTACTTTTGTTCATTTTCCACAAATTATAGCTGTCCATTGTAGAAAATGTAATTTGGAGTGAAAATAAAAAGGAATTATTAACTATATCTGAAATAGCCTTACTGGACCAATAAATTATCCTCCCACATGCTAACAGTGTCTGTAAACCATTACTCCAGCTGGCTTCAGAGATTTTCGTAGAGACAAAAACCCAGAGAATTTGTCAGGCATACTCTTAAATGCTTGCTGTGGTGTTGCAATATTTTAATTTCCAGAGTCCATCAAAGAACCGACCCTGTCTTCTTGTCATAATCAGTGTTTAATGGTTCTCACCTTGTGAATTCAGCAATGCTTACACTCCACAAGATGACTTCATTGCTTTACGCATGCAAAAACCACAAATTTTTGCCGATAGATTTTAAAAACAATCATTATTTTCAGCTAATGTACTATTAGTGTAGGTAAAGTAAAAATATTCATTCAATATTGCATCTTAGATAATCTCAGTTTACACTACAGTGTATGATAATTTCTCAGAGATTTTTTAAGTCAGAGATGATGTTGCCTGTACAGATGTGTCAAAATAAGCGTGTATAATTCTGTACTGTTTCACTTTAATAAACTTTCAGAATTATTTAGCTCTCCTTGCCAAGTTCTCCGTGAGCATTTAAAGCAGAGGAGGTGTTGAGACTTTTGGTTAAGCCAACACTTACATACCCTGATATGTTGCTGGCACAGTAAAATCAAACCTCTTAGTGCTACACAGTGTGTGCGATAACTGTATTGTCATAAAACACATAATACATAAACTTGTACAGCGTTGAGTTACAAACGCTATTTCGAAGTAAACTGAGTTATGACTCAAGCCACCTGACAGTTTTGCATTTCATTTATAGAAGTCTTTCTTAATTTTTCATTGTTGTAATAATTTCTGCCAATGACCCAGTCAGCCGATGCCAGTCTCCTTGACACCACAGACTAACACTGTGCAGTTGTCTAATGGTCAGTTCTGTGTGTGGACCACAGGTTGCTTTGGATGGACATTGTTCAGCTGTCATCTAGCCAGGTGAACGTGAAACAGATAATATTACATAAGAAATCAGTCCTTATGCTAAACAGATTATAATAAAATTACAAATAAAATGTTTCATTTAGTTACCATGTGCGGCTGACACAGGAAAATAAGTATTGAACTTCACAGTTTGTGACAATACAATGGCAGGGGTAAAATCTAGAGAATTTGCAGCCCAAGTAAATGTGTGATTCTTTCCAGATTTAGTGAAGAAACACTTATTTTCTCTTCTCTGGCCCATCATAGTTTTTTAACCCTAAGGCACATTTTTTAAGTAATGATGCAATCAAGAGAAGGTTGTACATTATTTTATTTTCAATCTTCAAAGTCATCATCGTTGGTGGCAGTGTTCCCATCATCATCAATCAGGCAGTATTTAATATTTTTCCATACTGTGACTACACGAATTGTTCAATCTGTAAATGATACGGTCTTCCTAATCTTTGTGTTGCAATGCAATGGTACTATATAGACTGATAAGTTTATATAGATTGATGTGCTTATACAGAAGGCTGTCCGAAAACTATCAGACTTTTATTTATGAAATAAGTCTTTATTTGTATGCAGTTGTTTGACATTAATCACCTTCAGAGTAGGCCACTTCAGCTTCTGCACATCTCTCCTAACACTGCTGCCATTGTTGGAAGCATCACGGAAAGCCTCTTTTGGTATGGAGCGCAGCTATTCCATCGAATTCTGCATAATGTCTCCCCTGTTCTGAAATTTGGTCCCTTTCTGAGTCTCTTTCAGTTTAGGGGAAAGCCAGAAGTCACTCGGTGCTAGGTCAGGGGAATAGGGAGGCTGACAAGCCACAGTCATGTTTTATTTGGTCATAAAACTCTGACTTAATTGAGAATGACAAGCAGGCACTCTATTGAGGAGTTGCCAACTGCCTGCTGCCCATAAGTCCGGCAACTTTCATCTCACTGCTTTACAAAGGCGATGCAGAACCTCTTGGTAGTAAGAGATTGAAGAAATGTATGATGAGATAAAAGAAATTATTCAAATAGTGAAGGGAGATGACAGTTTAATAGTCATGTGGGACTGGAATTCAGTAGTAGAAAAGAAAAGAGAAGAAAAATAGTAGGCGAATAGGGAATGGGGGTAAGAAATGAAAGAGGAATCCGCCTGGTAGTACTTTGCACAGAGCATAACTCACTCATAGCTAACACTTGGTTTAAGAATCATGAAAGAAGGTTGTATACATGGAAGAGGCCTGGAGATACCGGAAGGTGTCAGATAGATTGTATAATGGGAAGACAGAGGTTTAGGAACCAGGTTTTAAATTGTAAGACATTTCCAGGGGCAGATGTGGACTCTGACCACAATCTATTGGTTCTGAACTGTAGATTAAAACTGAAGAAAGAAATTTAAGGAGATGAGACCTGGATAAACTGAAAGCACTGAAGGTTGTAGGGAGTTTCAGAGACAGCATTGGGGAATGATTGAGAAGAACAGAGGAAAGAAATACAGTAGAAAAAGAATGCTTAGCTTTGAGAGACGAAATAGCGGAGGCAGCAGAGGATCAAGTAGGTAAAAAGACGAGGGCTAGTAGAAATCCTTGGGCAACAGAAGAAATATTGAATTTAATTGATGAAAGGAGAAAATATGAAACTGCAGTAAATGAAGCAGGCAAAAAGGAATACAAACATCTCAAAAATAAGATTGACAGGAAGTGCAAAATGGCTAAGCAGGGACGGCTAGAGGACAGATGTAAGGATGTAGAGGCATATATTGCTAGGGGTACGATATATACTGATTACAGGAAAATTAGAGAGACCTTTGGAGAAAAGAGTACCACTTGTATGAATATCAAGAGCTCAGATGGAAAACCATTCTAAGCAAAAAGGGAAAGCAGAAAGGTGGAAGGAGTATATAGAGGGTCTATACAAGGGCAATGTACTTGAGGGTAATATTATGGAAATGGACGGGGATGTAGATGAAGATGAAATAGGAGATATGATACCATGTGAAGAATTTGACAGAGCACTGAAAGACCTAAGTTGAAACAAGGCCCTGGGAGCAGACAACATTCCATTAGAATTACTGATAGCTTTGGGAGAGCTAGCCCGGACAAAACTCTGCCATCTGGTGAGCAAGATGTATGAGACAGGTGAAATACCCTCAGACTTCAAGAAAAAATATAATAATTCCAATCCCAAAGAAAGCAGGTGTTGACAGGTGTGAAGATTACCGAGCTATCATTTCGCCTGCAAAATACTAACACAAATTCTTTACAGACGAATGGAAAAACTGGTGAAGCCGACCTCGGGGAAGATCAGTTTGGATTCTGTAGAAGTATTGGAACACGTGAGGCAATACTGACCGTATGGCTTATCTTAGAAGATAGATAAGGAAAGGCAAACCTACATTTCTAGCATTTGTAGAAAGCTTTTGACAATGTTGACTGAAATACTTTCTTTCAAATTCTGAATATGCCAGGGGTCAAATACAGGGAAAGGCTATTTACAATTTGTACAGAAACCATATGGGAGTTACAAGAGTCAAGGGACATGAAAGGGAAGGGAGTGAGACAGGGTTGTAGCCTATCCACAATGCTAGTCAATCTGTTTATTGAGCAAGCAGTAAAGGGAACAAAAGAAAAATCCATGAAGAAGAAATAAAAACTTTGAGGTTTGCCAATTACATTGTAATTCTGTCAGAGACAGCAAAGGGCCTGGAAAAGCAGTTGAACAGAGTGGACAGTGTCTTGAAAGGAGGATATAAGATGGATGAACATCAGCGAAGGCAAAATAAGAATAATGGAATGTAGTTGAATTAAATCGGGTGATGGTGAGGGAATTAGATTAGGAAATGAGACACTTAAAGTAGTAAAGGAGTTTTGCTATTTGAGGAGCGAAATAACTGATGATGGTCAAAGTAGAGAGGATATAAAATGTAGACTGGCAATGGCAAGGTAAGCGTTTCTGAAAAAGAAGAGAAATTTGTTAACATCGAGTACAAATTTAAGTGTCAGGAACTCTTTTCTGAAAGTATATGTATGGAAGTGAAACATTGATGATAAATAGTTTAGACAAGAAGAGAATAGAAGCTTTCGAAATGTGGTGCCACAGAAGAATGCTGAAGATTAGATGGGTAGATCATGTAACTAATGAAGAGGCACTGAATAAAATTGGTGGGGAATAGGAATTTGTGGCACAACTTAACTAGACGAAGGGATCGGTTGGTAGCACATGTTCTGAGGCATCAAGGGATCACCAATTAAGTATTGGAGGGTAGCGTGGAGGGTAAAAATCACAGAAGGAGACCAAGAGATGAATACAGTGAGCAGATTCAGAAGGATGTAGGTTGCAGTAGATACTTGGAGATGAAGAAGCTTGAACAGGATAGAGTAGCATGGAGAGTTGCATCAAACCAGTCTCTGGACTGAAGGCCACAACAACAACAATGTAACTTCAGATTTTTTATTATAGAAGAGAATCACTATTTGTCTTTCAGTATGTTTTCCGTGCAATTGTCTTGACCATTGTGTTCAATATATAAAACACTGCAACACTAATTACTTAAATATGCATGTGCAGGACAAGTAGACATACATTGAATATGATAGACACATACAGTGATCATACATACAATGGTACTACACACCATTAATAATACATTATGTTAATAACATATACAATAGTATCACACATAACTATGTTTTAACTTAAGTAACATGTAGAAAAAAAGTGTAAATGCTTATACATTACTGTCACAAACATATAGGCAGAGTTCATAATGTAGTTATTAGCAGCTTACTGCCCATTTACAGTGTTTCACTATTTAGAAACTAATCAAGTGAGTAGAACAGTGTACATTAGAACCAGACTTCTATGTTATGCTTAAAGCTATTCATGGGTACATCACTCACTGTCCTTGGGCGTTTGTTATAGAATTTCAAGCATAGGTACTTATTGCCTCTTAAGTGTTCATGTCAGTCTTGAGCACAAAAGATCTAGGTTACTATTATTTCCAGTATTGCGTACTTGCACTTGGGCTCTTAGGTTAAAATTCCTTTTTTCTTTGGCATATATTAGACAATTTTAGATATACATTAGGCAAGTGTCACTACCTTGGGCTCTTTAAAGTGTTTTTTTGGTGCTAAAGCTATGAGTAATATAGATGTAACTGCTTTCTTCTGCCACTTAAAGATAGAACTTTGACCCACTGAGTTACTCCATACTACATTTGAAACTGAAAGAGAGCAAAATATATAGAAATTAAATTTTTACTAATAGTTTCTTTTTCAAAATTTTAAAATAGAAAGGAACTGACTGGATTACAATATTTTGAAAAGGTCAACATAAAGTACTGTCCCCAACATCCCTCCTTGATAAAGGGAGGGTTAATATACATTTTGCACAACTATCGTGACAATAGAACAATAGAACAATAGAATGATGATTATCTGACATTGTCAGCTGTATTGGATGCCATTTCAGAATTTAAACATGATTTTTTTCTTGTTACAAAAGTTTATTCACCCAGATCACACAAAAGCACCCAATGATTACTAGTTTCAGTTAATTTAAACTGACATCTCCAGATCATATGCATAGAAAAAAAGTATTACTGGGCCAATCCATTTTGTCAACTTCACATTAATTGGACACAACTATAAAGATACAATTACGGAAAATTCCAATGTCAAACCAACATAAAATGCATACAAATTCATAGTAAATGCACCTTACAGAGGCAACATCCTATAGTTGTGTCTCTTGTCATACAATAACAGAATAGCTGTGCAAACAGTGCACAATAGTTACAAATTAAAAACATAAGAACTACATAAAATGTTTGTGTGTTGTGTCCTTGTTGACATCTAACAGGAAACTTATGAGGGAATCAGTAGAATACATCATGTATTGAGGCACCACCAGATGGCATCAGTTTTTTACAACATAAGATTATACCAGCAAATTACAATGTAAAGAGTTTTATATTTTATTATAAAGTTTTCCAAATACATATAGGTAAAAAATATATAATGGAAAATCCAGGATGGAATGTAACAATACCAGAGAAGGACAGTTGCTACTCACCATATAGCAGAGGTGCTGAGTCGCGATAGTCATAACAAAAAGATTCACACAATTAAAGCTTTCAGCCATTAAGGCCTTTGTCAGCAGTAGACACACACACACACACACACACACACAGTCTGAGAGCTGAGACAGTGTGGCTATAGCATTTTCAACTTAGTCATTGTGCCAAATATCATATAACACAGCTTGATGTAAGAGATATCTGGTTTGCAGTCTAGATGAATTTGTAATGCAGTCTTTCAGTAATTATACATACTAAGTAATTCTAACTAAGCTTTATAATATTGAGAGGAGATAATACAAACACTGTCCCTCGTTGGGAAAGTTAAGCTAGTGGTAATTGTACTTACAATAAGGATTGTTACATACACCCACAGTAGAACTTCACACTCGCTTATGAAGAGTTGTTCTGTTATGTAAAACCTAGACCTCTAAATATGCTGTATTCAGTGGAGTGCTTTTCTGTTACCACATCATATGAGGTTAAGATACTAAACTTTGCGAAACAGTCACACCATTTGTGACTCTTTTGACTTGACATGTTCTATGATGTTGGTACTTTTATTAGTATTAATGCATCTGATATCTGGTACCATAATGTAACCTGCAGGTGCTGCAGCAGATTTAAATGGAGCTCACCAGGGTGTTTTATAGATAATGACAGGTCACTTATGGTGTTTTTATGGTTCCACCTTGCAGCCCTTCTCCCTCTGTTTTTGTTCAAAGGCAAAGTTTTGTCTGAAAATTTTGTGCAATGGGTCAATATTGAACACTTACTGCACCCTAGACCATGACCCAGATAACAGACTTAATCTGATTTTGTCCATTATAAGTGGTTTTGGGTAAGCCTGCAAATGAAAACAATTTACTGCTACCAGGCATGATTGTCTTTTATTCAAATTTTATGCAACACGATTTGGGAAATGATTTCCATTTTGAAGAGCATTAATACATTGGACCATAACCTAGACTTCTATATACGCAGCACCCATTCGCTGGTCATTTAAGATACATTATTATACGAAAGACTATTCTCACCAGTAGCAAAATCACCAACTCCTTTTTATATCTTTAATCTCTATATACCAAGAATTTATTATGGTAACCATAATAACATACCACTTTCTGTATCTGGTAACAATGCCCATAATACTTATCAACCAGAATATTACCCACCTATCCTTTGGCAAGGATAATAGCACTGATGCATCATTGTATGGAAGCAATGAGGCCTTGGTAAGTTGCTAGAGGGAGTTGGCACCACATCTGCACACACAAGTCACCTAATTCCCATGAATTCTAGGGAGGGGGATGATGAACTGTGACGCCACGTTCAATCAAGTCCCAGATGTGTTCAATCGGGCTCAGATTTGGCAAGTTGGAGGGACAGCACATCCACTGGAACTTGCCACAGTGTTTTTAAAACCACTGTGTCGCAATACTGGCCTAGTGACATGGTGCATTGTGTTGTTGTTGTCGTCTTCAGTCCTGAGACTGGTTTGATGCAGCTCTCCATGCTACTCTATCCTGTGCAAGCTTCCTCATCTCCCAGTACTTACTGCAACCTACATCCTTCTGAATCTGCTTAGTGTATTCATCTCTTGGTCTCCCTCTACGATTTTTACCCTCCCCGCTGCCCTCCAGTACTAAATTGGTGATCCCTTGATGCCTCAAAACATGTCCTACCAACCGGTCCCTTCTTTTTGTCAAGTTGTGCCACAAACTCCTCTTCTCCCAAATTCTATTCAATACCTCCTCATTAGTTACGTGATCTACCCACCTAATCTTCAGCATTCTTCTGTAGCACCACATTTCGAAAGCTTCTATTCTCTTCTTGTCCAAACTACTTATCGTCCATGTTTCACTTCCATACATGGCTACTCTCCACACAAATACTTTCAGAAACAACTTCCTGACACTTAAATCTATACTCGATGTTAACAAATTTCTCTTCTTCTGAAACGCTTTCCTTCCCATTGCCAGTCTACATTTTATATCCTCTCTGCTTCGACCATCACCAGTTATTTTGCTCCCCAAATAGCAAAACACCTTTACTACTTTAAGTGTCTCATTTCCTAATCTAATTCCCTCAGCATCACCCGACTTAATTTGACTACATTCCATTATCATCGTTTTGCTTTTGTTGATGTTCATCTTATATCCTCCTTTCAAGACGCTATCCATTCCGTTCAACTGCTCTTCCAAGTCCTTTGCTGTCTCTGACAGAATTACAATGTCATCGGCGAACCTCAGAGTTTTTATTTCTTCTCTATGGATTTTAATACCTACTCCGAATTTTTCTTTTGTTTACTTTACTGCTTGCTCAATATACAGATTGAATAACATTGGGGAGAGGCTACAACCCTGTCTCACTCCCTTCCCAACCACTGCTTCCCTTTCATGCCCCTCAAGTCTTATAACTGCCATCTGGTTTCTGTACAAATTGTAAATAGCCTTTTGCTTCCTGTATTTTACCCCTGCCACCTTTAGAATTTGAAAGAGAGTATTCCAGTCAACATTGTCAAAAGCTTTCTCTAAATCTACAAATGCTAGAAACGTAGGTTTGCCTTCCCTTAATCTTTCTTCTAAGATAAGTCGTAAGGTCAGTATTGCCTCACGTGTTCCAACATTTCTACGGAATCCAAACTGATCTTCCCAGAGGTCAGCTTCTACCATTGTTTCCATTTGTCTGTATAGAATTCGCGTTAGTATTTTGCAGCTGTGACTTATTAAACTGATAGTCTGCTAATTTTCACATCTGTCAACACCTGCTTTCTTTGGGATTTTAATTATTATATTCTTCTTGAAGTCTGAGGGTATTTTGCCTGTCTCATACATCTTGCAGCTTCCGAAATAGTGCATTATCTTTTTGAAAAATGCCACTGTTGTTGGGAAACATGATCATCATAAAAGGGTGTACTTGGTCTGCTAGTAGTGTACGGTACTCCTTGGCCGTCACAGTGCCGTGCACGAGCTCCCATTGGTCCCGAGGATGTTCACGCGAATGCTCCCCAGAGCATAATGGAGCCACTGCCAGCTTGTCTCCGTCCCACAGTACGGGTGTCAAGGTGCTGTTCACCTCAAAAACGATGGATTCACATACTCCCTTCAGCATGAGAAACATATTGGGATTCATCAGAGCATTCAATGCTCTGCCACTGCACCACCATCCAGAGCCGATGGTCAAGTGCCCATTTCAGTTGTAGTTGCCGATGCCGTATTAACATTGGTATCTGCACGGGTTGTCAGCTACGGCGGCCCATCATTGGGAGTGTTTGGTTCACTGCATGTTCAGACACACTTGTACTCTGCCCAGCATTAAAGTCTGATGTTAGTTCCACCACCGTCTGCCCCATTTTAACTGGCTAGTCTACAACATCCGACACCTGTAGTGACATCTGGACGTGGTTTCACCTTGGTTTAGCCACATGTTGGAGACGCCACAGCACTTCTCAAATACCTGACAAGTCACGCGGTTTCCGAAATGCTCGTGCCGAGCCTCCGGGCCATCACAATCTTCCCTTGATCGAAATAAAACAGACAGTGCTCCTTCCCCATTCTACACACAGACAGCACACTCACTCTTACTACATGCCCCGTGCATGTGTCTGACTATCAGTCATTCCTCACTAGGTAATGCTGGTATCACCTGGACAGGGTTATATTGGTAGTATGTCAACGCTCACGTTCTGGCTGATCAGTGAACAAGACACAGTAATAATAATATCTTTGTAATGAGTTCTTGATGTATATACACTACTGGCCATTAACATTTCTACACCAAGAAGAAAAGCAGATGATAAACGGGTATTCATTGGACAAATATATTATACTAGAATTGACATGTGATTGCATTTTCACACAATTGGGTGCATAGATCCTGAGAAATCAGTACCCAGAAAAACCACCTCTGGCCGTAATAATGGCCTTGATATGACTAGGCATTGTGTCAAATAGAGCTTGGATGGTGTGTACAGGTACAGCTGCCCATGCAGCTTCAACACGATACCACAGTTCATCCAGAGTAGTGACTGGCGTATTGTGACGATCCAGTTGCTCGGCCACCATCGACCAGACGTTTTCAGTTGATGAAAGAGCTGGAGAATGTGCTGGCCAGGGCAGCAGTCAAACATTTTCTGTATCCAGAAAGGCCTGTACAGGACCTGCAACATGCGGTTGTGCATTATCCTGCTGAAATGTAGGGTTTCGCAGGGATCGAATGAAGGGTAGAGCCACGGGTCACAACACATCTGTAATGTAACGTCCACTGTTCAAAGTGCCGTCAATGGAAACAAGAGGTGAGCCAGACGTGTAACCAGTGGCACCACATACCATCACGCCGGGTGATACGCCACTATGGCGATGACAAATACACGCTTCCAATGTGCGTTCACCCCGATGTTGCCAAACATGGATGCAACTATCATGATGCTGTAAACAGAACCTGGATTCATCCTAAAAAAATGATGTTTTGCCATTCGTGCACCCAGGCTCATTGGTGAGTACACTATCGCAGGCGCTCCTGTCTGTGATGCAGCGTCAAAGGTAACCGCAGCCACGTCTCCGAGCTGATAGTCCATGCTGCTGCAAACATCGACGAACTGTTCGTGCAGATGGTTGTTGTCTTGCAAACGTCCCCATATGTTGACACAGGAATCGAGACGTGGCTGCCCGATCCATTACAGCCGTATGGATAAGATGCCTGTCATGTCGATTGCTAGTGATATGAGGCTGTTGGTATCCAACACGGCGTTCTGTATTACCCTCCTGAACCCACTGATTCCATAATCTGCTAACAGTCATTGGATCTCAACAAAAGCGAGCAGCAATGTTGTGATATGATAAACCACAATCGCGATAGGCTACAATCCGACCTTTATCAAAGTCGGAAACATGATGGTACGCATTTCTCCTCCTTACACGAGGCATCACAATAACTTTTCACCAGGCAATGGCGGTCAACTGCTGTGTGTGTATGAGAAATCGGTTGGAAACTTTCCTCATGTCAGCATGTTGTAGGTGTCGCCACCGGCGCCAACCTTGTGTGAATGGTCTGAAAAGTTAATCATTTGCGTATCACAACATCTTCTTCCTGTCAGTTAAATTTCGCGTCTGTAGTACGTCATCTTCGTAGCAATTTTGATGGCCAGTAGTGTATTTGGAAAATCAGGACATAATCCTTTTAATTTTATGGATTTTTATATACAAAAAAATATAAAATTCTTAACATTGTATTTTGAAGACATAATCTTAGCTTGTAAAAGCAGAAGTGTCTGATGCCACCTGTCTGCTTTGACCCATGATGTAATGATGCTGTGGTGAGTGACGTCACTATAGCACAGAGTTTTTGAGTTGGTTGTGTTTGTAGATGTCGTGTTGTTGCATTTGGTAGTGTCGTCTAATGGTGGATGTTGATGTACTGTGTTTAACATGTGGCATTTAATTCATTTGAGTTTTGGTTGTCATTGTGCTAATGTGGTTTTGAGTTTGGGTAGTTGGTGCAGTAATGTGGGTTGTGGGAGTGTCTTCTTTGTTTTCAGTAAGTTGTTATGTTTTTTTTTTTTCTTTCTTTTTTTGTTTAGGTGTTTGACATTTTTGTTAGGTCTGTTTAGTTTGGTGTTTGTAGAGTGGAAAGAAGACTAATTTTTTTCTTGCTTTTTTTTAGGTATGGATATTTCAGTGAAGCTTATGAGTGTATCATTATGATCTGCAATGGGTGATGATATGATGTCTGTCATACAGTTCCTGCAGGTGTGTGGTCTTATTGCTGAATATGTTAGGTGTCACATCTGTGACAGCAACATTAGGTTTATGAAAGTTCTTTTGGTTCAGATCAGGGACAGGTATTTGTGGTGTTGTCAGCGCGACAATATCTGTCGCTCGATAAGACGTGGCATCTGGTTCAAGAACTCTAGGTTGGCGATGAGGGAGATTGTCTTGTTTACTTATTATTTTTGTTATAGGTCCTCTACACGTTTTTGTGCAGATAAGACTGGTGTCAGTGAAAGAATTGTTTTGGATTGGTTTTCTTTTTGTCAAAAGGTTTGTTCGGAGTATGTAAAATATAGGGGGAAGTAGGGTGGGCCAGGGGTTGTGGTTGGAATTGATGAATCGCAGTTTGGTAAGAGGGAGTATGGCAGGGACAGTTCTCTGATTGGTTTGCAGGCATGGAGGGATGTTATTTTGGGGTGCGGAGTTTGCCGATTGTGTTTTTAGGGTTATGCAGGGTTGTAGCAAAAGGAAACTATTGGGACTGATTGAGGAGTATGTTAAGAAGTATATTACTGTAATTTCTGATGCATTTTCGTCTTATAGAGTTTTGGAGAAAAAGAATTATAATCATGTCGTAGTTAACCACAGTATATGTTTTAAAACTGATGATGCTAGCGCTTCTATTTAACATGAAGAGGTGTTTTAGGGGGTAAGTAAATCAGTTACAGGGAGAGGTAAGTTGCAGTCTTCCTATCTGCAACCTCTCATTTAGAATTTAGCTCAGTACTGTTGGCGGAAAAGCATCCCTGAGATTTTTTTTTTAAGGGTTGTGCGAAAGGTGTATACGTCGAAGATGGTGAGTTGAGGTTTCTTTTTTTCTTTGTGTGTGTGTGTGTGTGTGTGTGTGTGTGTGTGTGTGTGTGGTGGCCAACCTAAGTGGAATTGCCAGAGGCTTTTGTTGGTAAGTGATTCTTGTTTTGGTTTTATTCTATAGTAATTGTCATGTTTTGTCTGTTGTATATTTTGTCTGTTGTATATTTATGGTAGATTGGTTGTGTTTTAATTGATGGGGTGAATATGGAAGTATTTGTGTTTGTGAGTTGCTGGAGTCTTGGTTCCACTTGTCAGAGCTGCTGGTGTTGATTTTTTGGTATCGATAGCTGTGGTTGAGCTAAAGGTCAAGCGAAATGTTTGATTCCACTATTCGGAGTAGTAAGCATTGAGCTATATATGTCAAGAAAAATATTCGAGTACAATTTTTTGGCCGTGGTAACTCTGTTTTTGGTATCGATAGCTGCGATTGAGCTATGTAGGGCAAGGGAAATGTCTGATTCCCGCGATTTCGTCGGTGTCGTGGTATATTCCAATTTGATTTTTTTTATGTTATTTGTTTTGGGATGGTGCGGTTTTTTTAATTGTTATATATTTAGCTTGTCCCCGCCCTAAACCCCCAAATTCCCGCAGTTGCCCTGTTAGTTTCATTTTATTTTTGAAGTGAGACGTTATTGCGTCATTTTTATTTTTGTACGAGTTTGTTAGAGTGTGTGTATAGTGACGCCATAGTCGCCATTTAGTATACGCTAGAATAGGCGTTTCCGCCACGATGACGTCATGGGTGAAAGCAGACGTGTGGAATCGGACGCTTCCGTTCGGCCGGTGGCGCCTCAAAACATGATGCGTTTCGTTGACTGCCTCATTACAGTTTCGTATTAGGTGTCAACAAGGGTACAACAGGAAAACATTTTATACACGTCTTATGAATTTTATTTCCAACTTGTGAACTTTCTGGACGGCTGTTATAGTATGACGAGAGACGGTAGTATCGAATGTCGTTACGTAAATGTAGTTTTATGTATATTACAGCTGTGTCCAATCAGTGTGAGCAGTTGGCGAAATGGATTAGCCCTGTAAATTTTGTGTATACAAATGATCTTAAGATGACGATTTAATTTCGCTGAAATAAGAATTAATTGTGTATTTTTGCGCGATCTGAGCGAATAAACTTCCGTAATAAGAACAAAAATCCTGTTTAAAAGAACAGAAATTTGATGTTATAGGGTGTTTCTCGTATCATTCACGAATACCATGGCAAGGAGAGTGTGGACAATTCTGTTTTTATAACATTAAATTCGTTAAGAATTGATAGAAAATTTGACACCATATTAATACCGACATATCTACACGTACAATTAGAAACTGAAGCTCTGTTTTAGGATCATAGGCATGGTCGTACCCAGTGAGGGGCAGGGGGGGCAGCTGCCCCCCCCCCCCCCCCCGAAGATATTTGCAGTTTTTTACTAGTTTACTGTTTTATTTAATAAGAAAGGCTGCATGTTTTCTCACACTGTACAAGTGCATTCTTGTATTTAAAATGTTTATTAAAAGCAGTTTTTCACTGGTTTACTGTTTTATTTAATTAGATGTGCTGTATGTTGTCTCGAGTCCTTGTTTCCTGAGACTAAGTATGACCTGCCCCCCCCCCCCCCCCCCCCACCCCTATAGATGACTCAGGCAGAGAAATCGCCTTTCCCCAAAACGCTTCAAAAAGCTTTTTCTGATTCCTTATGAAATAAAGTTCTGAAAAGTCATCATGTTGATGCACTAAAAATAAACCTAGTAAATTCCTGCTCATTATTTTAAAATCTAACGGCGCAAGAAGCGTTGATATAGACGAAAATCAATTAATTTCACGATATATTCCCAAGTTCTCAAGGCAAAAAATTGAACAATGATACTTACGGACTTCGTAAACGAGCGCTCTTTCCGACCTGAACTGCTTGAATTGGCTACATTGCCATCTGTGAGCAAATGCAGATACTACAAGATACATTTGGCACATGGCACGACGTGCTTGCCATCTAGCGGCAGGAGCACGTACTGTGAAGTAACTTTGCTTGTGTCAGGAAGTGGTGTGTTCTTATCAATTGGTGTTAAAAAAAGTCGAGCAGACAATGAATCAAGCGCCAGTGTCGTGTATTCCCAACACCAAAATGTCGAAGGCGCGTAAAGTCATCGACGAAGCGAAGGAAATCCAGAATCCTGAGCTGGATTTGGCCGATAAAGGGATAGCACACTTCGAGGAGATGCCTGGCCTGTGTAAGTTACGCTTCAAAGTTGCGGGAAATCGCATAGTCAGGTATTGTTGACCAAATTTGGAAACTTGTTCGACGGCTTTCAGGTAGTAGGCGGGGCCAGCCCACGGCTGTCAACACTGGCGTGTGGGAGTTGACAAAAAAGGGTACAAATGAAGGAAAATAAAAGCGAAATATGAATTCATCGAAGCAATATGCGCAAATACGTAAAACTTTCGACATGTCATGTGGAAATACACCTATCAAGATATTTGAGATAGTGGACACACCTTTAGGATGAAAGACAAATTAATGTCTATAGAATAGTACATTTCGATCTTCTAAACAAGATCAAAATGAGTGTATCGCCCATTTGCTTCCAGACTACGAAATCTCAAACTAATAATTCAGTTGCCTGAATTGTGTTTCAGTCACCCGCTTATTGCGGTTCCTCGGACTTTCAGACAGTTTGGTAATTGTACTGGAAGTAACAACACACAAAATCAACACGATCGCTTTTGCAGCTATGAACTGACAACCTTACAAAAATTTGCGCATCGTAAATTGTAGCGTTACAGTTACGATGTCAGAACAGTATAGTAAGCGACATAATTACGACGCAAGGGATGTAAATAATTTAACAGGATTTTAATAGTATACTTACACACTGGTGAGAAAGGCACTAAGACTAGCAAAAAGATTTACATATATTAAAGAGTTATCAGCCTCAAAACTGCAATAACCGAAATTACTGTAACAAATGAGAGAGAGTGCTGGATTCAGAATCGCCTTAAATAATCATACTCGATCTGAATTATTAGCATAATTTTTGTGAATGTTTATCAGTCCCGTTCACCCACTAGTCCAAAGCACTCACTGTTTTTTCAAATACCAGTTCCCTTTGATACATTTGTGCATTACATTTCAAGTTAAAGAGTTAACAATGTGTATTATGATTCAGAAAGTTTTGGCTGTGAATGGTACCCAAGCTAATTTTCATAGAGCTACCATTAAAAAACTTTTACTGAGACATATTTCCAAAATTAAATGTAGACAATCCATAGATAAACCAAGCAAAAAGTTGAGATCTGTGTGTTATGTACTTAAGAGACCTCTATCATTGTGTTGACATAAAAACAAATTTGTTGGCGTGTTTTGCATGTTTGTTCTCCTTGTTTCATGGAACTGAGTTCTGTGAGATTGCACCTAAATTAATTAGACTGTTTATTATGTGGAACTGAGCAGTAAGAATTTTGTGTAATCTTGGTAATTGTACATGTTGCAAAAGCCGTTTTAAAGATCATGTTATTCTCGCACTGACTTCCCAATTTATTTACTCTTTAATGGTGTTTGTTGTTAATAACAGAAGTTCACTAAACTATTATTTACACAGTGACAATACAAGGCCTAAAAGTTATTTTCATATAGACTTTTTCCCTCTTGTCCAGGGCTCAGAATGACTTTATGTATTCTACTGGTAAGATATTCAACAAGCTCTTGTCTACCACAAAGCAAGAAATTCGAAATCTCTACTAGTCTGAAAGAAAATGGAGAGCATATCTAGTTATTTACTACACCTAGATTCAGGGATTAACTCTTTTCTGAAGAAATCTATTGCGTAGCCTTATAGGCCCTTTTAAGAATGTAAGTGTGTATGTACTAGAGAAAATTATAAGATCTGTGGCAGGTGAATTTTAATGTAACATATAAACTGAGCAGTGTGTTGACACATGAAAAGTGATCATTTGTTCGTTCATTCTTTGTCTTATGTTAATGTATAAAGGGTGTTCCAGGTGGAATGGTCATTTATCTTGAGATATGCTATGAATAGTCATTCAAGTCCATTAAACATGGGCTCTAAAATGTGTATTTTAGGACCTATGAGGACTACTTCATCTTTAAAACTTTGCAACAAATCTCTTCCATAACAAGCTCTTTGGTTTCCATATTTTGGGAGGAGGTAGTATGGACCAAAACAAAAGAGAAGTGTCTAGTAAACATGGGCTCTAAAGTACATAACATGAGAACTAGGAGCACTTGTTCAGTAGAAGAGATGTACTTCACAGTAGCGAAGATGGTAAATTGATCATAGTTCTTAAGATATGCATTTTAGAGCCCATGTTTATTAAACACTTCTCTTTTGCTTTGGTCCATACTACCTCTTTGTAATATGTGGAGAGCAAAAAGCTTGGCAAAGAAGAGATTTATTTCATAGTATCGAAGATGAACAAGTGCTCATGCATTTTAAGCCCCATGTTTACCATACTTTTTTTGCTTTGAATGACTGTGTCATGTCCGTGAATACTGACTATTTCTCCTGGGACACACTGTGTACTGATTCATTTCTCATCTGTGAAGGCTCTCCTGCTTGATGGGATTGTTGTTGTTGTTGTGGTCTTCAGTCCTGAGACTGGTTTGATGCAGCTCTCCATGCTGTTCTATCCTGTACAAGCTGCTTCATCTCCCAGTACCTACTGCAGCCTACATCCTTCCAAATCTGCTTAGTGTATTCATCTCTTTGACTCCCTCTACGTATTTTACCCTCCATGCTGCCCTCCAATACTAAACTGGTGATACCTTGATGCCTCAGAACATATCCTACCAACCGGTCCCTTCTTCTGGTCAAGTTGTGCCACAAACTCCTCTTCTCCCCAATTCTGTTCAATACCTCCTCATTAGTTATGTGATCTAATCTTCAGCATTCTTCTGTAGCGCCACATTTCGGAAGCTTCTATTCTCTTATTGTCCAAACTATTTATTGTCCATGTTTCACTTCCATACATGGCTACACTCCATACAAATACTTTCAGAAATGACTTCCTGTCATTTAAATCTATACTCGATGTTAACAAATTTCTCTTCTTCAGAAACGCTTTTCTTGCCATTGCCCGTTTACATTTTATATCCTCTCTACTTTGACCATGATCAGTTATTTTGCTCCTCAAATAGCAAAACTCCTTTACTATTTTAAGTGTCTCATTTCCTAATCTAATACCCTCTGCATCAGACTACATTCCATTATCCTCATTTTGCTTTTGTTGATGTTCATCTTATATCCTCCTTTCAAGACACTGTCCATTCCATTCAACTGCTCTTCCAAGTCTTTTGCTGTCTCTGACAGAATTATTATTTTTTGCTTTGAATGACTGTGTGTCATGTACGTGAATACTGACTATTTCTCCTGGGACACACTGTATTCTGATTCATTTCACATCTGTGAAGGCTATTCTGCTTGATGGGATTATTGGAACGTAAAGGAATGGATGAATGGAGTCTTTTGTTCACACATTGTGTTCGGTACTGTTGGACCTTCCAAGACCTGTTTGGACGGAGTTTGGTTTTAGTTTTATATCCCATCATGATGGACAGCCTTTAGAGACGTGGAATGAGTAAAGTTGTAAACTGACAGGCAGAAGGCCCTGTTGAATTATTCTGTAAAGTACACTAACAATAAAGTGTGGTTAAGCAAATCTACTCACGCCAATAATGATGGCAATTACTTCTGTTTTACATTATATATCTACGTTAGGAGAAAAGCAGCTGCTTTGACAATAAACTGCTGCTCCTCCTGTTATGTACACAGCTGCTGTTATTATTAAAAACATCGCAAAGGTATTTTAGCTTTACACAGTCCACAATCTATATATTGACAAAGTAAAGATGAATCTAATAGAAAGCTTAAGAGTTATGCAGATTTTACATTGTTGAGTCCAAGTGTTCAGTAAATTGCAGAAGCAGTGGCTACTGGGGTATTCTTTTACTTTGACTTTGAATATTTATAGATTTTAAGTATTCTGCCTTATATCCACTGGCAACCTTTTTCACACTTTTGCACCAGTATACCAAACTCCATCCTAAATCCTAAAACAGGATACATAGCTTATCTGGAACTTATTTCTACTTGTAGTATTGTGGTTATGATCTGGTGAAGTCATCCTGAATACACTCTTGTTATTTACAACTGCTACCATTAGATAGTATATGCATTGGCATATTAAGTGTAAGAATCTGTAGGTCCCTGAAGAGCTTCTGCAAGATGTTTGGTTATCAGTTTTTGTACTCAATGCTCTTATTCCTCACTTCTGTAGAATAAACATTTTTGTTCGCCTTAGCTGCAATGTTTCAAAAGAGTATATCATAGGACAGAGCTGAGTGAAAGATGCTAGCAGTCATGTCTGTAGGTCAACATGGTGAGAGAGATTTCTGGATGCAGAATAGTCAGAATAACCATCGGCATTGCCACAGTGGCAAACACCAGTTCTCATCAGATCACCAAAGTTAAGTGCTGTCAGCTGTTTGGACGGATGACTGTCTGGGTGCACTCAGCCCTTGTGAGGCCGATTAAGGAGCTACTTGACAGAAGTAGTGGCTCTGTCCACAAAAGCTGGCAACAGCCGGGAGAGCAGTGTGCTGACCACATGCCCCTCCATATCCACACCCAGTGACGCCTATGGGATGACATGATGGTCAGTTGGCACTGGTGGGCTTTCAAGGCCTTCAGGAATAGAGTTTAGTTTAGTAAAGCAGCCAGAGCTGAGCTTTTTGGTTAACTTAGCCACAAACGGGGGCATATCAGTTTATTGTCCATCTGGATGCTCACAAAATTCGCATATGATACCTATTGATCTCTATTTCTCATATGTGTAAGGCATTTCTGTAGATTTAGAATTGCATAATATGAGTTTTTGGAAGGTTGAAGTATATGCTGTTGGTTATGAACCAGTAGTAGGCCTATTCCATTATTTTGAAGCTGTGTTTAGTATACATGTGTCTGGGCCCTTTGTCAATCTACGGGGTGGACAAAAATATGAAAACATCAAAAACACATCCCATTACCACCCCTAATGTAGTGTACAAAACTCTTGGCGTTCAAAGCAGCTTCAAATCACCTTGGATAAATACAGAACCTGTATGGTTTTTCAACAGTACCTTAAACCATGTTGTTGTGGTCTTCAGCCCTGAGACTGGTTTGATGCAGCTCTCCATGCTGCTCTATCCTGTGCAGGCTGC
Source organism: Schistocerca americana (assembly GCF_021461395.2). Taxonomy (NCBI): domain Eukaryota; kingdom Metazoa; phylum Arthropoda; class Insecta; order Orthoptera; family Acrididae; genus Schistocerca; species Schistocerca americana. Next base: position 89,808,458 of record NC_060128.1, read on the forward strand.
TTCATCTCCCAGTACGTACTGCAGCCTACATCCTTCCAAATCTGCTTAGTGTATTCATCTCTTAGACTCCCTCTACGTATTTTACCCTCCATGCTGCCCTCCAATACTGAACTGGTGATACCTTGATGCCTCAGAACATATCCTACCAACCGATCCCTTCTTCTAGTCACGTTGTGCCACAAACTTCTCTTCTCCCCAATCCTATTCAACACCTCCTCAATAGTTACATGATCTACCCATCTAATCTTCAGCATTCTTCTGTAGCACCACATTTCGAAAGCTTCTATTCTCTTCTTGTCTAAGCTATTTATCGTCCACGTTTCACTTCCATACATGGCTACACTCCATACAAATACTTTCAGAAATGACTTTCTGACATTTAAATCTATACTCGATGTTAACAAATTTCTCTTCTTCAGAAACGCTTTCCTTACTATAGCCAGTCTACTCTTTGTATCCTCTCAACTTCGACCATCATCAGTTATTTTGCTCCCCAAATAGCAAAACTCCTTTACTACTTTAATCGTCTCATTTCCTAATCTAATTCCTGCAGCATCACCCGATTTAATTCAACTACATTCCATTATCCTCGTTTTCCTTTTGTTGATGTTCATCTTATACCCTCCCTTCAAGACATCGTCCATTCCATTAAACTGCTCTCCCCTTCAACATCTGAATAATTTCTTTTATCTCATCATACATTTCTTCAATCTCTTCCTCATCTGCGGAGCTAGTTGGAATATAAACTTGTAGTACTGTGGTAGGCGTGGGATTTGTGTCTGTCTGTGCTGCAATAATGCTTTCAGTATGCTGTTCATAATAATCTACCCATGTTCCTATTTTTTTTTTAATTCGTTATTAAAACTACTTCTGCATTATCCCAATTTGATTTTCCATTTCCCTTTTAAAATTTTCTAACCTAACGTACATTCCATGCTCCGATCTGTAGAACTCCAGTTTTGTTTCTCCTGATAACAACATCCTCCTGAATAGTGCCTGCCCAGAGATCTGATTGGGGGACTATTTTACCTCCAGAATATTTCACTCAATGTGACGCCATCATCATTTAACCACACAGTAAAGCTGCATGTGCTCAGGAAAAGTTACGGTTGTAGTTTCCCCTTGCTTTCAGCCGCTCACAGTACCATCAAGCAAGGCCGTTTTGGTTAATGTTACAAGGCCAGTTCAGTTAATCATCCAGACTGTTGCCCTGCAATTATTGAAAAGGCTGTTGCCTCTCTTCAGGAACCACACGTTTGTCCAGCATCTCAACAAACCATGGATATTCAAGGGAGAATAAGGTGCTAGTGGCCTACTACATTATACCTATCAAATTGTCCACAACACAGATTACAGTGATTTTGAGAGAAGGAGTGGGTGTTTGTATAACTTCAAACGCCGCTATAGAACAAATTGTCAGCTTGACACCACACAGCAAACTGTAGAATTGTTCCAAAAATTTGTAGGTGAGATAAACAAACTTATCCCGTCATTCAATAAGGAATTTGTTTTCAACTCCAACCATTTGAGATTTGAAGAGGAAATGCGTATGAAAAAACCCTAGAAATTAGAAGTATAATAGACAGTTGTATCAAGATCAACTAACATCAGCGCCTTAACACATTTGTATACAGTTGTGTCAACTGTTAATCTGGAAAGTTATTTACTGTTTTGTGAGAAGTTGGAGATGCTCTGCCCCTATTATTCTTTCTCATGTGCTTGATCTTGCAATGGCAGTAGGGAATATTTATGTCACAGCAAGCAAAAGTGGGAAAATGGGCACAAGAGAAATAAACGTATGGTATTATAACGGCTTTTGGCAAATAGCTGGTCTAAATAACTAGCTTTTGCTCGATTCTTGGCTCACATAAAAAAATTGTACTCAAATAGAGCAAACTATACCTCCTGAAAAGTTTGTGTCACTGCAGTTGATACTACCTGGAACCACTGGACAAATTCAGTCCATGGATGTCTGTTTTTTCCATGCTTATAAAACATATTATTACACTAGGTGCAGCTGTACCTTAAAGTATATCCAGTTTCATGATAAACTCCAGGACAGACTGTTTCGCATCGGTTGCATGCCATTACATTCTATCAGTGCTCATCACTTATTTACGCCATTATGATTCTATATGCTTCCTTTAAGAGTGTATACCTAGCTGAATGTCCTGCACAGTTCTTAACTCCCAAAGAGTTCCCTTCAATCTGGACGGTGCAAACCTTTGTGGCCACTGCGGCATGTCATTTTTTTCATTCACTGTTTATGCTGCAAGTTAATGGTTAGGTTTGAACATTTCTTGAATGCCGATGATGTCCATTTTGTGAAGTGTCATACATATATCCCATAGACACATAATCTCTGCACCTCCCAGACATTCATTTTCTATTGCCCTACTGATGCTTGTGGTGAATCATTAGCAGCTAATATTTTTCATGTCGTAATTGTTAACAGATATAAAATGTAGACTGGCAATGGCAAGGAAAGCGTTTCTGAAGAAGAGAAAATTGTTAACATCGAGTATAGATTTAAGTGTCAGGAAGTCGTTTCTGAAAGTATTTGTATGGTGTGTGGCCATGTATGGAAGTGAAATGTGGACGATAAATAATTTAGACAAGAAGAGAATAGAAGCTTTCAAAATGTGGTGCTACAGAAGAATGCTGAAGATTATATGGGTAGACCACATAGCTAATGAGGAGGTATTGAATAGAATTTGGGAGAAGAGAAATTTGTGGCACAACTTGACTAGAAGAAGGGATTGGTTGGTAGGGCATATGCTGAGGCATCAAGAGATCACCAATTTAGTATTGGAGGGCAGCGTGGAGGGTAAAAATCGTAGAGGGCAACCAAGAGATGAATACACTAAACAGATTCAGAAGGACATAGGTTGCAGTAGGTACGGGGAGATGAGGAAGCTTGCGCAGGATAGAGTAGCATGGAGAGCTGCATCAAACCAGTCTCAGGACTGAAGACCACAACAACAACAACAACAACAACAACAATTGTTAACGCAACACTTTCAAATGAGCCTTACTAAAGAGCTTGACCTTACACTCAATGGGTTCCATTTAAATCATCTTGTGTCCTCCTACAATCACTCAATGATGACACTTACCCGTACGCTACAAGATCATCTGCAAACAGCCGCAGACAGCTGCTTACCCTGTCCACCAGATCATTTAAACATATAGAAAATAACCATTGGTCCTGTCACACTTTTGTGGGGCTCCCAGTGCACTCCTGACGATACCTTTGTCTCTGGTGAACACTCACCGTAGAGGACAACATACTGGGTTCTGTTACTTAGAAATCTTTGAGCCACTCACATACCTGAGAAGTTATTCTGTGTGCTTGTACCTCGGTTAACAGTCAGCAGTATGACACCGTGTCAAATGCTTTACGGAAATCCAGGACTATGGAATCTGCCTGTTGCCCATCATCCATGGCTTGAGGATCTAATGTGAGGAAAGGGCAAGCTGAGTTTCACACGAGCAATGCTTTTTGAAACCCTGCTGATTTGTGGACAGAAGCTTTCCCCTTCAAGGAAATTTATAATGTTTGAACTGAGAATATGTTCAGAAATCCTGCAGCAAACTTATGTTTGGAGATATTGGTCTGTAATTTTTGAGGTCTGTTCTTTCACCCTTCTTATATACAGGAGTCACCTGCAATTTTGTTTAATATTCTAGTAAAAGTTTTGTTTTACCGGAAAGACAAGGTACACCTTCTTCACTACCTCTTTAGGACAGTTGATGCATGAAATCAGAAGTAAAGAAGACCCAAACCTAAAATGGGTATAAATCTACTGTGCAGAAGTTTAGCTCTTATAGTGTAGTACAATTTGTCTAAATGACCTGTGCCGTACTTGCAGGTCAAATATGTCATGCAAAATACCTATAATTGGAAAACGAATCGAGCTTCTTGGAGTGAAGATGATTTGTTCAAATGGTTCAAATGGCTCTAAGCACTATACGACTTAACATTTGAGGTCATCAGTCCCCTAGACTTAGAACTGCTTAAACCTAACTAACCTAAGGACATCACGCACATCCATGACCGAGGTAGCATTGGAACCTGCGACCATAGCAGCAGCGCGGTTCCAGACTGTAGCACCTAGAACGACTCGGCCACAGTGGCCGGCAAAGATGATTTGTGAATTGCAGCCAGTGCTGTAATGATGTGGAGAAATTCATTGAAGACGAGTGTGTAAAATGTCTGGAAGTTTATTCTGAAACCTAACTAAAGCTGATGAACCTAGGTCTTACGGCCACTGCTCCCTGTGCGACAGAATGCTGTCCGGCAGCACTGTGGGCACGTGATGCGGTAAGGAAACTAAGTAAGTGGCTGACGATAAGAGCTACAAATGGGGAAATCACCTGACATACACTGAGCTGTCAAGTCGTGTGGTAACTCCCAATATCACGTCGGACCTCCTTTTGCCCGATGTAGTGCAGCAGCTGACCTCTAGATTATGTCCCATAAATGTTTGATGTTGGGCAATCTGGGTAGCCAATTCATTCCCTGGAATTGTGTAGAATGTTCTTCAAGCCAACTGTGACATGATGCATTGTCGTCCTTAAAAATTTCGTCTTTGTTTGGTTGCAAACGGTCTCTAAGTAGCCAAACATAACCATTTCCACTCAGTGATCTGTTCGGTTGGACCAAAGGGCCCAGTTCATTCCATTTAAACACAGTCCATACCATTATGGAGCCACCACTAGCTTGCACAGTGCCTAGTTGATGACTCGGGTCCACGGCTTCATGGAGTCCGTGCCATACTCGAATCCTACAATCAGCTCTTACCAACTGAAATCGGGATCACTGACCAGGTCACAGTTTTCCAGTCGTCGAAGGTCCAACCGATATGGTCACGAGCCCAGGAAAGGTGCTGCAGTTAGTGTTGTTCTGAAAGCAATTGCCCTAGCCCATTGGTGCCAGATTTTGCTGCACTATCATAATGGATATGTTCATTGTGTGTCTGACATAGATTTCTGCAGTTATTTCACACAGTGTTGCTTGTCTGTTAACACTGACAACTGTATGCAAATGCGACTGCTCTTGACCGTTAAGGGGACCACACCCTGCCTATCTAACCCATGTTAATTTAGGCAAGTATTTGACCCATTTCTGAAAAAAACTATTTGATGCAGGACCTTAATATTTTTACTGTATGTTACATGATGCTAATAGAGTCAACTATAGTAAAATCTACTTTATCCATTTTATAGTTTTTAAGAAATACATTTTTAAATTTATTAACAAAAAATATTAAGTTTTTTCTGCAGAAAATGTTTTTTGTGAACTTCGTAATGGGGGAATATTACTGAATGTAGTATCAGAGGTTGCTTTTTATGTTATGCAGAGTCTCTGAAAATTTCATTCATTTATCTGTGATAGTTTCTGATATAATAGGGCATGTGTACTGAAAATTTTAGTTTGCAGGAAATCGACTTTACAGAAAAAACTTTCAAAATTTGTTACTTACAGTTAATTAAAACTGTCTTGCTGCATATGATGGCCCTTCTTTGGCCTCTAGCAGGTCTTTCAGCTTCTTTTTCAACTTCCTGGATGTTTGTCTTGCTTTCTTGGCCAGATGCAGACCTGTCTGCATTGGCTGTCCACATTTAATCTCAATGTTGCAGCCCAGTGATCATATTTTCAGCAGGTTTAATTCCCAGCTTTTTCAGTACCCAACACGTTCCAACATTACCACAGTTGAATGTAATAACAGCATCATGAGCTCCTAGTTTCATTGTATGCATAACTACAAATACAGTTTTAGGAAGGCAGTTCCCAATTATGCTGTTGAAACATTCATTTGGGTTCTGCGTCTGCCCATGCAGACATTTCCTTAGAAGGTCAGGATGAGCCAAGTCTCTGAAAATAGGTTTAATTGCTGTCACAACAGCAGCAGGAAGAGAATGCTGGTGAGAGTAAGATTCTCCAGATGCCTGAGCCCTATTGTATTTGCACCACGAATTTTCTCCTGATGGACACAATCCATGACATGGCTTATCAGTAGAGGACTTACGGAAGAATATGGCCCAAACATCTCTCTTCATTGCCTCCAGATTTTCTTTATTTCTCCTAATTTGCCTGCCCATAGTATACCTGCAAGTTTTCTATTTCAGTTTTAGTTAACCGACCCTGTCCGCTCAACAATTTTCCATCTTCTAATTTTTTTCCTCTCGTATCAACAGTTAGTTTTCTCAGCCTTGTTCCCAAACGTTTTTCAACATGGCCTACACATTCTGTTTTGCTAATAATGGCATCTCCATATGGTTTAGAGTTGACAGTGGGTGGGTTGAAGGTGGGTGACAGAAAAGTGGATATGGCACATAAACATGATAGGAAAATGCTCTTTAACTGCTCAAAAAATTTTTTTTCAGCAATATCCTTTTCAGAGTACTTAAATAAAACCTCAGTCTATCGAGATATGATGAAAACTGAAAATCCATTTTTTTCGACCTGAATCATGGTGTGGTCCCCTTAAGTGAAGGCCATCAGCTACTGCATTGTCTATGGTGGGAGCTAATATCTGAAATTTGGTATTCTCAGCATACTCTGGACACGTAAATCTGGATTCTTGAGGATAAAACATGTTCCATAATTCTGCAACAGATTGATGTCAATGATACAGGGCTATAATTATGTGCATCTGTCCCACGGCCCTTCTTGAAAATGGAATGATCTGTGCTATGCTTCAGTACTCCAGCAATCTATGATAAAATACTGCTGGAAGTGGAGCAAATTCTTTCACATAATTTTTGTAGGATTTCTCAGCTATCTCGTGATCCTGATGCCTTTCCACTACTAAGTGATTGTAGTTGCATTTCTTTTCCATGATCTTTTATCTCAGTATCTGCCGTTTCGACATTCATAGGTGATTGGAGGTCATCCACAGTGAAACAGTTTCGGAAGACTGAATTCAGTATTTCGGCCTTCTCTCTGTTATCTTCCAATTTGGTACCTGTATGGTCATTGAGTGACCAAATAGGTGATTTTCAACCACTTACTGATTTGTACGTAAGACCAAAACCTCTTAGTTATTTTACTGAGGTCTATTGACAAAATTTTACTCCTAAAATCATAGAGTAGTTCTCTCATTGCTCTACTCACTTTTACTTGTTCAGCTTTTTTTCAGCTAGGTTTCGACTTGTGTTGTATCTGTTATGAAACTCTGTTTCTATCACAGTTTCCTGACAACTATTAAACCACAATGGGTCTTTCCCATCCCTTATCACATTCCTCAGAACATACATATTGAATGATACTTTTGATTTTTTTTTCCATTTGTGCTCCACATCTTTGTCCTCAGCACTGACTGCACAGACACTCTGCAATTTGTGTCCTGTCACTCTTGATAAGCAAAAATATTTTCCCAGCTTTGTTAACATTCCTTGTAAAAGTCGTGGTCAAGTTGCTATCACGGCCTTGTAATCACTGATATCTTCCTCTGTGTTAACTGATTCGGTTAGGCCAGGTCTGTTTGTTGCTAGGAGGTCTAACACATTACCACCACAAGTTGGTTCTCTAATAATCTGCTCAAAGTAGTTTTTGGACAACACATTTAGAATACTCTCCAATGAACCCCTCTCTCTGGCACCAGTTTTTGTAGCATGAGCCTCCAAATGCCTACCTGGCAAGTTGAAGTTGCACCCTACAATGACGATACAATCAGGAATTGTGTGACTTATCGTGTAATCGAAATTAAGCGGATTTCTTTTAGTACTGTGATTCATAGGAAGAATATTAAAGTTCAAAATAGTTCAAATGGCTCTGAGCACTGTGGGACGTAACTTCTAAAGTCATCAGTCCCCTAGAACTTAGAACTACTTAAACCTAACTAACCTAAGGACATCACCCACATCCGTGCCCAAGGCAGGATTCGAACCTGCAACCGTAGCAATTGCGCGGTTCCAGACTGAAGCGCCTAGAACCGCTCGGCCACTCCGGCCGGCGAATGTTAAAGATTGTAACTCATCCACAAAGGAAGTAGCTTACAGTGTGCTTCTTTGACCAGTTCTAGAGTATTGTTGACCAATCTGAGACCCAAACCGTGTAGGACTGATAGAAGAGATAGAGGAGATCAATGGACCATAGCGATCGCGCAGTTCCAGACTGAAGCGCCTAGAACCACTTGGCCACTTTGGCCGGCGGATGTTAAAGATTGTAACTCATCCACAAAGGAAGTAGCTTACAGTGTGCTTCTTGACCAATTCTTGAGTATTGTTGACCAATCTGGGACCCATACCATGTAGGACTGATAGAAGAGATAGAGGAGATCAACGGACCATAGCGATCGCGCGGTTCCAGACTGAAGCGCCTAGAACCACTTGGCCACTCTGGCCGGCGGATGTTAAAGATTGTAACTCATCCACAAAGGAAGTAGCTTACAGTGTGCTTCTTGACCAATTCTTGAGTATTGTTGACCAATCTGGGACCCATACCATGTAGGACTGATAGAAGAGATAGAGGAGATCAACGGACCATAGCGATCGCGCGGTTCCAGACTGAAGCGCCTAGAACCGCTCGGCCACTCTGGCCGGCGAATGTTAAAGATTGTAACTCATCCACAAAGGAAGTAGCTTACAGTGTGCTTCTTGACCAATTCTGGAGTATTGTTGACCAATCTGGGACCCATACCATGTAGGACTGATAGAAGAGATAGAGGAGATCAACGGACCATAGCGATCGCGCGGTTCCAGACTGAAGCACCTAGAACCACTTGGCCACTCTGGCCGGCGGATGTTAAAGATCGTAACTCATCCACAAAGGAAGTAGCTTACAGTGTGCTTCTTGACCAATTCTTGAGTATTGTTGACAATCTGGGACCCAAACCGTGTAGGACTGATAGAAGAGATAGAAGAGATCAACAAAGAGGAGCATGTTTTGTCAAAGGTCATTTGGCCAGTGCGAGAGTTTGGAAGATAGGAGACGAGGTACTGGCGGAAGTAAAGCTGTGAGGACAGGGCGTGAGTCATGCTTGGGTAGCTCAGATGGTAGAGCACTTGCCCGCGAAAGGCAAAGGTCCCGAGTTGGAGTCTCGGTCCAGCAAACAGTTTTAATCTGCCAGGAAGTTTCATATCAGCGCACACTCCACTGCAGAGTGAAAATCTCTTTCTGGAGACATGCAACTGTTGAGCAACAGTTTAACCAAGGTGCTACGAACAGTGTCTCCTCAGTGACCGTTCAGCAAATGTTGCCACTTATGGGCCTCCACAGCAGGTGCCTGCTGGTTCGTGCACCAATGTTGACTGCTGTTCATCAGCGATGAAGGCTGGAATTTGCACATTAATACTGGAAATGGACGTCCACTGAGTGGAAACAGGTGGCCTATTCTGATGAGTCATGTTTTGCGCTTCATTAGACAAATGGCCATTGGCGAGTAGGGTATGAAATGTCGGTAAGCAAGCACCCTGCAACAATCATCAGAAGTATTCAGGCTGGAGAAGGGAGCATTATCTACATCTACATCTACATGGTTACTATGCAATTCACACTTAGGTGCCTGGCAGAGGGTTCATCGAACCATTTTCATACTACTTCTCTACCATTCCACACTCGAATGGTGCGTGGGAAAAAGGAACACCTAAATCTTTACGTTCGAGCTCTGATTTCTCTTATTTTATTATGATGGTCATTTCTCCCTACTTAGGTGGGTGTCAACAAAATATTTTCAAATTCGGAAGAGAAAGTTGGTGATTGAAATTTCATAAATAGATCTCGCCTCATAGAAAACCGCCTTTGTTTCGGTGACTGCCACCCCAACTCGCATATCATATTAGTGACACTCTCACCCCTATTGCGTGATAACACGAAACGAGCTGTCCGTCTTTGCACTTTTTCGATGTCCTCCGTCAATCCTACCTTGTAATGATCCCACACAGCGCGGCAATATTCCAGCAGAGGATGGATAAGTGTAATGTAGACTGTCTCTTTAGTGGGTTTGTCGCATCTTCTAAGTGTTCTACTAACAAAGGGCAGTCTTTGTTTCACCTTCCCCACAATATTATCTATGTGGTCTTTCCAATTTAAGTTGCTCGTAATTGCAATTCCTAGGTATTTAATCGAATTGACAGCCCTTAGATTTGTGCGATTTATCATATACCCAAAATTTATCGGATTTCTTTTATTACCCATGTGGATGACCTCGCACTTTCCTTTGTTTAGTGTCAATTGCCACTTTTCACACCATACAGAAATTCTCTCTAAATCATTTAGTAATTGGAATTGATCGTCTGATGATTTTACTAGACGGTAAATTACAGTGTCATCTGCAAACGATCTAAGGGGGCTGCTCAGATTATCACCTACATCATTTATGTAAATCAGGAACAGCAGAGGGCCTACGACACTAACTTGCGGAACGCCATATATCACTTCTGTTCTACTCGATGATTTACCGTCTATCACTACGAACTGTGACGTCTCTGAGAGGAAATCACGAATCCAGTCACACAACTGAGATGATACTCCATGTGCACACAATCTGATTAATAGTTGCTTGTGAGGAACGGTATCAAAAGCCTTCTGGAAATCTAGGAATATGGAATCAATCTGAGATCCCTTGTCAACAGCACTCATTAGTTCATGGGAATAAAGAGCTAGCTGTGTTGCACAAGAACGATGTTTTCTGAATTGGTGATGGTTATGTATCAATAAGTCATTTTCTTCAAGGTGCTTCATAATGTTCGAGTACAGTATATGCTCCAAAATCCTACTGCAAATTGAGGTCAGTGATATGGGTCTGTAATTCAATGGGTTACACCTATTTCCTTTCTTGAATATTGGTGTGACCTGTGCTACTTTCCTGTCTTTAGGAACAGACCTTTCGTCAAGTGAGCAGTTGTTTATGACTGCTAAGAAAGGCGCTATTGTGTCTGCATACTCTGAAAGGAACCTGATTGGTATACCATCTGGACCGGAAGACTTGCCTCTCTTAAGAGATTTGAGTTGTTTCGCAACACCTAAGTCATCTACTTTTATGTCACTCATGCTAAGAGCTGTTCTGGTTTCGAATTCTGGAATATTTACTTCATCTTCTTTCGTGAAGGAATTACGGAAAACTGTATTTAGTAACTCCGCTTTAGTGACACACTATCATCGGTAACATTTCCGTTGCTTTCGCATAGTGATGATTTTGACTGTTATGGTGTTGGGAATGTTTTCGTAGCATTCCCTGGGTGATATCATCATTCTCGAAGGTGCAGTGGATCAACGTAAGTCTGCATCTATCCTGGGAGACCGTGTACACCCCTAAATACAGTTCGCTTTTTCTCAGCACAATGGCATCTACCAGCAGGACAATGCCACAGGTTACACAGCTCGGATTGTACATGTGCGGTCTGAAGAGCACCAGGAAGAGACTTCCGTACTCTCCTGACCATTAAACTCTCCAGATTTAAACCTAATCGACAATCAGTGGGACTACATCGATCGGGCTGTTCGTGCCGAGGATGCTCAACTGAGAAACGTAGAACAGCTGGCCGCAGCGCTATAGTTGGCACGGTACCACAACCCTGTCAGTAGCTTCCAGAACACCATTGAGTGCCTTCTTGCACATCTTGCTGTGGTCCACACTGCAAAAAGTGATTATTCAGGCATTTGACAGGTGATCACATTAATGTGACTGTACAGTGTATAATACTGCTTGTTAAAGTAGTCATTGTCTTCATCATTATCTTCATCTTCCCTTTGTGGAGAAGGCTGCCCAATGTCTTCCAGAAACCATGTTGTCCTCAGACTTCAGGCACGTCACAATCCACTGAGCTTGTAATCCGAGGCACTTCTAGACAGATGATTTTGGTGCATTCTTGGCAAATGGTTACACCAGTTGACTTTGTTTTTTAATATTACTTCTCAAATAAAAGATCTGTAGCTCTCATCTTATTTGTGTATTTCATATTTTGTCCATCGGTATGCAACCTTCGACTGCCTTGACAAAATTTCACCTCGACTAATGTAATTTTCCCTGTGTCTTTCTTAGAAAATACCCATATCTCTGTTCGGTATAAGATTACTGGTTTTGCCGTGGCTTTATAAAGCTTCAGTTTTGTTCCCATTCTGGTTTTGAATTTCAGAGTTGTACAAATTGTTCTAGATACACGTATGTTTAAATTTGCGAAGTTTTATTACTATGTTGTGATCTGTTGTTGAGGCTATGTCAGATGTGAGCTACTGCCCCAGTACTTATCTCAATTTTGGATCTTATCATGTTTTTCTGAAGAAATACAATTACTTTCCATTTATGTGGAGACATTATCAGTCAATGTTCTTGTGTTATATTTAAGGTTTATAACCCATTGTGTAAATTATCTTCTGTATGTTGGACAATAACTTCATCATCAGCATATAAAATACTACTTAATCTACACATTAGAAAATCTATTCCCATCTCATTACAACCCAATCAACATGTTAACATTTTTAAACATATACTCTAATAATAGACATTATTTATTTTTGATGTTGCAGTTAATATGGTAAACATCACGAGACTGACTCTCAGCCATAACAAAATTCAAGGTACTTATGATTACTTTCTATATTTGCCTTTATTCTGTTTTAATTTTTTTTAGTAAGCATATGGCAATAACTACAAATTTTTTTTTTGTTATTTCTTACGTTGCAGCTGTACCTCCAGGCTTAGCAAATATGGTTAATCTGGAAATCCTAAATTTATTCAACAACCAAATTGAGGAATTGCCAACATCCTTATCATCAATGCCAAAACTGAGAATTTTGAATGTGGGGTAAGTTCTTTCATGTTCCATGTTGTTATGAACAATCACAGTTCAAAAAGCAACAACATACCTAAGTATGAGAAATAATGATCAATATATATAGTTTGGAGAAATTTTGACACTATTTATTGCTCAGTTTTCAGCGTGGCACAGAAAGGAGTCACACATTCAGCTACACAAAAATCGTTGACCACTTATCCAGACATGTGAAGAAGCTAATGAATAATAAAATTGACTTCAAACACAACGTGAAGTCATACCTTTCAACCTTTCAACCAGTCATTATACTTGACAAATTATTATCCTGCATATAAGAATTTCTGAAAGTGTAGAACTATAATGAATGTGTGTGGGTGTGCAGGGAGGTGGGGGCATGTTCTAATATGCTGTACTGGGAGTGTACATCACTTTTGTAAACTAACTGGAGGAGCAGGAGCTCACAATTATCGTCCATGGGACTTGCAGATAATTGCGAGGAAACATTGGGACCATTTATGGGCAGCTAAAGATGTACATGAGATATAGTAGGGCAGGCCATAAAATTAGGAACTATAGAAAAATGGTTCACCCCAATTTATAATCCTCCTGGCAGTAAATTGACAAGAAATTTCTATGCAGAATATAATTCAGATAATCACAATCATACTCTGTTCCTTGTTATTCTGCAATGACTAAACAAAGTGATTTTCTATTTATCTCTTCTTAACACTGTAGCAGGGTGTTAAAGAACTGAAGCTGATTTTGCTTTGTTATAAAGACAGCCAATGTGATCATGAGATGCAGAATATATAGACAAACCTGTATGAACACTGGTCTCATTCTGCATTGTTTTACAGTTATTGCTTGATTTCTCATAAGCTGATTTTTGAAATAATCACCCACGCATATGGGAGGTATTCCACTGCCTTTGGCTTTTCCTCCTCTTTTTCCTCTTTTCTAAAGGTTATTCCACACTGCAGCCTTCATTCAATCTGACAATGGCAAGTGGAGTACCCATTCTTGTGAAATATGGTACAGAAGTGCAACATGTCCTCAGAAATATAGGTACAAATTATAGGGAAAAGATGGGTAATATACAATATGTACATGAATCAAGAGAGAACAATGAGGATGTATACTAGGATTAAAGAGGGATAAGGCAAAGGTGGAGTCTTTCACCCCTCTTGTTCAACATATAAATCAAGGGTGGATGATGATGATGTCCCATACTCCGAAGAGTGTAGGGAACAATCCGGGAGACCCGCACCGCCGACTAGGCTAGGTCGTAGCGGAGGTGGTTTGCCATTGCCTTCCTCCAACCGTAATGGGGATGAATGATGATGATGAAGACAACACAACACCACCCAGTCATCTCGAGACAGGGAAAATCCCTGAATCCGCCGGGAATCGAACCCAGGACCCGGTGCGCAGGAAGCAAGAACACTACCGCAATACCACGAGCTGCAGAGTGGGATTATTCGTAAAATTCAGGGTGGAAGGATACCGATGATAAGATTTACTGATGACATTGTTATCCTTAATAAAAATGAAGAAGAATTACAGGATCTATTGAATGGAGTGAACAGTTGACTGAGTACAGAATGTTGATTGAGAGTGAATCAAAGAAAGATGAAAGTAATGAGAAGCAGCAGAAATGAGATTAGTGATGAACTTGAAATCATATTTGGGGAACACGAAGTAGGTGAAGTGAAAGAATAGGCTACTTTCCTATGTTAAAAATACAGTTCAGATTGTTGTTATTCTGAATTATAACATTTAAATGGCATTTATGGTCAATGTTATCACAAAATATCTATTATTTTTATGTAATTAAAGATAAAACCATTAAATATCAGGATCTGGTCACGTAATCGAAAACACTCTGTTATTGACTGATGCTAAGGTGATGTCACAGGCTAGGAGTAAGATGAAGCTATATGAGTGTTACAGGAGTGTTAGCCAAATTTACAAGGTTTTTACATACTTTTTCTGCAAACATTTTAGCTATTTGGTGATGGAAAATGCAATTGCAACTTTTAAGTAACTGTAGAAAGGAATTTTGTGAACACTGATAGCGGAAACCTTGTGCGCAAGTTAATGTGTGTATGCTCCATCCATTTAAAGCAGCGATATGTGCAACAACAGACATTCTGCAACATCATTTAACTTGCTCAGGACTAAGGAATTGTGGAATTTTTGTAAATGGATCTGTATATTATAACTAGGTTGCTGACTATCGGTCATGAGCTGTGACCCAAAGCACAATAAAATTATTCTTGGCAGAACTTAGTGCTGATTTCCACTGTGGAAGACACTCAGCAGAGAACATATTTCTAACAGGTGTTTGGTGGTGCAACGGATAACGCATACAACTTCAGAGAAAGAGGTCACAGGTTTGATTCCCAGGAGGATTCCAAATTTTTAAGGTTTTACGCAATATACGAAAATAGCGTTTCGATTGTGGGATTTATTATTTGTAGCTTCACATTAGTCTTAGTCTGTGAAACGGACAACGAAGGATAAACGCATTTACTTTGCGAACAAACAATTCACTTTTTTGGAAAGCATTGCTAGTACTGAAGATATCGCCATACACCCTCACTACAATGAGATGTAGGAGAGTGAGGTTATATAGAGAGATATAAAGCATGTACAGCATACAGGTGACACAAATGTAAGGGCTGCGGTGTTTGTAAGTGTAAACTAACATTGGTGTCTGAAGCAGATGTACTTCATCTTGATGTAAGATGATGAAACTACAAAAGTTTAAACAGGTAAGGATCCTAGATGGACGATATGAAGATGAAAACATTGTTTCTCATAAACTAAAAAGTGTATGGTCACACTAACTAGAAAATATCTGTTTGAACGTGAAGAGTGTGAACAGGGATTGAAAATGTAAACACATGTAAACAGCAAGAAAAACAGAATAATATTCTGAAACTTTGAAACTTGAAACTTCCTGACAGATTAAAACTGTGTGCCCGACCGAGACTCGAACTCGGGACTTTTGCCTTTCGCGGGCAAGTGCTCTACCATCTGAGCTACCAAAGCACGACTCACGCCCGGTACTCACAGCTTTACTTCTGCCAGTATCTCGTCTCCTACCTTCCAAACTTTACAGAAGCTCTCCTGCGAACCTTGCAGAACTAGCACTCCTGAAAGACAGGATACTGCGGAGACATGGCTTAGCCACAGCCTGGGGGATGTTTCCAGAATGAGATTTTCACTCTGCAGCGGAGTGTGCGCTGATATGAAACTTCCTGGCAGATTAAAACTGTGTGCCTGACCGAGACTCGAACTCGGGACCTTTGCCTTTCGCGGGCAAGTGCTCTACCAACTGAGCTACCCAAGCACGACTCACGCCCTGTTCTCACAGCTTTACTTCTGCCAGTATCTCGTCTTGTACCTTCCAAACTTTACAGAAGCTCTCCTGCGAACCTTCTAGAATAATATTCTGTTTTTGATTGGTGTGGTGAAATTTTGTGATTGTGATTTAATTATCACATGAGCGGACTGTTGAATCGTTTTACATGTAAGTTAAAATGTTCTTTCGGGTTAGGTTCAAACCAGCAAGTGGTAGATTTCAATTCATAAAATTTGATGGTCTAACGCTCTAACAACTGAGCAGCTGAACAATTGTGATGTAGTTAATTAAGATGACAATTTTCATTAGGAGTTTAGTTCTGTTGAATGACACTATCCTCCATTGTAATAGTGGGAGAGTGTATCTTGGAGGTAAATTAATGTTATTTGCAACACATGTTTAATTAAGGTAGTGAACTTGTGCGTCGACGTGGTGGCAGTTTGCCGGTATAGCGCAACCACATTCTATGCGTTTTCTCATTCTCTGGAATGCTCAAAAACAACTTTTCAGAAGTTTTTAAAGACGTATTTGTACAGTATGATACTACACACAATTTGTAACCCATTTTCTAAAATATAAATTCCAAAACAAGACATCACTGTGAATTACCATTATTACAGTAGGAACAGCAAGCTAGCCAACATCACAGGCATCACATGACTCAAATGGAATGTTTTAGCAGGCATTCCGATTATTTGAATTGCATTTCCGATTTTATATTAGAATACTGAAACTCAAGAGAGGGTGGGGAGAGGGGGGGGGGGACATGTTAGGAGTATAAAACAACATATCATTTAAGACAATTTCGAGAAAACAGTCAAATACCTTATTCTACTACCTTGGAAGCAAAATTACCAATGGCAGACTAGCATAGGCAAAGTGGGCATTCTTGGCTAGAAGAAGTCTGATGATGTCAGATATCGGCCTTAATTTGAGCAAGGGATTTGTGAGACTGTACCTTTGGAGCACAATATTATACATTAGTGAATTGTGGGCTGTGGGAAAATTGCAAGAAGAGAATCAAAATGTCTGATGGTGTTACATAAGTATGCTGAAAATTAAGTAGGCTGACAAGATAAGAAAGGAGAAGGTCCTCTCCATAATTGACAAGGAGAGCAATGTGTGGAAAACACCGACAATAGGACGTTAGAGGAAGTGTTAAGGCATCACGGATTTACTTCCACGATACTAGAGGGAGCCGTCGAAGGCAAAAACTGTAGAGGAAGACAAATGATTAAAGATGTTTTATGTAATTGCTTCTGTGAAATGAATAGGTTTTCACAGGAGTGGAAGTTGTGGCAGGCTACAGCCATGAATATTTTGGAGTCAAAGGAATGGAAAGGAAACAGGGTGGGAAAGAGATAGGGAGGAAATAATGACTTCAAGCTATGGCAATCCAATGGCAAGAGTTGAAAATTCGTGGCAGACTCTTACTTGAACCTGGTTGCTCCACTTCTCTAGAACAGTTGCCTTAACTGCCTTGGCTATCCAGATGTGCTTTCTGTCATACCCAAATTCCCAGCTTCTCACATGTCGCACTACAACCATCACCACCCATTAACCCCTTAGTTGCAGATCTGTGATTCCCATGGAAGTTCGGATGTTGGTTGTGCATCTGCATTGCAACTTTTTCGTCAACCAGGCAGTGCATTCATAGAATTGTAAATGTGAGGGGTGTCTGGTTTGTTGGACATAGCCGACAGAATGAACACTACTCAACTACTCATATCTATAAGCATACAGCCAGCCAATCTGAAGACTGACGACCTACGTTCCTATCCCCTTATGATCCATGCTATTTAAAAAAAATAAAAAAATAAAAATTGTTTCCTTTACCAAATACTGTGGGGTGATTTGTAGTGTACAAGTAGATGTGGATGTGAATTTTCTCCTACAGTAAATTTGGAAATTGTTGAAATGTGCCATTAAGTGAATAGAGTTATTTGCGTCTGTTACAGAATGAATCGTCTGGATTCGCTACCACGCGGGTTTGGTGCATTTCCAGTGCTGGAAGTTCTGGACCTCACGTACAACAATCTCAATGAAACTGTCCTTCCTGGGAATTTCTTCAAGCTTGGTAAGTAATACCGTGTGTGCTTCATAAAGGCTAGGGAGCACATACAACAACATAAAGTGGTGCCAGATGTTTGAAACTTTCAGAAAAATAGGTATGCACTAACGGGAAAGGCATTTAATCTATACTATTATATAAAAGCAAGACGTTGTTCAATGTTGTTGCCAAATATATAGAAATGTTCTTGACCAATTTACTTCAGATTTTTACTTGATACTCTAATAAACCTTCAGGTGGACATAGTCTACATTTTTGGGGGAAGCAGTAAAATCATCGAAGTTCTAGACCAAGTTACTTCATATTTATACACAGTACTCTAATAAACATTTGGATGGACATATACTACATTTTTAATATATTTTATATATAAATGTGTGTAGCTGTGCGACTATATAAATACAAGTCATTGTTTAACATTGTAACCAAATACCTGAAAGATCTTGACTGATTTTCTTGAAATTTTTACACTATTCTCTAATAAATGTTGGCTTCATACTTTTTTTTAAAATATATATGGTACAAAATATATACCTAAATTTTCTTTACTATTCAGAAAGAGGTTGATGTTTCACCTTGTTACCGAAAGACTCGGATGTTATTCTCAGATATTATCTGACCACTTTACTTCAGATTTTTACACAATACCCTAAAAGAGGAAATGTTGATAGGAAAAAATCTCGAAGTTTTTGACTGATTTATTTCAGATTTTTACCTGATACTGTAATAAACATTCGTACAGACATAGCATGTATTCTTTTTATACAACAATGTACAGGTTGTCCGTTAAAACTGACTGCGAGAAAGAAATGCTGTGCTGTCAAAATGGGTGGTTTCATTTTCTTCCTTGCAGTCAGATTTACATAAATGAGGGATATTGTATTCATGACTTATCAGCTAATGATTAGAATACCAAATCACAGTTGTCCAAAACTTTCTGATCCTACCCATCTGCAGACTAAACTTATGGAAAATAGTATCAATGAAGCTACTATCCTCACAGATTTAGCATCAGGAGAGGTTTCTCTTATCCTGTGTACCATTTATCCCAACTGATTTACCTGTTTACTTTAAGTGACTTCAGTTCTCAGTCAGAGATTTGCTGGTAATAGCAATAAAGATGGCTCAAAGTCAAGTCAGTGAGGCTGGGGGGGGGGGGGGGGGGGGGGATGGACAGAGAGAGGGATAGAATGAGGAGGAAATGGACCAAAGGGGGGTGGGGGAGATGGGCAGAGAGAGCAGGAAGAAGGATATTGGGGCATAAATATTTAGCAATTGCGAAGCATTGCTGGGTTCACTAGTATACAGTGTGTTCAAGAATTGAAAGGAAACAGTAGGAATTAAAAAGCAAAAGAGAAGTCCTAAGATTAAAAAGTGCAGAAGGTGAGGGTGAAATCTTTCACTTCCGTCTGTTTGCCAAAGAATCAGGAAAAAAAAAATATGTAAAAAAAATAAAGAAAGGCTCAAATGTATGATTCAGGGTTGATGTTTCACATTATTTTATTATCTGTATGATAATTTACAGTCGGCTAGTGATAGTGGTGTACTCTATTTAGTTTTGTTTAGAACTGTATTAAGAGAAATTGTTAGAACAGTGTTTGGTTTGGTTTTGGTTTACTTTAGGGCGCAAGAAACAACTGGGGCCCTACACGCCTGTTAGAACAGTGTGTAATGGTATAATCGAAGTGAGCTGATCGTTAGTTTTGAGAGGGTTGACAGCACTCATTGGAAAGTCCTGATTTCATTCATTCTGGTAACCTGTTTCAGTTTTCTGAAAACTGTTTAACTTGAAAGATATTAGTAATTAAAGATAGGCCACACTCAAAATTACGTTGCCATTTGAGCTATTATGCTTGTTGGATTTAACATTATATTTTTGTGAAACAGATAATAATCTTCTTCATTATTCAGTGAAGCCTCTAATTAAGAATTTGCACAAATTGCAAAATTTCAAAAATGGCGATTTTACGTGTAAGTCAATTATCTACCAAAGAGTCATACAGTATTCAAATCAAATAGTACCGTGAGCATCTGTACTTTTTTAAGCAGCTATCTTTTAGTTAAATCAAATCATTGTTGGAACTTATCGATCATCAACATGTAAATGTTTGCCTTTTAGTTTTATAAACTAATATATAACATCTGAGTTCACAAAAATATCTGTACACCAGTCTATATATACTACCACCACACCCTCCCAAAAATCATCAGTCCACACCCTGTAATCACACGAGTAAAATCTGTCAATTGAGATCGCGTATTGCAATCACCTCACTAATATCTCCATGTTGCTCATGTGTTACATTATGTGATTGTGGCAGTCATTGTGGTACCATCTTGTAGCAACTATTATTTTTTTTATTTGTGTGAGTTTGCACCCAGAAAACAATCTGATAACATCTCTCTTAGTGTAACAACGAAAACAGTCAATTTTTGACAGTATAATCTAATTGTATAGATAAAAAATGTACTCACCAAGTGGCAGCAGAATATGCATGTAAAAAAAAGTTGCTATTATGCAAGTTTTTGGAGGCAGTTGCTCTTTCTTCCAGCAGAAGTGTTGAAGAGGAAGAAACAGAAATGAAGGAAAAGGACAGGAGAGATCTAGGAAAAAGAGTAGATTTCAGAAAAGTCACCCAGAACTGCGGGTCAAGGGGGACTTACTGAACAGGATGAGAAGGAAAGACTCTTTCCTTCTCATCCCATGTGGTAAGTCTACCCTGACCCACAGTTCTGGGTGACTTTTCTGAAACCTACCCATTTTTCTAGATCTCTCCTGTCCTTTTCCTTCATCCATCTTTCTTCTCCTTCAACCCTTATACTAGAAGAAGGAGCCACTAGCTCCAAAAGCTTGCATAATTATAACCTTCTTTTATGTGTGTGTTCTGTTGCCACTTGGTGAGTACATTTTTTATCTATCCAATTACATCTCTGTTAGTGTGTGTGATGAAATTATGTAGGCATGGTATTATTACCGAGCTGCTGCCTGGTAAGCACAAAGCCAACATCTGTATGAAAGTTCACGTCCACTCAGTTCTCATTGTAATAGTGAGGTGTACAACAGTCAGCAGACCATATTCATATGGGTAACATTAATGTATGTAAAAAATACTGGCTCGGAAATCTGCACAATAATACCATATAGTAATTCATTGATTTCTTTGTGGTATGCAGACCAATATGCTCACTGTCCCTTATAACCACAGATGATAATTGATTACCAAACAAAGAGAGTATATAAAATGCTGCCTGCAGTAGCAAGGAAAGCATTTATCAAAAAGAGAAACTGAATATGAAATTAAATGTTAAGAAATCTTTTCTTACTTATGTGTTTGTGTGAAATATGTCCGTGTACAGAAGTGAAATGTGGACAGTAAAGAGTAGTAGTAGCTATTGAAATTTGGTTCTGCAGTAGAATTCTGAAGACTGAATGGATATAAGTAACTAATGAGAAGGTATTGAATCAAATCAGGGAGAAAAGAGATTTCAATGTGACTAAAAGAAGGAATTTGTTAATTGGAGACACCATGAGATATAAAGGAAACATCAATTTAGTAACGCAAGATGTGTGTGTGTTTGTGTGTGTGTGTGTGTGTGAGAGAGAGAGAGAGAGAGAGAGAGGGGGGGGGGGGGGTGTTAAATCATAGAGGGAGACCACGAGATGAATACAGTAAGCAGGTGTGATTGGATGTAGGCTGTGGTAGTTATTCAGAGATGGAGAGGCTTGCACGAGATAGAGTAGTGTGAGGAGTTGCATCAAAACCAGTCTTTGGACTGAAGATCACAACAACACTGAACTGCTCAATATTGGTATTTGTTTGTATTTATTAGTGTGAATAAACCTTCATGTGTGCTCTGAAGAAGTGTATTTGCATGGAAATACACCACGTGCGAATGTAGGCTGCACCTAATCTTTTTATATGAGGTTATAGTTAAAAGTAAATCTCAAATATAGGCCACACTATTAAATTAATGAGAAAATTCAGTTAGATGTTACCTGAAGTGCATCCCTCTCCCTCCCCTTCTTCAGCTCCCTCATAACTAAGGGTGTCTCATTGCACACACATGCTCAAAGTTATGACCTATTCCAACACTTATTGGTCCTCATTATTCCGTGGCTTATAGAAGAAGAAGGGGGGGGGGGGGGGAGGGGGGAATATTTCACCAGAGGAATTTAAACTTTCATGTTTGTGGGTTTGGCAATGTATTCAATGAAATAATCCACCTGTTTGTCACAGAACTACAATTTCGCAAAGCTGCCTAAAGCTTATGAAAACAGTTTGATGTTACATGATCCAGCTTTGATACAAAAATTTTTATTTATGTTCCCAAAAAGGGAATGTACACCAAACACCAGTCTATTTTGATATGTTGAACAGCACTACAGTAAATAATGTAGGGGTACAAAGTGTACAAATGTGGTGCTGAAAATCATTGGTCCACATTGCTACTGAGCGTTAAGGCTGATGTACAAAAATTACCACTGTTTTAATTTTTAATCGCAAAACTGATATTAATTTCAACCCACAACAGACAGGTACATGTCATTTTGAAATTGATGATTTATAATCCAAGGGGGAAAATCTCTATTGTAGGCCACACCATGGTTTTTCAATTCAAAATTTATGGGGAAAAATGGAGCCTATATTCACACAAATATGGTATTATAGTGCAGCTCTTCTTTTCCTTTGGATTTTAGAGTTACTATGGACATACTGACTACATCTACATTTTTAAGAGATTTGCAAGAACCTACATACCAGTCATCTCCAGAAATATACGAACATATTTTTAATTTTATGCAAATACAGTGAGTATTGTTGTTATTGTTTTGTTTTTGTTGTGATCTTCAATCAGAAGACTGGTTACATGCAGCTGTCCATGCTACTCTATCCTAAGCCTCATCATCTCCAATTTATTACTGCAACTTACATCCTTCTGAATCTGCTTACTGTATTCATCTCTTGGTCTCCCTCTACAATTTTTATCCTCCGCGCTTCCCTCCAATACCAAATTGATGATCTCTTGATGTCTCAGAATGTGTCCTATCAGTTGATCCCTTCTTTATGTTGTATATGCAATTTTATTTCCAAGATATATCTGTTTTACATCCTAGATAAGAGCCT
Source organism: Schistocerca americana (assembly GCF_021461395.2). NCBI lineage: Eukaryota > Metazoa > Arthropoda > Insecta > Orthoptera > Acrididae > Schistocerca > Schistocerca americana. The sequence continues at coordinate 89,831,748 of NC_060128.1, forward strand.
AAAAATAAGCAAAAAATAAATAAATTCTTATACTTTTGTTAGCACCAAGTAATCATTTTATTTTCAGAAACTCTTCGTGCTCTGTACCTGGGTGACAATGACTTTGAAACTCTATCACCTGAGATAGGACAGCTAAAGAATTTACAAATTGTGAGTACATTTAGATATTACAAAGAAATTTTACTCTTTATTTTTTTTAATATACATTATACTCTTATATGCTGAGCACTGCATTTACATGCTTGTTTGCATTTACCACCTTCCTGCCATGAAAATTGAACATGACTATGCATATTACAGAAAATGTGGAAGTTGGCATATTCTGAATGTTGTTTGGTGTGTAGCCAGTAGAACATGGCCATCTAGACTTTATTTTTGAGGAGAATGGAAGAGGGATGAAAGAAAAGGACTGATGAGGTTAGGGAATTGTAAGAGTTACAGAAAAGTTGCCCAGAACACTGGATTAAGGGTGTCTTGCTGGACATGATGGACTTACTGAATTTTATGGGTGACTTTTTCATAATTCTCCCAATTTCCCAAACCTCGCTGCTCCTTTTCCTCTGTCCCTTTCCTTCCCCTTCAACCCTTCTGCCAGAAGAAAGAGATAATGGCTCTGAAACTCTGGACATTTCCATATCTTTTATGTGTGTTTTCTCTTGTCACTGCTCGGTAAGTAGATTTTTTTATCTGTCCAAATATACTATATTTTCTAACATTCATTTTACTCATATTAAAATCATCTTGGTGTTGCACTAGATCACAATTTTCTATGTACAGTTCCCAAAAATTTTACTTTGTTGTGATTGTAACAGGACTAGGGCTAAAAAAAAAGGGGGGGGGGCGGGAGGAATACAAACAGTAAGGTATAAACATCTTCAAACTTTTCTTTCTGATATTTCTGTCATACACTGATCTTGTCTTAGGTTTTCTCCCTAGATTACAACTTCTGTGGAAGTGATCTGAGCTTTTTATTTATTTATTTACATTTTCTTTGCGCGGAGCCATTGTAATGATGGCTTTTGTAAATGTCAGACTTAATACTATGGTTATATTTATACTTATAAAATACACTATATTCTGTAACTGTTGCTTCTTATGTCTATTTTTTACATTTATCACATTACAACTGATATGCTAATGCCTCATGTTACAATCAATATCTTAAAATTCATTGAAACAATATAAACATTTTTCTATTAGAAAAGATTTTAATTTTGTTTTAAAAACATTTCCCGTGTACGTTCTTAGAGAGTTTGGTAGCTTGTTATACCAAATCAAACCACTGATATATGGACTTCTATCAGTCATTTTTAATGTTGTTCTGTTACGGAAATAGTTACACTTTGCTCTAGTGTTGTGATCGTGTACATCACTGCCCTTGATAGCTTCTGTTGGTTGACTTATAAAAAATACAACTATTTTGAAGATGTACAGAGAATATATTGTCAGATATTTGTGCTGCACAAACACTTCATGACATGAATCTCTGTCCCATCCCATCTATAAGTCTTATTGCTCTTTTCTGTAGTAGTAGTATTCTTTTTAAATGTACATCAGCTGCACAGCCCCGTAGTTCAGTTTCGTAATTGGAAAGGGGTAAAGTGTTCCATAATATACTAATTTCAGTGCTTGGCTAGGAACTATCTTTGCGAGCTGGCTGAAGAGATATATGGCACTGCTGACATTTCCGCATACGAAATTAATGTGGTATGTCCACCGCAAATTTTCAGCAACATATACACCCAGGAATTTACAGTTACCATTTTCTGTTGCAGAGATATTACACACACTATTCATATTGTTGTGATGAGAACTGTCTGTTTTAAATGTCAGTAGTTGAGATTTGGTGACATTCACCTTGAGTCCCTGATCATTGAAGTATTTTGTTACTTCTGTTACACCACTAGTAGCAAGAGATTCTAGCTCTTTAGATTCACTCCCATAGAATAAGATTGACGTGTCATCTGCATAGCTTACAATATGGGAGTTAATGGGTTGTGCAGTGTCGTTTATATATATAAGGAAGAGAAAGGGTCCAAGGATTGAGCCCTGTGGTACACCTTGTAATACAGGTTCACTGGTGGACTGGCAGTTCATGATTTTACTATCTAGTTTGTATGACAATTTAGTGTTTCGCTTACGATTCAACAGGTACGTGGTTAGAAGATTCATGGCTTGATCCCCAATACTATAAGATTTTAGCTTTTTAAGAAGTACCCTATGGTTTACCATATCAAATGCTCTTGTCAGGTCCAAAAATATACCTGCAGTCTGCGTCTTCTGGTCCAACAAACAGTAAACTTCACGGATGAACTGTGTAACTGCTGTGGTTGTACTTAGCTCTTTTCTGAAGCCATGCTGCGAACCTACAAGCAGTTTATGTTTTGTGAAAAAGACACTTAGCTGGGAAAGGATAATGCTTTTGAATATCTTACTAAAAGTGGTAATTAATGATATTGGTCTATAGTTGGAGACTTACTTCCCTTTTTATACACTGGTTTCACTACTCTCATTTTTAGAACCGTTGGACACATGTTTTCTCTAATGCTGTTTATCAGGTGAGTAAGAGGTTTAGAAATTTCTTTTAAGCATGCTTTAATAACCCAGTATATGTAGGATTCTTTTAGTGTGTAACATCCTGCTGGAGATCTTATTTAGTCATTTAATGCTGTCAACAAATTGAGACTTCGCTTTATCCGATCAGTCAATTTTATGAAGGCTCTGCCAATATTTACATCCCTACCTTGTAAACCATGGTGCATAAATGCCTGTGTACACACTGTAATAACTCTGTTTTAGTCTTTATACTCCCAACAAGAACAGTATGTAGATGACTATAGTATATTCTTCGATTCCTCGCATAATACTAGTTATTGAAATGTGAGAGCCTTCCATGAAACAAGTTTGGCATTGAGTAGTAGTTCATTATCCACTGAAAATGGATAGCAAACAAAATGGCTGCTATTCAGTTAAAGGGAATTATGGGGAAACAGAGATCACAGAAAAAATTGGTAGCTTTGAGGCCACCATAAATCATACATTACAATCTAACAACAGAAATAATCAATTATTGACAATACAATGTAAGTGGATAGATAAAAAAATCTACTCACCAAGTGGTGGCAGAAGAACACACACACAAAGAAAGGTTCAACTTTTACAAGCTTTCAGAGCCAATGACTCCTTCTTTTGGCAGAAGAGTTGAAGGGGAAGGGGGAAGGGCGAAGGAAAAGGTCTGGAGAGGTTTAGGGAAAGGGGTACAATTCAGAAAAGTCACCCGAACCATGGATCAGGGGAGATTTACCAGACTGGCTGGGAGGGAAAGACTTTCTGTCTCATCCTGTCCAGTAAGTCTCCTTTCCGTCTCATCCAGTCCGGTAAGTCTCCCCTGGTCCAGGGTTCTGGGTGACTTTTCTGAACTGTACCCCTTTCCCTAAACCTATCCAGTCCATTTCCTTCACCCCTCTTCCTTCACCTTCAACTCTTCTGCCAGAAGAAGGAAACACTGGCTCCGAAAGCTTGTAAAAGTTAAACCTTTTTGTGTGTGTCTTCTCCTGCTGTCACTTAGTAAGCCATACACATTATAATCTATATTATTAAAAATTACTGAATTCTGTTCATAGTATCTCGCCACCCTTTTGACACCTTTTTTTGCCATCTCATGTCAAAGACAATAGATATGTAAGAATGTATACCATTTGACACTTGTATTGTATTCTATTGTATGTTAACCGGGGGCCTAGAAACGACGGAGAGGCTCCGTCCCCACCGCAGCCGCATTGGTCCAGAACCAAACGATGACTACTGCTGTCCACTTCACCCCTCCGCCGCCCCACACCGAACCACTCTTTCAGGGTTATTTTGCAATTGAACCCCCAATGGCTTATGTCCAGGAAACTTCAGCTGACATTTGTTTAATGATTTTCCTGACATCACCAGTCATGGAGTGAACCTTTGACAATGCCAGCCACTCGTGCTGATGAAATTTCAGAAAGAGTGTTAAACAAAACATCAGCTGAACATTCTGAGACAACAGCTAACAGGCAGAATGTCATTACTGATTTGCTGTCATTTTACAGGCATAAATTCTCAACGCATTATTGTAGCCAAGATAGACATGAAGCCCATGCCTACCAGAGTAGTACAAGTTTATACGCCAACTATCTCTGCAGATAATGCAGATGAAGAGATTGAAGAAATGTATGATGAGATGAAAGAAATTATTCAGGTAGTGAAGGGAGATGAACATTTAGTAGTCATGGGGGACTGGAATTCGACAATAGGAAAAGGAAGAGAAGGAAAAGTAGTAGGTGAATATGGACTGGGGTAAGGAATGAACGAGGAAGCCGCCTGGTAGAATTTTGCACAGAGCATAACTTAATCATTGCTAACACTTGGTTTAAGAATCATGAAAGAAGGTTGTGTACATGGAAGAGACCTGGAGACACCAAAAGGTTTTAGACTGATTTTATAATGGTAAGACAGAGATTTAAGAACCAGGTTTTAAATTGTAAGACATTTCCAGAGACAGATGTGGACTCTAGCCACAATTTATTGGTTATGAACTGTAGGTTAAAACTGAAGTAACTGCAGAAAGGCAGGAATTTATGGAGATGGGACGTGGATAAATTGAAAGAACTAGAGATTTTAGAGAGTTTCAGAGGGAGCATTAGGGAACAATTGACAAGAACAGAGGAAAAGAGTACAGCAGAAGAAGAATGGATAGCTTTGAGAAATGAAATAGTGAAAGCAGCAGAGGATCAAGTAGGTAAAAAGATGAAGGGTAGTAGAAACCCTTGCGTAACAGAAGATATATTGAATTTGATTGATGAAAGAAGAAAATATAAAAATGCAGTAAATGAAGGCAGAAAGGAATACAAACGTCTCAAGAATGAGATCAACAGTAAGTGCAAAATGGCTAAGCAGCGATGGCTAGAGGACAAATGTAACAATGTAGAGGCATATATCACTAGGGCTAAGATAAATACTGCTTATAGGAAAATTACAGAGACCTTTGGAGAAATGAGAACCACTTGTATGAATATCAAGAGCTCAGATGGAAAACCAGTTCTAAGCAAAGAAAGGAAAGTAGATAGATGGAAGGAGTATATAGAGGGTCTTTACATTGACAATGAAGTTGAGGGCAGTATTATGGAAATAGAAGAGGATGTAGGTGAAGATGAAATGGGAGATATGATACTGCATGAAGAATTTGACAGAGCACTGAAAGACCTAATTTGAAACAAGGCCCCGGGAGTAGACAACATTTCATTGGAATTACCGATAGCCTTGGGAGAGCCACCCCATTTGGTGAGCAAGATGTATGAGACAGGCGAAATACCCACAGACTTCCAGAAGAATATAATAATTCCAATCCCAAAGGAAGTCCGTGTTAACAGGTGTGAAAATTACCAAACTATCAGTTTAGTAAGTCACGCTTGTAAAATACTAATATGAATTCTTTACAGACAAATGGAAAATCTGGCAGAAGCCGACCTCGGGGATAATCAGTTTGGATTCTGTAGGAACTTAGGAACACGCGAGGCAATACTGACTCCTGAAGCTAGGCTAAGGAAAGGCAAACTTACGTTTCTAGCATTTGTAGACTTACAGAAGCCTTTGATAATGTTTACTGGAAAACTCTCTTTCAAATTCTGAAGTTGGCAGTGGCAAAATACAGGAAGCAAAAGTCTATTTACAGTTTGTACATAAACCAGAAAGCAGTTATAACAGTCGAGGGGCACAGAAGGGAAGCAATGGTTGAGAAGGTAGTGAGACAGGGTTGTAGCCTCTCCCTGATGTTATTCAATCTGTACATTGAACAAGCAGTAAAGGGAAAAAAAAGTTTGGAGTAGGGATTAAAATTCAGGGAGAAGACATAAAAACCTTGAGGTTTGCCAATGACATTGTAATTCTGTCAGAGACAGCAAAGGACTTGGAAGAACAGTTGAACGGAATGGAGAGTGTCTTGAAAGGAGGATATAAGATGAACATCAACAAAAGCAAAATGAGGATAATGGAATGTAGTTGAATTAAATGCTGATAAAATTAGATTAGGAAATGAGACGCTTAAAGTATTAAAGGAGTTTTGCTATTTGGGGAGCAAAATAACTGATGATGGTCGAAGTAGAGATATAAAATGTAGACTGGCAATGGCAAGGAAAGCGTTTCTGAAGAAGAGAAATTTGTTAACATCGAGTATAGATTTAAGTGTCAGGAACTCTTTTCTGAAAGTATTTGTATTGAGTGTAGCCTTGTATGGATGTGAAACATGGTCAGTAAACAGTTTAGACAAGAAGAGAATGGAAGCTTTTGATCTGTGGTGTTACCGAAGAATGCTGAAGATTAGATGGGTAGATAACATAACTAATGAGGAGGCACTGAATTGAATTGGGAAGAAGAGAAATTTGTGGCACGACTTGACTAGAAGAAGGGATCGGTTGATAGGACACATTATGTGGCATCAAGGGATTACCAATTAAGTATTGGAGGGCAGCGTGGAGGGTAAAAATCATAGAGGGAGACGAAGAGATGAATACACTAAGCAGATTCAGAAGGATGTAGGTTGCAGTAGGTACTGGGAGATGAAGAAGCTTGCACAGGCTGTATCAAACTAGTCTTTGGAGTGAAGAGCACAACACAACAACATGACTTCTCAACAGTGTATTTCCTACCTGTGATTATTTGGAGAATTTTGCTCAGTTTGATGTCCACTACCTTGCACTGATTTGATTACTGGTTTATTTTTCTTGCCCTGTGCATTCTTGTGCTATTCACTTATGAATCCATTCTTGTATTTGCGGGACACTACAACATTGTCGCTAGTTTGTTAGCATGTTACTGTGTGTGGCAACTTGAATCTCAATGTTTTTCTTTAAGCTGGTGCTGCGTGAGAACGACCTGGTGTCGCTGCCAAAGGAGATAGGGGAGCTGCACCGGCTGCGCGAGTTGCACATCCAGGGCAACCGACTGACTGTGCTGCCGCCGGAGCTCGGTAAGTCAGAGTGGTTGAAAAACGTGGGGAGAACTCACCGTTTTGTTAGGAATGTAGATTTAGGCCACATGTGCCATCCAGCAGTGGTCTAAAGCAAAGCAAACTGCACTTGCTATAATGCCACTCCTCACACGAACAGTACTCTTTCGTTCTCTCTTATCCATATGCTATGCAAATACTGTGTGTAGAGACATGAAAATGTAGCATTAATTGTTTGAAAAGTCAGCATCTGTTTTTTTGCAGAACAAGCAGTTGTTTTTTTGGAAATGATTAGACATAGAGATTTAAGATTTGCCATGTTAGATGACTGAAGATGGAGCCTTAGGCTTTGAAATTAATTGAAAATAGCAGAAAAGTTCTGATTAAAGATAAAAAGTAATAAAAGAGAATAAGTAGTTTTTATTGTCCGGAAGCTTTCATTTCACACATATTTGTACACATATTACATCCTTGTCTCCAATAAATTTCAGCCTGCAGTTTCATCTGAATTCTGAGAAAACATGTATTTCTGCCTGTAGTCATTTTGAGAAAAATGTCTGTCGCTGGGAACTGCCTGACATGCTGGTCTTTTATTGTTGAAAGGCTGTTTATTAAGTTCACGTGACAAGCTTCAGCCTGTATATTAGGCCATCATCAAGTGCATCTGAAATTGCCACGTGTTAATACATAATATGATGGGCATATAGATATTTCTGTTTTTTTATGATAGAAGGTGAAAGGCAGTGCTCACGTATGTACAGTAAAAATACAGAAATAACATACAATTTATTTTTCACTGTAGAGAAGCAATGTCATATGATAAAGACAAGTGGATTTAAAAAAAATTTCGCACCCAATGACATCCTGAGGAAAAATGGGCGAGTTGTAATTACAAAAACTGAACAACCAATCTTCTATTATAAAAAACAAAAATATCTATTTCGTCATCATATTATATATTAATATGTGGCAGTTTCAGAAGCACATGATGATGCCCTAATAAAAAGGCCAAAACTGGCTATGTGAACATAATAAAGTTCTAAAAAAAAAAAAGAAAAAGCAACTGGCAACTGGGATCATCAGTTACAGAAACAAGTAGTACTTCACTGTCTTATACAATCTGGCCCTAGAGAAGAAGTTATATCACCTGTGGTATTGAGCCACATGGCTCAGTGATCTTTGTCCCTGAAACACACTGGCAAAATTATTGGCTCTTTGCTGCTCTTTTTCTCACAGTATGGTTGATGCATTGAACAATGCAAACAAGAGGCAGATTTAACTTCACACTTTTAAAGTATTCCAAATAAGCGACATATGGGAGAGGAATGCCAACAGGTCATTTTTGGACATTTCTACACATCGCTTTCTCTTGTTGTCACCCGCACCCCAAATGGTAGCAAGGTATCTTATTTCCACAGAACTTTTATACAAATGAGTTATATACGTACCAAATTTGTATGAAATTGCTTCCAGTGTTCCTGATCTGTGCTTTTATGTCTCCCATATCCCTCCCCCCCCCCCCCACCCCCCTCCCCCCACCCTCCCCCCCACCCCTCCCCCCACCCTCCCCCCCACCCCCACCTTCCTGCAATCCTCAGTGTGGTGTCACTGCCAGACACCACACTTGCTAGGTGCTCGCACTCGCCCAGTTGTACAGCCGACTTAGCCAGAGATGGTTCACTGACAAATTACGCTCTCATTTGCCGAGACGATAGTTAGCATAGTTAGCATAGCCTTCAGCTACGTCATTTGCTACGACCTAGCAAGGCGCCATAATCCTTTGCTATGTATATTGTGATGCCTGTACCGTCAGACCAATGTTCTCCAATTGTGGATTAAAGTTAAGTATTATATCACTACGTACTTTATTTGCTACTATTAATTCCCTTAACTGTTCCAGACCTCGCGCCAGTCAGCGTGTAATTAAACACGTGCATTTCGGCCTCCTCTAGCAACACAGTGTTGGCTCTTCTGCCAACACTTCACTCAGCACTAGGAATGCTAAGTGTGTCCACATTTTTCATGAGATCTGAGATCTGCAGCATGTGGACAATGAAACACTGCTCTGTGAGCTATGTGATAACATGTTGAAAACTGGTTATTACCAAGTGTAGTTTTAAAGTGATTGTAACATACAGTTGTCAAGGTAATTTATGTATGCCCTGTATATTTCCTTCTTATAGAAAGGACAGAAAGTAGTGTGCTGTGATATTCCTTATTTCATTTAAACTTAAAGTTTTCAATTTCTGCTGATCCGGTTTTTTATGTCTCAGTGCCCAAAACACAAGTCTTCTACAAAACTATATTTCTTGTTCTTTGCAAAAGTTCATAATAATGAAGTCACACATGACTGCCACTCATTAGTTTATTAAAAGGATTGCACTACATTCTCACAGTGCTTAAACTCCAATCATTCATTTTCGTGAATCTCAGGTTATCTTTACTACATCTAGAACAAATGTGAATTGCTTTCAGCTGAGTGATTCAAATGAATAAATGCCCTCTGGATTTTTAAAAAATCACAACATTTCTTTCCGTAAAATTTTCTTGTATCACCATTTATTGAATCCAAGATAGATACATGGATTGTTTTCTTACTGTGTGGTTTATTATGGACTATATTCTCTTTCGACAATTATATGAGAACTATTTTCATTGACAGTTGGGCAGTAACTGAACATTTTAACATTAATTAGATACAGCACTTTTTTCATTCATTTATTTATCATTCTTATAATAAAGTACAATGAGATTTTTGACTATGATCATCCCACTTCTCGCAGTTGCCGGCAATCAGTTGGTGCATCTCTGTGACTGGTACTGCAAAGTTCTCTGTGTCACTTGAGAAAAACGATACTGTGTTTTCTTCTTCTTCTTCCTCTTCTTCTTCTGCTTTTGTTATCAATATGTAGATTTGAAACTTTTAGAAACATAGTTTTTGCAAATGTCGGCAGTCATAAAATACTGTTCAAAGTATAACATAAAGAATCTATACTGTATAAAATAATTAATTTTAAAAAAGGTGAACAGGTTCAATCAGTGTTTGTTCATCTTCAGGTGGTTCAAATGGCTCCGAGCACTATGGGACTTAACATCTGAGGTCATGAGTCGCCTAGAACTTAGAACTACTTAAACCTAACTAACCTAAGGACATCACACACATCCCTGCCCAAGGTAGGATTCGAACCTGCAATCGTAGCAGCAGCACGGTTCCAGACTGAAGCGCCTAGAACCACTCGGCCACAGTGGCCGGCCTCATCTTCAGACCATTACTGCTTGGTGACTACTGGAGATGGTGGCACGGAGCACGAACTGCTCTAGGATGGCATCTCAAATCTCTCGGGTCAAATTGAAATAGATGATAGTGGGCCACAACTAATTACGTTAATACAGGGAATCAGTGGTCAGAAATGCATATTTAGTATGTTACGGACATATACAGCATGCACCACACAACATTAACATAGCTCACAATAATTGGTCAAAGCGGCGATCACCAGTCTCAGTGCATAGATGGCACTGCCACAATCTCTCAAGGATCCCTGATGTCTGTTGTATCAGGAGACTGGCAACTTGGACCCTAGCAAGCAGGTCTTCACCCATTTCCCTGGGGGTTTCATACACCAACATCTTGATGTAAAGTTCAGAGGTGTGAGATCCAGTGGTCACACTGGCTGTGGGGCGGACCTCCCTGTCCAACAGTTCAGGTGCTCGTGGACATTAACATCGAAGTGAGCTGGTGCACCGTCGTGTTGAAACCACATCCTCGATGAGCGACAAGGGGTACGGTCTCCAGAAACTGTGGCGGCACATCTCGCAGGAACACCAGATAATGTGGACCCGTCAAATGGGGAGGCAGCAAATAAGGTCTTATTAGGTGATCTCGGACAGTGCCCGCCTGTATGCTGACAGAGAATTGTTGCTGGTGCCCAGGTGCGTGGGGTGGGGTTTCTCCTCACTCCAGCCATTGCTGTTGCAATCATTGATAACATAATTGTGGGTAAATTGGGCCTCACCCGTGAACAATGAAAACTGTACGGAGTTTGGCACTACTTCACCGTGGTGAATAATCTATTGACAGAAATGAATGCAGTGTATCATTCCAGGCTTATGGTTACCACCCCTGCATTATACTGGGTGATCAAAAAGTCAGTATAAATATGAAAACTTATTAAACCATGGAATAATGTAGATAGGTCCACCCCTCGTGGTCTCGCGGTAGCGTTCTCGCTTCCCGAGCATGGGGTCCCGGGTTCGATTCCCGGCGGGATCGGGGATTTTTCCTGCCTCGAGATGACTGGGTGTTGTTGTCTTGTCTTCATCACCATCATTCATCCCCATTACGGTCGGAGGAAGGCAACGGCAAACCACCTCCATTAGGACCTTGCCTAGTAAGGCGGTGCGGATCTCCCGCATCGTTCCCCTACGCTCTGTAAAGAAGCATGGGACTTCATTTTCATTTCACAATGTAGATAGAGAGGTAAAAATTGACACACATGCTTGGAATGACATGGGGTTTTATTAGAACCACCCCAAATTGCTAGACGCATGAAAGATCTCTTGCGCACGTCGTTTGGTGACGATCGTGTGCTCAGCCGCCACTTTCGTCATGCTTGGCCTCCCAGGTCCCCAGACCTTAGTCCGTGCGATTACTGGCTTTGGGGTTACCTGAAGTCGCAAGTGTATCGTGATCGACCGACATCTCTAGGAATGCTGAAAGACAACATCCGACGCCAATGCCTCACCGTAACTCCGGACATGCTTTACAGTGCTGTTCACAACATTATTCCTCGACTACAGCTATTGTTGAGGAATGATGGTGGACATATTGAGCATTTCCTGTAAAGATCATCATCTTTGCTGTTATGCTAATTATTGCTATTCTGATCAGATGAAGCGTCATCTGTTGGACATTTTTTGAACTTTGGTATTTTGTTGGTTCTAATAAAACCCCATGTCATTCCAAGTATGTGTGCCAATTTGTACCTTTCTATCTACGGTATTCCGTGATTTATTCAGTTTTCAAATTTATACTGACTTTTTGGTCACCCGGTATTACTAGATCAATACTCTTATATCTCCAGCTATAATTAAATTCAATTACTATTTGGTAATAGGACAAAGGCTTTTAGAAGAATAATAGCAATACCAAACAATAGTAGTTACAGTACCCTTTGTACCATAAACAATTAAAATCTGATTCAGGAATATAATATACGGAAAATGTTTAGATAAAAGAATAATATATTTCGTTCTTATCATCTGTAAATGGTAGGAATTAAATCTCAAGCAGCCTAACTAACAAAATATGGATAATTGATTGTTTAGCATTGTTAGAATGCTTATTTCTGCAATTTCAATATTAATGTGATTTTTATGTGTTTAGGAAATGTCTTAAACTTGTTCTAGCAAAGTAGGGGATATTATAGAGTGTCTGATATTGTTGTTAAACTATTTCATATTCTAAATTATGTTTTGCATTATTATAACCAGTAGTACATTGTAGGAATAGTATAAATACTCAGTCTCGAATATTGTTAGGCAGATGAGTGTTGGTGCATGATTCAGGTTTGGATTTACAATAGAGCAACCCGTGTGTTGGACATTGTCTAAAACAGCATATTAGAACAGTGCAGTGACGGATTATTTCGGATTATTAAACAGTTTGATTTAATATTGCAAAAGGCAGAATGATATGTGACTTTATATTCGTACCTCATTGAGTGCTAGTGTTGAACAATGCAATGGACCTAACACATACATTTCTATTAAATTACTGCACCTGGACTATTTAATATCGCCAGTGTAGTATGTGCTACCGTTGGTTAGCTGTAGTAGCAACAACGAGACGTATTACACTGGAGATTGATCATGAGCTCATAAGATACAGGTTTTGAAGTGAACAAATCTACATACTTACTTTACTTCAGTTGTGGCCTACATCATTGTAGTGAAATCCATTATGGTATCCTGTATTTATTGAACAAGCATATTTTAGCTCATGTATGCAGTCATCGAGGGACACTGAAGGCAAGATATTCACAGGTATTTAAGCCATTTTTAACTACTCACTAACCGGTGGGACGTTACAGCAGGGTCCAAAATTCATTGGTCCCATCACTTACACACATTTTTTATGGTAGGGACGTAATACCTGTTCCACCAGTGCTCTCCACAAAGTATCCTTCAAAGTTAAGGAGTGCTTATTGCTGGGTGGTCGGCCACACAATCAGACACCATCCCCTCAAAGTCTGACGTTGAGGCATGTCCTTGGTGGGAACATCAGCCAGTTCTCTGTGGCATGAATGACACTATCTCTCGTAAATTTGTATCCTTGGAGATAAACTTCTTCCAATTAGGATGATGCCTGTTGGAAAAGCATTCTCTGCACATTCATGTTGTTTTATGTGCACAATAGCCTGCTGCCATTAAATGCAAGTCCGTCAACTCTCGTGACGAATAACATTCAATCTCTGACTATGCATCATGCACTGTACACAGTAACCCACCTCACTGTGGACACATCATAAGCTGTCTGACGCAATGGTCAACTGACACCAGAGATACTGGTGTGCATGCGCACAGGTTAATGCACCAGTGCAGTGCATTCAATTATAACATGGAGTGTTCTATGAGCTGAGTTGTGTACAGTATGTCTGTCTGGTGGTCGGGGATGTACGCTATCACCCACTGGCTGTTTCAGTGTGTAACTGACACCAGGACTCTTTGAGATAGTGCAGCAGAACTGCGTGCGCCATTGCAATACTTGCAGTGAGACTGGCAGTTGTCACTTTGAACAATTGCTATGAGCTATGTCGTCATTATGCAGTGTACATTGTGTGTGTCTGTAACACAATAAATATGCATTTCTGACCATTTGTTCCCTATCTCAATATAATCGGTTGTGCAACCACTATCATCTGCTTCAATTTGACCCAAAAGCCTTGAGACATCCTGCATGTGTTGTATAATGCAGATAACAGCTACTTTGGAAAATCATCATCATCATCATCATCATCATCATTTAAGACTGATTATGCCTTTCAGTGTTCAGTCTGGAGCATAGCCCCCCTTATACAGTTCCTCTATGATCCCCTATTCGGTGCTAACATTGGTGCCTCTTTTGATGTTAAACCTATTACTTCAAAATCATTCTTAACCGAATCCAGGTACCTTCTCCTCGGTCTGCCCCGACTCCTCCTACCCTCTACTGCTGAATCCATGAGTCTCTTGGGTAACCTTGCTTCTCCCATGCGTGTAACATGACCCCACCATCTAAGCCTGTTCGCCCTGACTGCTACATCTATAGAGTTCATTCCCAGTTTTTCTTTGATTTCCTCTTTGTGGACACCCTCCCGCCATTGTTCCCATCTACTAGTACCTGCAATGATCCTAGCTACTTTCATATCCGTAACCTCAACCTTGTTGATAAGGTAACCTGAATCCACCCAGCTTTCGCTCCCGTACAACAAAGTTGGTCGAAAGATTGAACGGTGCACAGATAACTTAGTCTTGGTACTGACTTCCTTCTTGCAGAAGAGAGTAGATCGTAGCTGAGTGCTCACTGCATTAGCTTTGCTACACCTCGTTTCCAGTTCTTTCACTATGTTGCCATCCTGTGAGAATGTGCATCCTAAGTACTTGAAACCGTCCACCTGTTCTAACTTTGTTCCTCCTATTTGGCACTCAATCCGTTTATATTTCTTTCCCACTGACATTACTTTCGTTTTGGAGATGCTAATCTTCATACCATAGTCATTACATTTCTGATCTAGCTCTGAAATATTACTTTGCAAACTTTCAATCGAATCTGCCATCACAACTAAGTCATCCGCATATGCAAGACTGCTTATTTTGTGTTCACATATCTTAATCTCACCCAGCCAGTCTATTGTTTTCAACATGTGATCCATAAATAATATGAACAACAGTGGAGACAGGTTGCAGCCTTGTCTTACCCCTGAAACTACTCTGAACCATGAACTCAATTTACCGTCAACTCTAACTGCTGCCTGACTATCTATGTAAAGACCTTTAATTGCTTGCAAAAGTTTGCCTCCTATTCCATAATCTTGTAGAACAGACAATAACTTCCTCCTAGGAACCCGGTCATATGCCTTTTCTAGATCTATAAAGCATAGATACAATTCCCTGTTCCACTCATAACACTTCTCCATTATTTGCCGTAAGCTAAAGATCTGGTCCTGACAACCTCTAAGAGGCCTAAACCCACACTGATTTTCATCCAATTGGTCCTCAACTAATATTCACACTTTCCTTTCTACAATACCTGAGAAGATTTTACCCACAACGCTGATTAAAGAGATACCTCTGTAGTTGTTACAATCTTTTCTGTTTCCATGTTTAAAGATTGGTGTGATTACTGCTTTTGTCCAGTCTGATGGAACCTGTCCCGACTCCCAGGCCATTTCAATTATCCTGTGTAGCCATTTAAGACCTGACATTCCACTGTATTTGATGAGTTCCGACTTAATTTCATCCACCCCAGCTGCTTTATTGCACTGCAATCTATTAACCATTTTTTCCACTTCCTCAAATGTGATCCTATTTCCATCATCATTCCTATCCCATTCTACCTCGAAATCTGAAACATTACTGATCGCATTTTCAACTACATTAAGCAACTCTTCAAAATATTCCCTCCATCTGCCCAAGGCATCCACAGGATTCACTAGCAGTTTTCCTGACCTGTCCAAAATACTTGTCATTTCCTTCTTACCTCCCTTTCGAAGACTGCTAATTACACTCCAGAATGGTTTTCCAGCAGCTTGACCCATAGTCTCCAACCTGTTTCCAAAGTCTTCCCACGATTTCTTCTTGGATGCTGCAATTATCTGTTTGGCTTTGTTTCTTTCTTCAACATAACTTTCTCTGTCTATCTTTTTCCTTTTACAGGCTGCCTTGACTGTATCATTCCACCAAGCTGTTTGCTTCATCCTACTTTTGCACACTACTGTTCCAAGACATTCTTTAGCCACTTCTAGTACTGTGTCCCTGTACCTTGTCCATTCCTTTTCCAATGACTGTAATTGACTACATTCAACTAACTGGTACCTTTCTGCGATCGCTGTTATGTACTTGTGCCTGATTTCCTTATCCTGAAGTTTCTCCACTCTTATCCTCCTACATGTGGACCTGACCTCCTGCACTTTCGGCCTCACAATCCCAATTTCACTGTAGATTAAATAATGATCAGTGTCATCAAAGAATCCCCTGAATACACGTGTGTCCCTCACAGCCTTCCTGAATTCCTGATCTGTTATTATATAGTCAATGACAGATCTGGTTCCCCTGCCTTCCCAAGTATACCGGTGAATGTTCTTATGTTTAAAAAAGGAGTTTGTGATTACTAAGCCCATACTGGCACAGAAATCCAAGAGTTGTTTCCCGTTCCTGTTGGCCTCCATATCCTCTCCGAATTTACCCATAACCTTTTCATACCCTTCTGTTCGATTTCCAATCCTTGCGTTAAAATCACCCATGAGCAGAACACTGTCCTTGTCCTTTACTCTAACAACTACATCACTGAGTGCCTCATAAAAACTATCCATCTTATCTTGATCTGTCCCTTCACAATGCAAATATACTGACACAATCCTAATTTTCTTGCTAGACACTGTCAAATCTATCCACATCAGTCGTTCGTTTACATACCTTATTGCAACTACGCTGGGTTCCATTTCTTCCCTGATGTAAAGCTCTACACCCCATTGTGCTATTCCTGCTTTGACTCCTGACAGGTAGACCTCGTATTCTCCCACTTCCTCTTCTTTCTCACCC
Source organism: Schistocerca americana (assembly GCF_021461395.2). Classification (NCBI taxonomy): domain Eukaryota; kingdom Metazoa; phylum Arthropoda; class Insecta; order Orthoptera; family Acrididae; genus Schistocerca; species Schistocerca americana. Next base: position 89,848,522 of record NC_060128.1, read on the forward strand.
CTTACCCGAATGTCACTAACAGCTAAAACGTCCAGCCCCATCTTACTTGCAGCCTCTGCCAGCTCTACCTTCTTCCCAGAGTAGCCCCCATTGATATTAATAGCTCCCCATCTCATTACCATTTGTTTGCCAAGCCGTATCTTAGGAGTCCCTGGTTTGTCAGTTAGAGGTGGGACTCCGTCACCTCCAAAGATCCGAGGCATTTTGCTCTGATTGTTGCCAGCATCATATTTAAAGTACCGGGGAAGCAGGTTGCTAGCCTTACTTGCCCCGAGTCCCATTGGGTTTTACCCCTAACGGCTGAGGGACTAACCGGTGGATTTGGTAGTCTTTGCCGTATGAGCACAAAGGTGACCACGACTCAGAATATGTCCGAGATGCCCAGCCTTATTCCAAAGTAACTGGTACCCCGACTGTCGGGACCACTTACTTGGCCACTCATATGTTGCCCGTGGTTCATGAACTAGGACATGACTACAGGAACCCACACCATGAACTTTGGAAAAAAGGAAAAGAAAAAAAAGGCTGCTGTTCCTCTTGCTGTATTACACAGCTAAAACACCAAACTAAGTATTTATATAATTTTACACAGACCATTATCAGTTGTTTGCGTAATGAAAAAGTCAGGATGTGTCAATACAAATATTAGAGTTATGTGGACTTTACATTCTTGAGACATATGTTCCAGTAAATTGTAGGAGTGGCTAATGATTTACTCTTTTACTTTGTTGTAAGCTTGTTGTGGTCCTCAGACAGCCAACCAATGAAACAAGATAATAGTATTAATAATAATAATGATAATAATAATAATAATAATAATAATAATAACTTGTAGTTATGTTGGTGGATTTCAAAAAGCTTTTCACTCTGTTGATAGGGAGACTATAGATAAAATAATTCTAGAATTTGTCATAAAGTCTAAACAAGCAAACCTAATCTGTGAAACACTTAAGATACAGTCTGTAAAGTAAAATTTATGGGAAAGATCTCACAGCCTTTCAAAATAGAGGTTATGGCATATTCCCAATTCTTTTTGACAGTATGTTAGAGAAAACAGTGAGAGTTCAGAACGAAGAACTTACTTAACTCAATATTTTGCCGACAAATTAGGAAGAGGAAGACATCTGATTGAAATCAGATGTCTTTCATTTGCAGGTGATTTTGATATACTTTCCAAAAATTTGGCATCTGCTATAACACAAATAAATCTGGAAGAAATAGCCAGCAGAACTGGGTTAAGAATTTCTGCAGAAAAAAACAAAATTTTTAACAAACATTAAGGATGTTCCAAATTTCCTGAAAACAAGTATTGGCCAGATAGAGAGGGTAAAGAAAATCAAATATCTAGGGGAGATAGTCCAAGAAAATGCTCTAGAAAATTCTGCAATAGAGGAAAGGGTGCATAAAATGGGGAGAGCATATGGTATCACCGAAGACCTCTATAATAAAAAGTGCCTATCCAAAAATGCAAAAATAAGGCATTGCAACACTATAGTGAAGCCAGAAAGCTCTTATGCAAGTGAATGCATGGCATTAAATTTTAACTTAGATAAAGCATAAGTATTAGAAAGTCGAATTATAGGGAAAATATTAGGACCTCAAAACACAGCAGAAGGTTTGAAATTATGAAGTAATGCTGAAATATACCAAAGTATAGAAACGGGAGGTATAAACAATAGAAACCTTTTGGAAAAAATATTGAAACTGGAAGGATTCCAAGGGAGGGTAGCTAAAGTGACCGGTTGAAAGTGGTCTGAAGGCAGAAAGACGAAACAGTGAACAAATGAGAGCATACTGGAAGGAAAGAAAAGAACAAAGATTGAAGAATTGAAATTGGAATTTGGTCCTCAGATGGCCTATTCACAGCAAATAATAATAATAATAATAATAATACTTAAAGGCAATAGTGAAAAAGTGTGAATTGCTACTCACCACATAAAGGATGCATAGCACAGCAAACAGGTGGATTTAAAAGTAGACTAAGCTATCAGACATAGAAAAATACACATACATTCACACATGCACAACCTCTTACAATGCAGCTACTTTGACCTCTGGAAGCTGAGGCAATATTTGACAGTAAAATACCGTTCATTTTCTGTTACAGGTCAGTTGGATCTCATCAGCAATAAATCAGTCCTGAAGATGGAGAACAACCCGTGGGTCGCACCGATCGCAGACCAGCTGCAAGTCGGTGTCTCGCACGTCGTCGACTACATACGATCTGACACTTACAAGTTGTAAGTAGACTAACCCTGGCACAGTCAAGTTTTTTATCCTTAAAAGTAGAGTAAAAAAATTAGCTGGATATCATTGCTACAGCATGTAATTTCCCGAGGATGATAACTTTCCACATTTCTTTCTGTACAGCAGTATCCTTTTGTAATTGTGACTGGATATTTGCTTTTAATGACACAAGCTACAGAACTTCATTAATATCTACATCACTAGTCTCCAATTCACACTAAAGTGTTTGTCAGAGGATCCACAAAACAAGTTTCACACTATTTCTCGACTGTTCCGCTCTCGAATAGCACACGGGAAGAACGAACACCTAACTCTTTCTGTGCGAGCTCTGAGTTCCGTTATTTTATCACGACTGTCCAGAACTTCACAGTAAACGTGGTCTGCAATGAGACAGTGAACAGAGGCTTGTGAGCAGCAAGTACGGTACCCCCTCCATCGTCACAGGGAAGAAGATGGGGAGCGAGAACGGAAGCTAGTGTAAATGAGGAAACAGATCCCGGGGGTTATTCTAAAAGAGATCTAAACTGTCTTCATATTCCCTGTCACATTACGGATAAAGTACTACAAGCTACAGATTGTCACAAACTGGGTACCCAAAGTTTTATCATTTTGCTTTTTAGTTGTGCTGCAAATCCTGATTTATTTTCCAAAATAACTCTCTCTCTCTCTCTCTCTCTCTCTCTCTCTCTCTCCCTCCCCCCCCCCTCTCCCTCCCCCTGCCCCTCCTCCTCCTCCTCCTCCTCCTCCTCTTTGTCTCCCTCTCCCCTCGTAGAGCAGAGGTGTCCAACTCATGGCCCATGGGCAGCTTGTGGCCCAACTCAAGTATTACTGCATCACAAGAAGAGAGCATCTGTCACACAATCAGAAAAAAAATCCATAAAATTCCATTTTTGTAAGGTTATGATAGTCGTGTATTTTCAATTTCAAACTGCTATACTTACCTCCAACCGACCATTCCTCCTCCCCCTTTTCTTCACCTCAGTGGTTATTGTTAGTGTTAAGTATATTTTATGTGGCCCAAAAATAGTAATCTTCTATCAGTGTGGCCGAGATAAGGTGAAAGGTTAGACGCCCCTGCTGTAGAAGCATAAAGTAATAAATTCCATGACAAACCTACGTATTCTAAACTTTCTTAAATTCTGCTAAGAAAGAAGTTCGTTCTGCGCATCTGACGTCACAAAACACAGTCAGCCAATGAACAGAGAACGACGTTGCCAGATCTCGACTGCAGTGCAGAGCATGGACGAGTGTCCTCAGTTTTAGAAATGTTCAGTCATAAATAAAGTAATAGAACAAAAGCAATGTCTTGATAGCAGACTTCCTTTTATAGAAAGTTTGGAAAAAGCATTCTTTATACCAATTGCTTCATATTCTATTAATTAATTAAACCAAACAAGCAATAAGACTCCCAGGCGACAGCAAGGAAAGGTGTTTGTATCAGTCTCACGAACTGCTTTTTCGCAATAAAGAACAGTGGTAATTGTTTATTACCTATTGTACTTCGACGAAGCGTGAGTAATTCATAGTCATACCAACAGTGTTTGTCAGTATTTTGCGTGACGTGTTAGAGTACTCATGGCGTTCTGCAGTCAGACGAGCTGCGTTAGCGTAACGGTTAAGGTGTCGGGCTTTTACGCGAAAGGTAGTGAGTTCAAACCTTGTGCGGTGCTTAATATTTTCATTATTTAAAAACAATATCGAAGTGCCTTACTTCATGAATTATATTCGTTTGAATGCAATTTTTTGAAATTTCTAGTGCTTTGTCTCTTCATTAACCGTTTCGCTGCTGCAGACACGTGCTCCCCGCATTCCGCGCTGTGCGCGATTTTGTCATCACTGCACTGCTTGCCTGCGCAGACACATGGTGTTCCCACTGCTTTGACACACTTATCATTCGATTTCACAAAAACTATTTGGCCCAAAAATTTGATTTTTACACTTCTTCTTGACTGATACCTTCCCCCCATAAATGACTTAATTTTGTTTCGATGTTCAACGCAGTTATTATGCAGCATTAAATGTAGTAAACCATTGCACGAAATTTTGAAGAGTTTGCAGAGGTAAAAGTCCATAGAGTATACTTTCCGTATGGTCGATTTTAGTTGCCACAATGTTGAGAATGAAATGTGGACAAGATACCTAAATTTCATATAAAATTTACTGTATAACAATATCTCATTTAATTTAAGTACCACATAGGTGTCGTATGTAATATTGAAAAATATTCAGTCTTTCGCGACTGTAATAAAAGTTTTATTTACACCGGACGCGTTTGGCTCTATTTTAAAGCACTTCAATCAATGAAAGGTATGGCACATACACAATGGTACTCATGTTCTCTTTCTTGTTTTTGTTCCACAGTCGCAGTTTTACCAATGGTACTGAAATATATTCCTCTTCTGCAACTGTAATAAGCGACTTATTTAGACCAGACGCGTTTCTCTCTTTTGAAGCATCTTCAGTGGACAGTATTTTGTCTCCTTCATTGCCAAGTCACCTTTCGTAGTTTTGTGCTGCGGTAACACAATATTCAACATTCGTGTTGGCTGATCAGTGTTTTAGCAAATAAATGATGTTTGTGTGTGCCACACACAAAAATTATATTTGTCATAGCTTAGAGCACTTCACTGATAGACGGTATATTCAAGTCCTAATGTTTTTGTAAGTCCACAGTTTTGTTTAATGTATTTTGTCTACTTTGTTTTGATTGATTGAAGTGCTTTAACATAAAGCCAAACGTGCCCAGTGTAAATAAAACTTTTGTTACAGTCGCGAAACACGGAATATTTCTCAATATTACATACGACACCTATGTGGTATTTAAATTAAATGAGATATTGTTATACAGTAAATTTTATATGAAATTTAGGTATCTTGTCCACATTTCATTCTCAACATTGTGGCAACTAAAATCGACCATACGGAAAGTATACTCTATGGACTTTTACCTCTGCAAACTCTTCCAAATTTCGTGCAGTGGTTTACTATATTTAATGCTGCATAATAACTGTGTTGAACATCGAAACAAAATTAAGTCGTTTATGGGGGGAAGGTATCAGTCAAGAAGATGTGTAAAAATCTAATTTTTGGGCCAAATAGTTTTTGTGGAATCGAATGATAAGAGTGTCAAAGCAGTCGGAACACCATGTGTCTGCACAGGCGAGCAGTGCAGTGACAAAATCACGCACAACGCGGAATGCAGGGAGCACGTCTTTGTAGCAGCGAACAGGTTAATGCGGCCGTGGTGGCTTTACTTCATGAACTGCGTGCTCCCCCCTAAACGTAAGCTTGCGAACTATGCTAGACTATGGCGCTGCTTCTCTTGGCGCGTGCAACTGGCAATGCAGCAATCTCCCGCGTCTGGGCGGGCATGCGCGAGCCGCCAAGATAAAAGAATTGAACTATAGCGTGCGACATATGATTGTCGTGCGTGATAATGGCACCGTGCAGAAGTGTTTTGCCTGAAGCTTACCTAAATGTTCAGTTGCATCTATCAAGTATTCTTTTATTAGATTACCATCCATGAAAGGGTGCAAAAGATTACTAAAAATAGTGCAGTTTTGTAGCTGATCCAAACAGCACACTCACTTTATTTTTCTTCGTCTAGTTCCTCCTCTTCAGGGAGCTTCTCTTTAAGTTTTAAAATCTCTTGTACATACTCACATCTTTCACATTTTCTTTTTCTGCATTCTTTGACATGATAAGACATGTAGTACCTCTGTAAATTGAACCTCTTGCAAGTATTAACTGCCTTATGATATTCTAAACATTTTCCAAGCTCATCGTTCCTCACACAGCAGATTGGAATGCAAAGAATTGTCGGTGTTACACAATGCCAACTCACCATGCTAGTATTAGGTGGTACCGCTGTCGGAACTGACCCTCCCGTATTTGAGTTGGCACTTCTCATTTGTTGGTACAACTACACGTTGCTCGTGCATTTTCCTCATGCTGCAGCTGCTCTGCTCGTGAGTAAGAGCATCTGCAGGTACAAGTGCTCAAACTCAAAATCAGCAAGTCCTTGAGCCATGCGGCAATCCTTTACCCCCAGATGTAGATGAGTCAACAAGTATCTTTGCATTTAGAGGAGAAAATTGGTATTGAAATGTAGTGAAAAGATCTTACTGCAAATTTTTGCAGTAAGATGTCCTACATCAATCCTATCTTGTAGGGTCCCATACTGTGCAGCAATAATGCAGAAGAGGATGGACAAGTGTAGTGTAGGCAGTCACTTTAGCAGATCTGTTGCACCTTTTAAGTGTTCATCTGGTAAAACTTACTTGTTGGTTTTCCTTGACGTCATTTTCTATGTGATTCTTCCAGTTTAAGTTGATCACAGTTGTAATCTCTATGCATTTAGTAGAACTGACAGACTTTAAATTTGTGCGATTTATTGTATAGCCAAAATGTAATGGACTCTTTGTAGTAGAGTATTGTACATTGGAACACTTTGCGAACCTTAACCTCTAGAAGTTTAATATATTTTCGCAATCAGTTTTGAAATGATATCATTCCCTTTATGTGCGCTGCAATCCTTTTTCTACAGTTACAAAAATTACTCCATTAAAAAGTGTTGTTTTTCCAAATGTGGAAATCTGTTCCTAGGTCAGTGTGGTCATGTACCTAGCAACCCAAATATTCTACTAAAATTTAAAAGTGCTACAGCCAATAAATCTTGTGAGTATTGTGTTTAGTATACTATGTGTTAAATCAATAATCTGCTACATACCAATAATCAGTAAGCAAAATCAGATTAAGGAGTAGTACTGTCAAAAACCAGTTTGCAAGTTAACAGCATTTTCAAACAGAAGCTATTGGCAACCAACACAAAATTCTATTTTCAAAACAGGGCAAATTATGAAGTCATATAAGAAACTCAGTTCATTTGCAAAAGTCATTTGTTTTTGTTCCATTATAGCAACCTTTTTCCGTTTTCAGGTGCAAAATGGTGTGTGTGATGAAGTATGGCTTAACCACCCACAAGTTATGTAACTAGTTCTAAAATATACAGAATTTTACTCACCATAAATATCTGTAACTCGAGAATTAACAATGTCCTCCAAATAACTTTAATACACTCCTGGAAATGGAAAAAAGAACACATTGACACCGGTGTGTCAGACCCACCATACTTGCTCCGGACACTGCGAGAGGGCTGTACAAGCAATGATCACATGCACGGCACAGCGGACACACCAAGAACCGCGGTGTTGGCCATCGAATGGCGCTAGCTGCGCAGCATTTGTGCACCGCCGCCGTCAGTGTCAGCCAGTTTGCCGTGGCATACGGAGCTCCATCGCAGTCTTTAACACTGGTAGCATGCCGCGACAGCGTGGACGTGAACCGTATGTGCAGTTGACGGACTTTGAGCGAGGGCGTATAGTGGGCATGCGGGAGGCCGGGTGGACGTACCGCTGAATTGCTCAACACGTGGGGCGTGAGGTCTCCACAGTACATCGATGTTGTCGCCAGTGGTCGGCGGAAGGTGCACGTGCCCGTCGACCTGGGACCGGACCGCAGCGACGCACGGATGCACGCCAAGACCGTAGGATCCTACGCAGTGCCGTAGGGGACCGCACCGCTACTTCCCAGCAAATTAGGGACACTGTTGCTCCTGGGGTATCGGCGAGGACCATTCGCAACCGTCTCCATGAAGCTGGGCTACGGTCCCGCACACCGTTAGGCCGTCTTCCGCTCACGCCCCAACATCGTGCAGCCCGCCTCCAGTGGTGTCGCGACAGGCGTGAATGGAGGGACGAATGGAGACGTGTCGTCTTCAGCGATGAGAGTCGCTTCTGCCTTGGTGCCAATGATGGTCGTATGCGTGTTTGGCGCCGTGCAGGTGAGCGCCACAATCAGGACTGCATACGACCGAGGCACACAGGGCCAACACCCGGCATCATGGTGTGGGGAGCGATCTCCTACACTGGCCGTACACCACTGGTGATCGTCGAGGGGACACTGAATAGTGCACGGTACATCCAAACCGTCATCGAACCCATCGTTCTACCATTCCTAGACCGGCAAGGGAACTTGCTGTTCCAACAGGACAATGCACGTCCGCATGTATCCCGTGCCACCCAACGTGCTCTAGAAGGTGTAAGTCAACTACCCTGGCCAGCAAGATCTTCGGATCTGTCCCCCATTGAGCATGTTTGGGACTGGATGAAGCGTCGTCTCACGCGGTCTGCACGTCCAGCACGAACGCTGGTCCAACTGAGGCGCCAGGTGGAAATGGCATGGCAAGCCGTTCCACAGGACTACATCCAGCATCTCTACGATTGTCTCCATGGGAGAATAGCAGCCTGCATTGCTGCGAAAGGTGGATATACACTGTACTAGTGCCAACATTGTGCATGCTCTGTTGCCTGTGTCTATGTGCCTGTGGTTCTGTCAGTGTGATCATGTGATGTATCTGACCCCAGGAATGTGTCAATAAAGTTTCCCCTTCCTGGGACAATGAATTCACGGTGTTCTTATTTCAATTTCCAGGAGTGTATATGGGGTATGTCAAAATGAATATACAGGTCTTAAGGCATTGTAGCATTTATTGCATTCAACATACAATTATAAATAATACAGCAAATGGAAGAGCAACTCAAAACAGGTTTGTTAGTATGCCTGTGTGCAAAGGGAAGAATATGGATTGACCAAGAATGATTCAAGAACCCGGTGAACAAGTTAGTGTTCCGTACATAGCCCCAAGAAATCAGTTCATTAGACTAGTCATGAATTAGCAATTGCAGTGATGTCTGTGTGGGACTTTTAAGAAGATGTTTACAACTATGTCATTATCATTTGTAGTTGTTACAAATGCTAAAGCCCACAGATATTATACTGCGTGATGAAGAGTCTAGATCGTATCATCTTCAGTGATGAATCGACATTTCACCTAAGTGGAAAGGTGGACACACATAATGTGCACATCTGGAGGTCAGCAAATCCCCACTCGATGGTACAGTTGCAATGAGGCTCCCTTAATTGAATGTTTTAGTGCCATATGCTGATGGAAAGTTTACAGACCTTTCTTTGTCAGTGAAGTGACTGTAACTGGTGTTGCGTATCTTGATGCAGTAGGACTATGGCTCTTTTCTCAATTTTCAGAAGCTGAATCACAGAACTTTATCTGGCAGCAAGATGATGTGTAGCCTCACTGGCATAACTCAGTATGCAGTTCCTTAAACGACGTTGTACCCGACCTCTGGATTGGCCGCAGGGGACTGGATGACAGAGCTCGTCTTGCATGACCTCTGTGTTGTGTAAGACTTTGGGTGTTCATAAAGTATCATTTACATGTGCTTCTGCTACCCAACTTTAGAAACATTGTTGCAACGATTACTTCTGACACACTGATCAAGGTTTTTGAGTTGCTGTCTCATGTGCTTATTATTTACAATTTTAAGTTGAACATAATAAATGCTAAAAAACCTTAAAAACCCAATATTCAGTTTGAAACACTCGGGTATATAGAAAACACTACCTATATTTAGGTGTATACAACTCGTAATACTTGCAAACTCTGCACAGAACTCAGCCTCACGTCTCATAACAACAAGATAATAGAAAATGGTGGAAACTGCTTGTGGTGCTTTCTAGTGCATGTTTCTTTATGCAGTTCTAAAACCCCAGCCAAGAAACATCAGATGTTCTTAGCTACAGTACCCTCCAGTTACAGCAGTCTCCCCTACTTGTGTGGATAACTTCATAGATCCTCCAAGTGAACTGTCGTACACAACTGCTAAAGATTGAGCTATTTTGCCAGCCAACTCCAATAGGAACCTGATCAGTATACAATAATTTTGGCTCCAGAAAGCTGGGTGTGGCTGCAGACAAGTCTCTTCTGAGTCTTCTTGTCCTGCCTCAGTCACTGGTCATTTGTCTGATGCCAGTCAGCACCTCAACTTTTGAGGTTTCAGTGAATCTGCTTCTACCAGCTGTCAGGAGGTCTTCTCCCTCAATCTTCTCCCTGCATCGTTTTGGTCAAAGTAATCTGAGGTGCCGCTTGGGGAGTCAGCCTCTTCACAGACTGCTCACTTCAGTTCCTCATTCCTTATTGTATCCATTTATATTTTGTGTATGGAAGAATGGAAAACTTAATTTCTGTTGTCTGGAGATAGTTGTTATCCATTTCAATGTCTTTTTCTGCTGGTAGCTCATATGCTAGTGTACGTAACAATATTCACATGACAAAAAGGTAGTTGTTATTGTTGTTCTTGACAGTCATCATCTCCAGTCCGGAGGTTGGTTTGATGCAGCTCTCCATGCTGCTCTATCCTGTGAATAACTACTGCAACATACATCCTTCTGAATCTGCTTATTAGGTTTATCTCTTGGTCTCCCGCTACAATTTTTACCTCACACACACACACACACACACACACACACACACACGCACACTCTTTCCTCCAATACTAAATTGGTGATCCCTTGATGTCTCACAATGTGTCTTATCACCTGATCCCTTTTTTAGTCAAGATGCACAACAAATTTCTTGTTTCCCCAATTCTATTCAGTACCTCCTCATTAGTTACATGATCTGCCCAGTCTAATATATAGCATTCTTCTGAAGCACCAAAGTTCAAATGCTTCTATTTTTTTCTTGTGTAAGCTGTTTATAGTCCCTGTTTCACTTCCATACATGGCTGCACTCCAGGCAAATACATTCAGAAAGACTTTCCAACAATTAATGCATTGGTGGGGTGGCTTGCTTGCCTTAGCAATGCAGATAGCTGTATCGCAGCTGCAACCAGAAAGGAGGGGTATCTGTTAGGAGGTGAGACAAACATGAGGTTTCTGGAGAGAGCAGCACCTTTTCAGTAGATGACTGCTCTGGCCTCGTAACATCAACCAAAACTGCCTTGCTGTGCTGGCACTGCGAACAGCTGAAAGCAAAGTGAAACTACAGCTCTAATTTTTGAATGATGTCAAGTGATGATGGGTGTCCTCTTGGGTAAAATATCCTGGAGGTAAAACCCTTTTGGATCTCCAGATGGCGACTACTTAGGAGGAAGTTGTCATCAGGAGAAATGAGACAGAGAGATAGTGAAAGAAAAAGTGAACACAATTCAATATTAATTGAAATTTTAGACTGTATTGCTACCAGTTTATCTCTGGGATGAGTGTGTGCTGCTGACATTGCTGCTGCAGACACTTAACAAAACCAAAAACTTTTCCACTGTTTTTTCTACCTTCCCAAAAACTATTTGGACTTGTCCTACATGGCATAGCGCCTAGTTTGCACAAGACTGCTTCATGCACAGAACCTCATGTAAGAGGTGGTCAGCTGCTGCCACTCACTCTTTGGCAGTGGCCTTTTGTGCAGGTGGGCAGCCGGTCATCAGAATTGCCCCTAGAGGTGCCTGCAGCAGCTGTGGCAAAGGTGATACACTATGTGATCAAAAGTATCTGGACATCTGGCTGAAAATTACTTATAAGTTTGTGGTGCCCTCCATCAGTAATGCTGGAATTCAATATGATGTTGGCCCATCCTCAGCCTTGATGACAGCTTCCACTCTCACAGGCATACGTTCAATCAGGTGCTGGAAGGTTTCTTGCGGAATGACAGCCCATTCTTCACAGAGAGCCACACTGAGGAGAGGTATCGATGTCGGTCAGTGAGGCCTGGCATGAAGTCGGCGTTCCAAAACATCCCAAACACGTTCTATAGGATTCAGGTAAGGACTCTGTGCAGGCCAGTCCAATACAGGGATGTTATTATCATGTGACCACACCGCCACAGGCCGTGCATTATGAACAGGTGCTCGATCGTGTCGAAAGATGCAAATTGCCATCCCCGAATTGCTCGTAAACAGTGGGAAGCAAGAAGGTGCTTAAAACATCAATGTAGGCCTGTGCTGTGATAGTGCCATGCAAAACAATAAGGGGTGCAAGCCCCCTCCATGAGAAACACGACCACACCATAACAACAGCACATTCGAATTTTACTGTTGGCACAACACACGCTGCAGGTGATGCTCACCGGGCATTCGCCACACCCACACCATGCCATCGGATCACCACATTGTGTACCGTGATTCGTCACTCCACACAACATATTTCCACTGTTCAATCGTCCAACATTTACATTCCTTACACCAAGCGAAGCATTGTTTGGCATTTACCGGCATGATGTGTGGCTTGTAAGCAGCCGCTTGACCATGAAATTCGAATTTTCTCACCTCCCACCTAACTTTCATAGTACTTGCAGTGGATTCTGATGCAGTTTGGAATTCCTGTGTGATGGTGTGGATACATGTCTGCCTATTACACATGACGACCCTCTTCAACTGTTGGCGGTGTCTGTCAGTCGACAGACGAGGTCGGCCTGTACGCTTTTGTGCTGTACGTGTCCCTTCACGTTTCCACTTCACTATCACATCGGAAACAGTGGACTTGGGGATGTTTAGAAATGTGGGAATCTAGCATACAGACATATTATCCAAGTGACACCCGATCACCTGACCATGTTCAAAGTCCACAAGTTCTGCAGAGCTCCCCATTCTGTTCTCTCACAATGTCTAATGACTACTGAGGTCGCTGATATGGGGTATGTGGTAATACGTGGCACTACAATGCACCTAATATGAAAAACATATGTTTTTGGGGGTGTCCTGATACTTTTCATCACATAGTGCATGTTACATGACTGCTTTGACAATTGGCTCTGTCTCTGACAGGGCGGAATGTCCCAGCGATGGTACAGTTAGCTGCAGAGAAATGTGCCTTCCACAAGCTCTGCAGGGTTCTCTGTCTCTTTTACACAACTGTTGACTGCTTGAAGCCTCGTCCGTATAGTCTATGTTATATAGCTAGAGAAGGCCGAAATGCACGCTAGAAGCTCACGCAGGATGGCGTGAGGTCTGAAACAGGATACGTAATGAATGCTATAAAGAAAAGTATGTAGCTTCTGGAATACTTAACTTTAATCCATCATTTGTATATCGCTCTTGACGATACAAGTTAGACTCTTTAGATACATGCAATATAATGCTAATGGCGCCTTGCTAGGTCATAGCCATTGACTTAGCTGAAGGCTATGTTATCTATATTCTCGGCAAATGAGAGAGTCTCCGTCCGTGTAGTCGCTAGCAAAGTCGTCCGTACAACTGGGGCGAGTGCTAGTAAGTCTCTCTAGACCTGTCGTGTGGCGGCACTCAGTCTGAAATCATTGATAGTGGCGACACGCGGGTCCATCGTATACTAATGGACCACGGCCGATTTAAAAGCTACCATCTAGCAAGTGTGGTGTCTGGCGGTGACACCACAGTCTAACTCTCCTGCACTCACTTTATTGTGGTGATTTAATTTGAACAAAATTTAACTGTAATTGTAATGTATGCCAAAACAATGAGTCCACTACAATAGATTTAAAATTATTCCAGAGCAGGAAGTGAGACATTACTAGTACTTGACTTTTAGTTCTATGTGGGCACAGTGGTCTCGTTGATAGAGCACTAGACTCCAACCGTGCAGGGCCCACCTTCAGTTCCAGGCAGTGGCAGAGGTTCTACCTTATTCCATTTCTTCCAGGGCGACTTAGGTCTACCGAGGCTCCTACCGAATCAGTACCAGGGTAAAGGGTGACCGGGTTGGTGGGCCTACAACTCTGCCCTTCTTAGTGAGTACTGAAGAAAAACTGTACTCTACCTACAGCTAGGCCATGACCTGCAGACTTAGCAGATCAATGTTCCTGATCATTGTCATTCTATTACTTGCATAAAGTCCTGGATTTGAATTATTTTTCATAGATCATGTGGAATTAGCAATTTTTAATTAGATTAAATCCAAAATCCAATTTTAGTAATTCTTACATTTGTTCACATTCTTGAATAGATAACATTTAGAACATATCTTTCTTCTCTGCTAACTCAGCCACAATACACACACTGCTAGCCGTATTTAGTGGTGCTGTTAGACATTCACAAAAGTGGACGTGATGCACTATCCTACCTTTCAGAACAAATAGTTGCTTCCTTGAGAAACAGAAAGGTAATGTTAAAAAGGAGATGCACCAGAAAGTCACTCAGACTTGACTATATGAGGAATAAATCTGTAAGGATGAGGGCAGAAAAAATGAAGTGGAAGGTGTCAGGGAGAGTAGGTTAGAGACAATACATTTTTTGTCGTAATTCTTAAATGCACTATTTATGTCTCTTGCCCGTAATCTGTTTCTACTTCCCACTGTGTTCTTATCATCTCTGGGATGGAGTTGGTACAATGCGTACCGATCTAGAGTGCATACAATATTAATTGGCTGCTAGCCATGTGGTAGGGTAGGTGGTGGTTAGTGCTTAACGTCCCGTCGACAACAAGGTCATTAGAGACGGAGCGCAAGCTCGAGTTAGGGAAGGAGTGGGAAGGAAATCGGCTGTGCCCTTTCAAAGGAACCATCCCGGCATTTGCCTGAAACGATGTAGGGAAATCACGGAAGACCTAAATCAGGATGGTTGGAGACGGGATTGAACCGTTGTCCCATGTGGTAGGGGAGGGGGCAAAAGTAGTGGTGGGGGGCCTCCCTTGCAGATGGGGCGGTGTGGTAGGGAGGTGTAGTCCTACAGTTTAAGCCTTCACACAAACTCGTGTCTCACAGAACTTGTACACTACAGCTAACGGGCCTGCAAACAGTCGTATTAACAGGTTATGCCAGTATCACAAATTGTTAAGTCAACTGTTTAATATTAAACATCATTCGTACAGGATTAAACTGAAACTGATCAGAGAGAATAATTTATTGTTGCTTATCTTGTGTACCTTTTTTCCTGTCTCTTGTTGCCATGTTAAAATAAGTTCTTTTTCTAAAACATAGCGGTATTTGCACTATTTCATCACACTAATATGCTAATGTAGCTGCACTTGCAATGTAAATATGAAACAGTCTACTATTAATCAAACAATTGAGGACAAGTGAATGCCAATGAAAATTTCATGCTTGCTGCAGAAATAAAAGTCTGATTCATTCATTTATGGTATTACAGAAACCAGACTAATTTTCATTTCACCACCTATCAATAACCCTTCGAAGAATTACATTAATCCATTGAAAAAAATCTATAGTCACTTGTCTATTGTAGTTGATAAGAAAATTTTGCTTGTTAACTATGTGGCAAAATACTCTGCATTGCAGTCTACGATTTCCCAAAAGTTGTTCTTGGTATCTCAAACCATTTATGATATCTGAAGGATAATACGAATATTTCACTTCCACTCTGATTTGCACAGATGATCGGAAGTAAGTGCGCTACATACTTTAACATGCACTGAATGCAGACTCAAAGCAATCCATAGTTTACACTGCGAAGTATCCGAATTTGGCACAGCACATTTCTGGATATAGAAATATTACAGTTACTATGATTGTTGATGAAATGATAGGCAGTTCATCATCAAGCTGATGAATGATGCTATGAAATGTGCGAGAATCAGATTTTTTTACCAAATAGTTTCTTTAAACTCGTTTGTGAAAGGTTGCAGTGCGACCAGCATGCGCACGCCTCCATTCTCTCACTGTAGCCGAGGCAAGCAGAGAACATTTCATTCGTAATGGACAATACTCATAGTTGTGTGGGTAATAGGCAAATGAGGTAGTCGACCCTTTGGAACAGAGGGCCGGACTTGTCCAGCACTGAGAACGAGAATGTGTTTCTGCACACCAGCCAAATATTTCTGCAGAAGCTGTGCCACCACTGACCTATTATTTCTGATGCCTCCCTCTTCTTCCTTGATTACCCTCTTTCTCGCTATAGCTGAGCCCCTCTCATCCTGGGGTCTGAGTGACCTTCTAATGTAACTATCCGATAATACACAAAAATTCAGATTGGCGGAGTAGCTAAAAATTGTTACTGACAGGTGATCTGATCAAAAAGACATGAAACCCATCACAGAGAGTTAACAGTATTGGATAGTAACAGAGAATTGAAACTAATATTTTATGGTAATGCTACTTAACTTTGGGGATTGAGTTAACTGTTGCCCACTTTCGCCATTGACTGTCAATAATCCGACACCTGTTTTCATTCCACTTCTTGTTTATTACTCCAAATAAATGCAAGTTCTCGGGGATGATTCTCATTTACATGTCACGCTGACTTCATTAATTTCTCCTTTTTGGGTTATACACAAAGTTGCACAATTCATTGTGAAGTGCCTATATACTACTTTACAAAGACTGACCTCAACAAAACTGATTTCAAAAACTCCATCAAATGATTATCCATGTGGTCCATGCCACACCACACATTATACCCTACTAAAAATAAACTCCCTCTTTTTCCTGACCTTATCCTGTATTTTTACAGGATCAGCATGTTACTAAATGTGTCAGATATCTGTTCTGTTTGATGCGGCTTGTAGTGAAGTTGCATGCTTATGGAATATCATCTCAGTTATGTGACTGGATTTGTGAGTTCCTGTCAGAAAGGTCACAGTTCATGGTAACTGACAGAAAGTCATCAAATAAAACAGAAGTGATTTCTGGCGTTCCCCAAGGTGGTGTTATAGGATCTCTGCTGTTTTTATCTGTATAAACGATTTAGGAGACAATCTGAGCAGCCGTCTTAGGTTGTTTGCAGATGATGCTGTCATTTATCATTTAGTAAACTCATCAGAAGATTGGAACAAATCGCTAAATGATTTAGAAGAGATATCCGAATGTTGCAAAAATTAGCAATAATGAAAAGTGTGAGGTCATCCACATCAGTGCCAAAAGAAATCCATTAAACTTCAGTTATATGATAAATCAATCAAATCTGGAGGCTGAATTCAACTGAATACCTAGGAATTACAATTATGGACAATTTAAATTGGAAAGAACACACAGAAAATGTAACAGATCTACTAAAGAGACTGCCTACATTACATTGGTCCGTCCTCTTTTGGAGTTCTGCTGCGTGGTCTGGGATCCTTACCAGATAGGTTTAATGGAGTACATCGAGAAAGTTCAATGAAGAGCAGCACATTTTGAATTATCGCAAAATAGGGGAGAGAATGTCACTGACATGATACAGGATTTGGGATGGACATCATTAAAAGAAAGGCGTTTTTCGTTGTGGTGGAATCTTCTCACAAAATTTCAGTCACCAACTTTCTCCTCTGAATGTGAAAATATTTTGTTGACACTGTCCTACTTCGGGAGAAACAATCATCATAATAAAATAAAGGAAATCAGAGCTTGCATAGAAAGATTTGGTCTTCGTTTTTCCTGTATTCTGTTTGAGAGTAGAATAATCGATAATTATTGTGAAGGTAGTTCGCTGAACCTACTGCCAGGCACTTAAGTGTGATTTGTGGCATATCCATGTAGATATAGATGCAGATGCATGAAACTTACATAGATGATGAATTCTTCTCGAGACATCTGTCGAGCAAATTGATCGATTTGTAGGGCCAGCGCTTGTCAGCAGCACTAAACATTTTATCTCCTTAAGACAAGTAATTTATTAGCTTTAAGGACTGAATTTTCTTTCAGTACAATTAACCACCTTTCTGTATTTGTTTGCAGTGTTTACAATCGACACATGCAGACAGAGACTCCACCACCACCAAGGACAAACGACAAGAGGATGAAAATCTCGAGACGCCAACAGAGTTAATCTCGGAAAACTATTTTGGAAATTAGCTACTGAAATATGTAGCCAGTGTCACGAATGATGGACTAATGCTATGTTTATAGATTAACAGAGTTAGTGTCATTTAAGGATTTTCCGAGTTGGCTCCACAAAACTTTATAGGTTTTTAACTGTGAGGGCTATCTGGAAAGTAACCTCCTTTAGGCTATAAATAAAACAGTGCAATAGTTAAAGAAGATTTATCAAAAAAATTATTAAAACAATATCTTTGTATGAAAAATCCAGAAATTAAGAGTGCTTGATTGTTTAAAAATTGAACAGGTAATGAAAAATTTACGAATTTAGAGATGTAGATCAGACATTATTTTTTTGACGTAGTCGCTTTAATTCTCAATGCACTCTGTGCCTAGGGACGAGCTTTCTGAAACTTTTGACAAAAAAGTCTCGTTTGGACTCTTTGGCTCATTGTTTGTGACAAATTGGACCTTGCCATTGGTAGAAAACCATTTTCAACCCATAAACAACTTCATAGAGGCGTCAGATAAGTGCTGTGAGTGAGGTGGTCGATAATGTCCCAGTCAGATGAATCCAAAGGTTTCTTTGTGGCACTGGCTGTGTGAGGATGTGCGTTGTCATGCAACAAGCACACTTCCTTTGTTAACATTCTCCGTCTTTTGCTCTGTTTCAACCTCCTTCATTTTTTTAGGATTTCTCAGTATCATGCAGCATTAATTGTTTCATTCTGGGGGAAAAGTTTGAGGAGAAGAATCTATTTAGTTGTGCCACACCACACATTTACCCTGAGGGATGCATGTTTTTGCTCACGAATGATACATGAATAGTACCCCAGAACATTTTTTGTTGTGACAATTAACGTTACTACAGCCTGTCCCCAGTAGTCAGCATGACAGAATGTTAATCCTAAGGGCCTGGGTTCGATTCTCGGCTGGGTCGCAGATTTTCTCTGCTCAGGGACTGGGTGTTTTGTTGTCCTAATCATCATCATTTCCTCTCCATCGATGCGCAAGTCGGCAAAGTGGCCTCAAATCGAAAGACTTGCACTCGGCGAACGGTCTACCCGATGGGAGGCCCTAGTCACATGACATTTACATTTTACGTGACCACTGGTATAAAAGGTAACTTTATCACTGGAAATCATATGCCTGACACTGCCTGGTTGCATCCATGACATTTCTACAAGAATCTTGGAGCATTCTTCTTGTTCCTGTTTTTGCTGAGCGGTCAAATCTTGGACAGTTTGTAGGTGATTTCGTTGCATGTCAAGGTCCTTGGATAGAATTTGGTTCACTGTCCTCTGTGGAATCCTTGTCGATTTTCATGGAGCCTGTAGTGTGGCCTCCTGCAATAGAGCCATCTTCACTTCGCTTCTACCTGTTCAAGGTCACCCCCCCCCCCCCCCCCAACTCCTGTGATAATTGTCTGCTTCTGATTCATTTGCTTCAAACTTCTGGTAAATGTGATAAATTGCTAAATGAGTTGGTGGCCATCTATGTGGAAATTGTTCTGCAAATCTTCAACACACTTCTGTTGCCGACTGCACAACTTCCATTAAACTTGCAACCACTCTTCTCCGCTCGAGTGTGAGTCTATCAGTCATGTGTACTAGCAAACTGGAATAGAATACGAAACAAAATTAAGATTGTTCACATAATTTTGATTCGCCCCATATTTAGTGCAGTGAAAAGGCTGTGTGCTAAAATCCAACACATACATGTGGAATAACAGGAGGAATGAAGTAAAACAACAAAAAATCTTGACCACTGAAGGTGCTTTAAAATAAGGTGAAAAGCATTTGGTCTTAATAAGATTTTAATTACTGTCACAAAAGATGGTAATTAACGTATAAACTGTACCAGCCACTTACATCTAGTTTTTTTAAAGAAATAGCACTTCTGTATATGAAATATTTTTAGCTTCATATTCTTATCTTCTCCTCTTAGGATGAATGATATAGCTGGATAGAATAATTTATGGGTGCATGTAGAGCGTGTGTGTGTGTGTGGGGGGGGGGGGGGGGGGGGGGGGTGCATGTAGAGAGAGAGAGAGAGAGAGAGAGAGTGTGTGTGTGTGTGTGTGTGTGTGTGTGTGTGTGTGTTTGTCTGTCTGTCTGTCTCTGCACACGCGTGTGCACGTGTTTGAGAGTGCATGGAAGGGGGAAGGAGAGAGAGATTTCATGTTTATTGTGAAAACTTTTAGTTCAGTCATTTTTCCTCAAATGATGTAGCCTAATGCTTATGACTAGGATCGACATTTATGTAAATGTGTGTGTGTGTGTGCACATTTTCTTGTATCTGCTACTAATGAATCTCTGTGCTTACAGTTATTAATTGTGAGCTCCGTCAAGAATAGCCTGTTATGTCTGTTGACAGTACATTTTAACAATTTCTGTCTTGAAGAACAGGCTGCAGTGAGGGAATGCTTCCTAAAGGCATTAACAAATTGATTCTGAGATCACTGCCATTATATAAATGTTAAAATATTTTTGTAATCAGTATTTAAATAACTGCTGTTAACAAATGTCGAGAAATGTATTATGTGTAAAATTTCTTGTATTTTTATGTATAACATAAGCTTTAAAACATTAAATTGAGAAAAATATATGCTTACAAATTACAAAATATATGACAAGGTTGTTGACATGTCACAGAATGTGAAAAAATTATCACCTACCAAAAGATAATTTCAACATTTTTTCTGTGCATTGCAGATGCATTGCTTGTGAAGTATGCACAAGGTGTCTGCAACAAAATGCCTCATTTTCAATTTGCTCCAAACACAAAAATTAGTGAAATAAATTTATTTATTTCTCAAAAATAAGTTTTACATCTAGTTAAATTTTAAAAAAATACATTAGGTAAAACACGTGCCAAATGCTTGCAGATAACATCAAATATACACTCTTTCACATGGGCCTCTGCAGTGATACAAAGAATGTCTTGTCTCTATTCAGTTTCCATCCAGGCCTGCTGCACCAAGTCTGGAGGGATGTGTACTGATGACTTCCACAATCTCAGTGTGGAGGTCTTTTGAAGGTGTCGCATTGCAGTGGCGAATACCCTGTCCTTCACGTAGCCCCAGAGAAAAAGAATCTGTGCTATATTGTCAGAAGAATGAGGAGGCCAATTCGGGGGTCCGTCATGTCCAATCCAGCATCCTGGAAATGTTCAATTCAAAGTTTTCCAAACATCCAAGAACCAGTGAGGTTCAGCTTCATCTTGTTGAAACCACAGGTTTGGTTGCAGGCCTTCAACCTGGGGAAAAGCAAACGTTTCCAACATGTCTAGGTGGACTGTTCCTGTGAGAATATTCTCAGCAAAGAACAACAGTCCAATTATTGTGTCACACACGAGGCCACACCAAAACATTGATTTTTTGGGCTACATTGCTCATTGTCCCTGATACTATGTGGATTCTGTGACCGTCAAATATGAACGTAATGCTTTTTATTGACAGATTCTGAGACATGGATTGTGGCCTCATCAGAAGCGGCCTTATTGGTGAGAAATATTCCACATCTACATCCATACTCTGTAAATCACTGTGATGTGCATTGCAGAAGGTACATTCCATTGTACCAGTTATTAGAGTTTTTTCCCTTTCCATTCTCATACGGAGTACGTGAAGAACGATTGTTTAAATGTCTCTGTGTGTACAGTAATTATTCTTATCTTGTCCTGATGATCCCTGTGAGAGTGATATGTAGTGGGCTGTTGTATATTCCCGGAGTCATAATTTAAGGCCGATTCTTGAAACTTTGTAAGTAGTCTTTCTCAGGATAGTTTATGTTTATCTCCAAGATAGTGCCAGTTCAGTTCCTTTAGTGTCTCTGTGACACTTTCCCATGGATCAAGCAAACTTATGATTATTTGTGATGCCCACCTCTGTACACATTCAACATCCCCTGTTAGTCATGTTTGGTGCAGGTGCCACACACTTCAGAAATATTCCAGTATGTGTTGCACAAATGATTTGTAAGCAATTCCCTTTGTAGACTGCTTTCACAAGTAGTCTACCAAAAACCTGCTATTGCTATTCCTACGACTCAGCATATGTGATCGTTCCGTTTCATACCCCGACATAATGTTACACGTAGGTATTTGTAGGAGTTGTCCAATTTCAGCAGTAACTCATTGACACTGTAGTCATAGGATATTATATATTTGTTGTTTTGTGAAGTGCACAGGTCTACATTTCTGAACATTTAAAGCAAGTTGCCAGTCTTTGCACCACTTATCAAGATCTGACTGAATATTTATGCAGCTTCACCTAAACAGTTTTTCATTATAGATAACTGCTTCGTCTGTGAAAACTCTGTAGTTAATATTAATATTCTGTGCAAGCCATTAATATAGAACATGAACAGCAAGGGTTCCAACACTCATCGCTGGGGCCCACTTGAAGTTATTTCTACATCTTTCAATGCTCTTCATCCAAGATAACCTGCTGCATCATCCCTGCCAAAAAATCCTCAGTCCAGTCACAAATTTTGCTTGATACACCGTACAATCATAGTTTTGACTATAAGAGCAGTGTGTACTGTGTCAAATGCTTTCTATTTGACTGCCTTTCACTATGTTATGGGAGAAAAGTGTGAATGAATAGTTGCATAATCAATGTTTTCAGATTCTGTGCCGGTTGGCACGGAGGAGGACATACTGTTTGAGATACCTCATTATGTTTGAGTACAGAATATGTTCTAAGATTCTACAACAATATATGTGGTGTGAGATTCTTACAAAACAGAATTAACAGAGTACATCAAGAAAGTTCAAAGAAGAGCAGCACATTTTGTATTATCAAGAAATAGGGGAAAGAGTGTCACTGACATGATACAAGATTTGGGATGGACATCATTAAAACGAAGTCATTTTTCATTGCGGTGGAATCTTCTCACGGAATTTCGATCACCAACTTTCTCCTCCAAATGCGAAAATATTTTGCCGACACTGACCTACGTAGGTAGAAATGCTCGTCATAATAAAATAATGGACACCAGAGCTCATACGGAAAGATATAGGTATTCATTTATTCCATGCATTGTTCAACACTGGAATAATAAAAAATTACTGTGAAGGTGGTTCGATGAACCGTTCACCAGGCATATAAGTGTGATTTGCAGAGTACCCATGCAGATGTAGATGCAGATGAAGGATATGGGGCAGTAGTTTTGTGGATCACTTCTACAATCCTTCTTGTAACCTGTGCTTCCTTCCAACTACTGGTCATGTTTTTTTGATCAAAGGGCCTAATGATAGATTATAATTAAAGGAAGGGCCAACTCAGTTACAAATTCAATATAGAATCTCATAGGGATTCCATCGGGCTCTGGATCTCTGTTCAATTCATGTGAGGGGAATGTCAAAACTGGTTTGAGAAGTTTTTGGGATGTTAGTTACATATAAACGACCTGTCTTCATATCACTATCTGACTGTTCATTCAATTAGTTTCAGAACATCTGCTTTATACGTTAACACATTTTCATGAAGACAGAATTTTTCCAAAGCCTTTTTCCAGTTAGAAAACCCTACGGAAGTAAATGCATCTTCTTTTTTTTTTTTAAGAAAATTGTAATAGATTTTTAGCATCTGCCTCTTTACAGGTTTTGCAAAACACTTTTTCAGTAGGTGCTTCATATCCTAGCCACGTATATTTGATCAACCAAGACTTCTGAAATTATCTTCCCTTACTGGATTGTCCAGGTTTGGCTGTGAATGGTTCTCGCCTCTAAGACAACAAAGCAATTAACGACGCAATAATTGTTAAAGGTTGACTTGCAATATCATCAACTTCCAAGTACACCTTTTTGGTATCAAATTTATCCATTGCAAACTTAATTCACAATACACTAAGAGACTGAAGTAAACGAATAAAATATAGTTATATAAAATAGTCCACTAGACACTAAAGTCGGAATACTAAACACGTCTGCAGCATGCACTGAATGAAACTATCCACACTGAATGACTGCGATAGCAGGGTGGGCTTTATATAGCTGCGGTGTCGTAATGTTTCGAAGTGTCTAGGCGACGCAAGGTGCAGGGCTCCAGGCACTTCTGCTCCAGTCCTTTTGATATCGCTGTGGCTGCAGCATTGGCCCACCAGCGCCAGACTCTACCCGAAGATTTGTGCGGCGGGACAAATGCTAAGTGTGCCCACAGCACCATAACACTATCATGATTCACACCACTCGTTTTCAGTTAACCTGCGTACTACCGTTATAATTATTTGTTTTAACTCTTTACTGAATGTACTTTAAAAGGTAACTATTGTCAAACAAGGAAAATAAAACATTCCAACATAATTTTGTGATTTTACAAAGCATAATATAACTAATAATTTTCTTAAATTATTGGGGGACCACCACCCTCCCCCCCCCCCCCCCCCCCCATCCCCCCAAACGAATTTTTGAGGGGGCTCGGGCCCCTCAGGTCTCATGGAGTTGGCACCTGTTACAGAGATCAGTGATCTAGGCTCTTTAGGGAAGGATCTTGAAATAGGTCGTTTTATAATAGCAGGGATGAAGTTAACAGTTTGGACCATAACCTTACGCAGTTCAAGGTTGATGTGTTGGTAAATGTGCCAACACCTTGTAGATAGAGGAGGCCGAAATCTAACGCAGACGGGCGTGAATTCTGGAACAGGATAAGTAGTGAATTCTCATAAGAAAAGTATGCAGCTCCTCGAATACTTATCTTTTATTCTTTGATGTGAATACTTCATTCTGATGAGACATTTCATATGATAACTTTCAAACTATGTAAGGCTAATGGCGCCTTGCTAGGTCGTAGCCATGGACTTAGCTGAAGGCTATTCTAACTGTCTCTCGGCAAATGAGAGAAAGGCTTCGTCAGTGTAGTCGCTAGCAAAGTCGTCGTACAACTGGGGCGAGTGCTAGTCCGTATCTCGCGACCTGCCTTGTGGTGGCGCTCGGTCTGCGATCACACAGTGGCGACACGCGGGTCCGACATGTACTAAATGGACCGCGGCCGATTTAAGCTACCACCTAGCAAGTGTGGTGTCTGGCGGTGACACCACAAAGGTGATATCAGGCATATTGCTCAGAAGGTTCCTCACACTAGTGCAAAGATCATGTCAGTCTCTGAGCAGTATGATAAGCCCAGGATGAAGTTTTCTGTGTAAGTTATTAATGCATAGCTTGTTCACTCATGGGAGAGGGATGTTTATGCACGGTTGTGTCTGATGCATCGCCCCTCACATGGCTACATCGTATGTGACAGTTTGCATCTGAATGCTTCTGGTGAGAGGCTGCGTATACGACTAATTGCCAGAAGCATCCAGTCTGACCAAAGCAGTATTCATCCTATTCCAGTGATTTCTAATGTATTCACAGAGCCTATTTTACAATAAATTCATATGTAAAGCAGAGCTACAGAATTAATATAGTTACAGTTCAGATAGCTACTAGTACAGTAAAGTACTACATCTTGACAAAACCAAGGATATGCATTTAGAGTACTCCATGAGAACATCAAAAGTCTCATTACTAAAGAAAGCCTCATAATTGAAAAAAGGTGAATTTCTCATATCCATTCAAAAAAATTAAAAACTAAATGGATTTTCAGCAGTTTTGTTACGCATATCAATACATAAAATAGAAATCACTGACAATGAGCAGGTTCATCATAATGGATATGAAATATCACACCAATGTAGAACCAGCAAAAACAGAGGAGGAATGGCAGTGTATCCAAAAGATGGAGTTAAATCCAGGACCTTCACATTACCAAATGTTGCGCTGAACCTTTTAAAATGCTGTGCCTCAATAGGACATCAAGAAACACACAATTCGAAGTACTGTCCGTTAACAGACCACTGGCAAGTACCTCAAGCTTCATAGAGCATCTAGGAACAGTTTTAGTAGTGCAATACAGAGTTAAGAGGAAAATCATTATTTGTTGAGACTTTGGTGTTTATTTTCTGACAGATAGTACTGACTGAGGGAACCTAGAGTTGTTCATGTGCAATATCAGATTATCTTCCACAGTGAAATCCTCAAGGATCGAAGAACATCATGTAACAGCTACTGACCATTTGATTTTAGATCCAACAGACTAGTGATTTAGCTGTAAGACCAGTAACCAGTAAAAAAAACTTGAAATGTTCAACATGTTACTGTAATTACAAATTTGTGATGTGAAAGGAAAATGATAAATTCCACATCACCATGATTTCTTGTGCAAGACTATCCATGGAGCATGAAACCAACCAACCAATAGTCAGTGGTTTACCTGACTATGCTGCTCAAATGTTAACAATGAAATTTACTGACCATTTAAGTCAATAGAAGGAAAGTATTATACCACAGAACCGTAAACAATCACTTGATCATAGTTTTTAGAGAAATTATTTGCAGAATGCTGAGGAGAAATTTGTAAAGCAGACAGTGTTGATGGAAAATTTAACTCTTTGTTAAACATGTTACTATAGTACTATTGTACTATTTGTATTTTACCTAATACAAATAAGGGCAAAGGTGAACAGAAGCTGGGATAAGTGATGGCTACCTACTTGTGCTAGGGATTCAGAGAACAAGCAGTAGTCAGTATTTGAAAGTCTATTATCACCTGTATTGTAGAATCCTCCAATCTGTCATTAAAAATTCAAAACTTATGTACTATGCTCAAAAAATAAAAATTGCCAAGAATAAGGCTAAAACTTTTTGGAATGTTATTAAAAATGAAATAGAAATAATGACCCAAACGAAATTGAGCCCAACAGAGATTAATTTCAGAAACACAGCCCCCATGGAAATCGCAGAATTCGGCATGTCACTAAAAAGTAGTAATGCTGCTGGATATGACGGTGATTCTAGCAGTATATTAAAATGATGAGCTGGCTTTGTACTGGGCTACTATAAATGAGTCATTTGTTTTCAAAGTTCAATGTTTTCCAAAGTATTACAGGTACATATATGATCGATGCTTGAATAAAACTGTAAACTCACACAGTATGCACTGTGCCCATCTGCTGGCATTATGAATGAGTGCCTTGACAAAATGGCAACAAAGCAAGAAAAGAGTTTTTGTGTGCAGGAGTATGACAGATGTTTATCTGTTACAACACTGCACCATGCATTCAGAAGGAATTATGGAACAGAACTGCCATGTAAACGGAGAATCGTGCGTCGGTAATGAAAGTTTAGAGATAGTAGCCTCTGTAAACAGTACAGTACCGGTCGATGGAGTGTGCCAGCTGCAATGATTGAAATGGCGAGGGAAAGTTCAGTACAGAATAATCAACGGTCTGTACATGTTACGAACTTGGAATACCGCAGCAAACTGTATGAGAGATTCTGTGACTGGCTACATTTCAAACTACACCATCCCCAGCTCGTGCAACAGTTAAAACTGGAAGATTATGGCCACCTCCTTCAAATTTGCATCACAATGCAGGAGGCACTTATGGATAAACATCTCATTTTCAAGCTGATATTCAGTGATGAAGCAACCTTCCATTTATATGGAAAGGTTAATTACCTTTGAAAATCCTCATGGAATTGAGGGGCATGAATGCGATTTGCTGAAGGTCGATGTTTTCTGTGCAATGTACAGATGAAGCTGAAGCTGTATGAGCTTTTTGCTTCTGTAAGAAGACTGTGAAGGGTATTTCTTATCTTGACACATTGCTGTTGTGGTTGTTTCCACAACTGATTGCTGATGGTAAGACTTTCATCTTTCAACAGACAGGGCACCCACTCATTGGAGCAACAATGTTCTTCTTTACCTAAATAACAAAAGCATCTAAGCTGCTGGATTGGGCATAGTGGTGAAGACGATGTGACTCTGTTCCCTCGGCACCCCCAGGTCACCTGAGCTGACGCAGTGTGATTTTTTCCTTTGGGGGTGCATAAAGGACCGTGTTTAAGTACTCCCACGGTGAAGAACACTGGAACATCTCCGAGATCACGTCAATGTGGCTGTGATGACCACAAACAGAATAGTGCTATTTATGGTGTGGGACGAACTCTACTACCACTCGAATGTGCCTTGAGTGACCACACGGCACTCATAGAATATTTGTATAGTGCAAAACAAAGACTTGGTGAGTTTATAGTTCTCTTTATGCATCAATCACATTTGTACATGTAATACTTTGGAAAATATAGAACTTCGAAAATGAATGAATCATTTATAGTAACCTTTTAGTATTACCCTTAAGCTCTCTTTGCAATCAATTAGTGACTCGTGACATGTTTCCTTACAGACTTAAATATGCTGTAGTAACACCCATCTTCAAAACTCGAGATAAGCAAACCACCTCTTATTACAGACATACAGGGAGTAAGCGATAACTGCTTGAAACGCATCACAGTGGTGTAAGGTAAGTTGAGACAAACAGTTAGGCCTGTTTCACACTGGGACACTGGTGATGGTCGCCAGTGACGGTCACCGGTAATAGTGGTGAACAGTCTTGGATCACCAGTGACTGACACCGCAGATATTGCCAGCTGATTAGTTAGTGAAATGGACTCGAGCGAGGAGGAACTTTTGTCGGTATTTCTAAGGAGGAGGAGGAGAAAGAAGACAACGTTTTTTACACGTACATCCACTGCTACATGATTGGCTGGAGAAAGGATTGTTTGATACTCTTTATGTCGTTTGAGCATATGTTAACTACTCAGGGATTGTAGGACATGTCACCTAGTTTAGTGTGTAGAGGAAATATTGCGAACGGTATCAGAGATGACTTTGCAAACTACTTCATTAGCCCTCAAGGTGAAGCGGCTTGGCAGCAGCAACAAATGTAATTGCTACAAATGTTACATGAACGTTAATGAGGTTAGGCCTCATTGTTCATCTGGCATTGTATTTGTGATGTGCATTGTACAATTATTACTATGTTAACTGTAAGAAGTCACATTATTGTATTCACTGAACTGATTGGAACTTAATATTATAGTGTGTCAGGAACTTGTACCTCAATAATATTATAATAAATGAATAAAATTCATTACTGTAGTAGCCACATATGCGTAAATAATTGTAATTAAAAATAATATTTAAACTCTATTTTTTGGACCGTAAGGCTTTAAGATGCAGAAGAAAAGGGGGTGAGGGATGAAAATGTGCTCATAAGCACCACTTCGTTGCTATGGTCATCGCTTTTCACGTTCCAAATAGCGGGACGACTTTCTACTTTACTAATAAAATCTTCCATGTTAATGAAATCTAAACTCATGGCTACAATGTGTACAGTATAATATATAATGAATGTTTCACGGCACTGTCTCAGTAATGACTGCCTGTCTGTTGGCAAATCTGCAGTGCTGTGTTCGTGGTCTGTGTCCCAGTGCGAGCACTCGAATTCAAACTAATGATGTCCGGCAGTGACTGCTGTGAGCACAGTGACCCTGTCCGTCACACGTGGCGACGGTGAGTCACTGCTGGGTCACAGTGGCCCGGTGCGGCGGTGCAGTGTCCCGGAGTGAATGTATCTCTGTCCGTGAGGGTCGCTGGTGACCGTCACCAGTGTCCCAGTGTGAAATGGGCCTTAGATACAGGGCACGAATTGTGGTCTGTTGAGCTGGGAAGCAACCTCTAGTTGGCTTACAAAATCTACCTAAGTCACAGCATATGTGTGCCACACAAGATTTCGAATATTTTCTCACACTTTTATGGAACTGTCTTAGTCTGCTATTTCGTTACCATTATTAATTTAAATCTTCCCTGTGAGATTAATGAAAGAAAAAACATTTTATAAACATTATGTGAAAACTATTACATTTACAATTCAATGTAAACTTCACTGTTACAAGCAAAGTAGTTTTGTAATGGGGCCAGACAGAATGATTTAATTGTTAATTTTATGCTGTTAACATTCACAGTATTTTGGGGTAACACTGATTCTACATTTAACGGATCAAGAACAAAGGCTTTTTAATATTGAAGGATGACTGCAGCCAGAATCTCAAATGGTTTGCATGTGCTTCAGTTTTAGTGGCGTTAGTAAGGCAATTTGAGGCTGTTTCCCGGCTTCATAAACCATAAGAGTCTTGTGTCAGTTTTTTCATCTCTGCTTCACCTGCACCACTGTGGTACAGTTAACAGTTATCATTTACATGATGTATATCAGTCCTCTCAGTAATTTCATATGTGTTTCAGAAAGTGTACTGCCCCATTTAAATGAGCAGAATTTGATAGCTGCCTCTTCCTTTGGATTCCATCCGTGTTGGAAGCAGCACAAGATTTCACAAATGATGTGCTAGCAGCTGTAAACAAGACCTCTTGTAATTTTTATAGTCACTTCCCAGTACATTTACTCAATGGTTTTTGTTGCTGATGATAAAAATCATTTCAAGCTCAACTGTGATATACAGGGGAGGGGGCTGTATGAAAAGTCCGAGAAATGGCACCACCGGCATATCGAGGTCATCTTTGGAAGGAACGCACACCAAGTTTCAGCCATATTGACCTATTTCTTTGTGTTTGCCATTTGTGTGAATCAAGGAAGTCGGGTGACTGTCAAAAAATGAATGAAAAAGAATTTTGTGTGGTGATTAAACATTACTTTATGAAAGGCTAAACGCCTCAGGAGACTAAAGAGAAGCTTGATCAAAATTACAGTGACTCTGCACCATAGATTAGAACAGTTTATAAGTGGTTTCAAAATTTTCAGAGTGGCCATATGGGCACAAGTGATGCTGAACATTCCGGACGCCCTGTGGAGGTTACGACTCCATAAAATCCGTGATATGGTAATGGATGACAGAAGAGTTACAGTGTGTGAGATTGCCAGTACTGTGGGCATTTCGAATGAACGGGTACATAATATTTTGCATAAACATTTGGACATGAGAATGCTATCCACAAAATGGGTTCCGCGATTGATCACGCTTCACCAAAAACAGAATCGTGTGAGGTGTTGCAAGGATGGTTTCCAGCTGTTCAGGAAGGATACGCAGGACTTAATGCATTGTTTTGTCACTGTGGATGAAACATGGATACATTACTACACTCCTGAGACCAAACAACAATCTAAACAATGGGTTACCGAGGGAGAATCTGCACCACAAAATTCAAAGATCATTCCTTTGGCCGGAAAGGTTATGGTGACTGTCTCATTCACCATCTGGAAAAGAGCAAAGCTATTACAGGTGAATATTATTCATCGTTATTGGACGATTTGAAAACCGAGCTGCAAGAAAAACGCCGGCGATTGGACTGCAAAAAAGTCCTTTTCTATCGTGACAATGCACCAACACACATCTCAGCAGTTGTGGTCACAAAATTAATGAAAATAGGATTCCAACTCGTTTCATGTCCCCCCTACTCTCCAGACTTGGCTCCTTCGGACCACTATTTGTCCCCCATTTTGAAGAAATTGCTGGTGGGACAAAGATTTTATTCAAATGAAGAGGTGATTGCAGCAACTAATAGCTATTTTGCAGACTTGGACAATTCCTATTATTTGGAAGGGATCAACAAATTAGAACAGCGTTGGACAAAGTGTATAAGTCTAAAAAGAGACTGTATCAAAAAATAAAAAAGGGTTACCCCAAACATGTAAGTAGTTTTTATTTTTGCACGGTCTTTTCAAACGTGCCTCATACATAATCACTATATAAAGCTAAAAATAATTTTCATATAGACTTTGCTCCAGTGTCTAGCATTCAGAATTGAGTTATTGATGTAAGTGAGCATGCGTAATTAAACCGTGAGTCACTCCACTGGTAGCCCAATGAGACTCCCTCACATTGGCATAGGTGGTAGAGCAAGTGCTGCGCCGTGTGCAAAGCCGACGTGCCAGGCCCTCGGCCCCTCTAATGTTTATGTGACAAATGTATACTTCACTGTTACACTGTGCCATAATGTACACCGTATTACTATGTCACTGAGTGTCTTAGTATGTTCCTTAATGTGGAAGTGGATTAAAAGTTGGTCAGTGGGAATCCTGATATTGTGTTTGTGGAACTTTACAGTAGTTATGTACTCTGGTGGGAAGATATTCAACAAGTTCCCATACAACACAAAGCAGCAAATTGGGCATCCAACAAATTCAAAAGAAAACTTAAATCATAACTTCTTAGCACTTCTTTCTACAGATTGTATGAATACCTAGATTCATTGAATGAACAATTCTGTTTGCTACTTTGTAGAAAGTAGGGTTTTTTTAGAAAGCTGTTAGACTAGTAGTAGCCTACGCTACTACATAAAGACAAGATATTGTTTAATGTTGTTACCAAAAATCACATAAACTTCGTGATCAACTTACTTTCAATTTTTATACTATAAGGCCACGTCCTGGCTGACCAACTCATCATTGCTCAGCCCATACTGCTAAGGATAGAAACCTGAAATTTGGTAGAGGGTGTTGATCTTGTACTGTAAGGCATCATTTAAGAAGGGTTTTTTTCAAAATTCGACCAGTGAGGGGGTAAAATAGAGGATGAAATTATTTTTGAAAATATGTCAGTATTAAGGAAGTTTTAAAGTTAGAATTACGAAAATTGGTATCAGGTTTCTTGTGGAGACTTAAGGGGAGACATGTTTCAGCTTGTCAAGCATTCAATCACTAAGGGTGTAAATTAGTGGGTGAAAGATTGTTTTGAAAATACGAAGACTGTTCAAAAAATTCTGGAATATTTGTAATTTCGTGCCAATGGTGTGCTGGAGCGAAAGGCAGTTGGCAGCCCTGCTCAAGCCTGTGTTTAATGTCTAACAGCTGGAAGTTTCATTGTTGTATGTCCGTTAGTTATTGTTTAGTGCTATATTGAGTAGTAGGTTGTGTGGCACAGTTTGTGAATTTCGAGATGACGGACT
This sequence comes from Schistocerca americana, assembly GCF_021461395.2. Taxonomy (NCBI): domain Eukaryota; kingdom Metazoa; phylum Arthropoda; class Insecta; order Orthoptera; family Acrididae; genus Schistocerca; species Schistocerca americana. The sequence goes on from NC_060128.1 coordinate 89,881,134, forward strand.
TAGAGCAGCAATGCGTCTGCATTAAATTTTGTGTGAAACTCAAGAAAATGAACTGTTCACACAGTTAGAAATGGCCAGATGGAAGTTAAAGTTGACTGTCGTACAGGAAGCCCTTTGGCGTCTACCGATGAAATCATGTCAGGAACATCAATGAAATTGTGTGTGCCAAGTGAAGACTGACTGTCTGAGAGATTGCGGAAGAATGTAACATTTCAGTCATCAAATCCTGTAACAGCATTTTGGAATGTATCGTGTTGCCACCAAGTTCATACCATGGCTCTTCAGTCAAGACCAGAAAGATCTTTGACTCATAACCTGTAAAGAGCTTTTGGCCTGAGCAGATGAGAACAAGATGTTCCTTAAAAGAATCAAAACTGGTGATGAGACGTGGTTCTACAGTTCAGACCAAGGTTCTCCAGGGTTGGGAAAGTTTCTTCAGGACCAAAAAAAAAGCTTGTCTGATCATATCAGGTCAAATGTCAAAGCCATGCTGATAGTTTTCTTTGACTTTGAAGGATTAGTTCATCATGAATTCGTGCCACAGCAACAAACAGTTAATCGATGGTACTATTGATGCCTGTGAGAAAGTGAGAGAAGGAAATGTCCTGAAATGGCTCTTGCATCACGATAATGCATCTGCACATTCATCCCTGTCCGTGTGTGACTACAGCACAGAAAATGAAATCATTGTGCTGCTTCATCCTCCTTACTCTCCAGATCTTGCGCCTGTAGACTTTTATTTCCAAAGTTGAAAACCCCATAGAAAAGAAGAAGATTTGAAAAAAAAAAACAAAAAAAAAAACCTTAAAGTCAGTGCCTCGTGCGATCCAACCAACAGGTGTACCAAGATTGCTTCCAGAATTGGAAATGTCATTAGGAGTGGTGTATCAATTGTGGAGCAGCGAATTTCGAAGGAGACTATGCACAATGAGTACAAGTATAAGAGTAAAAAAAAGTCTTGTGGACAAAGTTCCAGTCTCGCTTCCCACGCCAGGGTTCGATTCCCGGCGGGGTCGGAGATTTTCTCTGCCTCGTGATGACTGGGTGTTGTGTGATGTCCTTAGGTTAGTAAGGTTTAAATAGTTCTAAGTTCTAGGGGACTGATGACCATAGATGTTAAGTCCCATAGTGCTCAGAGCCATTTGAACCATTTTTTGAACAAAGTTCCAGAATATTTTGAACAGGCCTCTTAAACCAGTATTAAAAAAGTACTAAACCAATTTTAAAGCTACATCTAAGAAAACTGGCATTTGACTTCTCTGTTAGAAATCAGAAAAACATTTCAGTGTTTTTGGAAGTCCAAATCCTATGGGAGTGAAACAGCTGATGGAAGTTTTTATGGAAATATTTCATTATGACAACATTTTTTAAGCTAAATCTATGAAATCTTGTATTTGGCTTCTTTGTTAAAAATAAAAAAATACTTGCTTCACTGTTTTTGGAAATTAAATCCCTAAGAGGCTGAAAAAAGGGGCGAAATTTTTAAAGAAAATATCACTTTAGGTCTTTAAATATGTCTGCTTGTGTCTGTATGTGTGGATGGATATGTGCGTGTGTACGAGTGTATACCTGTCCTTTTTTCCCCCTAAGGTAAGTCTTTCCGCTCCCGGGATTGGAATGACTCCTTACCCTCTCCCTTAAAACCCACTTCCTTTCGTCTTCCCCTCTCCTTCCCTCTTTCCTGATGAGGCAACAGTTTGTTGCGAAAGCTTGAATTTTGTGTGTATGTTTGTGTTTGTTTGTGTGTGTATCGACCTGCCAGCGCTTTTGTTCGGTAAGTCACCTCATCTTTGTTTTTATATATAAATTTTTCCCACGTGGAATGTTTCCTTCCATTATATTGATATCACTTTATATTAAGAACCACATTTTGGTCAGAAGTACATTCGGAAAACACTATGCCTCTATGGCTTCAGTTAGCATGAAAAGTTATACGAAGTTGCAATTCGTGAACAACATAAAAATTCGATTGAAAAAAAAAAAAAAAAAGAAAACTTTGTAGACCTTACATCCTGTGCAACACTATTAAACAAATTGATAATGATCCATCGGAGTACTGCCAGTTCATAGTATCCAATGGGCCTGTTGGACTGTGTGAACTGTTCAATCAACAAATACGTTGGGAGACACTGAAAAATCACATTAGACAAATAGTTTTTCACAATATAGTCTCTTTTCTTACACAATTTTAAACAAAAACTGTGTACACAACAATGTACTGTTTCATTTCCTTCCTTGCAGTGGTTTAACCAGAATACAGCAAATATGTTTCAGATTATGAATTAAATACTACTAATGAGCATGAATCGTTCGAAAATTTGGAATTCTTTGCATTTGCAGATTAAAGGTATGTGAAATACTGTCACTGGAGCTACTATATTCACAGATCCAGCAGTTGGAGAAGTGTCTCTCATAACCTGCATATAAATCAACCCAACTGATTTACCTATCCATTTTAAGTGACTTCAGTACTCGATCAAGATTTCGTTTGCAATAACAATAAACAAGGCTGAAGGTCAGAGAATGGGAGGAAGAGGAGATGGACTGAGAGGGGAGGGAGGAAATGCACGTAAAGAGGGGGAAGGATAAGATGGGCTGAGAGGGGAGGGAGGAAATGCACGTAAAGAGGGGGAAGGATAAGATGGGCTGAGAGGAGGGAGTTGGTGAAGGACACAGAGAGGGGGGTGGAGGAGGCGGAGGACAGAGAGACAGAAGAGAAGGAGGTTAGGACATGTATCCGATTTCCATGCATATTTAGTAATTGCTAAGTGTTTTCAGGTTTGCTAGTGTGCTATAAATAGGACTTAGTGTTTACTCTTTGAAAAACACTGTTGTAATCAAGTAAATATTGACCTACTAACAGCTAAAAATTCCACTTTCAAATCTTCCTTTACAAAGAAAAACCCAGGAGAATTACCCCAACTTAATCCTCATACCAGTGAGAAGATAAATGAAATAAATATTAGTGTCAGTGGTGGTGAGAAGCAGCTGAAAGCATTAAAATTGAACAAATCTCCAGGACCCAGTGGAATCCCTGCCAGAGTCTGTACTGAATTTGCAGCTGAGTTAGCCCCTCTCTTAACTATAATCTATCATAGATTCCTCAAACAAAAAACTGTGCCCAGTTCTTGGAAAAAGGCACAGGTCACACCCGTCCACAAGAAAGGTAGCAGAAGTGAGCCACAAAACTATCGCCCAGTATCGTTGACTTTGATTTGTTGTAGAATGTTAGAACATATTCTGAGCTCATACTTAATGAGATATCTTGAACGAATGACCTCATCAACGCCAACCAGCATGGATTTTGAAAACATTGATCATGAGACGCTCAACTCACACTTTTCTCAAGTGGCATACCGAAAGCTTTGGCTCAAGGAAATCGGGTAGATGCTGGATTTCTTGATTTCTGAAAAGCATTTGGCTCAGTACCACACCTATGCTTATTGTCAAAAATATGATCATATGGAGTATGGAGTGAAATTTGTGACTGGACTAAGGACTTTTTGGTAAGGAGGATGCAACATGTTATCTTTGATGTAGGGTCATCATCAGATGTACAAGTAACTTCAGGTGTGCCAAAGGGAAGTATGTTGGGACACTTGCTGTTCATGTTGTATATCAACAACTTTGCAGACAATACTAATAGTACATTCAGGCTTTTTATGCATTATACAGCTATCTATTATGAAGTACTATCTAATAGAAGCTGCATAAATATTCAGTCAGATCACGATAAGATTTCAAAGTGGTGCAGATGTAAAACCTTGCACTTCACAAAATGAAAAAATGTAGTACCCCTATGACTATATCAACAAGTCACTATTGGAATCAACCAACTCATAGAAATGCATGAGTATAACACTTTGTAGGGGTTTTCAGCCCAAATGTGAATGAATGTTTGTGAACTGTGACTGTGTGGGATAATTATTTATTTCAAGTTTCTGCTACCAGTCACTTTTTATTTTATGCTTAATCTAATGTAATGCAACGTGTTTTGAACATGTTCTGTTCATCTTCAGGCATTTATATATACATACATACATATAGATAAATGTTACTTAAAAATGAAAAGTCTTAAACTAGATCAATCTAGAACTCTTTGTCCATTGTTTTTTACTGTAGGTGCTGGTGTGGCATTTGGGGGGAATGAGGGGGGGGGGGCAGTGTATGGCTAGAAATCGAAATCAGTTATGTCTTCTGCTGGAAGAAAACCTGCGGAAGTTTCGTTATTCATTGCCACGTTACATGCAATAGTTTGGAGCCCTCTGACACCAGAGGGTTGCAACTTACATCTGTGAAGCAGCAAAGTCGACTGAGTAATATGCATGACATGTGATACCTCAATTGATACTGAGAACAGAATAAAAAATTTCGAGACGTTACTTTCCAGCACGCCCTCATAGTTAACATATGTAATTTGTTCCTGGTTCACTGGAGTTCATTCTTCGTACAAGGCTGAGTAGCTCAAGCGCGCAATTATAGTACACTATGTGATCAAAAGGATCCGGGCACCCCGCAAAACGTACATTCTTCATATTAGGTGCAATGTGCTGCCACCTACTGCCAAGTATTCCGCATGAGCGATCTCAGTAGTCATTAGACATCGTAAGAGACCAGAATGGAGTGCTCTGCAGAACTCACGGACTTCGAACGTGGTCAGGTGATTGGGAGTCACTTGTGTCATACGCCTGTACGTGACATTTCCATATCTAAACATCTCTAGGTCCACTGTGTCTGATGCGATAGTGAAGTGGAAAGATGAAGGGAGACTTACAGCACAAAAGCGTACAGGCTGGCCTCGTCTGTTGACTGACAGAGACCGCCGACAGATGAAGAGGGTCGTAATGTGTAATAGGCAGACATCTATCCACACCATCACACAGAAATTCCAAACTGCATCAGGATTCACTGCAAGTACTGTGACAGTTAAGTGGGAGGTGAGAAAACTTGGATTTCATGGTCGAGCGGCTGCTCATAAGCCACACATTACGCCGGTAAATGCCTAACGACACCTCGCTTGGTTTTAAGTAGCTTAAATATGGACGATTGAACAGTGGAAATATGTTGTGTGGAGTGATGAATCACAGTACACAATGTCGCGAATCGATGGCAGGGTGTGGGTATGGCGAATGCCTGGTGAACATCATCTGCCTCCATGTGTAGTGCCAACAGTAAAATTCGGAGGCGGTGGTGTAATGGTGTGGTCGTGTTTTTCATGGAGGGGGCTTGCACCTCTTGTTGTTTTGCATGGCATTACCACAGCACAGGCCTACATTGATGTTTTAAGCACCATCTTTCTTCCCACTGTTGATGAGCAATTCGGGGATGGCGATTGCATCTTTCAACACGATCGAGTACCTTTTCATAATGCACGGCCTGTGGCAGAGTGGTCACACGATAATAACATCCCTGTATTGGACTGGCCTGCACAGAGTCATTACTTGAATCCTATAGAACGCCTTTGAGATGTTTTGGAACGCCGACTTCACGCCAGGCCTTACTGACCGACATCGATACCTCTCCTCAGTGCAGCTCTCCGTGAAGAATGGGTTGTCATTCCCCAAGGAACCTTCCAGCACCTGATTGAACGTATGCCTGTGAGAGTGGAAGCTGTCATCAAGGCTAAGTGTGGGCTGTCACCATATTGAATTCCAGCATTACCGATAGAGGACGCCACGAACTTGTAAGTCATTTTCAGCCAGGTGTCCTGATACGCTTCATCACATAGTGTAGTTTGGATGACTGACACCTAGTTGGGATGACGACTATGGCTGCATACTCATAGATGTCGGGCCTGTCTTAACCTTGTTTACATTACAGGAACTCTTACCTCATTTACAGCACTTCCCACCTCTATGAGTAACCGTGTTAGCCATTACTAGTAGCTTTGTACTCTGAGTTTTCTGTTACTGTGTGTATTGCACATTGATCGTTGTTATTTCAAATTTTGAAATGAGTGAAGAGAGTACTCCAAACCTATCAGTATAAAAGAGTACAATTCACATGACCCGAAAACGCGTCGGCCATCACTCTCACTTTATAGGGCGAAGAGAGGCATAAGAGACCTTACTCCTCCACACTGCTGCTCTCCTGGTTTTTACTTTTTTATGACTTCGTTTGCCCATTTTTTTGCCATGATAAGTTAACCATTTGGGAGGTGGCTGTCCAAGTGGCAGGAGACATGCCATGTTGCTGTATTGAGATACATGTCCAGTAGCAAGGAACTTCCGCAAGTAACTGCTGCAAGTACTTGGTGAGATGCTTACATTAGAACAAAAACTGGCCCAAGTTTATTTCTGATAGCTGCTTGAGCAAGTTAATTTCAAGAACTTGCTGCAAGTACTTGCAGAAGTGTTCTGACTACAGTTGGCGTCGTGAGACCGTCAAGTTGTAGTTTGCAGCAGACTACAGCATCCACCACCATTAGTGAACTGTTGTTTCGAAAGAAAAAGTGGATGAAAAACAACCATTTAAAACAAAAAGAATTGTTTGGGTGTAGAAATGGATGCTGAGGCATACATGTATAAGGTTTCAAGAAACACAATTGAATGATGTAAAATCACAAGACTTCTTAGTTTAAAAACTTTCTGAGGATGTTGCATGGAAATTTTGAACAAGTCTTGTCAACTGTAGAATCAAACATTCGAAAACCAGATACAAAAATGCTGCAAGCTATATCAGCAAGAGAGACAAACTTTATTAAGATTATACGTCTTTATTCTTCATGTCTACATATTTATTTCTCGACGTAGTTCTCCCACCAAGACACCAAAGTATTTATGCCATCACTATAGACCAGGGATTTCCAACAAAATTGTCTCGAGGACCTCCTCATCGAGCATGATTGGTACCTTGTCATATCACAGTATCAAGTAACTAAAAAAGCCAAATTAAGAGTCCTTTGATCCTTTTCTGTTTTTGGTACTTAGAAAAAACACTGAATATTCATTACTGAAAAAATATTGAGCTTAAAACTTTTTCAATTTAGCCATCATTGTTATTGTTAATTTTTTGATTATTGCTCGAAATCGTTGTCTTCAAATCTGCGTGTTTAGTATAACAAATGCATTATCTTCCTCTTCATCTGTAGGCCTTTCTCGTTTTAACGAACCACTTTTTAACCAACCGTCTATTTTTAACTACGCGAACTGTAGTTTCCCCAAAAAACAACGTTTTACAAACACTACTGTTTTAATACAGAATATTGAATATGTCTGTGAAAGCACTGGAAATAAATTAACAATGGCTGATTGTCGTCTGAAATGCGAGTTTCGGTGTAAAGTGACTGTCAGTTGTCGGCTGCAAAGAGGCAGCAGGCGCACTCTAACGGCATACAGCAGAACTATTTGCCTCTATCTAATTCTAATTTTGCGCTAGAATGTGCTAGTGTCAGTTGGCTCTAGGAAGACGCTACACGCAGAAGTTAGGGTTCGCTAAAGCTCTGCTCATGCAGGAAGCGTCCAGACCAAAAAATCTGTTATCATACGAAATATATGTAATATATTTTTTATTCTAATAGCATCTAGCAGAACTCTCTGGCATAGCTCGTGGACCCCTGGGGGTCTGCAGACCACCTTTTGGGAACCACTGCTATAGACTCTTTGAGTTTCTTGACGGATCTAAAACTTCATCTCTGCTTGCACTGCGTCGTCACTATGAAAGTGAAGTCCAAGAAGGTGTTCTCACTTTTGGAAACAACTGAAAATCGTATGGGTCCAAGTTGGAACTGTATGCAGGATGATTAATGACAAGAAAAGCAAAGCATTGGATTGTTGCAGACATCGCAGTACTCATGTGTAATCTGACATTGCTATGTTGAAGGAGAGGGTGCTCCATATGTGGATGAACTCTTTGGTTAGAAACTCGATTACTGTTGCGTTACACTCCACCAAGCTACACACTAAAATCCAGAGCCTCTACGTCCTGCGTCAACAAAACAGGAAGTTCAGCCCAGTAATACCCATGACATGACTCAACCGATACTGAGAACAGAATAAAAATTTCTGAGGCATTACTTCAGCACCCCTTTGTATTTATTATCCATAGCTATACATTATTTAACTGAATTATTTTATTATTTTGAGGCGATATTTTCCACTCACTAATGTATGTTTTCCAAGACTTGCTGTGTACAATCTCCCGAATTGTTATGGACTGCTGTGTAGCTCTATTTTAATGTTTGAAAAGAGAATATTTGAAGATTAGTATTTTGAGGTTTCATAACTCACTCGAGTAATTCAGTTATATAGAAAATTTACAAAACAATTATCTTGTGAATGATGCACTTCGGCAGTATCAGAGGAAATAATTTCCTTAGATGGTGTCCACATGAAATTTGTTGACATCCATGAAAAGCCACGCGGGGTAGCCGCGGCGTCTAGGGTGCCTTGCCACAGTTTACGCAGCTGTCCCCATTGGAGGTTACAGTCCTCCCTTGGGCATGTGTGTGTGTTGTCTTTAGCGTAAGTCTGCGAGGTGCCGGGACTAGCAGTGTATTTAACACTAAATTCTTCTAGAATCTTCATACGGAAATGATGCTCTAAGGCGCCCCCCCCCCCCCCCCCCCTTTTCTAACTCTGACTTTTGCTGTGCACATGGATTAAGAAGAAACGTGGACTGATTGTAATCGACCCTGCAAATGGAGTAGAAAAGAGTTTGACATCTACAATAATTTAATTTGATAGAAATTAATTTGATAAAGGAAAGTTTCATTAACGTAGTGAGAAATGAAAGGGTTGCTCTACCAATCAACAGAATGAAAGTTCTGTCCAAAATAACAATTTGATTTATTATGACCAAACTCAAAATAATAAACAAAACACATGAAACATGTACAATACGTCAAACTGGATACTCAAATAAATGCTGTGAAGGTGAAGTTGTCCATAAACTAGATTGTGACATTTATGACCAAGTGGTATGTGGAGCCAATTCTTGCAACTCAAATCTTAAGAGAAACACCCAGCCAACCCAACATTAATTGCTGGTACAGTAGTGAGAACTCAGACAATGAACACCCAAGACGGAACCACGTTAGAAAAGACGGGAACAGGCGCGCTCTGCTGAGCTCTGATTGTCACCTAGTAAAATTCCCTGATTTGCTGGTGCTGCGGACGTACATTACCAAGCTGTCTTCTTAACTGAAAGGACACGATCTGGCATATTGGAGGCGATGGCTGGTTGCTTCGACATCTCGTCGTGGTGATGATAATGTCGCGATTATAGCCCGAAACAAATTATCCTGGCCTGGTTGTTCCAGACTAAAGACTTCCTAGCAACATGAATGCGCCTCTGAGGGAGAAGGAGAAGGCTCACTACACAATCACTGACGGTACAGTGATTGATTTTAACAAGCGAAGTCACACACAAACTCCGATATAGTCAACTTTAGCCAAAACTGCTCAAAGTGGACAACATAGGCCGCTTGTACGCAGAACGCTCGATTGCCAACTGTACTCGGAAAGTTAGGTTGAAGTCGAAACTTCAGCAACTCCGTCAAACAGGTACAATTAAATGAAAGTATATTAGACACTCAGCGGAAGGCAAGCTGTCCAGACCAGCGAGAGCTCAGTCTTGTAACCTACTCCGACCAAAAGGCGAGAGCCAAACATACCAAGAGCACCCATACAAGCCGAACACAGAACATTACCGCCCCCACCACAGTGGCCGTGGTTAAACGTGCCAATCAGCAACTCGAAAACCGGTGGAAAATTTCACTCTATTGCCGAAGCACTACTATTCCACCAATGGAGATACTTAGCGCCAATTTCTGCGCCGATTTTGCTACGTCACGGAGCTACCCCCTGGGCAAGCCAATCATAGTTATGATTTTGCAGAAAACGCGGGAATTTGCCCGCCGAGACTGCCTGGGAACACAAGTCGTTCCCACGCCTCGCTGGAAGGCCATCAGAATGTGTTTTGACTAAGTTTCTGCGAAGTAACGGAATCTCTAGTCCCAGCCGCTCCATCAGGCCCCTGTGGGCATGTTGCCCTCGCTCTTATGACAATGTCGGCGTCTGTAAAGCATCCATTCGACTCCCTCACACCCGTCGGCATAACCCTCTCAACATCAGCAGAACCCGCCCGTCACCGGACAACCTGGGTGACGAGAGATGCTGCGTGGGAAGTCCGCATGCGAAGGAATAGCAACTTTTCACTGCATGAAATTAGAGAGGAAAATATTCGTATGTTCTGACTTCTCAATACTAGCCTTGTAATGACCATACTCGGCTATACTTCCCCAAATCGAATTACTCAGAGTAAGATATAAATATGAGAGGTGGCAAGTCACTGTGAGTGTCGTAAAGGCATACCACCTCTCAAGTTAGTTTAAGTTAGATTAAGTAGTGTGTGAGCCTAGGGACCGATGACCTCAGCAGTTTGGTCCCATAGGGACCACAAATTTCCAATTTTTCCACGAAGCAGTTATAGCCACGTCCTCTACAGAAACTTACAGTATTGCCATTGTATCATCCTTTTTTGCTTAATTTTATTTTTTGAGTTGACAGTCGCAATAATGAATGTAGCTCTGATGTAACGTAATCCCCAGACACGTGATACTGATATATAAGTTTGTGCATTGCTTCAGTTCTCCTGTTAAGAATAGCATCCATATTTCCCTTGCTTAGTTTCTTTCTTTTCACGGTAGTTTTTGTTTCTTCTGTATCGCTGAGTGTGTTTTCCTGAATACAATTTGTCTTACACTCATTTTCCTACTTGGTGTTTTCTGATTCTAAAGAAAATGGTGCAATTTAGTATTTACCTTCAAAGAGATAATTTTCATGTATAATTTTGCTTTCTGTAATCTCAGGAACTTTCAAAACAAAAAGAATTTTTACAAATCACCAACAGTTTTGAAAATCGGTAGGTTTTCCCAAACTGTATTGGTTCTTCAGGTGGAAAACATGTAGCTGTACAGGATCCCAAGAATGAAGGCAGTATGTGCTTTAATTGTAGAGTATTGTGCTTTTAGCACTAATTGGATCTGACTACTGAGTTGCAAATTTCGATGTAGGCACTAATGGCAGAATATATGATTGTAGGGTTCTCAATAGTTGACTGGGTAGAATTGTTGGGAAATGGTTCAAATGGCCCTGAGCACTATGGGACTTAACATCTGAGGTCATCAGTCCCCAAGAACTTAGAACTACTTAAACCTAACCTAAGAACATGACACACATCCATGCCTGAGGCAGGATTCGAACCTGCGACCGTAGCGGTCGCGCAGTTCCAGACTGAAGCGCCTAGAACCGCTCGGCCACACCGACTGGCGGTGTTGGGAAACCATACATCATTGCTGCTGATGATGCATTTGCTCTACAAAAATATATTATGAAGCTACGCCATTTTAGAGATCAACCAATACAAAATCGAGTATTCTAAATGCTTCACAAATTTTTTGTGCTCATACGGACACGTTTTTGAGTATTACTGACACAAATTCGTCTAAACCTAGAAAAATCGAGGCAAATTATGAAAGCGACTTGAGGCATTCACAATTTTTAGTAACAGAGAGGAGTTACAATTCCATTTATGCCCCACTTGACAAATTTGATTTCAAGATTTACAAACTGAAGGAAAATGGTTCAGAGACAAATACACCATTGGAACCCATATACAGGGTGTTTCAAAAATGACCGGTGTATTTGAAACGGCAATAAAAACTAAACGAGCAGCGATAGAAATACACCGTTTGTTGCAATATGCTTGGGACAACAGTACATTTTCAGGCGGACAAACTTTCGAAATTACAGTAGTTACAATTTTCAACAACAGATGGCGCTGCAAGTGATGTGAAAGATATAGAAGATAACGCAGTCTGTGGGTGCGCCATTCTGTACGTCGTCTTTCTGCTGTAAGCGTGTGCTGTTCACAACGTGCAAGTGTGCTGTAGACAACATGGTTTATTCCTTAGAACAGAGGATTTTTCTGGTGTTGGAATTCCACCGCCTAGAACACAGTGCTGTTGCAACAAGACGAAGTTTTCAACGGAGGTTTAATGTAACCAAAGGACCGAAAAGCGATACAATAAAGGAACTGTTTGAAAAATTTCAACGGACTGGGAGCGTGACGGATGAACGTGCTGCAAAGGTAGGGCGACCGCGTACGGCAACCACAGAGGCCAACGCGCAGCTAGTGCAGCAGGTGATCCAACAGCGGCCTCGGGTTTCCGTTCGCCGTGTTGCAGCTGCGGTCCAAATGACGCCAACGTCCACGTATCGTCTCATGCACCAGAGTTTACACGTCTATCCATACAAAATTCAAACGCGGCAACCCCTCAGCGCCGCTACCATTGCTGCACAAGAGACATTCGCTAACAATATAGTGCACAGGATTGATGACGGCGATATGCATGTGGGCAGCATTTGGTTTACTGACGAAGCTTATTTTTACCTGGACGGCTTCGTCAATAAACAGAACTGGCGCATATGGGGAACCGAAAAGCCCCATGTTGCAGTCCCATCGTCCCTGCATCCTCAAAAAGTACTGGTCTGGGCTGCCATTTCTTCCAAAGGAATCATTGGCCCATTTTTCAGATCCGAAACGATTACTGCATCACGCTATCTGGACATTCTTCGTGAATTTGTGGTGGTACAAACTGCCTTAGACGACACTGCGAACACCTCGTGGTTTATGCAAGATGGTGCCCGGCCACATCGCACGGCCGACGTCTTTAATTTCCTGAATGAATATTTCGATGATCGTGTGATTGCTTTGGGCTATCCGAAACATACAGGAGGCGGCGTGGATTGGCCTCCCTATTCGCCAGACATGAACCCCTGTGACTTCTTTCTGTGGGGACACTTGAAAGACCAGGTGTACCGCCAGAATCCAGAAAAATTGAACAGCTGAAGCAGTACATCTCATCTGCATGTGAAGCCATTCCGCCAGACACGTTGTCAAAGGTTTCGGGTAATTTCATTCAGAGACTACGCCATATTATTGCTACGCATGGTGGATATGTGGAAAATATCGTACTATAGAGTTTCCCAGACCGCAGCGCCATCTGTTGTTGACAACTGTAACTACTGTAATTTCGAAAGTTTGTCTGCCTGAAAATGTACTGTTGTCCCAAGCATATTGCAACAAACGGTGTATTTCTATCGCTGCTCGTTTAGTTTTTATTACCGTTTCAAATATACCGGTCATTTTTGAAACACCCTGTACGTACATAATTGGCCACAGTCAGACAACAAGGGCGAAATGAATTTACAGATTACTATGTTTCCTTTGGTGTGAAGGAACAGAATATAGATTTCATGGATCTATATGCTTTTGTACAAATTATCTGCAATTTCTCCAGGTTTTCTTTATTTCAGTTTATTCACTTCTGGGCCGTATTGTGTCCAGGCACTGCGAAATTTGTTTACATATCTCCGCCTGTGTAGTTTCAAACCCTGGTGTAATAATTTCCCACGCTTTCTGGTTTTTAATCTTATTTTTGAAATCCACGTAGCCTGTTGTGTGTCCCATAATACAGGAAAGCACTCGACTCTCTGAATTAACCACTACCTTTTCTCACTGGCCCCCACGAATTTCAACAGTGACAACTCGTACTGTGCACACGAAAATTCTGCTCGTTTTGCAAAACCTTTCTCCAGCCAGAGTGGCCGAGCGGTTCTAGGCGCTACAGTCTAAAACCGCGTGACCGCTACGGTCGCAGGTTCGAATCCTGCCTCGGGCATGGATGTGTGTGATGTCCTTAGGTCAGTTAGGTTTAAGTAGTTCTAAGTTCTAGGGGACTGATGACCTCAGTAGTTAAGTCCCATAGTGCTCAGAGCCATTTGAACCATTTTCCAAAACTTTCTAGCAGGTTGAGCAACTGGCACATTTGGCAAGTAACTGCGGCAAGCTTCGACGAATGCCCCTAAGGATCCGTCTGCACGAAACGATCTGTTTGCTCAAATTTTTGCTCACATCAAATGGTTCAAATGGCTCTGAGCACTATGGGACTCAACATCTTAGGTCATAAGTCCCCTAGAACTTAGAACTACTGAAGCCTAACTAACCTAAGGACATCACACACACCCATGCCCGAGGCAGGATTCGAACCTGCGACCATAGCAGTCCCGCGGTTCCGGACTGCAGTGCCAGAACCGCTAGATCACCGCGGCCGGCTTGCTCACATCAGATCTTTGTGTGTGTACAGAAGATCTGCACAGATATTAGATGTGAGCAAACCTGCAAGTTGGAGTTTGAGGTTTGAGTGAAATTGCTCAAACCTGTGCGTGCGAATCACAAATGACCAGTCAAGCTGGAGTGTGTGGACAGGGGATCGCTACAAATTTGGCGCTAAAACATGTTTAAATCGGCTGTTTGTTCAGTCAAATGTGTCTCGTCAATTACTATGTTTATATGCGCTCCCGGAACCGAATTTCCCAAACCGATATTTTTTAACCAATACCGCTTCTGGTTCGTCACTCCAAAATCGTTTCTGGAAATCCGATTCTAGTTGCCGGTTTTCCACTTCCACAATCGATTTTCGCTCCCATGTATACGCAGAACCGTTACTGGAACGTGCTTGGGCTGTCAGGTTACGTTTTGTTTTCAAGATATTCGACTATTAATGACGGAGTGGCTTACTGTGCAATGAAAAAAATTTTAGACTGGTTATGAAGCTGTCTACATATAATACTCAAGTGAAGAGATACTGCGACTGTGCTCTCTAAATCAGACACTAGAACAGCTTCCAATCCATATGTGGCATACAGCAAAGCAGTGCTTAACAGTATTGGTTAAAAACAGTCTTGGTTGCAATTTTAGTTTTTTATTTTTCAACTACACGTTTCGCCTTCTTTAGGCATCTTCAGGTTATCTTAATTTGGTATTTCTTAGAAGGATCCTTTAGTCAGTGTTGCCAAAGGGCATCGTCAAATACATCGGGCCAACATCGCCTTCGTTAAAATCAGTAAAAACTTATTTATTGCTTTATGAATGTATGATTTCGCCCTATGTATGTTTAAATCAATTCGTGTTTATTGTAAGTCTGAAGATGATCTGATAAAAAGAACGAAACCGGTCACCATTAAATATGTTAACTGATCAAGACTGCTTCCAGTTTATTTAAATAACGAAAACACTTCTTTTTTTGTTTTTGTCAAAAGATGATTTTTCGTCCACCATATTGGAATAGCCATTTTGAATTTTGAAAACCTAAATTCAGATTTGTGTTCAGCGACATCAAAAACTTATAATAACATTCAGATTTTATGCAAATTGAATTGGTAATACATATAAAAGTTTTCTCTAAACTTGAAACAAGATTTTTCCCTGAAACGATTCTTGCAAACTTCAGTTCAACCTATTAACTCCTACCTTCGACCTCCTAAAAGTAAACACTTTTTGTTGGAGCTTATGTATATAATATATGAAATTTGTTAATATTAACTATTTTTTGTAAGGCAATAAGGAGTGGAAAAAACAAAATCAAACTCAAAATTCTAGTTAGCATCATGTCGCGAAATTTAAGGTTATTTCATTGTGGTGAGTTGTAAGTCCCCATAAATTTAACGTAGTATCGGGTGATGTTATCCACTTTTGGTTTCAGATAACTTTTGAGTCGCTACACAGCCTGAAGTCAGTGTACGTCGAACTTGTAGGCCCTTGATCAAACCATAATAACAGGCGCCATTTTTTTTTAGTATTAAAAATCTAAAATAAAATTCATAGAATGATCAATCGTAATCTCCAAGCAGATTTTTTTGTATGTCTTTTAATTGACTAAAAAAAAAATCCAAAGTTTGCCTTTTTTTCATTTAAAGGAGAACCTGACGTTTAACAGTCACTGTGTAAATCATTTTAATCTGTCTTTCCGTTTCTCGGCCCTCCCCCACCCTTTTTTCCGAAATATGTGGGCGAGCAGTAGATTGGAAATTGTGGCGTGCGAATGTATCACGTTTGCAACGATTTGTTGCATGCACGGACGTTTGGGCAGATATCTGTACAGACAGATCGTTGCGTGTGAACAGAGTTTCTGAGGCATGAGTCGTTGAGTGCGGTACAACTGGCGTTCAGCTGAAACCGGTCGATTTACGAGGTGCATTCAAGTTCTAAGGCCTCCGAGTTTTTTTCTAATTAACTACTCACCCGAAATCGATGAAACTGGCGTTACTTCTCGACGTAATCGCCCTGCAGACGTACACATTTTTCACAACGCTGACGCCATGATTCCATGGCAGCAGCGAAGGCTACTTTAGGAGTCTGTTTTGACCACTGGAAAATTGCTGAGGCAATAGCAGCACGGCTGGTGAATGTGCGGCCACGGAAAGTGTCTTTCGTTGTTGGAAAAAGCCAAAAGTTACTAGGAGCCAGGTCAGGTGAGCAGGGAGCATGAGGAATCACTTCAAACTTGTTATCACGAAGAAACTGTTGCGTAACATTAGATCGATGTTTGGGTGCGTTGTCTTGGTGAAACAGCACACGCGCAGCCCTTCCCGGACGTTTTTGTTGCAGTGCAGGAAGGACTTTAGTTCTTCAAAACATTTTCGTAGGATGCACCTGTTACCGTAGTGCCCTTTGGAACGCAATGGGTAAGGATTACGCCCTCGCTGTCCCAGAACATGGACACCGTCATTTTTTCAGCACTGGCGGTTACCCGAAATTTTTTTGGTGGTGGTGAATCTGTGTGCTTCCATTGAGCTGACTGGCGCTTTGTTTCTGGATTGAAAAATGGCATCCACGTCTCATCCATTGTCACAACCGACGAAAAGAAAGTTCCATCCATGCTGTCATTGCGCATCAACATTGCTTGGCAACATGCCACACGGGCAGCCGTGTGGTCGTCCATCAGCATTCGTGGCACCCACCTGGATGACACTTTTCGCATTTTCAGGTCGTCATGCAGGATTGTGTGCACAGAACCTACAGAAATGCCAACTCTGGAGGCGATCTGTTCAACAGTCATTCGGCGATCCCCCAAAACAATTCTCTCCACTTTCTCGATCGTGTTGTCAGACCGGCTTGTGCGAGCCTAAGGTTGTTTCGGTTTGTTGTCACATGATGTTCTGCCTTCATTAAACTGTCGCACCCACGAACGCACTTTCGACACATCCATAACTCTATCACCACATGCCTCCTTCGACTGTCGATGAATTTCAATTGGTTTCACACCACGCAAATTCAGAAAACGAATGATTGCACGCTGTTAAAGTAAGGAAAACGTCGCCATTTTAAGTATTTAAAACAGTTCTCATTCTCGTCGCTGGCGGTAAAATTCCATCTGCCGTACGGTGCTGTCATCTCTGGGACGTATTGACAAAGAACGCGGTCTCATTTTAAAACAATGCGCATGTTTCTATCTCTTTCCAGTCCGGAGAAAAAAATCAGAGGCCTTAGAACTTGAATGCGCCTCGTAGTTGCGGTGACAGACTGATCTGTAGCGTAGCCCAAGGTCTAGGTGAGATCGTAAGGCCTGGTCCATACGCAACGATCTGTCTGCGCAGACATCGGCGCAGATGTCTGTACATGCAAAAGATCGCTGCAATTGTGGTGTGTTCACACGACACAATCCCCAATCTACTACTCGCCCGCCATCTGTCGGTCTAGAAAAGAAATATCAATGGCAAGCGACTACGCTCCCCGTAAACGTCAAAAATTTAATTCAGTTATTTTGAAATATAGAAATGGAGGAAGTTCTGTTGTGGTCTGTGTTCGCAATTTGTGTTGCGAGAAACATTCAGACCAACCGTAGGAAACAGAGAAAGCGGTCAAAATGGTATAGACAGTGGCTGCTAAAGCTAAAGCAGTTTTCTCACGTAAATTTACTGCCAGAGTTGCAGGGCGAACCTAATACATGGACAAGTATATTCATGTTTCTTTTTATAACAGCATTGAATTTTCTATTATGTTTGCACACAAATATATTCTTTTGAATAAACTTTTGATAAACGTATGTGAAATATATTGTTTTACATTTCGTCGTGTTCCATTTCCTCGCACATTGACATTCCAATTTCATCTTCAGTTGTACTCCTGCTTGGTCTTGGCGTTTCTTGATCACTAAGAAAGCCAAGCAGATCAAAATACCATAACGTTGGCTGGTATACTTGATTTACTCTGAACTTTAGATAACTCTTTTCGATAAACAGTTCGCAAGTATACAAGATGGCGGCTCGTATAGAAGTTTTAGTAAGTGGCTCCGTGAAAAACATGTATACTGCCGATATAAAGTGCATCTTATGCAGTGAAAGACTTTTTAATGGTTTCAGACTATGTTCAGCGAGTCAAAAATGGATTCATTCAAAATGCATCTCGAGTTCTGCCGCGGTAAGCGCAAAATGTGACTGTGGTGTAATTGGCTGTTGTTTGCGATCGATGTGCTTATCAAAACAAGATACTGTGCGAGAAGAAAACGTTGTTTCCACATTAGAACAGGATTTATTGTACGCTAAAGAGTATATACATAATTTGGAAACAGTGATTAGTGATCTCAAACAAAAACAAAAAGTGGAAAACGAGCCTTTTCTTAGGCCTAAAATAAACAGGCGTGTGAAACAAAGTGGAAATCGTTTCGAACTAAAAACAAGGAATAAATATGAGCTGCTAGACACGTATGAAGAGACGAACAACCAGGGACATAAGAGAAATGAATACACGTCTCTAGGGCATACTCTGAAGAGTGAAGAAAACACTAAATTTTCGCAAAATGGTTCACGAAGTGAGAGTAAGGGCGATGTTTACATTTTTTCAGCTAGCCACGGAAGAGGCTTAGCAGGTAAAATGGCCACTATGCAAAATAAACGAAAAGTAAGTGGAACCACCAAGCCTGGGGCTCCTCTACGAGAAGTGCTAAAAAACTGTGAAACATCAGTAACAAAAGGTTCGAAATGTGTCATTATTGGAGGAGGTAACGACGTTTATAGAAACGAAAGTGTCAATGCAACAAGGGCTCTACGTGAAACCTTAGGGAAAATTACACATTCAGATGTATATGTTGTAAGCATTCCACAAAGACACGACTTGATGGAAGCTTCATGCGTAAATAAAGAAATTATTCGAACAAATAGAAAATTTAGAAAGATCTGTAGCAGTTTCGCCAATGTAACATTTATTGATGCAACAAGCTCTCAGAGAGATCATTTTACAAAGCATGGGTTGCACAGAAACAATTTTGGTAAAACAATTCTGTGCAAAGAAATATTAGAAAAAATTGACAAACCACAAGAACAGATACATCCACCCATAACACTGCCAGTGAAGGAAGAAAAGGAAGAGTCACCACTTTGCCCTATAAAGGAAAAATCAGTGTTATTACCAGCAGAAGAACCAGTGTTGTCACCTCCAGAAGAAGAAGTTGTGACACCACCAGGCTGAAGAAGAAGCACCACCTTCAGAGATCCTGCAGCCAAGATATGGGAGAGGAGAGAGAAGAAAGAAACAGCTAAAGGACCAGGATTTTGTATACAATGAAGCCAGCAGCAGCCGACCAATTCACAAGAGGCAACCACCTGCGAGAAGTCAGGATTTTTGTTGGCCCCAGATCAGCAACAGCACACCATAACAGACATGGGGATCAACAATCTGACAAGCACACCACTCATAGGTAATGTAAAAAATATAAACTGTGATTCAAAGTCAAACTGTATCCAGATAAACAAAAAGGGAGATAATATGCTGACATTACTTCAAGTTAATATTTGTTGTATTAGAAATAAGATGTTAGAATTGGAACATTTCTGTAAGATTAAGAATGTTGATGTAATATGTGTATGTGAGCATTGGTTAGTTGCAAATGAGGTAGATATGTTTGTACCTCAAGGATACGTCACTGCAGACATAATGTGCAGAAAGCAGAGGCGAAATGGTGGGGCTGGGATCTTTATCAGAGATAATTTCAACTTTACAAAAATAGATGTATCATCTTACTGTACAGAGTTAGATGCAGAATTTAGTTGTATAAAAATGACTGATGAAAATCTAATAATTGTAAGCCTATACAGATCTCCCAATGGCAACATTGATACATTTTTTGAAAGATTTGAACTACTGGTTAGAAAAATACTAATGCATAAAACAAAGATTGCCATATGTGGTGATCTTAATATAGAAATGGTAAACACAAGTAATGAGCCCTCAAGAACTTTTCTTAATTTATTAAGGTCCCTTAATCTGTACTGTACCATCCAGTGTCCAACACGTAAAAATTCATGCATAGACAATATTATTGTGAATTTTCCCCGTGGCAGCTACACTGTTAGCCTTGCAAATGGGTGCTTTGCAGACCACGACCCATTGCTTCTCAATCTCTTTAGTAAGCAACCAAATTCCACTAGTGTGCACAATATGACATGGGTAAGAAGACAAAAAGAAGAATACATTATGTCATTTATTCGTATACTAGAGGATGCAAGTTGGGACTTTGTCTATAAGTGTTCATCTGAGAAGTCTGATGTTGAAACTACCTTTGAAAACTTCCCTAAAAATTATACAGAATTATGGTATTCATGCTCACCACTAATTAAAACCAACTCTTCTGGAACATATAAAAATAGAAAGCTGGAATGGTACACAGACGAACTGGTCCAGATAAGAAAAAACATGCTCGTACTATACACAGCATATAAAAATGCATGTAAACAAAGATCAGAGCAGGAGGGCACCTTTTATGCAGCATACCAAAAATGTAAAAAATTCTACAAACTTAAGCTGATACAGACAAAAAAGGCTGCTTATGAAGGGTACATAGAAGGTGCAGCAAACAAGTGGAAGGCAGCATGGCAGATTGTAGCACAAGAAAATCCCACACGTCACACACATGAAACTCAGCTCACTCCAACGGAACTAAATGACTACTTCATTAGCTCAATTAAAGAAATTGAAAGTAAGATAGAAAAAACAGATACATCTGCAAGCGATTTACTTAATGCCCTTCTACCAGTAGATCATGTCTTTAACTGGTATAGTATCACACCTGCTCAGATTAAAAGAACAGTCACAAAATTTTCAAATTCTAAAAGTATGGACTGCTACTGGCTCTCCAATTACATAGTAAAAAAAACTGTAGACTCGATCGCTAAACCATTGGCATTCATATTTAATAAATGTTTACAGTCAGGAGTGTTTCCCGACTCCCTCAAAATTTCCAAAGTTATTCCAGTGTTTAAAAAGGGTGACAAACATCTTCCTAAAAGTTATCGCCCAATCTCAATTGTGCCAATATTTTCTAAAGTATTTGAGTCACTTATGTACAGTCAATTAAGTAGCTATTTTGAGACACACAACCTTTTGAGCAATAGTCAGTTCGGATTCCGACAGGGCAGAAATACCACTGCGGCCATCCTGGAAATTGTTGACCAGACATTAACAGCCTTTGAAGACCGGAATATGGTGTCACTGGTCTTGTGTGATCTGAGCAAAGCTTTTGACTGCATTCCCTTTGGCACCCTGGTTGCAAAACTAGAATTTTATGGTGTATGTAACCCAGCATTAGCAGTAATAGAGTCATATCTTCATAATAGAAGACAGTTTGTCTCAGTTAAAAATAATTACTCCCCTGTAGCAGCAGTTAGTACTGGTGTACCACAGGGCTCGGTTCTGGGACCCTTCTTCTTCATCATAGCCATCAATGACCTACCTCATCACATAAATAGTACTACCATATGCTATGCAGATGACACAACCCTCCTCACCTCACATCAGAACATCTCAGCTTTGGACAATAACACACAGGAATCACTCAAATCAGCCATCCACTGGTTCACATCCAATAAATTACTGTGTAACTCAGAGAAAACACAACAGCTTCTCTTAGGGTTACCCAAAACCATAGAAAACAAAACTGTAAAACTATTAGGAATGCATATTGATTCCAAACTTAATTGGGAAGAACACGTAAATCAGGTTTGCAAAAAGCTTTCAAGAGTCTCCTATCTCCTTTGGAAACTTAGGGACATGATTAGCATGAACTTTCTGAGAACAATGTACTGTGGACTCTTCCAGTCACATATTACATATGGCCTTCTCATATGGGGGCACAGCTCTCACAGTAACAAAATTTTGTTGATGCAGAAAAGAATGCTGCGCATAATGTGTAAAGTCGGTCCCACGGAACACTGTCGTCCTCTCTTTATAAGGCTAAGACTGTTGACCATTGTAAACTTGTATATTTATATCTGTGTGTTACACATTAAAAACAATGGTATGGAAGGTGTTGTCAGGGAAGAAATTCATAACTACAACACTAGAAGGAAGGCAGATTATGATATACCAAGACACAGACTAACAAAAAGTAGTAACTCACACAAAGTGAATACCTTAAAAATATTCAACAAACTACCGCAATCTGCTCGGGACATGCCCACAAAAATTCTTAAACAAAATTTGTACAATTGGTTATCTGACAATCCATTTTATTCTATGCAAGAATATTATGATCTGAGTAGCACAGAGATAAACCTGTAATTGCATAATTAACTTAATTAACTACTATATATACTGTTACAAAATATTTCATATCTAATACCTTTGTATTTCAACTGTGTTAGGTAACTACTTTATTTGCCAGTGTTATGATGTGATACGTAACTACTGTGTTTGCTACTACAATGTAACTCATTTTTGGTACCTTTGTATGTATCTGAAACAAGAATATGTATTAAGCATTGTAGTCACCTGCTTAAGGTTTATGTTATTTGTAAGTTACTCATATGCTAATTATATCTATGCCTTATATATAGTGTCTGGAATATTAATATTATTTTATGTACTGACGAAGCCTATTTCATCTTGCATGATCAATGGCTAATAAAGAATCTTGAATCTTAAAAAAAAAAAAAAAATCTTGAACGAACTTTTTTATTTGTATTACTGCTTCTCTGCTTGCCGAGGCGTCAACTGCCCGCAATTTTTCAATTAGAGCATTGCATGCTTCTGTCTTTTTGTCTCGGTCACTATATTGTTTACTTTTAATCTTCCACAAACATGGGTGGTTTCTATATATTTCAATGAATTCACTTACAAACTCTCGAGAACACTGACGAGTATCAGCCATTTTAATGCCCTGTGCACAAAAATACAAACACTAGACTGAGCAAACAGCTGTTTCGCGCCAGATTTGCGGCGATCTCCTGTCCACACGCTACAACTTGTCTGCGCAGATGTGGTTTGAACCCACAGATTTGAGAGGTTTCGCTCAAACCTCCAACTCCAACTTCCACGTTTGCACACACCTCAGGTTGGTGCAAATCTTCTGTCCACACGCAACGATCTGTCTGCGCAGATATGTTGTGCGCAGACTTTTGCGCATAAAGATCGTTGCGTGTGGGCGGGCCTTTAAGCTGATACGCTGGTTGTGGGTTGGTGAAGCCAACGTGTTAGTGCCAAATAAACGTTGCGGTAACAGATTTTAGCAGAACGACAATTGTACTATACTCATTTTAGTTACTCGTCGTTGGACTGCAAAGGACGAGGTACCATCTACCATAGCGCTACACTATGATCTAAGTTTTGGGCTTAATCGTAAGCAGAGATGACACATACAGAAATATTGGCAGCGCTGGTAGACAAATGAATAATCGTCAATCTAGTAGCGATTTTCTCCGCTACGGGCAGCACCAGTAAAAGGGATCAATACTTAATATCGTAGCCGAACTATAAGATCGTTACCGGTTGCCCAGCAAGTTGCAGTTGGTGGAAGTAATTTCGGTCGGACGTCATCATTGTGTGTATTTTATCTCAGTAACTTGCAAGATGCTAACGGAGAGAGAACTTACTGCCCAAAAATTTGATATGTAAATACATTTTTTCCTAAAAAAACGTTTGCGGATGCCAGACATGACAATTTATTGGCAGGAGGTAAGTTTTCGGTAAGCACTTTCAAATGGAAAGTCTACTTTTCACGTCCTTTTGAGCTGTATCTGTGCTTCCACACAGAAGTCAGAATCGTGTTTTTTCTCGCCAATTCACGTTGAAGTACAAGTAACTCCTAGAAACCTGATCAGTGGATATGGCCTCATTGTGTCTAAGGTGCGTCCATACGATACCTTTTATTTCTGTTCAAACTTGCGCACGCCCTTAAATTTCCAACGCACATGCGTGCCTTGAAGAATTCATGCCTGCAGGCGCACTGCTTCACGCCCTCGGTGGGGTCTTTGTGCTTCTTAGCAGATGACGATGGCCAAAGAAAATTGGTATAAAATGCCGATTATTTGCATAAACGTTTGAGCGCCGCGTGTAGTGGGACTCCAGTTTTATTACCGTAACGTAAGATTCGGAGTAAGTAGCAAAAGTGAAGGATGAGCCAGAAACTTATGAAAAGTGTATAGGAAAACTGCGGAGAATATTTCAGGCTATGACGACTTATAGCGCAACAACTGAGGAACTTACCATGTAAACAGAAGAATTGATGGTACATGTGTAGCTCCTCAACAAACTTTTAGAAATAGAAAATAAGGACATTGATGATGCAAAAATACAAAATTGGTAAGCACAACTACCGTTGTAGTGGATTTTGGCGTCTAGGAAATTCCAGATTTGTCGAGACGTCATCTACATTTAATCTTGTGTGAATACCTATTTTTTTTTTTTTTTTTTTTTTTTTTTTTTTTTTTTTTTTTTTTTTTTTTTTTTTTTTGCTAAATAAAATACAAATGAGTCATTGAAAGTTAATTAACCTTCACGTAACGACTAAGAACAAGTTTCAGGAATAATCACTGAAATGCTTAGTTTGGAGTGCGAGATAAGTAGTTGAATCTGGTGTATTAAGTTGCCAGTTACTAGCTAACGAGATGTTATTGCTAGCTTTATCGCTGCAGGTTCCCAAGCAGAAAATCGAAAATTTCGCTGTGCCTTCTGAAATTTGCAAGTAAAACGTTGTCGCCACTTTGTATTTTTCGCACCTCTGTTATGTATATACTTAATTACCTAATGTCGCTTTTGCGTCTTCTTCTACATTTTCATCACAATAAAGGTAACTTGTGAACACGAGAACGCCCATGCGTACATGCGTTCGTCCCACAAATTATTCGGCTTGCCCTCTTATTCCCGTGCGTCTGCGATTGCGCGCGTGCAGCATTCCGCGCAAGTTCTTGTATGAAATTCTGCCTCCTATTTATAATGCCCAGGAGGTTACGCTGTTACTGAAATTTTTCATTCATTCAGGGTCACGTGTTATAAATAATTGTAGAACCAGATATTGTACTGTTGTACATAACCAGTCATTAAATTATTGCGCCAATAATGACATGTTTACATATGTTACTTGGGATTAAGAGAACTGTACCCTTAAATTTCTGAAGGAGCAATTTTTTTTAATCGCTTTAGTATTTAATAAAATTGCAGCCAAATAGCCATATACAGTTACTTTGCTTAACATTTTACATTTACATTTTACATTTTTGCATATTCATGTATCGATTTCACTCTTTTACTGCACAGTTCTATGCTTTGATATTTGAAATAAATGAATAAAGCAAAACATTATTACAGTGTTTAATTTGAAATACTTTTTAAATATTGATAGTACTGCAGCTATGTAAACCTGAGCAAGTATGCACATTGTGAATATACATTTGAAATGCACTGCTGTACCCCTGATGAACTTACTTTAATAGTCAGTGATTTAAAGGAATTGCTGCACATTAGTCTCCCACTTGTTGACTATGGGCACTGATCACCTCATTGTTGAATGCCTCGTACATGCCGCTGCCACAACCACCACCACCAACGCACAAATTCTGTGACTAGTGGCAGCTGGTGTGACAGTGAGCCACTAAGTTGTGTCCGTAAGCAGTCTGGATGGAGAAAGTGACTGAGTTTTCAGTGCTGTGGGAATGCAGATTCAGCTAACCACTGGACAGGAGACATTTGGGAACATGAATACCTCGGATAACACTTTTACTGGGATGGTACTATTGTAGTATTGGGCACAGACTTAAAATGTCAATACGTCTCTGTGTTCCAGATCACCATGTAGGTCAGTGGACTGGATCTATCATTTTCATTAGTTGCAAAAGTTGTTGGAATTTGAAATAGAACTACGTAGGGTAACACAATCGTGGATGTTCCAGCTAAAGTATGATGCATCTAGTACCACAAATATCAAGGACCATCTTCTTTACATTTCATTCTTCTACTAAAATTCTATATGAACACTCTCCCTTTACCTTATCAACTTATTGAAGTATGAGTAACTTCTCTCAATCGTCTGACATATTTGCTTAGACATCTTGCCTCACACTGATTCTGAGTATAATTTGTGTTTTTTCTACATCCAGAGCTGTACGGCAAATGTTTATTGGGAGGAGCATAGTCTTTTGCTACTTTCTAAATATTTGATTATATATTTCTTTCACCAGCTTGTTTTTTATTCCAGTTTGTGTTCTGTTTTCAACCCCCTCCCCTCCTTCTGTCCTGGTCACTTAGATTTTTTAGTTTTGAATATCTACTTACAGTTGTATCTTTGTTCTGTACAACTTGTATATTCTTCCTTGTGTGGGTACATAGATTGCAGAAGAAATTAAAAAGTGACAGCCAATTTTAGATTTCATAACCAATTTTACCTGAAAACTGAGCCAGCCATACAAATTGAGCAAAGGAGATATAAAATCTGAGGAATGTACTATTGAAGTCTCGGGGTAAACTGGTGCCTCGGATGCTGCTTCAGACCAAAGCTTCTACTTTGAACCTAACCTAGACCTTAGGCAACACCACAGATCAGTATGACACCACAACTTAGATTTCCAGTTCTTGGTTTCACAAACACTCAACTAAATGTTCACCTCTCAACGTAGCCCATAAAAAAAAGAAAAAACTAGATACAAAATAATATTGTCACTGTTTTGTTCACTCAGTGCTTATGTCACATGAAGCTGACATCCGGTATCAGTAGGTTCAGTGGAGTTGCAGTCTCAAAATTCCTGCTATCTAGACAGTATGAAGGAATATAGCAAACTTTTTTTTCTTGGTGCTGCACCTGTGAGTGACAGGAGGTATAAGAAACAGTCATGCACGTAGTTATCTGATGCACACTATAGATGTTCTGCTGCATCTAGAAATGGCTAACATATTTAGTTTATCAAATTTGATCTGTATCAACTGCGTGCTCATCATAGCCTTTTCTGTTGCAGACTGTTTAAACACTTTCACAAGTACAATCAGATCATGAAGTGTTGAAGTAACTCTGCACTATTGCAGTATAATGCTTGCTCAAACACCTGATTTGATGTGTTGGTGCAAACTCCACCAGAAAATCATACTGGATTGTGGTTGATCACACATGGAACTCGATGTAATGGGAGCTTACGTGACACTGAAGGTAAGAAAAAGTTTTCTTGGCCTGTGGAGCATCTTATTGGAACTACATTTTGTTTATAATATGACTTCACATAAGGACGAAAGGATGAATTAAAAAATATTTAAAGATATACTTTGCTGCCTTTAGTTGATAATTTATTATTTCATGATGGTTGTATGTATTAGTTCTCGTGGCTTGAAGATGAGTGGAAGCTTTGTTTGTTGCTATTAATTGGTACCAAACTTACAGTGACTGAAAATAGTTAGTTTCCTGGTCCATGGATCATTTGCAGGATAGATTCTAATGATGGGGAACGAGTCATTTGACATTGAAAACCCACATTAATTTGTAAATGTGACTGCATGCTATTCAGCTAGAAGATTTATTTATTTATCTATTTATTTTTTAAATATACAGATGTGAGTTAGTAATTGTACACACCACCTTTTATACATTACAATAATCGTGATGGTTTCCAACCACTGACTGACGATTTGTTGTCTGGAGAGTGTGTACAGACAGGCATGTAGATACTTCGTGAAACTGATAATTATATTTTAGTTTATAATAAAGTGAGGGTCAGATTTGACAGTAGTGTCAGCCTATTTAGCTCAACAAAATCTTCGTCAGTTTAGCAAACAACTGGAAGTCCAGGTTGGAATATCAACAGTATTATGAAAAGAATAGATTGCAGTGAAAAGACTGTTACAAACTGAGCTTTTGGTCAAAGCCTTCTTTAGAAAGGGAAAAAACACACACACACACACACACACACACACACACACACACACACACACACACACACACACAAAATTGCCATCTCTGGCCACTGGTCTCTGCTCTTTGTGTGTGTGTGTGAGTTTATTTCTCTCTCTCTCTCTCTCTCTCTCTCTCTCTCTTGTCCTCTCAATGTGTAATAATCTTTTCATTGTCTGTCTGTGACTCAGTGTGTCTTCTTTACCATGAGGGGGCAGCCTACCCTCTTTGCAATATTCTTGTTTAGCTTATGTTAGATGATTAGAAAAGCATTGGCGTTAGATATACTATCACTTTTGACACACTGTATACCTACATAGTGGTTTATTGGATTTCATGTAAAATCCTCATGTTTGTAATTTCTTTAATTTATGAAATTTCTTAATTAGTTGGTTATTTGGATAATGAAAGGCACTGTCTGATTCAGAAAAATTAGGACAGCAAAAGTATAATGCTAAATCTAAGAAATCAACAAGCTTAATAGTTGAAATAACAAAGTACATCGGGGTGTGTCCAAATTCCAATTGCAGAAAATTTCGAAGTTACTGAAACGTCCACTACAGTGACGTTATTGTCGTGCACCCACTCAATCGTGTTGAAAGATGCAATCACCACCCCTGAATTGCTCTTGAACAGTGGGAAGCAAGAAGGTGCTTAAAACATCAATGTAGGCCTATGCTGTGATAGTGCCATGTGAAACAAGGGGTGCAACCCCTTCCACAAAAAAACATGACCACACCATAACACCACCACTTTCGACTTTTACTGTTGGCCCTACACACGCTGGGGACCGATGACCCTAGAAGTCTGGTCCCTTCAATCCCACAAACGAACCAACTAACTATACACAGTGGCAGATGATGTTCACTGGGCATTCACCATACCCCACCCTGCCATCAGATTGCCACATTGTGTACTGTGATTCACCACTCCACATGTTTTTTCCATTGTTCACTTGTCCAATTTTTATGCTCCTTACACCAAGCAAGGCGTCGTTTGCCATTTACCGGCGTCGTGTGTGGCTTATGAGCAGCCACTCGACAATGAAATCCAAGTTTTCTCACCTCCTGCCTAACTATCGTAGTACTTGCAGTGGATCCTGATGCAGTTTGGAATTCTGTGTGATGGTCTGGATAGATGTCTGCCTGTTACGCATAACGACCCTCTTCAACTGTTGGCTGTCTCCGTCAGTCAACAGACGAGGTCAGCCTGTACGCCCCACAGTGCAGCAGTTTGTCAACCACGCAGACGGTGACCATCTCAACACAAAACTTAAGGTTGAGTTGGAGAAGGATGGCAAGCTTCCGTTCTTGGATGGAAGGCAGGTCAACTGGGTCATTCAGTATATAGGAAATCCACACTCTGACCAGTATGTGAACACCGGGAGTTTTCATTACCCTGTTCACACATTAGCAGTCTTGAACACTTCAATACACAGGGCAAAAATTATTTCTGACAATGACCATGTAGAGTTTTAATTTCAGCATTCGAACCACCTGTTCAGGAAAAGTTACAGCAATGAATCATTGTCGATGGAAAAAAATACCAGTGATCTGACCTAGAAAAGTATCGGCTCCACACTGCAAATGTACTGCTGGTTTTAGAGCTGTACTTTAAGTATTGATTTATTATTAGACCTTCTATACATCAACAAGTTAACAGCCTGCCTATCTCCCTTAGAGCAAGAATTGAAAGGAAAATGATGTGTGTTGACTCTTGGTGATAGCCACTTTGTTAACAATGGTAACTGTAGCTCAGTGGCACAGTAAAAGATGTCCAATGGGTCCCTTGTTTGGTTTTGTCACATATTGGATTTGTCCAGAACACTTCATGTTGACTTCCCTGGTTTTTCATTTCTGCCAACACCAGCTACCTACCTACCTACCATAATTGCGTGGTGAAGCTAAACATTGCAGTTTCTGTTGGTAGCGCCAGGTGCCGATTATGTCATTACTTCTCCTCACATATTTTTTAACGCAACTGGTGTGCTATTTCTTCTCACTGGAAATCTTGTTACTTCATTCACACCACCACCCCGCAGTGCAATTGGACTCTTCCTTTTGTGTTTCGCACAGTCAAACGGAAAAGCTGGACTTTAAGAAGACTCAAAAAGTAGTAAGACTCCTTCGCACAGTGAAACCATTAAAGACGACACCAGTCTTTGACTTAATGGTATCTGTGGTGTCCCCTAGAATGTGGTAGCATTCAAATAGGAAAAAACTATTTGCACTGATGTTGATGTTTTGCAGTGCACTCATGACACATCAAACAAAGGAAACTTGAGAAGTCGTCCATGGCTGAATGTGCCTAGAAAACTCAATGCTAACCAGCAAAGATTCTGAAAACATCAATTATGTGAAACCAAATTCACCCCACATGACATAGTGAAAATGTTGGATTGATGCAGTCAGCTAGATGCAGTATATCTTGATTTTCAAAAAGCATTTCACTCAGTGCCGCATCTAGGCTTATGGTCAAAAGTACACTCATGTTGGGTATTGAGTGAAATTTGTAGTTGGGTTGATGACTTTTTGGTAGGGAGGGAAGACATAGCATGTTACCTTGGATGGAGGGTCATCATCAGATGTAGAAGTAACTTCAGGCGTGCCTCAGGAAAGTGTGTTGGGACCTTTGCTGTTCATGTTGTATGTTAATGACCTTGTAGACAACCTCAGGCTTTTTGCAGATGATGCAGTTGCCTGTGATGAAGTACTGTCTGAAAAACGTATAAATATTGTCAGATTTTGATAAGATTTCAGAGTTGTGCAAAGATTGGCAACTTGCTTTACACGTTCAGAAATGTAAAATTGTGAGCTGTATCCTATGACTGTAATGCAAACAAGACATTGTTGGAATTGGCCATCTCATACAAATACCTAGGTGTAACACTTTGTAGGTATTTGAAATGGAAAGACCACATAGGCTATGTAGATAAAGCAAGAGGCAGGCTACAGTTTATTAGTAGAATATTGGGAAAGTACAGTTGATGTACAAAGGAGATCGCTTACAAATCACTTGTGACTGGTTCTAGAATACTGCTTTAGTGTGTGGTAGCCATACCAAACAGGACTAACAGGCAATATTGAACGAACACAGAGGCACAGCACAAATGGTTACAGGTTTGTTTGACCCATGGGAGAGTGTCGTGGAGATACTGACGGAACAGAACTGGAAGACGCTTAAAGACAGACATAAACTATCTGGAGGAAGCCTCTTAACAAAGTTTCAAGAACTGACATTAAATGATGACTTTAGGAATGTACTAGAGTCCCCTAGGTATCACTCACATAGGGACTGTGAGGATAAGATTAGAATAATTAAAGCAAACACAGAGGCATTCGAACTTGCTGTACTCCACATGTGAATGGAATGAGAAGAAACCCTAATAAGCCGTAAAATAAGACATACCCTCCACCACACGCCTCACAGTGGTCCTCAGAGTGTAGTATAAATGCATAACACACTTGATTTCTTTAAGTATTTTGCAAGTTATAAGCAATCATTTTCAGGTTCAAAATATGCTAATTTTCATAAATATAACTATGGACTTAAATATTGGTAAGTCAATGGTTTAATCAAGTTTTGTCATAAATTCTCCTCAGTTTGGTTCAGTCTCTCGTCAGCTGTTACATCTAGCAGTCTAATATTCGACTTTCTCCTGTAGTGCCAGTTTTCAAACGCTTCTATTTTCTTCTTGTCTGAACTGTTTGTCATCCATGTTTCACTTTTGCACAAAGTTATGCTTCAGAAAAATACCGCCAGAAAATACTTTCTAACACTTGCATTTGTATTTGATGTTAGTGGATTTCTCATAATAGAAGTGCTTTTCCTGCTATTGCCAATAAGTGTATTATATTCTCTACTTCTGTCTTAAGCTATTTTATTTTACAAATAGCAACACCCCTCTGCTACTAGTCTCAGTTCCTAATCTAACTCTCTCAGCACCTGTGAATGTCATTAGACTAAATTCCATTATCCTTGTCTTAGTTTTGTTCATGTTCATCTCATCTGCTTTCAAGTTAACTATCCATTTCATTCAACTACTCTTCAAATTACTTTAGTGTGTCTTGCAGAATTCTGATACCACTGGCAAACCTTTAATTTCTGAATTATAATTGACCTTCTCATATTCTCCTTGGTTTGCTTAACTATTTGCTCACTGTTCAGACATGTTTCCCATGTCTTACAAATGTTG
Source organism: Schistocerca americana (assembly GCF_021461395.2). Taxonomy (NCBI): domain Eukaryota; kingdom Metazoa; phylum Arthropoda; class Insecta; order Orthoptera; family Acrididae; genus Schistocerca; species Schistocerca americana. The sequence continues at coordinate 89,913,314 of NC_060128.1, forward strand.
TCTATTTTCTTTTCAGCTGAGGACCGTGATGTTGAAACTTCACGCTGCATATGAAACTCAAAAGTCCCCAGGATGTTCCTGTTGACTTCGTGACAGCCTGACATCTCTGCTGGGATGTGCCCGCCTCTTTTACTGTGAGTAAGGGAGGGTCGATCAGCTTGTGGTAAGTAACTGCGTATTTTACTGTCGTTTGGTGTCCCAGGATATTGGGCAGTGTTATCTGAGGTAGACACCCTGCAAAGCAGCTGATGTTGCACTAAGAGCCGATGAGGGGAGCTGGGACGAGACTGTTCGTTAGTAGTGGGGAACTGAATGGACTTCCTGTATCTTGCACAACACGGGAGTTTACTAAAATGGATTGAACAGGGAATGAAGATTCTAGGAAATTATACTACAGGGTGGTCCATAGCAGTGGTGCCACACTTTTAAAACAAAAAGCAGGTGGATGTACAAATATTTAAGTCGAGTACCAGATTGTTATAATTAAAATGCAGCTACACACAGAGGTCCAGTGTCAACTGTAATTATCAAATGGCACGAAACTTGGTAGGTATGTTAACGTGTTAAAGCAGAAAAGATTTACACTGGAAAAAAATTAGTTCCAGTTTTGCCAATCAAGTGCAAATTTGGCATTGTACACTGTTTGTACGGTGGTACGACATGCACGTTGTCATTTGACAAGCCGTAACGTGAGTGAACAGTATGGCTATGGTGAAAAGGGACCATGCTATCATGGTGAAATTGTTTTATGTAAATGGTAGCAATTACAGTGCTGCAGTGACACAATGTCACTGACAGAAAAGTCTATTGAGAGAATTGATGGCATTTAATGGTTTAATAAGGATGATAATGAAATTCGAAAACACAGCTGAGCTTGGTGTGTCACGTGGAAGAAGAAAGCATCCTTTCATGGTGGAAGTTATTGACGAGGTTGCTGCTGCTGTAACTTACTGTGCAGCATGTGCCCCGTGCACTGTTAGTGCTCGTGCAGTGTCATGAGAACTGTCCATCCCTTGGTCAACAGTCCAGAAACTTTCGTGGGCCATATTACACTGGTACCCGTACGAGATCCAGACAGTGCAACGGCTGAAACATCACGATCTGCAGTAATGTTCTGAATTTGCTCTTCGGTCTCCTGGCTAGATCGAAGTTGATGATGTGAGGCAGGGCAATGTTTTATGGAGTCATGAGGCACATTTTGCATGACAGGGTGCAGTGAATACACAGAATCGCTTAATGTGGGGTGCAGTTCAATTGCCTGTAGAGCGTGAAGGGTCATTGCATGTGCCGTATGGACTGTGTTGTGTGGACTCGCACACCTTTGTTCTGTGTTTTTCTTCGAGGAGAATACATCCGAAGGGCCTCTCAGGTGTACAGCAATGCCTGAACGTTACTGATACCGTGTACAACTTGCAATTCCCACTTTGGAAGAGCAAAAATGTGTGGAAACTGTTGTTTTTGTGCAAGGTGTGGCAACACTTTGTTGCTTGCTCAGTGAAAAAAATTGGTTAATGCAGCATTTCAAGAGTGTGTTACCCCCAGAGGTTTCCCAGTTGCGTGGCCTGCAAGATCGCCTTTTCTGAATCTGCGTGACTTTTGGCTCTGGGGGTATCTATAAGAAACATTGACTGGGGACATGTTCAGTCTCTGCCCAATTCAAAGGCCAGTGTACAGAATGAAGTTGCTCATATTCCATCAGAACTGCTGCAAGCAATGGTTGACCGTGTCATTTTATGGATTCAGCAACTTGTTAATGTCTCTAGTGCTCATATTGAACAAATTTTGTAATAATAAAATATTTAAATCAAGTCTTTCTCGCTTGCTTGACCTTTTCTGTCCCATTCCAGATCCATTACATATGGAGACATTTCTGTACGTCTTTCTTACACTCACGATGCGAGATTTGCAAAAATTGGAAATAATGTTTTCCAGTGTGAATTGGTTCCACATCAACGCATAAGCATATCTACGAAGTTTTGCTGCTATATGGTAATTACAGCCTGGACTGGATCTCTGTGAGTAGCTTCACTTTCAATATAACCACCCTGTAGTAAGAGTTAGGAGAGGGAAAACCTGTGAGGCTGTGTTGTCAAATAGGTGGCCATTTTGAATGCTGCCATCTCGGATGCATTCATTCTTTTGTGAAGTTGCGTTATGTACAGAAGGAGGCAAATGCTGATAGTAACAGTTGGAAGTTACAGAATATGCTCTTTGTGTTGTCCAGCATGTTTAAAGGTTGTTGGTGTCTCCATTATCCAGTGTCATGTACCTTAACTGACATATGTACTGGAATGTGAGCACAGGCCTCAACAATCTGCTCCCTGAGATGTGTATTGTTTCTGAGCTGTACTGCATACACAGTTGCGTGCACGTATCACCACAGATAGAAATTTCGCCGACTTAAATCTGAGGAATGTGGTAGCCACTCCACCAGACCTCTCCAATCTGTCCATATCCAGGGAAACTGGATATCCAAGTATGAATGGAAAACTAGCCCGTAAAGAGAGATGGCACAATCGTGCAGAAATAAAGTTGGAAGCGCCTCTTCTTCAGACGACACCACATGCTTGTTTAACAACTTCAAAGGGCTGCTGTTAGTGTATTCTGCATGAAGACAAGTCTGACAATAGGTGAATGATATTTTAGTGAGGTGGCTTGGTACAACTATCAGAAAGTAGAAAAACTAAATTTTAGCCATCAGCTAAACAAATTATTCATTTTTCTCTATTGGTTTTGGTCATAGCAGCCGTTATCATAGAAAGAGAAAGCAATACATTATCTTTCCTTTAGATGAATTGTAAGTCATCAAAGTTATAAGATGTTTACTGAACCATATCTAGTACACCATGAACCTACACAGCCAAAAAACTGGCCTCACAACTCTGTATGAAAAAAATAGTGTGAAAACTGATCTCAGAGACACAGAAAAAAATACATGGTTGCCTTATTCAAATTAACAAAGCTACAATCATCTGGTCATAACTGTGGGTTCATTGATTGCCCTGGGAGACAGCTTATAGGAATTACAACACATGAAATTTAGTTCAAGTTATTACACGAATGGATGAAAATATTTATCTAACTTGATACAGTCTTTGCCACATGAGTGCCTGATAATTTGCAACTTTCATTGAGTATTAAAGCAACCCTTGATGCACTAATTAACAAACTCTTATCTGGAAGTACAATGTTCAATGTTTACAAGAGCAGGTTTCAATCTGAGACTTCAATAACACTTTAAACCTTACTAGATGATGTTGACTGCTTCAGCTGAGGTCACAGATTGGAGTAGACCACTTCCAAACTCGGCTCTATATTGACCTCAGAGTGTGCGGCCACTGCTGTTCTGAGAGGGTGTGTCTTCTTCAGCCTCTCCCATTTGTCGTCACAGATTGCAGCGACACATCACTAATGTGTATGGTATCGATGTGCATTGCTGTCTTTGATGTGGCACCACAATCTTTGGATGATACCACACTTTCAATGCACGAACTATCTTTGATGGGTCTGTCCAGTGAGCGCTGACATCTGAGCAATATCTTTGATTCTGTTCATTTACACATGTAATGTGTCACCCATTCTACAAACTGAACTCGGTAGCCTTGCTAAGGCGTTACCACAAATGCATTTTGTAAGAGTCAAAATTATCATTATTGATAAATGACTGGCTCAAATTTCATGAAATATGCAGCAGATACCCTGTTATGAATACTTAATGAACAATGCCAAAAGTCTCATGATTAATGCAAGGTGTACATAGTCTGGGAACACTCTCAATTATTTATTGCACAAGAACAAAACATTGTACAGATGTCATACATATTCCATTTTGAAGAGAAACTCTGAAAGTCTTTTTTAGAAACATTCAATATGTGAACCATGATGGCAGATGTCAGTATGGTAATCAAATTCTTGCCATACCTGTCCCAGCATGGCACCGTCAACTGTGGCAGTCGCTTCCCCTATTCTCTCCCGGAGCTCTGCTACATCACGTGGTAGAGATCGTACATACACCAGATCTTTAATGTGTACCCACAGAAAAAAAGTCACACGGACTGAGATGTGGTGAACTCCAACACACAGAAAGCTTGCTCCACACCTGGACTCACCATGTTATGAAAAGGTTTCATGCTAGGTTATAAATTTCGTAATGCGCCTCTTCCCCCTCCCAAGAAGTGACTTAATGGCCCCCCCACATCCCCTCTATAGTATTTGTACCCCCTATAAGAAGAAAGTGCATCTGAAACTACTGTGGAACCCAGTTCTATATACTCCTCAATTAACCCCACTAATTCCACCTTAGACCACCCCTACACAACCCTGAATACACATTTGGAACACCCCCCCCCCCTCCCCCGTACAACAGCCCCCCACACCCAGAGACCAACCACAGACTTACCCCTCCCATACTTCCTTTTCTCAAACTGCGACTTGTCCACCTCCACAACCACCCCAGGCCCACCCAACTTACCCCTGTACTTAATAAACTCGGGACATACTTCACAACAAAACGAAAACCAGTCAAGCGCACTCCTCGCACTCACGCCAGTCCCATGCACGCAAAAACTATGTGAGGATCTATAACAAAAATAATATGTCATCAATACAATCTAGTGCATGCCCAACCTATAACCATTCCTGGTCCGAGATGCCGGAACTTTGGCCAATCTCATTTCTTGCCCACAAATAGGGCGCTTCACGATCTCCGCTAACAAACGAAAGATCTATAAAAACTTAATAAGCTCCAATGGAGCTCTAGGCGAGTGCTGTTGATTTTTATCCTTCATATCCACCTGACCAAAAACAGCAATCAATTAATTTACTCAAATTAACGCATGACCTACAGTTAACAGCACTACAATAACTTTCACACAAAACCACTAAATTGTTAACTCACTGAAACGAATTCCGCTAGAAACACAGCCAAAACGCAAACAAGTTACTAGAATGAGCAAGACCAAACTGAACTCATTACACCACACAACACGAAACGCCTAAACACACCACTAGAGGGCACAACGAACCGCAACATGACGACACCTACAAACACGCCACACTCGCAAACCAAACTTCGCGCCGTCGTGATGTCACACACAACAGCCTTACGTCACGGGTCAAAGCCGACGGGTGGGATCGGATGCTTCGGTTGACCCGTGTCTACATATTTTATCTGTCAAAATCTTGTGTGAACAGTTTGAACAGATTAACTAGAAAGTTTTACTGAGTCTACAGATACCATATCCCTAGTGTTATACCACCATTGTTGTAAATGTCGTTAGTCATCAGACAAAGAAATTCTGTGTCAGCAGGAAAGTTGTAACACTTTCCAGAATGCAGCCTGATCTGTAACCTTCGTTCCTACCTCTGCATTTCTCAGTAGCCTCCATGCAGTGTTAATTGTTTGGATGTAATTTTTAATTAAAATTGGAAACTTTGATGCAAGGCTGCCAATAGATGTACTCCAAATTAGGTTAAGTGCCTCCAAATATTTTATAACATTGTCACTGAAAGGAAAACGTTTGACAATCTGTTGAGCACTCTCAATAGAAGTTTTAAGCACGAAAGTTTAAAGTTCTCCAGTTGACCACAAGCCAGATCTGTATTTTTATCAATGTCCAACAAAATCTTTGCTCCTAAATACAGTTCATCAAGAGATTTAAGGTAACTTGCCTGTGAATGTATGAATGAAATACTAATAATTTTCATAAAGTGTACTAATAATTTTCATAAAGTGTACATGGCTCTAAGTAAAAAATGTGAACTCCTAGTATGATGAAAATAAGACAATAGGAATGTTTATTGCTGAACATATAGATATACAATTAATCACATTGGTTGTCATATTGACTGTATGAATCTTTGCAGAACAAACCGTAGTATTTATTTATTTATTTACTCATCCTAGGAACAATATATATTGTATAGATGTCGTCAGTTTATGATACATGAGCACACATTTACATTTACAATGGAACAGATTTCTAATATTTTGTGTAGTTTTTATAACTAGTCACACACACATTTATAATTACATCATATTTTGGTGATAATGTCATATGTTGCTAATAATCTACATTTATGTTAAATATTCTTTTACAGTATAACAACTTTTTCTTACTAAGAAGGTTTTAAGCTTTTGTCTGAAAGTGAGGGGCTGATTTATTTCTTTAATTTCCTGTGGTAATTTGTTATACAGTTTTATCCCATTATAAAATATACTTTTTTGCGTCTTTGCCTTGTTCTTTCTATCTAGATGGAGGTGGTGACAAGATCTTGTTTCATAGTCATGTATTAGGCTGTTTGTGTTATACATGTTGAGATTTTTCTTAATGAACCTTATGTTGTGAAAGATACTCCCAAGAAATAGAATGCCTAGCTTTCTACATAATTCTCTCTAATGCTCTATTTGCCAGTCAATATTTGGAATCTATGCACTGACTGACTACCTTACTTCGATACTTGAAATGTTATGTACACATTAACAACATGCCTGTCTAAAAAAGTGGGCTATAATTGTATAATTTCAGTCACAAGGTTTTATTCTAGAAATATTTAAATCTGATAATCTTCATTAAGGTTACTTTGCTATGGCTAATCAGAATGTATTTTTCTTCCTGTTGGTAGTAAGTTAGTGTCTGTAGTCTGTTTTATGTCAAATAATATCCTGAAACATCCCAAAAAATTTCAAACCTTTAGTTGAAATAGATTTTTTTGCACAAAATAAGACAGAAAATTTAGTTCTCACGAAAATCCACGCAGAGCTACATTTGACCTATGGCTCACCTCCATTGTTCTAAATACATCCCAGCTGCTAATCTTTTTGGTTTACGTATTCTTTATCTTCTGTATTCCTTTCCTTGTCTATCCTTGTTACTCTGGCCTCTTTAGGTGCCTCAAGGACCCACTTGTTAGCTTCGGCCACTCCCATGGAATCAATTGACACCAGTGAGTGCCTCATACTGAACTCGGAATATATTCCTAGCAACATCACAGTGTGTCTCCTTACGAGGCTACCAACTTGAGAAACTATTGTATAGTGCATCTTCCTGGAATTTTTATTTTATTTGGCATATGGCATTTAAGTACATTTCAGTATTGGATCACGTTATTCTACATTATATCACACTATATATATTAACAGACAAACATCTGCTCCTTGTATATATTCAATGGATTTTTGGGATGCCATGAGGAATTCTTCAAAGTCCCCACTGAACGCTCCGGCACTGCATTTTTGTCTGATGTCTTTGATGGTCTGCTTAGGCGTGCCACAGTCACATGCTGACGAAGACAGCAGTCCCCATTTCAAGAGTGAGTCAGCACATCTTCCATACCCAGTTCTTAGTCGGTTCAGCGTAGACCAGATCTTGCGTTGCTGATCAAACCCTGAACTGCTTCAGTAATACAAGGTATTAGGTGGCAAGTTGTTGGGGCATTTTGGAGCCATTCTCTTCTCCAAGAGTTGGTCAGTTCCAGTGAGGCTGTCGAAGGCAAGAGGAGGATGTCTTGAGCGAAGCCTCAGATCAGGTGTATCGATGTGTACTGGTAGTTCAGGGTTTGCTTCAATCTTGTTGTATTCACTGACCAAGGCTGCTTCTTGTCACATTTTTGGGGGTGGCATATGACTCAGGACAGGTAGCCATATGTTAGGTGTAGACCTAACGGCTCGTGAAATAATACACATGGTGGTGTTAAGTTCGATATTGATTTTGTTCCATTGGCTACTGTTTATCCATACTGGTGCACACTACTCTGCCGCAGAGTATACCGGGCTCAGCGCAGACGTCCTCAGAGTTGTTGCTGTCGATCCCCAGGTGGTTTCGCAGAGTTTGTGGATGAGGTTGTTTCTTGTTCTCACCTCGGCAGCTGTTTTTGTAAGTTGTGATTTAAATGACAAGGTTCTAACGTGACCCCTAGGTACCTCGGCTGCTTGTTGTGGTTGAGGCATGTGTCATCAAAGCATACTTCCAGAGCTCTGTCGGCTTCTCTGTTATTGAGATGGAAGCAAGTTACTTCTGTCTTCGTGGCATTAGGCATAAGCCTCCATTTACAGAAGTATGCTTATGGGTCAGACAGATCAGATGTCAGGGTTTCTTCCATTGAATCAAAATTGGTTTGCCTTGTTGGTAATGGCCCAGTCATCAGCCTAGCCAAATTTCGTACTAGCTGTTTATGGCATGTCAGCAATGTGTAGGCTCAAAAGCAGTGGGGCTAATACCGAGCCTTTAGGTAAGCCATTTTGAAGGTATTTCTGGCTACTGACTCTGTTACCCATGAAGACCTGGAATACTCTGCTACCAATCATGTCGGCAATAAGCTTTGTCACTTTTGGAAGGGAATTATTTTCATCAGTTTATAGAGTAGGCCTTGTCTCCAGACGGTATCATAGGCTGCTGACAAGTCAATGAAGGCCACAGATGTTTTTAATTTGTAAGGGCCAGGACTTGGTCTGCACTGATTCGGTTGCTATGAAAGCCAGCTTGTTCTACTGTGATTGCCAGGAGTATTGTCTGACCGATCCTGTTAAGTAGTACTCATTCCAGAAGTTCGTACACCGTGCTAAGCAGTGCTATGGGCCGGTAGTTCTGTGGAAGACTTCCTGTTTTACCTGGCTTTAGGAGGGCAATTATCTCGGCACGATTGAGTTCTTGGGGTATGTTTCCTGTCTGCAGAAGTGAAGTGAGGAACTTTGCTAACCATATTTTCGTATATTTGCCAGACTTGATAAGGAACTCTAGGAGGATGTCATCTGAGTCGGGGGATTTACACGGTTTTGTGTGCTTTAATGCAGCCGACATCTCTTCGGGGGTGATGTCACGTGAATATTTAGTGTCAACACTGGCTGTTGCTTTTAGCTTTCTAAGTTCATGTTTAATGCATATTATTGTCCCTCAGTGGCTTACCCCTTTAGATGTTTTAACAATGTGCAAAGCAATTTTGTTAGGTGTTGTGGGGTTTCCTTGTCTAGTAACACATCTGGCTGCTCCTAGTTTATGGAGCAGGGACCGTGCTTTTCTGCTGGATACTTTAAAGTCCATAGCCCGAGTAGTTTCCATCCACTGCTTTGTAGGAGTTCATCTGCTATTTCTCTGTCACAACTACTGTGGTAGTTACTATACAGTTCCTCACAATCCTTGTCCCTGCCAGGAATGTATTCTTTGTGGTATCTTCTAGGTATAAGAGTTTAATGAAAGCCTTTATCTTCTGAAAGCAGTAGAAATGCAGGTGTTGCCATACACCAAGAGCACTTACAGTCGGTTTTCGAATAACTTTCCAATATCCATTTCATTTGTTTCAAGACAAATTTTTTTTTTAAAAATGGATTCAAAAGAAAGTCACCTCAAAATGAGTTGGATTTAAATACTGAACTTCTTTCAAGGGGGTCAGTTCTAGTGTTGCACACCATCCGTATTTGGTCAGAAACACACAATTTAGGGAAGTAGATTACAACAGAGGCAGTTGCAAGCGAGCACAGATGTTATGATGTACAAAAAAAAAAAAAAAAACAGCACAGACATCACACGTGAGCAGAGCCGGCCTGGCCAGGTGTAGAAGTAGTTGACAGACCAGCACCTAAGAGGGAGAAGGTAGAAGCCTTTCTATACCAGCAACTGTTTAAGTGTTTAGTATACACTGATGAGCCAAAACATTATTGGCCTTGCATAATTGCTTGTTCGTCCATCTTTGGAATGAAATAAATCACTGACTGTGCATATCAGGGATCTGATAGTTTGATGATAGATTTTGGAGGTATGCGGCATTAGATGCCTATGCACAGGTCATGTAATTTGCATAAATAACAGGCCACTGATTTGTGTATTCAGTGGTGGCTTGTAATAGTGATCCAGATGGGTTCAATAGGATTTACATAAGGCGAATTTCATCACTGAGATGTCAGGCTGGATTCACTGTGATATCATTCAAACCATTGTAGCACACTTCTGGCTCCGAGACAGGGACAATTATACACTGAAAGATGACCTTGCCTTTGGGAAAGGTATCAAACATGAAGGGATGCAGGTTGATCACAGCTGTCAGCGTGTCTCTGGTTGCTGCCACAGGTCGCATTGAGGTTCAGGAGAATGTCTAGCATGATACTGCTCTCACCAGCCTTCGTCTGTGGCATGCTGCACATTTTGAGCTGCTATTCAACTCGATTTGGCATTTATGGAGATGACCATTGGCATAATGTAGCAAAAATGTGATTCACCCGAAGAGCTGACACATTTCCATAGATCGACGGTCGGATCCCAGTGGTCCCGTGTCCACTGCAGTCGTAACCGACAGTGTCGTTGAGTCAACATGTGAACACAAAAAAAGAGCCTTGTAGTATTGTCATTTAATTTCTGCAGAATTGTCATTTGCTAGAAGTCTGTCACTAGCCACAGCGTTAATAAAAAAAAAACAGTTTCAGGAATTTGTATTGCTCGAGAAGCCTGAATCCAGCCACATGTAAAGAGAGACAGGGTGACAGGCTGGGATGAAGTAATTTGTGTGGTTTCACTCATTCAGTTTACCAAGCTATAGTGGAAATAATTATACACATCCCTCACTGTTTGCTGTGCCCCCAGGATGGGTTGCGCAAGTGCAAGAAGCATATAGTGCAAACGAATGGCAAATGCATTTCATTGTGAATATCTCTGGGATATCTTGCGTAAACAAAGTGGGTGGGGAATCAGAGGTCCATAACATAGCATTCGCTGCATGTGCTATGAAACTAATCATGTACTCTTCATAAGTAATATTATTGTCACAGAAGAACTTGACAACCTCTTGCTATATTACTAGTAGCACAAGTAAATGTAATCGGTCTAGGAGCGAATTAATTACCTCATTTTCTTCACTCAGAAAACATGATACCAATCACAAATATTTTACACACTCCTTATCTACTGATTCATCAAAGACGAGGCAAAATTTACTTCTCTTAAGCATGTCGGTTAGCTACTTGCCTTGGCTGTAACATTATCTCTGACTCCAACTACTTTTGTTCTACAAAAATAACTGTTTTGGTACTTGTGAATCAGAAGATGCTATCTGGGTGAATTTTGGTAAATGTTAAATAACCCAAAGTGATATATCACACTCTGCAAAAAAACTAGCGAGACAAATTTCATTGGCTGTAACTGTCATGTAATCTACTGTTGCCACTAACTGCAGACATATTGAGTCTCAAATTTATCTTTGATAAACATAGGAGCTGAAGTAATGAATTAAAATTTGTGCCAAAGCTGGGACTTGAACCCAAGTCTCCTGCTTACAATGCAGATGTGTTTTCCACTATACCGCCGTGGCATTGTGGGTAATAGGCTTGTGTGGACTACCCTATACCTAGGCTGATGAAATGTCACTTGACAACTAGCGTGTTGTTGGCTATACTGTGATTGCGAGGTTGCAATAGCTGCCACTGCACACACAAACTACTCCGAAGTACGTTTTGTAAATGTAAGCTACAACAATGTACGTTCTTCTAACAATGGAGAGAACAATGATGGAGACTAAAAATTTGATAGTATATGAAACAGAGAATCAAAAACACGCGAAGTTAATGACAATATTTATAAAGAGTCGTTCCAAATTGTTACCGTAATAGCTGCATGTAAAATATCATATAATAATGTAAACCTAAGCATACCAAAGAACACGCTATCCACATTCATAGAAAGAAATAAAGTGAAAGATGCAAAGGCTACTCTATTGCAGAGAGAGATAATTCATTCTGTATGCATTTACACTCACCAATTTATGATGTCTGTGGCGAAATTCCATCCAATTCTCCTTCCCTATCATTGGAATTGGCGTCAAAACTGTTGCCACCATCATCATCTTTAAGAGCAATAATTAATTGTTCGTTTTCATTTATAATACCGTCTGTAATCTGTGCTTCTCTTAAGAGTTTAGCAACATGGTCTACTTTCTTCCTCCATGAGGTAGTGTCTATAGTAGCAAGACCTTCACATAGCAGTATTTCCACTTCTGTTATAGTTAGTCTTTTTGTTACTTCTAACATATGCCTTGACTTCACACCGAGCAAATTCAATTGCATTAAAATGGCAGTGATAAGGCGGTAGTCTAATTACCGAGTGATCCTGTTTGCTTGCAATTTCATCTACAACATATTTAGGTGTCACAGGCTTATTGTTTTATGAGAGAGTATAACAACAGCTTGTGTCATGCTCGTGTTCGCGGCAGTGTCTATCTCCTGCAACCACTACACCATAGTTTCTTTACGGTAGCTACCGCTGGGAGTTTTATCTAAAATCACAGAATGGTACGGTGCATTGTCCATCACAAGTGCTGTTGGAACACTAAACTGGAGCAACAAATTTTTAAACCACTGTAGAAACTGTGGGTGGCCCATATCCTCATGATAGTCACCTGTTTTTCTCGATCGAAGAACTAAGTCCTTCAGGCGCAAAGCTTTTTGAAGATCCTGCATGGGCCACAATTAATTGGGATCCTCTTTCTGGGGCTGATGACTGCTCCTATTCAGAGTATCATCTATCTAGCATTTCTCGACATTGACCCAGATTTTGTCTAACTATATGACTGAGTGTATGTCCTTTCCTACAGTTTTGTGTAAGAAAATGGTACGAGCTGCAATGATGTGTGCTCTTTTCAATTACCTGTTTTCGTCCACCTAACTCTTTAAAATGGAAGTCCATACTTTTTAATACCATATTAAGTGACCTTCCCCCCCCCCCCCCCCCCCCCCCCCCCCTGAGAAAAGTTCACTTTCTTTTAAAGAAATTAGCAATTTCGCTATTGTGGGGTATTCTTGAAGCCTCTTTCTCACTTTTGACTTCACTAAGATGGAGGTACTCGAGTTGAAGCTTTGCTGCTGCAAAGATGACGAGCAACAGATTTGTGCCCATGAAGTGCACGCCTGCCACCTGTGTTGACTTTACTCCTTTCAGATTTTGCTATTGTTATCTGCCTAATAACAGGTGGAGTTATTCCGGCAAGAACCTGGGTCATCTCGACTGGATTTGGTGGCGAGGGGCAAAGTTGGTGAAGAGCATTATCAGTCTGTTTTGACTGGCAGTCTTGGTACCAAATGGGGAAGCATTCTCCTGCCGAATAGCACAAGGCTAGGGCCAATGTCTGAAGGTACGTGTGGGCTTGCTCCCCAGCTTGTGCCTTTGAGTTTATTTAAGATATTGTTTCATGATGTGACCTTCATTCTGACACGGTCACAATGTTCCTTGAATGTCAGACTCTTATCAAGAATAAACTAAAGGTATTTAGGGGTAGAACTGCGGTTGACAGGAGGTTCCAGCCATGAGACTTTTAACTTGTAATCAGCACAATTTTTACAGAATTGGAAAGCACTGACTCTTGTTTTGCTTGGATTTGGCTTCAGACTGTTGTCCTCATAGTTTTCCATATTATCAAGAGCAGATGAAAGCTGTCTTTCAGTGCCTTCAACTGAAAAGTTTCCTGACATGTATCATGTTGTAGGGCACACTCTGGTAAGAAAAGGCAACACCACTGACAAGACTTTTCTCAAAGTGATCATCGATTTGCTCGGTAAGATTCGGTACCTGCCCTGAGCAAGACTGCCCAGGTCGGAATTTCGCTTTGTCTCTAATGGACGTATCTGCTATGACAGGGGTGAGCTGTGCCAGAATAATTCATTCAAATAGTTTAAATGGATGGCAGAGGATAGATATTGGTCAAAAATTTTTGAGATTGTCTGGTAATTTTCTTGGCTTTATTAGAGACAGATGAGCTTGTCTCCAGATTTTTGAAATGGTTTCCAGTTGTTCTCATTTGGCAAGGTTTTAGCAATTCTACATGTACATTGTCTATCCCAAAAGTTTTGCCCTCTCTCAGACGTTGGATACCATTAGTGATTTATTCTGTTGTGATGGGGTGGCTGACGCTATCAGTTTCTGAGTTTAAATTGTGTGTTACTTTCTCAGTAGTCTTCAGACGCTCCGTGCTCCACTTTTCATTAGGTTGAAGTTGGTGAGTGATTCCATTTGCTGTGATGTCCCTGAATCGTAAGGATTCATGTTGTTGGATAATTTGTTTATTGTGGACCAGGCCCTCTTGCTGTTGTGAGTAAAGTTGATGTCCGGCATCAACTCGCACCACTCGGCAATGTGGGCAGAATCTACTCTCTGCATTAGTGCATCATCCAACTCCCTCATTACATTGGAGAAAGGGTATTCCTCATAGATGTGGCTGTAATCTGCATGTAGCTGTACATGTCGTCTTGTAACCCTGGTACGTATCTGGTTCTGTAAGCCCTTGAAATGCTCCGACACACAGTTTTAAGCAGGTGCTTAATGAATGTGTCATAGTTCTTTGGAATTGGCATCTGTTTCCAACACTTTGTCTTCCATCATTTTGGTGAAAATGTTCCACTTGGCCTCATTAAAGTGGCATCTGTGTCTATAAACTATTTTATTTATTTACACATAAAGTTCTGTAGGTTCAAATTGAGGAGCAAATCTCCAAGGTCATGGAACGTATAAGCACATGAAATCTCAACATAAAAATAACAGACAAAAATAAATGTTTATGAACCCGAAAAAGTCAGTCCATAAGTTTAAGTAAATGCAATCAACAATACAACAAGAATCAGCTTAATTTTTCAAGGAACTCTTCCACAGAATAGGAGTGACTCGTGAGGAAACACTGCAGTTTCAGTTTGAAATTGCATGGATTACTGCTAATATTTTTGAATTTTTGTGGTAGCTTACTGAATATCGATTCAGCAGTATACTGCACACCTTTCTCCACAAGAGTTAAGGAAGTCCGATCCAAATGCAGGTTTAATTTCTGCCAAGTATTAACTGACCAGGAAAGTACTTGGGGTCGAACAAACAGATCTGTATGAAAGTTGGGTTACAGGACCATTGTGCACCTCTGAATGTGCTGGTGGGTGTAGTTTTTCTGCGAAACTCTGCAGTCGTGCTCTAGATATCACTGTAGATGTAATTGTAGACGCCATACGCAATGCAGCAATCTTAACTATAAATGTAAATGCGGAATGTCAATAAAATGCTCCGAGCAATACGAATGACTGCAAAACGCACAGTGAAGAAATGCAAGCAAGTTGATCGCATGGCGTATTTCAACATTCTATAATATCAGTGTTGAACGCCACGTCAATAACACTTTTTAAGTTGTTCACTGGTTCACCAATATCGTAGCCAGCGTTCTGCCACGCATAACGAAGCATTGGTCTGTATACTCCCGCAGATAACTGATTGTAAATGACAGAATGCATATTCATGATAAAGAATCTGTCGTGCAATTTCGGCTTCATATTACTGGAACGTAGTTTAATGAAGTCTGTTATTCTCTTGGCATATATTTTATATTGCCTGACGAAATACACATCCAGAGGTTGTGCATATTTTGTAGTTTTAAGCAGAATGATTTTTAAATCTTCATGTTTTCCGCCAGATGCTTCCAGTAGTACTCATTCATCCTTATGTCCAGACCAGGAGTCACAAAGTACTAATGACTTTCTCGACAAATGTGGATTCAAACTGACAGAAAGAACATCTTCAGATGTTGTTTCGTCATCTTCCCACTCACACTTGCATCGACGACGACATTTGGAGGGCACCGCGTTTCTATTTCCCTTGACATGGGGGTCCAAACTTTCCACTGGATTCTTGGAAGCAAATATAGTTTGTGTGCCAATCGTCTGTCCACTGATATAGCAACATCGATCGTGTAACTATGTGTTGCACAGTTAACTGATTGCAACATTGTGACAGTGTTTCTCTCCCCTTTCATGGATAGTGTTCTGTCATTAGAAAATTCATAGTTGAACGGACTCTGATCACAGTTCTGTACAGAACTAATATCGATGTTTTCTCTTGTGATATGCTCATTGACGTTAGCAGCAAACGTGTGAGCTCTTTCAATCAGATCTTCTTCATCATCTTTATATTTTCATGCTTGGAGCATAGTGATATGGTGTGATGTTATCCTAAACTCCTTTTTCAAATTAGTAATAAATCCTAGTGGAGCTGTAAAGTTTGTACACCCGAGATTTCTGGCTACGTCCAATGCCCAATGTTTTAAATGCCAATAATGAATGGCGGAACCGCATTCTCGTGCTTCATCGAATTTCGCCATTGCTTGCTCCTTGATGGTCTTGAACAGCAGTGTACGATTTCCCTTGAAAACTGCATTTCCTTCTCTTTTCTTTGCCACTTCATCCAGTATATTTTTAATATTGCTTTTAGACTACAGTTCACAGTATCTTTTCAGAAGTTTGAAGTATGTGTCGAAACCTTTTACGTAATAATCATCGTAAATGTTCTCCAGTGTGTTGTCATGAAACGCCGTGATGACACTTGCAACTGTAACCTTCTTCTTGGGAGACGGTTGGTATTCACTGTCACTGCTTCCATCGCCTCTTCCTGCACTTGCCGTAGCACTACCGTTTACAATGAGTTGTTCGTCATTATCATCTCTATCATCATCATTATGTGTTAGTGTTACAACAGTATCTGTTTCTAACTTATGCTCATATTTCTGAACTATAATAGATACCAGAAAACATGCGAATGATTAGTCTTCTACACCAATACCATCTTTACGAAGAAGGGTTCTTCGTAACTTCATCTCAACCTATCGCAATACATTAGCAGGATTGATTACCAATCGCTGAACCATCTGATGCTTCAATACACAAATAATGTCACAAAATACAACTTCAGAGGCACACTGCACCGTCCCTACTGGTCCCGACTGGCGTACCGGCAGGTCAGTGTGCAATGCGGCATGGCATACACGGAGGCCTCTAATGGACGACTACAGAGTTTTGCAGATGCGAGTGTATCACTAGCGCAATAAGAGACCTTTGCATTATTTCTCACATGATTTTGGTGTATTTGTGTTTGTTCGAGCCCAAGTACTTTCCTGGTGAGTGAAATCAGCTTATTCTTGGGAATAAGCTCACATTGTTAACAAGAAATGGCAATAAGGAATATATATACATTGAGAGGCCAATGTCACAATACCCAGACTCGTGAACAGGGGGCAACAAGAGGTTCGTGAACTTACACTACTTATTGCCTGAACAACTGTTTCTGAGCCAAAAATATCCTTTTAGAATGGGAAGAGTTGCCCCAAAATATAATACCATAAAACATAAGTGAATGAAAATAAGCAAAGCAGACTAATTTCCGTGTAGAAAATGAGACTTGGGATTGTAAAACTTTGAGTGGTACATGTAACTGGTCTGTGTTGTGTGGAGGGTTTTGCTTGGAGAACCTGCTTCTTTATTATTTGACTGACATCACAGCTCATTTAAAGGAAATTGTAGTTGTTACATCCACAGATTAACACCCAAGTGTGAACAAAAATTATTAGGTGGAGCAAGGCCACTGCTTAATTTTGCAAAAAGATACTTTCTTCGAAAACAAAAGGCTTCTTCTCCTACCAACATTTTATAACAAGCCCAAGAATATGCCACCTTATTGAATTGAAATATTAGCAACTGAACTGAATTTACGTTCCTTTGTCGGGTTTTCTCTCGACACTTTCTGAGGGGGGCCGAGGACGTAGACGGGCGCAGAGTCCGGGGTCGATGGCCGGCTTAGTGAAGACGTGGCACCTGAACGTTCCAGCAGCGTCAAAGTATCTTCCGGGTGGCAGTCTGCTGCGGGTCGAAAGATGCCTGTTTCCCTTTCTTCTGGTTATTTAACACGGGGGCTCCAGTCTTCCCCCGCTGATTCCGGATCGATGATTGGTGGCCGTTGACGATCCCTGACTGGTGGATGGTGATATCATAGTGTGACCATTCGAGCTGGAAAAAGGCTCATGCTCGTGCATAGTTCGTGGCTGTTTGAATGTTTGGCGGGAACGCCTAAAGCGCTGGCTGGCGGAACGCGCCGGCACTAAGTTGCAGGCGCCGCTTAACTCTGCCGCGGTAGCTGACCGTTGCGTTTGTGTGGCTGCGCGTGTCAAGGCAGTAGTGGTAACTCTTTCTTCCAGTGTGAGCAATAGAATATCTTTGGTTGCTTTGGGTCATGGATGGGTTTGAGTTGGTAGCTCCCTACCAACAGGCCAACTTAAAGTCCATTGTTGTTACATACACTACATTCTCAATCAGTGTGGTGGCTATTGAGATAACCAACAGTGACTCTGTTCTTGTGATTATGGTGATTTCCTGGGGGACGTAAAACAAGCTTAGCAGCAGAGGGTTTGTAGACAAAAGTTGCAGTACACTTTCCAGGTACCACAGTTAGGATTCTGCTGTTATCATATGTTAGAAAAGCAGATTTAATCACTAGGCTCAGTTTGCAGAATATTGCAATTCTTGTTCGGCAGTCATTCATACTGTGGTGGATTTCCTGTATTGGTTAAAAAAGAGTGTAAAGCTCAAAATTAGGAATTAGAATAGAAAATTTAAGAATATACATATATAAAGCTACATTCATTTGTTTATTTTACTTTCATTTAATTACAACAGAGAACTGAAACAATTAACGCAGCTGTCTGTTGTGCATGTTGCCTGTTGTCATACACATCCTTTCAATAATGCTGCTGGACAGTCAGCTGTGAACAGAAGGAAATCACCAGAGGCAAAGTATCAGGGTGTCAGTGGTACCTGATGCAGTGATGGAGCAGTCATTTCTGAAAGAAAGAAAAGATTTGCATGGGACGATATGTATAACAATTCAAGAGAAATTTAAAAACATAATTTGCTAGCAACACCTCCCATTGTTATGAATATATATATTCAGTAACTGAAGATTCGCTTTAGCTGAATGACAAGTATCCAAGCTCTTATAACACACAAATAACTATTGTTTTGTGATAAATATGGATGTGCATATGTGGATAATACTAACAACAAAGAAACACAACAGCTATTTCTCTTTTAAAAAGAAGTTAGTGACTTTACTGCCAATGATACAGGGTTACACTTGGCTTGAGAAAGTGTGCACAATTTACAGGTTTATGGGAATAATGATGGGTGGGGTAGAAGAACGTTGCTCTGAGGCATTAATGGGCCTGTGGTCCTAATATTGTCACTAAAAGACAGAAATTTCTTGCCTCGATGGGGGAGAAAGAGTGAACACTGGTCCCTGCTGCTGTTGAACACTTTTTGTTACAAAAAATTATAATGTTGTTTTCTAACAGTGAAAAAGGTGTTAATACATAACACCAAAGACTGGTGTGGCCCTTATAACGGCCCCCTGCCTTGTTTCACGCTGTGACCTTCATTCTGACCCTGTCACAATGTTCCTCTAATGTCAGACTCCTATCAAGAATAATGCTATTCAGAGTATGAGAACGAAATATACTTTTCGACACATAGGACACTGACCTGATCTTTCTCCAAACCGAAATCGGCCAAGTGCTCAACTAAAAAGTGAGTGTCATACCCACTTAAATTATGAAAGAAAACTGGTATATGTCTAGGTAATTGGTACTTCAAATTGCATGCATTGTGAGCTGCACACAGTGGAATTTCCCTGTAAGATGACAGTGATCACTACGAGGAGTTTTGCTTATCTGTCTAACGGCAGCCAACAAATATGACAATCAGTGGCGTTATTATACAAATCTTGGTTCTCCTTAGATTTGGTCATGGGAACGTTGCCACTGAACAGCGTATAAACTTCCTGTGAAAATTTTTCAAGCTCTGAGAGCAACCACATCGATGGATTATTGCCGATGTAAGATTTGTATCAGTTAAGGTTGGAGTCGTATGACGATACAGTTTGGTACGTGATTCTCTGTAAAGTTAATATGTGAGGTCGCAGGATCGCCTTCACAGCGGGTCACAGGAATGAGGAGGCATTCAAAGTTGGCATATACTACAGACACACCGCCCCTGGTGGTGAGCATTGCTAAACTTTATGAATTTGTTTTCCTGGGTGGGCGTGATAACACGTACTGCATCCTTGGAGGTACAGTCTACTAGATGCGTAGCTAATAACTGTTCAGAGGAGAAATGATTGAGGCACATTAAACAAATTTATTTTACACTACAATGAGTTGATAGTTGGGAGGAGAGGAGTCGGGACATGTCCTTGATTCAAACATAGTGATAATTGTCACCTTCAGAAAAGAGAAGCATATTTACATGCAGCTCTCGCTCACCAGCAAATTTTGAGCAATGTAGGGGGCCGACTACGATATGCTTGTCTTGTTCATCTGACTTGCTTTTCTTATCCGGGCCTTAAATGTGTACCGATATTCCGGTATTCTGCGCCTCGAATTTAGGTATGTCCTGGATCCTGACGCGAACTCGATACCATCAAAGTTATGTGTTAGTATCACTGACTTTGTAACTGGTTGGACGATAAGGGCAATCTCTGTAATTGTAGTTTCTTTGGCAAGCCAGGATTGACCATGCAAAACAAGCCTGATCTTCTCTATTTTGGACATTAATGCACGCCCTCTTGTTAGGTATATCTTGAGAGAGCTTAATATAGCTGGACACTCCATTTAATGGATCGTGGACATGTAAATCGATGTCCAGGTGTAGAATTCGGCTGAGTGCCTTAGCTGAGCCGTTGACTTCAATCTCGGAAAACCGGCCCAATATGACACTAAAGGTGGATTTACGAAACCATTTGGCGATTGATGTGCTCTGCGTTATCACGCCATTATCCCCCCAAAGATAATGGATGCTGGTCTCTCCATCACCAGACTCGACTTTTGGGGGGGGGGGGGGGGATGCGATAAGTCAATGCATAGAACTGAACTGCATTTAATGGCGGGATAACGTGGATTATCGAGTGCCTTGAGGAACTCCATTTCCAGGACAGGGAGGCGGAAACACCCCCCCACCCCTCTTGTCGGGTTTTCGATCCTAGTGATCGAGATTCGCTCCTCAAAGGCATCCGCAATCGCCGAGTACTGCAACTGAGATATGGTGTCGCTGACCTGATGTACTTGACTAAAGGGCGGGAGAGAGAACTGCCACTAGCCACAGGATCACTAATACTAGAGCTATAGCTAGGCGGGGTGTGCTGTACCTCGCACGATGGAGGTGATACACGTGCTGGCCGCTGTGAGGGACCAGCGGGCGTGCCCCAGTGAGAGCAGCCGGGGGCAGGGCCTGGGGCCTTGGTGGCGCCTTGACTGGGGAAGCGTGTCTCCGCGGATGTCGCTCCTGGGATGGTTTAGCTGCGACAGGCGCGCGCGCAACCGCTGTAGAGATAAAGTAAAATAAGTACACTGTCTACCGCGGTGAATTCTAACGATCACACACATGGTTATAATGAGAGTGAGTAATTACCTTTTTGGCTCTGACTCCAAGGCATTAACACTTCATTTGGGCGGGCGATCGCCCCCTCAGAGAGATCATCTAGTCAATCATCTAACATCTCCTTATAATCACCTAGAACAAAAAAGATATTTTTAAATGGAATTGCTAGAGAAAAAAGACGTAAGTATATTAATATTATTAGAGATAAGTAAAAAAACAATTACTTACAAGTAGGCTGCTGTTGGACGGCCTCGATCTGTTCATCGATCGAGGTAAAGTCGTCGATGGCGTTTCCTGTAACTGAACGAAAGATAATTTTTAGTTATTTTGAAAAGGATAGCTAGAGTGAATGAGGATTAAAATTTTTTTTTTTGGTATCCTCACGTGAGTGGTGGTGTTCTGGAGCTGGGGGCTGAATCCAATTATGTAGTGGACTACGTGGGACAGCCCCCAGCTCTGCCTCCAGCTCGAGTTGGATTTGCCTTAAGTGACATGCGAAATAAGAAAAGAAATTTTTAAATGGCTAAAATAAATGACTAACAGATTGCAATTAAAATTATACTCACAGGGCAATTATTCCAGCTGTGTGTCGCGCACAGGAGGTTGGGGCGGTGGAGCCTGTTGGGCTCCAGTCCGTTCCTCGCAATCAAGGATGAAGTCAGCGGCGTGCACTATAACAATGAGATATATAATAAGTAAGCGGAAAATATAAGATATAGAGGAAAATGCAAAGTAGAAATTATATACTTACCGGGTAATGGCGTATCCTGGACTCTGTCTCTTCGCAGCAGACTCCTGGGTGTTGTTAACTCTCTTCATCTTAACGAAACACACATACACAAACGAATGCTGAAGCAGACAACGGACGAGTGAGACAGATGACAGGGTTGACTCCTTATATAGGTGTGGTGACGTAGTATCACGTGATCTTAGGATGAACGAACGGCTGTTGAGAATTTTGTGGGGGGTGGTAGTTGAATTCACTAGCACCCGTAGTAGCTGAAAGCTGAACTAGTCAAATGCTTCCAGGACATCGTGGAGAGCTGAGCATTTTATAAAATTATTGACAAACGATCGTATTTAGAATAGAGTGAATTAAGGATTTGGGATGATGATATATATGTGTGTGTATATTAAGAGATATTGTGTTAGGATGAATCATTTATTATTAAAAAGTATGTTATATAAGTGTAATTGGAGGTTGATGGTATAAGAATGGCGTTAGCAAGCGCTGAAGGAAATGATTTAGAAAGTTTGCAGATGAATTTTTTTTTTTCCTTGTTAAAGAGAATTTTGTGTGAATAAAGAGAAGGTTAAGTATTTGAGGGCCAATATATAGAATTTGGGTGAGTTCTTATTTTCTGTAGTCAGGGATTTGAGTTGAGAACTTAACGTTAGATTAAATTGGCGAGAGCAATTGCTCATGTATACGGGCGTGCGTTTTTCGGGACTATTTTGGATTAGGCAGTGGGATCATGTGGATTGAATAATGAGTCGTGTGATCAATTAACGTAGCGAGGGTTCTCGTGGCGAGCAAACGTGCTGTTGTACAGTCATAGCGGATTCCACTCTCGAGCAAACTTTGGCGCCAGAAGTGTAGCAGGGCATTCTTGGTCGCACAAAGACATGTGGTGGATGGCGAACGGTCGGCATTGACAGGTGAAAGTGTCCAGGAAACAACTTTCGCGCCAAAAGTGTGGCGTTCTTTGCCCACCGCGTGCTGAGCAGAACGGCCGACCGTTGTGTGATTCTGCTCCCAGGCAAACAATTTTGGTGGGAAATCGCACATTTCCTAGATGAGTAAAGTGCTGTGTTCTTTATCAACAGATGTTCCCACAGGATACCTACTGCATGATTTGCTATATTTGCAAGCGGATGCCCATCTTCTATAGAGTCTTCTAAGAGGTTCACATAAGAAATTTCGTCTTCTTCATGAGAAAAGTCTTCGCACATCCTGACATACATGTGGTCGAACCAAGGGTGATACTTTCTTTTTGATAACTTCTTCTTTTTCAGCTGATGTCCTCCATCAAAGTTGTGGTTATGAGTAGTACCTTTCATATTATGTCCCAACATCTTGAAAATCCGTGGATGGTCATTTCTGTGCGGAGGCGACGAATACACGTGGTGAACGGACAACGGACCGTTTCGATGTCAACCTCGGCAAGTTCCGGCGTGTCCAGCGAAAACATGTTTACGTCGTGGGAAACAATCGCCGGTCCTGTGGCCATCGCGGGCCAGCTTCAGCAGCCGTCGATAGTAGATCGCGAGTTGGCCGGCCGGGCGACGATTTGAACTACTTCAGTTGCAGCGCGGATGTCGTGGCGACTGGACTGTGATCTCGAAGATGTGTACTGATTGTGTTGGAGAACAAGTGATGACCGTACTGCTTGAACTAAAGACTTCAGCCCCTTTCCCCCTGCAAAATCGAAGGATGTTCCTTAGGTTACTATAAGTGCACTTTATTATTTGACATAATTTTGATAGGTTAGCAGAGAAAAAAGATGAGTGACCGCGAAAGTTCGTAGGATGTGGACTATTTCGTACGTGTGATCGATTATGGTGTTGGGGTTAAGATTTCGCAGTGAGATCAGTCTTAGCTCACAGAATGTGGCGTACTAATGCTAAGACGTGATGTACACAAATGTGTACTTGAAATTCAACATTTGATGTTTGTAAAACTATGAAACTATCGTTTTAATTGCATGCACATATCACGTCCTTGATGTCTTGTTTGAAGTAAGACACGATAAAAACACTAATAAAATTTAAAAAACGAATATTGAAAGTGATTTTACCTTCCTCGCGTGTCGCAGATGATGCAGTCCTTCAGATCGGAAGTTTCAGGATGCGAGAAAATCCACCAAAACTGACTTGCGTATGACCTAGCGGGAAAAATGAAAACCACATGATGTGCACAGTTATGCACATCAGATCTCCAATCGGGAAAATCACACTTTGCAGGATAACACTACAAAGACCTAATGTGCACATGTGTGTATGTTGGGACTAAAGAGGGTAATGAGCACTGCAGGCCGTGTTATGCTGTTAACAAAGGCAGTCGCTGCTGGTCGTCTGCCGCCATAGCCCGTTAACGCCAGATTTCGCTGCATGTCCCAACAGATACATTCGTCGTATGTCCCACATTGATTTCTGCAATTATTTCACGCAGTGTTGCTTGTCTGTTAACACTGAAAGCTCTACGCAAATACCGCTGCTCTCGGTCGTTAAGTGAAGGCTGTCAGCCATTGAAATGTCTGTTGTGAGAGGTAATGCCCGAAATTCGGTATTCCTGGTACAGTCTTGAGACTTTGAATATCAGAATATTGAATTCACCAACAATATTTGAAACGGAATGTCCCATTTGTCTAGCTCCATCTACCACTCCGTGTTCGAAGTGTTAATTCCCGTCATATGGCCATAATCATGTCGGAAACCTATTCACATGAATCACCAGAGTACAAATGAAAACTTCGCTAATGCACTGCCCTTTTATACCTCGTGTACACTTCCACCATCTGTATGCAGGGTGTTACAAAAAGGTACGGCCAAACTTTCAGGAAACATTCCTCACACACAAAGAAAGAAAATATGTTATGTGGATATGTGTCCGGAAACGCTTACTTCCCATGTTAGAGCTCATTTCATTACTTCTCTTCAAATCACATTAATCATGGAATGGTAACACACAGCAACAGAACGTACCAGCGTGACTTCAAACACTTTGTTACAGGAAATGTTCAAAACGTCCTTCGTTAGCGAGGATACATGCATCCACCCTCCGTCGCATGGAATCCCTGATGCGCTGATGCAGCCCTGGAGAATGGCGTATTGTATCACAGCCGTCCACAATACCACCACGAAGAGTCTCTACATTTGGTACCGGGGTTGCGTAGACAAGACCTTTCAAATGCCTCCATAAATGAAAGTCAAGAGGTCAGGAGAGCGTGGAGGCCACGGAATTGGTCCGCCTCAACCAATCCATCGGTCACCGAATCTGTTGTTGAGAAGCGTACGAACACTTCGACTGAAATGTGCAGGAGCTCCATCGTGCATGAACCAGATGTTGTGTCGTACTTGTAAAGGCACACTTTCTAGCAGCACACGTAGAGTATCCTTTATGAAATCATGATAACATGCTCCATTGGGCGTAGGTGGAAGAACGAAACTAAAATGAGCTCTAACATGGAAATTAAGCGTTTCCGGACACATGTCCACATAACATCTTTTATTTGTGTGTGAGGAATGTTTCCTGAAAGTTTGGCCGTACCTTTTTGTAACACCCTGTATGCATATCGCTATCCCATAACTTTTGTCATCTCATTGTATATTCACTGTGTAAGGTGCAATATTTGTGATTTACTTAATCTAGGATTGAAGACAAGTGTGTAAGATGAAATGACATGTTTTGTCACAATATTAGCACAAAAATACACGCTTTTACGGTTTTCAATGTGACAAAAGTTGTCAGGATAACGCATCTTGTCAACATCAAAAAGTGAAATAATCCTAAACACAACAATATTAAATATGAACTCTCAGAAGGTTAAATTATCATAACCATGACAATATTAAAGTTTAACCAGAATTTACGAAATTGCTCCTACACTTACGTTATGATGTTGGGCAGTACTACGAAAATCGTCTGATTCCGGTTCAAAGTTCGGTACTATTTTTAGGATGACAATAAAGTCTACAGTGGATGGTTAATTGTGTGACAAATTGAGCAAAAGATTACCCAAGTTTGCTAGAGTTTACTATGGATGCAAGCTGGTGAACCAACAAGTTTACACCGCTGCACGCGGTATTTACCTCAAGCTGCGATGAGTTGTCTGCTAGGCCGCTCTCTTCCAGTGCAATTCCTATAAAACTAATTACACCTTCACTGAATTTTCCAGTAGAAACTTTTCCTATGTTTCTCGTTACGCGAGAGAACATGTGATCATCTCTAGTCTTAGGATGTGGGGATATACACTTCCATGGTTGGAACAGCTTGCATATTATAATGCCCTGACGGCTTTTCACGTTGATTCTGGGCAGAAGTGTGTGTGAAATGGTTTCCTTGGCCACCCGTAAGAAAAACAGTCCCATTTCAACTCTGGATGTTGCGGTTGTGACTTCAATCAGAGGTCCCAAGGGGTGTGACTACCTTCCAATAGTGTGACATATACACGATGGCATTGGCAGAATTGCGGTGAAATTTGATCCGATGTGACATGATTAATCCAGCGTATACCTCACTAGAACATCTGTGCTGTGCGCTTTTTTTTTCACATGTTTCAACACTTAGGTGTTTGAAGTGTCACCTAGTTGGAGGGTGATGTCGCAGGGTGCCACGCTTTTGCACAATTACAGAGGAAGGTAGTAGGCACTTTTCAGCCAAATTTCAAACTTGCACTTTGCAATGGAAGACAGTTACAGGCTTTTGCAAAAATGTGGATTTTGTGCCTACTACTGCTGCTGCGTTTATCTAGAAAAATTGTCAGTATGTCACCATGAAAACGGCACCATTTGCATATGATTAATTTTGATGACATTCAGAATATCTCAAGTTTAACTTAGTGTTTATGAAATTTCGATCTTCACTGTATCCTGAGTGAACAATAAACATGCCAAACTGAAACTGTGTTGTGTATTGTGTAAAGATCACTGGGACACACAACCTGTATAGTAGTCCTGTTTCATGTGCCTACACATGGCGCTAACAGTGACAACAAACTGGCCAGAAATCCTTCCGAGGCGTGCCATTCCACCACCAATGCTGCCACACTTACTTGTCAGTAATATTGTACTTGAATGATTAGAAGGCAGTGAAGAATTAGACTATTTTAAGCATGAAATACAGCTTTTTCTTACCCAGACACCTCTAGGAAGAAAGCAGAATTTTTTAACTGGAAAAACTTTTTCCTTTCACTGCAAGACAGTTTACTGGTTGTATCTTTAGCCAAAAATCATATGAGGGTCGTCTTATTTCTTTTTAATTTTTTTTTCCCTTCTCCAGTCTCCAATAGGCTATAAATAAGATACGTTGATAGAAAAGTTATTTTAAGGTTTTTAACATGGCTGTCAATCAAAAACTGTTGTATAATACAAAATTTTGAAAAAAAAGCCAGCCCTCAGTAGCGAACACAATTTGTAACCTAGGTTTCGGTGTCACAAGGGTCACCTCCTTGGGACAAAATTAAAACTAAATGTTACAGCATAACGTACCAAAAAATACGAAAGCGGTGGTCATACCTATAGTCAGAATTAAAATAAAATGCAACAGAGGTGCAAGCCACTAGGAGCTGCCATGGGTCCTCTGCTACAGTCAACACAAAGCTGAAACATCATGTGAACAACTTCAAGACAATACCGCCATCTGGTGGCTAATTGTTAAAACGAGCTATTTTGTAAACATCTCTCGTAACAGCAGAGAGGGAAATAAACAAACACCTGAACGGTGTACATGAAGTAATTACAATACCGGGATACTGCATGATATAAAATACAACTAATGAATGACTGGCTGTTGTACAAAAATTGCATAAAGAAGACATGTACGAAATAAGACATTAAATGACATTACTGCTTGCTATAATAGATAAGTTATAAAAACAAAAAAGATTTTTTTAAACTTACGTTTATGAGCCGTAAAAAGTATAAAGAAAAGGTATTTCTGAATCTGCAAGAAGCGATTGGCACATCAAAGTGTTATATCTCGTCAAGCAGCGGCTTTATACCATTGAAATAACTTCTTCCGCGCAACTGCACCTGCTCGTTGAGAAAAAGTCCGTCATTGGAAAGTGAATGCTTGAAAATTTCCAGCTCCTCCAAAAATCAAATTTACGCCCTTTTTTCTTTTCAATATGCAAAATTTCCAACTTCTCAACCCCTTTAGGAGAGTGGCCTGTGATTAACAGGGGATCTGCAAGAGAAGAATTAGGGGCACACGAACCGTTTTTTTTTTTTCAGAAAATGTTCTTTACAGCGAACTGAAAAGCACGCCCTGTTTGACCAATGTAACAGGCACCGCAAGAGTCACATGAAATCTTGTAGACACCAGAATTCTGCAGAGGGCTAGTAGTTGACTTCAGATTATGGGTGGCATTATTTCTCAAGTTGTTACATGTAGAAAAGGCAATTGAAAATTCAAATATATACAAATAAAGCGCGATGTATGCACACGTAACTATCTAATCTCGGGTCGCTGACATTCGAGATCTAACTGCAAGGGGGACAACCAATGCGTTGCCTGGTTGCTCTCCGGCGGTGAATTCATTAATGTTCCACAGTAGGTTTTCAGCACCTGCTTCCCATACTGCGTTCTCATTCCCCAACCATCCGACTGGTGCTTGAGGATAGTTGTAGCGATAACGGAACATATCCAATGTCTGTTCATTTGGTATTCGCCGCTGAACTCTGTATCTGAAGATGGATGCAGCACTAGCTATATGAACTCCTGCTTGAGAATAGCTGTTTGTGGTTCCATTCTTCGCTGTGATTCTAAGGTGAGGGTCTGGAACTACGTCTCCCCTAGATGTTGTGAGGTATGCAGTTTGAGCGAGGGATCCGTATCTAGACTCACTCAACTCGCCTGTGATCTTGCATTTTGAATTCGCAAGGTATCCAGCTACTTGCTGTAGTAGACGTATGTTTATAGGAATGTTACCTACATTTCTAACCTCAATGCGGTTTTCGTCTATACCTGCAGAATTCAATGCATCTTCTGCGTCTTGCATTAGCCTCTCAGAGCTACTCCATCCCAGTAGAGATACCGTTGGTAAGGTGAGATCTGTATTCAATGGTCTGAAGTTTTCCGGAAGATCCCACTCTCTATTAAGCCACTCCGGGTGTAGTTCCGGTTGTCTGGCAGCTATGGTATATCTCAAATCCGCTTGTATCTTCAACAGCGCAATTCGTGGAGATGGTAGCGTCTCGTAGAATGTGTGTGTCTCGGCTGAAACTCTGCCAAAGTCCCCCGTTACATTTAACTCATGTGGGAGTTGTAAGGTAAACTCTCTGGCGTTGGCATCAACTAGATCGCCGATACCCATGAGGTACAAGTTAACATCTGGTGGTACAGGCAAATCAAAGGACAGTCTTCCGTCCAGCTCAATGTACTCCAGAGAATACTCGCCTCTGCTAGCCAACACACTGTATATTCTCTTCCAGAGAAGGGCGAAGCAATAGTACTGGTAGGAACTGAAAGGTACAAACTTCTTGATGCTCCTGTCTGCTTGAACTTGGGCATCATAGCTAGCTCGCACCAACTCGACGTACTGTGTAAAGTCAAGCTGAAAACGTCTATGCTGACGACGCTCAATAAACCCGTTAACTCCGGGAACTATCATCAGATCGTTGACAAGAGGATCATTTCTCTCAGTACTCCCCTTGGTACTCTGTGACTTGGGCGTTAAGTCCGGCTGCTTGTTTTCCTCCCTTTTGTTGGTATTCTTGTTCTTCCAGAAGGACTTCTTGGGCCTAGATCCTTGCTTTCAGTAGTGTCGGCAGGAGCTGGTGCTCCTTGGCCTCTACCACGGCCTCCGCGGAATGAACCACGGCCACGGGGCTGGCCACGGCCTCGACCTCTACCTTCAGCATTCGACATTCAAGTTGCGTTTAAAATTGTGTGCACATCTGGCGCCTTAATCCAATTCAATATGAAAATGGTTACATTTGTATTTAATCCGAAGCAACCTTTGAATCTAGTATGACACTGGACCTAAAAAATGGAATTGAAGAATTTTTTTCTCTGATTCTTCTGGGATGCTGATGAAAGAACCTTCTTGCCAATCTTCTTTCTGAGGGTATCATCTACCAACCGAGCTTCGTAACCGTTATTGACCGCCACAGTTTTAATAAGATTATCTCATTATTAAAGTTTTCTTTCGAGAGGGGAATGGAAATTGCTCTGTGAATAGCCGAGAAAAAAAGCATTTTTGTGTGAGGCTGGATGCGTAGAAGCTGGAACGATTTGATCAATTTGAGTCTCTTTGCGGAAAATGTTGAAGGAAACTCTGTTTTCAATTAATGACAACGTAAGATCGAGGAAATTTAATTGACGATTTTCATTTTCTAGTTCACAAGTGAACTTCATATTATCATGAAGATCATTAAACAGATCGAAAATGTGGTTGATCCCATCAGGAGGACCTTTGTAGAGTACTAATATATCGTCAACGTATCTACATTAGGACAAAATGCCCAGATCTGTAGCTGAAAACAACGTAAAGAATTTCACCTCTAACGAATTGATAAATATCGGCAAGAACTCCGGCTAGCGGGTTCCCCATGGCTAGGCCGTCATTTTGTTGGAACAGTTCCCCATTGAACTGAACTGAAAGTAATTGTACTGAACTACAACGGTGATCAAATTCATGAAATCCGCAATTTCCTCATCACAGATATCTTTCTTAAACCTACGCAGATTTTCTTCCACAGTCTTAAGGGTTTCTTGCACGGGAACATTGGTGTAGAGTTTTTTTTTGTCTAACGAAAACAATCTAGTAGCCTGGTCACAGTCTATATCCTCTACTTTGCGAACTATAGCAGCTCTATTTAACACAGAACGGATTTGGCACACAGCTGCTGCTGGGGGTGTCCACATTGCCGTTTTCCAAATCTCTTGACTGTTTCGCCCTTACGATCGACGACGAGCGTCGGGCCACCAAAGGTTTGCGGTCTGCACAATCCTGACCTAGTGCACAGCTTGTGGGATAGCGTGGCTCGACTGCGAAATGCGCCTTTCGGCTCCTCTCTCTGGCTACAGTATGCTGTTGTCCACAGTGGCACTGGCGTTGCCCATGGGGCTTCATGTAAGGCGACTTCTGAGAACGTCACATGTCGCCTTTCCATGGATGTCCAGTTACGGTATTGGAGTACAAATTCCAACCTTCATCTTCTCAGACCAGAAGTCAGCGTGGATGTGTGAACCAGGCACCTGCTTCGGAGGCCCATTTGCTGAATGGTCATTCTGGAGGCACTGTTGGTAGCTCTGTGGTTCATCAGGGCAGTCCGTGTCTCAGCAGTTGCACGTCTATACACCCATACACATCACCGCAGCTGTTGTTTGACCCTGTCATCTATGGCCTGTGGTGCACCATAGTTGCGCTGGTGCTGGTTTTGGAAAGTGCCGTTTTGCCGTGCACGGTATACTTGACCATGACGGCACCCAAACCGTTTGCAGAACTTTGGCGTATCACAAATGCTTCCACCCTCGGCACAAAAGCCGATGATCCAGCCCTTTTCAATGACATACAACCACTCTGTTTCCACATTATGACAAAGACTGCATTGTTTTCTGCGTTCTCCGACGTGCCTTGTATAACTTCGACTGCTAGCTCTGCCACCTAGTGTCTGTGAGTGGTTACTGCACGTTGATGTCGACATGGGTGGCGGTCACATTAATGTGACTGGACTGTGTGTGTATTCTCCCTTTTTTAAAATCGTCCAATGCACATATCATATTTTCTGGAGACCGGTTCCCACAGTGCCTCCCAGCCATTGTAATGGAAACATGTAAAGAAGGGGGAAAAATTCATCTAGTATGAAGCATTGGCTTTCATGATTGTGGCTGAAGTTATTTTTCTTAGTATGGAAATATTAGGCCCCATTAAAAATTTTAGCCTCAATGGCTTTCTTCGCCGAGATTCTTAAAACGCGCCAGTAAAGGTTCCTAAATCGCACTGATGTTATTTAGACAACTGAACAGTGGTGTGATTTTGGCAAACAAGCTATTTTGTGAGTTTGTCATACTGTATGCTAAACAGTTGATTGGATGACTGTTCTAATAATGTCAAAGAGTACTGAAATATATCCTAATTACATGTAACAGATGTGAACATAATTTTGTTTCTTGCCTCCGTATCAAAACCCTTCTGAAAAGAACATAAATCATGCTTGCAAGTTCGTTTTCTTGTAAAACGAATACAACGCAAACTATCACAACCACTGGAAACACGGGAGTGTTCCCTTGTTAAAACTACCCTCGCTAGAGTTCGGCATAAGTACGACCGACAAATTGTGCAATCTGATGGTTGGTGCGATAAAAGGTACATCCTTCTATTCGTACTTGCACCTGTCTTCGCATCTACATCTACATACATACTCCGCAATCCACCATACGTACGTGATGGAGGGTACCTAGTACCACAAGTAGCATCTTCTCTCTTATCTTTGTGGTCTTTCCGCGAAATGTGGTGGCAGTAAAATTGTACTGCAGTCAGCCTCAAATGCTGGTTCTCTAAATTTCCTCAGTAGCGATTCACGAAAAGGACGCCTCCTTTCCTCCAGAGACTCCCACCCGAGTTCCTGAAGCATCTCCGTAACACTCGCGTGATGATCAAACCTACCAGTAACAAATCAAGCAGCCCGCCTCTGAATTGCTTCTATGTCCTCCCTCAATCCGACCTGATAGGGATCCCAAACGCTCGAGCAGTATTCAAGAATAGGTTCTATTAGTGTTTTATAAGCGGTCTCCTTTACGGATGAACCACATTTTCCCAAAATTCTACCAATGAACCGAAGACGACTATCCGCCTTCCCCACAACTGCCATTACATGCTTGTCCCACTTCATATCGCTCTGCAATGTTACGCCCAAATATTTAATCGACGTGACTGTGTCAAGCGCTACACTACTAATGGAATATTCGAACATTACGGGATTCTTTTTCCTATTCATCTGCATTAATTTACATTTATCTATATTTAGAGTTAGCTGCCATTCTTTACACCAATCACAAATCCTGTCCAAGTCATCTTGTATCCTCCTACAGTCACTCAACGACGACACCTTCCCGTACACCACAGCATCATCAGCAAACAGCCACACATTGCTATCCACCCTATCCAAAAGATCATTTATGTAGATAGCAAACAACAGCGGACCTACCACACTTCCCTGGGGCACTCCAGATGATACCCTCACCTCCGATGAACACTCACCATCGAGGACAACGTACTGGGTTCTATTACTTAAGAAGTCTTCGAGCCACTCACATACTTGGGAACCAAGCCCATATGCTCGTACCTTAGTTAGGAGTCTGCTGTGGGGCACCGAGTCAAACGCTTTCCGGAAGTCAAGGAATATAGCATCCGTCTGATACCCTTCATCCATGGTTCGCAAGATACCATGTGAAAAAAGAGAGAGTTGCGTTCCGCAGGAGCGATGATCCTTGAAGATCAGTTTGCGATTTATGGTAAAGTTCTTGAAACGTTTGTTTTTGAGATCTTTATACGTAGAAAAACAGCCTGAGACTACTGTTGTCCCTGACAAAATATTCTCTTTAATACCGAGCGAGGTGGCGGAGTGGTTAGCACACTGGACTCTCATTCGGGAGGACGACGGCTCAATCCCGCGTCCGGCCATCCTGATTTAGGTTTTCTGTGATTTCCCTAAGTCGCTCCAGGCAAATGGCGGGATGGTTCGTTTGAAAGGGCACGGCCAACTTCCTTCCCTAATGCGATAAGACCAATGACGTCGCTGTTTGGCCTCCTCCCATAAACAACCCATCCCTCTTTTTAATGATTTCGAAGAGAACAGCTTTCGAATGCTTAGGAGCAATGCGAAAAAACCATTTGTGTGTACCTTTTGGATACCCCCAAAACTACTTCTTCGCGAAGTGAGATACATCAACTCAACAATCTGCCCTTAACCACCTAGATTGTCGTTCCGTCTAACGTACTCTTCTACACTTACTTCTCTACAAACTTGTTTCCAGTTAACCGGTTTGCTTGGCCAAATAAAGTTCTCGGCATATAAATTTCGATTTAAACTCGTAAACCCACAAATACAATCCTGGAAATTGAAATAAGAACACCGTGAATTCATTGTCCCAGGAAGGGGAAACTTTATTGACACATTCCTGGGGTCAGATACATCACATGATCACACTGACAGAACCACAGGCACATAGACACAGGCAACAGAGCATGCACAATGTCGGCACTAGTACAGTGTATATCCACCTTTCGCAGCAATGCAGGCTGCTATTCTCCCATGGAAACGATCGTAGAGATGCTGGATGTAGTCCTGTGGAACGGCTTGCCATGCCATTTCCACCTGGCGCCTCAGTTGGACCAGCGTTCGTGCTGGACGTGCAGACCGCGTGAGACGACGCTTCATCCAGTCCCAAACATGCTCAATGGGGGACAGATCCGGAGATCTTGCTGGCCAGGGTAGTTGACTTACACCTTCTAGAGCACGTTGGATGGCACGGGATACATGCGGACGTGCATTGTCCTTTTGGAACAGCAAGTTCCCTTGCCGGTCTAGGAATGGTAGAACGATGGGTTCGATGACGGTTTGGATGTACCGTGCACTATTCAGTGTCCCCTCGACGATCACCAGTGGTGTACGGCCAGTGTAGGAGATCGCTCCCCACACCATGATGCCGGGTGTTGGCCCTGTGTGCCTCGGTCGTATGCAGTCCTGATTGTGGCGCTCACCTGCACGGCGCCAAACACGCATACGACCATCATTGGCACCAAGGCAGAAGCGACTCTCATCGCTGAAGACGACACGTCTCCATTCGTCCCTCCATTCACGCCTGTCGCGACACCACTGGAGGCGGGCTGCACGATGTTGGGGCGTGAGCGGAAGACGGCCTAACGGTGTGCGGGACCGTAGCCCAGCTTCATGGAGACGGTTGCGAATGGTCCTCGCCGATACCCCAGGAGCAACAGTGTCCCTAATTTGCTGAGAAGTGGCGGTGCGGTCCCCTACGGCCCTGCGTAGGATCCTACGGTCTTGGCGTGCATCCGTGCGTCGCTGCGGTCCGGTCCCAGGTCGACGGGCACGTGCACCTTCCGCCGACCACTGGCGACAACATCGATGTACTGTGGAGACCTCACGCCCCACGTGTTGAGCAATTCGGCGGTACGTCCACCCGGCCTCCCGCATGCCCACTATACGCCCTCGCTCAAAGTCCGTCAACTGCACATACGGTTCACGTCCACGCTGTCGCGGCATGCTACCAGTGTTAAAGACTGCGATGGAGCTCCGTATGCCACGGCAAACTGGCTGACACTGACGGCGGCGGTGCACAAATGCTGCGCAGCTAGCGCCATTCGACGGCCAACACCGCGGTTCCTGGTGTGTCCGCTGTGCCGTGCGTGTGATCATTGCTTGTACAGCCCTCTCGCAGTGTCCGGAGCAAGTATGGTGGGTCTGACACACCGGTGTCAATGTGTTCTTTTTTCCATTTCCAGGAGTGTACATATGTGAGGTTTAAAACTTTCCCGGCATACAAATTGTTCCACAAAATTTCGGGCGAAGTGCCGGATGTTTTGCAACTTCCTGCCACAATATTTCGGCGCAGAGTCTTCTGGCCATCTTCAGGTGATACTGGCGAAAACTCCCTGAGCTCTGGTATTTAAGGTCTGTAATTAATAATACCCAGTAGCACGTCCTCTTGCATTGATGCATGTCTGTATTCGTCGTGGCATACTATCTAAAAGTTCATCAAGGCACTGTTGGTCCAGATTGTCCCACTCCTCAATGGTAATTCGGTGTAGATTCTTCAGAGTGGTTGGTGGGTGACATCGTCCATAAACAGCACTTTTCAATCTATCCCATGCATGTTCGATAGGGTTCATGTCTGGAGAACATGCTGGCCACTCTAGTCGAGCGTTATCCTGAAGGAAGTCATTCACAAGATGTGCACGATGGGGGCGCGAATTCTCGTGCATGAAGACGAATGCCTCGCCAATATGCTGGTGATATGGTTACACTATCGGTCG
This sequence comes from Schistocerca americana, assembly GCF_021461395.2. NCBI lineage: Eukaryota > Metazoa > Arthropoda > Insecta > Orthoptera > Acrididae > Schistocerca > Schistocerca americana. The sequence continues at coordinate 89,949,239 of NC_060128.1, forward strand.
GAGGATGACATTCACGTATCGTACAGCCGTTACGGCGCCTTCCATGACCACCAGCGGCGTACGTCGGCCCCGCATAATGCCACCCCAAAACAGCAGGGAACCTCCACCTTGCTGCACTCGCTGGACAGTGTGTCTAAGGCGGTCAGCCTGACCGGATTGCCTTCAAAAACATCTCCGATCGCCTGGTTGAAGGCAGATGCGACACTCGTCTGCGAAGAGAATGTGATGCCAATACTGAGCGGTCCATTCGGCATGTTGTTGGGCTCACCTGTACCGCACTGCATGATGTCGTGGTTGAAAAGATGGACCTCGTCATGGACGTCGGGAGTGAAGCTGCGCATTATGCAGCCTATTGCCCACCGTTTTAATCGTAACACGACGTCGTGTGGCTGCACAAAAAGCATTATTCAACATGGTGGCCGTGCTGTCAGGCTTCCTCCGAGCCATAATCCGTAGGTAGCGGTCGTCCACTGCAGTAGTGGCCCTTCGGCGGCCTGAGCGAGGCGTGTCATCGACAGTTGCTGTCTCTCTGTATTTCCTCAATGCCCGAACAACTTCGCTTTGGTTCATTCCGAAGCGCTTGGACACTTCGCTTCTTGAAAGCCCTCCCGGCACAATGCGGACGCGATCGAACAGCGGTATTGACCGTCTAGGCATGGTTGAACTACAGACAATACGAGTTGCGTACCTCCTTCCTGGTGGAATGACTGGAACTGATCGGTTGTCGGACCCCCCTCCGTCTAATATACGTGCTCGGGCACGGTTGTTTACATCTTTTGACGGGTTTAGTGACACATCTGAACAGAGGGACTGTCTCTGAGATACAATATCCACAGTCAACGTCTATCTTCAGGAGTTCTGGGAACCGGGGTGATGCAAAACTTTGTGTGCATTTGACGCAGCAGCACCTAAGCGGAAGAAGACAAGCATCCACTCCGGCAACTGTGGAAGTGTTGAGTATACATGCCACAAGGCATAGCATAGTGCAAGGAAGTACAGCCTGTAGGCATTGAAATACCTAGCCACTGTTGTACTGAAATGATCTCAGCAGTAGCACCACCAGGCTTTAACAATGAGGTTCCATCTGCAATGGTGTACGGGGTCCGGAGTTCGACCCTGTGTCGGGGCAGCCTGCCCTGAGACACAAAACACAGTGCTCTCCACCGCGAAGGGGACAACGGAACTGTGGAACATAGCGCACTGTCCACTTTGCTTCTACGGTCGGTCACTGTCGCCACAGCACTGGAGAGATCAGCTGTGCTTCAGCCGCCGACTGCCAAGTTCGGAGCATTTGTATCTGCCGCATTTCATATTTGCCGCTTGTAGTTTTTTCTTTTTTTGCTATTGTTTCGGCCTGCTATGTACCACGAAGATTTTTATCTCATCCCTGATTGTGTTTTATTTTGTGTTATCAGAAGAGCCAACACAGTGTTACGAGTGGAGGCCGAAATGCACGCGTTTTAGCTCACGCAGGCTGGCGTGAGGAGGGAAGAACTATACTGACGTGAGATCTGGAACGTGACAAGGAATGAGAATTCAGAAAGCGGACGTAATTTCTTTGATACTTAACTTTAATCCATTAATGATGAACGTCGCTCTTGACGGTACATGATTCACAATATTATCTGTTCAGATTATAGTAACTGAATATGGCGCCTTGCTAGGTCGTAGCAAATGACGTAGCTGAAGGCTATGCTGAACTGTCGTCTCTGCAAATGAGAGCGTATGTAGACAGTGAACCATCACTAGCAAAGTCGGCTGTACAACATGGGGCGAGTGCTAGGGAGTCTCTCTAGACTAGACCTGCCGTGTGGAGGCGCTCGGTCTGCAATCACTGATAGTGGCGACACGTGGGTCCGACGTATACTACCGGACCGCGGCCGATTTAAAGGCTACCACCTATCAAGTGTGGTGTCTGGCGGTGACACCACATTTTCCTTTTTTGCCAGTAATTTTCATTTTGGCTGGCTGTGCTTCTTTTCTCTGTTTTGACCATTTGCTCGCAGGACGTGGGACAAGGCGTAGTAAACGAAATAAGGTTTTTAGTAATTTTGACTTTTTCTCTGAAAACTTCTCGATCCTGAATGTCATAAAATGAAATTTCAGCTTCCTGTAATAACTTTTTAACTTGGCTTGCCCATTTTGAATACGATTTTGTTTTTGAAATTGGTGAATGTATGCGATGAGTAAGTCTTTGTGGGTTCATTCTTTCCGGATGACCGAAATAAATCATTCTCCGCTTCCTCATGCTGGCAACAATGTCTTCTGTATGTTCGTATAATTCAGTTGTGTCTTCGGCGGAAATCTCCGTTTTCTTTGATAGGGCCAAGGATTTTCCTGAAAATTTTCCGGTCTTTTATTTCAAGTTTTCGTAGTGGTCCTTTCTTCGTCATGCTGATGCATACAAAGCTGACGGTCTAATTACGGTGTTATAATGACAAAGTTTTAGGTTCAAAGACAGGCTTTTGCTTTTGTATGAGTCTTTGCACAGATGAAAAGCATCTTCTAGTTTAGAACACCTACTTTCTACGGCTGCATTTTCTGAACCGTCAGGTGTAATTATTTCTCATAGATATTTAAATTTCTTCGACTGCTTGATTTTCTCTTGTTGTGTTTCAATATGAGGAGGAGCGTGTTTTATGTTTGTGATGAATTCAGTTTTGTTAAATGCTACTTTTAGGCCAGTCGTAGCAGCAATTGATTGTAGGCTGGACACTTGAAGCTTATCTTTGTCAATATTATTTGCAATGAGTGCCAGATCACCAGCAAAAGCCAAACAGTTTTCACTGAGGCCATTTCTTTCGTGTCCATTTTGAATCCCATAACCTGGTGGTACGGTTGTTTCCCACTCTATCTTTTCCAGGATACAAGTGGAAAAGCAATGGAGAGAGCATTTCACCTTGTCTCACCCCTGTACAGATTTCAAATGGTTCTGATAGTTGGCCTCTGAAATTGACCTTTAACACTGTGTTATTTAAAGTGGCGCTTATCAGACTGTTTTCCTATCTAGACCAAATTCGGCAAGGGTGTTCTTTATTGTTTCTCGATCAATTGAGTCATGCGCTTTTTGAACGTCGAAGACGCTTGTAGTATTTTAAAAACAGTTCAAATTCCATAAGAGTTCCTGTTAGGGCTGGGCGAACGATACACGCGCTATAGATTCCCGATACGTTGCTGCGTTCGATACTGTATCGACTCTATAATCACGTGACAATTGATTCGCGCGACACCAGTGCAAGGGCTATAAAAGAAATTATGTACTAGCTACAACAATTAGCTATGGCTCCCCATAAATTTCACAATTTCGTGAAACAATGGAGGAAACAGCATTAACACCTACCACTGCACGAACTTCTATTGAGTTTGAACAAATGTGAAATTCGCGTTCCCATACAGTATCTATGGATAAAGAAAGATTTATGTCGATTTTTAAGTAAAAGTAACCGACAAAGATGAAAGTGTTGTCCTAAAAAATATCGTGTGACAGAATACAGTGTAATGACTGACGTGAGAGTGATGATAATGTGCCAAGTTCGTTGCAAATCAGCAAGTCAATCCCTGTTCACATATTTGAATAACAGATGAAAACTTTACCATATTTTAATAACAAGACAGCAACATTCAGATGAAACACTCACGACAGCTAATCAGGAATTACATGACGAACAAACGAAATGCATCGTAACAAAGTGACTGTAATTTTTAACGCGAGAGTAAAATGCAGTGGAATGACTCGTCTCTGACTCAGTACCATCAGACTTGACCAGATTGCGAAATGATCGAACGCTCGAACGGTTACACACAATCATGATCACACTCTTCTATTTGTTTCTTATTTTCCATTGTTATGCGTGACGTGCACCCTAGATAATTCCACTGCGTGTTCCACACTTATTTTTATTGTTAAAATCCATAGTTCATCAAAACGCTACAACAGGTCGTTGCGATAGTACCAGCAAAAGTCACTAGATCGCAGCTTCATCGAAAGAGCGAACAGAAGAACTGTTGGGGTTCAAACACAGCTGTAGTTCCCGAAGTATTTAATATTTCGGGCAACCGCAGCTGTTGAAAGGCATGATGTCAGGAAGAACTCCGCCAACAGATGGTAAAATTGTTTATTAAAACACGACCGGTTTCGGAGCCTTAAGCCGCATCGTAAGGTGAACGATGTTAAAAGATCATAGGCCTACCCATCGCGCCTAGTCAAAAGTTACTATTGAGGGAATATCGTCAATATTATGGCGAGCCGAGGGTAGATCCCTAGTCTTTAAAATTTGCCTGCATCTTCCACTGGCGTTCCCGCGGATAAGATAAGCTCTGAGAATGCAGTACTACGTCACACGCTGCTATCCTCCAGGCTGCTCCGTCACAACTCCAGATTTCGGAGCTTTCCGAATTAATTGTTCAATAAGCCACTGGAACAAACTGGGTGCATTGGGTATCCTGTTCCCTTTGGGTAAACTTTTGTACCGGATAGACGAGATAGTGTATATGCCACCATAGATTTCTGTGTGTCTTTGTCCAGAGGGATTTGTAAACACGTTTAAGTTCCACTTTGGCAAAGTAAATAGTTCCAGTTAATGTTGACATCAGTTTTCCAGCTAGGGAACAGCATATGAATCAATAATAGATTGAGCATTAACCGTCTCTTTGAGATCTCTGTAGATGCGTGGAGACGTTCGGTTTGTGTAGTTATGATCAGCTGCTGTTCATGGCTTCATTCTTTTCGAGATGATCTAGCTCTTGCTTTATTTTATCTTTTCATATAAAATGAGTGTTGCGTGATTTGCGCAATTTCGGCCCTGCATGTGGAATGAGCGTAATGTGTACCTCATAACCAAAATTGAGTTGTGCTCATTGTAAAAACGATGTTTGGAAAACTACCAAGTAACACAAAATAAACAACATAGCACTGTTTAAGCCTTATGTAATTGATCTCTGCTTGTACAGTCTGAAAGAGTATTTTGATAAATAATAATGTGCTAGTATGACTAATAGTGCACCAGTCTTATCAACTGAAACCATACTAACGTTGTAACCACCGAACAAATACAAATAATGTACCAATAATACGTGGTGTAACCGTAAGAGATTCATGCTGTTAAAATGATACAAAAGGGTAGTGGTAAATGTCCAACATCTTATGTACATTATATGTACCAGGAAGTCTCACATATAAATAAATAAATTACCTTAGTACTGCTTTTTTCTTCGGAAAAAAAAATATTTTTGCAACAGCTGGTTAAACTTTACATTTGAAATATCGGTTTGAATTTGATAAGCTCGCTCGCGAATCGTGAAGCGAAAAGTATTGAAGAGATGCAGTCCAGAGAAATCGTTGTATTTTTTTTTAATTTGCAACTGAAAATGTAATCTATCTGGTAAATTGCTTACACGTAAATGTATTCCAAATTGTTTTTTTGACTGGAATCTCGTGACAGCTGTAACTGAAGAGCGAGCTTTGAAAATCTGTTAACGTAGGCAATTACAATTTTCAATACGCCTGTAGGTTATCGCTTGAAATTGTCAACCGGAACTCAGTTTGAAGATTGATTGGCACTTTGTCAACTCGAAGAGTTACAGATTACAACTTATTGACACAAATAAGGACATTTTGTGATGTTTCGTCTGTAAAAGTTTTTGAATTCAGCCATTACTTGGCGTTGTGAACCATTGCGCTGTGTTTGAGTCTGTTTGGTTTGTCTGTTGTGCTCTATCAGCCCTCTTTAGTCATTTTGCAGTAATTACGATGAGCCTCGTGATACAAGCAACTGTCTCTTTTGTGTTTATGCCATAATGTAAACAAGATTGTAATAAAGATTTTCTAAAGTTGTTGACTGTTAGTTTTGGTTGAGTAGCAAGCTTGCCCTGTATTTTCTGCGTTTGGCCAACTGTTTGCTTGTCCATTCGGTTGTTGACTTGCAGTGAACACTGTAATGCTTCAGCAGATAAAAACGTTTGTTTGTGCGCCCAAATCAATGGCAGAGAGTCTTGTAAGGCCAGGCATGTTGGACTAATTAGGTACTCCTTTAATTTATAGTAGGGTAGTGCACGCTAAGCAAACGCAAATTACGGATTATGCATAAGATTTCATGAATTGGTCATTTTCATAATGAAATTTACACTACTGGCCATTAAAATTTCTATACCAAGAAGAAATGCGCGTGATAAACGGGTATTCATTAGACAAATATATTATACTAGAACTGACACGTGATTACATTTTCACGCGATTTGGGTGCATAGATCCTGAGAAGTCAGGCCGTAATAACGGCCTTGATACGCCTGGGCATTGGGTCAAACAGAGCTTGAATGACGTGTACAGGTACAGCTGCCCATGCAGCTTCAACACGATACCACAGTTCATCAAGAGTAGTGACTGGCGTATCGTGACGAGCCAGTTGCTCGGCCACCATTGACCAGACGTTTTCAATTGGTGACATTTTCCGTATCCATAAAGGCCCGTACGGGACCTGCAACATGCGGTCGTGCATTATCCTGCTGAAAGGTAGGGTTTCGCAGCGATCGAATGAAGGGTAGAGCCACGGGTCGTAACACACCTAAAATATAACGTCCACTGTTCAAAGTGCCGTCAATGCGAACAAGAGGTGACCGAGACGTGTAACCAATGGGACCCCATACCATCACGCCGGGTGATATGCCAGTATGGCGATGACGAATACACGCTTCCAATTTGCATTCACCGCAAGGTCGCCAAACACAGATGCGACCATCACGATGCTGTAAACAGAACCTGGATTCATCCGAAAAAATGACGTTTTGCCATTCGTGCACCCAGGTTCGTCGTCGAGTACACCATCGCAAGCGCTCCTGTCTGTGATGCAGCCTCAAGGGTAACCGCAGCCACGGTCTGAGCTGATAGTCCGTACTGCTGCAAACGCCGTCGAACTGTTCGTGCAGATGGTTGTTGTTTTGCAAACGTCCCCATCTGTTGACTGAGGGATAGAGACGTGGCTGCACGATCCGTTACAACCATGCGGATAAGATGCCTGTCATCTAGACTGCTAGTGATACGAGGCCGTTGGGATCCAGCACGGCGTTCCGTATTAGCCTCCTGAACCCACAGATTCCATATTCTGCTAACAGTCATTGGAACTCGACCAACGCGAGCAGCAATGTCGCGATACAATAAACCGAAATCACGATAGGCTACAATCCGACCTTTATCAAAGTTGGAAACGTGATGGTACGCATTTCTGCTTACAAGAGGCATCACAACAACGTTTCACCAGGCAACGCCGGTTAACTGCTGTTTGTGTATGAGAAATCGGTTGGAAGCTTTCCGCATGTCAGCACGTTGTAGGTGTCGCCACCGGCGCCAACCTTGTGTGAATGCTCTGAAAAGCTAATCATTTGCATATCACAGCATCTTCTTCCTGTCGGTTAAATTTTGCGTCTGTAGCACGTCATCTTCATGGTGTAGAAATTTTAATGGCCGGTAGTGTACATTCCCTAGTTTGGGCCTGAGTTGTTCTCAAAACACTGAAAAAATCTCTTTCTGGCAGTCGCAATATGGAATTGCGACTCGAAATATTTCTCTAGCATATCCTTAATGGCAATATAGGAGAGTCACAGGTTCTCAGGTAGGCTACAACTGCTGGGGCAGTTGAGACACATCGGGGCCTGAATAAGCGAATAAAAGTGATTGTCGTTCCACATCATCTGATGCACGAGGAACTGCTGCTCCAGACATTAAATATACAATAGTTAGTCGAGGCCTCAGCTTTCTGATTGTGTGCTGGAAAGGGTGACAGCACGCACGCATCGAGATTCTTCAGGGGCTCCCCCTACTACTGGATAAGCGGAGTTCTAGCAGCTTCGCCTCCAGGTCTTCTGTTTTCTTGTAATGGTTAATTCTTCTCGTTTCTTTGTGTGATCAGGGCGCCCTTCTCAGGAATAATTCTCTTATTTGTTGCCCGCATTTGCAGACAACTGTCTGGGCCGCGTTGCATTGCGCTCGTGACTCGCCTGCATTCAATGCACGTCTGGAACAGGTTAAGCAGGGCAGGGCCTGCTGGGCCTGCTGTTCCTGCGTCGTAGATTCACAGCAGGGTGTGGTCCTCTCTTTTCGGTTCGTCTTCTTTGTCACTACAGTTGTTCCTCTTCTCTTGCTGCCTGGAAGTTATTCCAGCAGCCAGTCAGGCCATCTGGTCGCTGGCCGCCAGTGGAGTAGGTTTCCCAGTTGTGGTAGATTCTTTTATGTGTTTGTCTATTTTTTGTTTGTCTGTTGTCGATGTGTTATGCTCGCAGTAAAAGGTCGTAACAACGTGACAAAATTGTCTCTGATGGCGCTGTTAAAAGAATTAGTGTTTGTTGCGCGTATGAAGAGTCTTGGGAGAGACGGCTGGATATTTTTAGCAACTATTCATACGTGAGATTGCAGGTTCGTGTGCTGTTGTCCGTCTCTTCCCGTACACGTCGCATTCAATCTGAAACAATTCTGCTATTTCAATACTTCCAAAAATACTAATAAAGGTCGTGACGCTCACCTTTGGTCTCATGAAATAATAACGGTTTATTGTGTCTCTTGTACAATTCTCCACATAACATCAAAAGAAGCGAACAGAAAATTCTAGTTACCCTTAGTTACGAGTAAACCACCGAGAGAATAATATTCCGAGTCAACGATGTAATTATCATAGTCTCTCAGGTAACGTCTTTGCCACTTAGCTTTCTCACAGTCGATTCAGTACTTCTTCTTCTGTAGTGGTCAATCCAAGGATTGGTTTGCAACAGCGACAATGGCAGCTTGTCTCCACCCAGTACGTCTTTCAGCTTTTCTCTTCATTTCTTTATAGGTGTTACATCCCACATCTTTCACGATTTGATCCATGTACCTCAGTCGTGGTCTTCCTCTTGGTCTTTTTCCCTCGGCATATCCCTCTATGATTGTGTTCAGGAGTCCTTTATGTCTTAATAGATGGCCTGTAAATTGCACTCTTCTTTTAACAATGAAAGTCCAGAAGCTTCTCTTCTCGCCTGCCCTTTCCTGAACCACTTCGTTTGTGACCTTGTCGATCCATTTTATTTTGAGCATGCGTCTATAGCACCACATTTCAAAAGAATTTAGCTTCTGCTGTTCCACTGTCCCGAGAGTCCATGTTTCACACCCATAGCATGCTACACTCCACACACATGATTTCAAAAATCTTTTCCTGATTTCAAGGCTGATGCTCTTAGATGTTAATATGTTTTTCTTCTCGTTAAAAGCAGCCTTTGCTTGAGCTATTCTACTTCTCACTTCTGCCTTGCTCCTTCCATCCCTGGTAATATTACTGCCCAGATAAGTAAATTTATCAACTTGTTCAAGCAGTTCATTGCCTACATGAACTTGGGCTTTCACTCGATCTTCTTTGTCGCATGCCATTACTTTTGTTTTTGCTTTATTAATTCTCATATTATATTCTTCACCCATAACTTTATCCATTCTGTTCAGTAGGACTACAAGATCTTCTTCACTTTCAGCCAGGACAGCTATATCATCGGCATATCTATTCGTTGGCCATGAATTACTACACCTGTCTGCGAATTTTCCCTTACTTTTTTCAGCGCCTCTTCAATGTATATGTTAAAGATAACAGGGGATAGTGCGCAACCTTGTCGGACACCTTTCCGTATCTGCACCTCTTCGTGTTTTGTCCGTCCACGGATAACTGCTGTCTCGTTTTTGTACAGGTTCCATACAGTACATTCAGTACATTACAGATTTATTACACTACACAGTCCGCTGACCAGCAGGTTTTGTTTTTATCTATTTTTTTTTTTATTCTGTGTTCCTTGGTGACGTCCTCGCAGACTCGTAGACGTTGGTTGCGAGCGCGCGGAAGCGGCGCTTCAACAGCGGGACTCCCGAGATGTCGTGCAGCAGACGCGTGTCGTAATCCCTCGGCAGGTGGAGCGCCAGCCGAAGGCCTTTGTTCTGCACCCGTTGCAGCGTCTGGCGGTGGGTATCCGCAGCGTTTCCTCACACCAGGACAGCGTACTCTAGCACCGGCGTGACGAGTGCTAGGCCCCTGTCATTCTCCTGGTCTTGTTTTCTTCCGTTGTTTTTATAATAGGTCCAAAGCCGGTATCCGCGCCGTTGAGTTGGTATCCAGCTTCCCGGTTTCTCAAATTTGGATCGATTCAGTAATGACGCTATCCCAAAATTTCGGGGTGTGAGTTAAGATGCTGGTTCTATCATAATTCATGTTGTGCTCAAGTTCCAACAATGTTCTGCTATTGCCGATTTAGTGGCTTGTCGTAGCCCGGTATGCCTTTGGTGCTCTTTACGTCGTATGTCCACAGTCCTAGTGGTCTGGCCAATGTAAGACAAACCGCATTCACATGGTATATGGTAGATACCAGGTTTTCTCAATCCCACATCATCCTTAAGTTCCAAGAAGCGCCCTGATCTTGTTTGGTGGGCAGAACACACTCCAGATATTGTACTTTTTCAGTATTCTCCTGATCTTAACAGATAGAGATAGAGAGGCTACCCTCCTGGTCTCTTCTTGTTCTCCTCCCTCAGTATCAGGTCGTCTGGAGGGACGTAGCGCCTTGCGTTTTCTGCGAACACCTGCTGTAAGTATTCTAACTCTGCTGGTGCTAGGTAGAGCGTGAGGCCGCAGGGAGGGGGCAGCGTCGGCGTGGGGTTGAGGAGGGGGTACAGTCTGTCGGTAAACAAGAGCGATCTAGCGAGTCGCCACTCTGCCTACCCTGCTGAGTGACGAGGCGCTTCTACAGGCTGTTTCACAACGTACTACCGGCCCTGCCGCGGCGCGCGCTTTAAATCTGTGGCGTATTTCTTCCTCTGACGAAATTTTTGAATTTTGCCCACGCCCTTTCAATTGGATTTAAATCACAGGTGTATGTTGGAAATCGCAGCACACTGTGCCCATAACCTTGAAGTGTTTTATTAATTTGAAATACTTTGTCTTCCTGCTTATGTTGTTTAATTAAATGAAATAATTTTGTTTTCATCATAGACAAATCAACTTCCACCTTATTTTTTAATAATAATTCAATCATTTCCCTTTTATTCGAGAACCTAGTCGGAGCTTTGTTATGCTCCTTGTTGTGACTCGAGGTGTTGTCCATTACAATAACAAAGTTCGGTGGCAGATTCGGAATTACTTTAGTCGGTATCCAATTTGAAAAATTTTTCGTAGTTCATTTGCCCCTATTGCATATCCCGCTTTATAAATTAACTGTGTGTTGGATAAAAACCCAAATTTTGACTAAATATTGACCACTATAATCCTATTGCTTCAGCTAACATTGTCGATAATGCTATCAACGCCAGGACCCCGCCAACATTTTCCGTAAGTAATATTATTGTCCACTCAAGTTTTATCAATATAAAAGAAATTTTCTACCTAGCTCCGTTAATTTCCTTGGTTGAGCTACTAAAATCGCCAGTCAATTATATCCGCTCTCTCTATCAGAATCTTTCGTTTACTTATAGATCTTTTCCATGTAAATCCCATTTTATGATTTATGAAAAACATCTTTCTGCCAAAGAAATCGATTTTTTGTTTCACATAAGTAAGTAATGCCATAATGTCGGCATTATTTCTTGGTTTTTGTGAAAGTCCTCCATCGTTTGTCGAAAGACCGATTTTGTGAAACTGCCTGTAAGATGAGTTTCCTCCCAAAATTATCAGTTTTCCTCCGTGGCGGTTTCAGTAAACCACGCAGTTTATTTTCGCGCTTCTTCCTTCTGCGTCCTATTGTGGCGAGGCTGACGTGTGCATAAATTGCAGCCCTCTGACTGGGACTGGTAATATTAGGCAACAGTTCTTTTTGTGCGGCCTCTTTAACACATGGTGTTGTAACATTAGAGACGATCGAACGCTCGTTACTCCATAAATACCTCATCTTCTCCATATTCTGCCCATTTCCTTGCAATGCATGTCGGCTATCAATCACTTCCGGATACCGAAGTATATCAGTATGCATACATAATTAACTGACTAACAATGGCAGTTAAGATCCCACGAACGGAACGACGTGTGTTAAGAGCGAGCGCGCGAGTCCCCACTCTGCCTACGCTGCTACGTCACAGGGCGCTTCTACAGGCTGCTCCACAACGTAGTACAGTCCCTGCCGCGGCGCGCGCTTTAAATCTGTGGCGACGCCGTGTACAGATACGTCCCGTGTGCATTTGTTTTTAGACAAATGCGTTAAGAGTATAAGGAAAACAAAAGAGGATAGCTTCTTCGCAACAAAACATTATAGAGTAAATAATATTAACTTAAGAACGGAAATCAGGATTCTACTACAAACATAGAACCGAATGCCTATTCGTATGAATGTATGTTCCTCTATTCGTAAGACGAACCAGATATATTGCAATCAGTCTGTAGAATTTAAGACTTGTTCTCACTTTGTGTTTCCACTAAAAGGTAGAAGTTTTCTTTGAAGGGCTGAATCAAAACTTAACAATTCTTGCAACACGAAGAGTGTTTAAAAAGTAACCAGATATTTATAATTACGTGTGTTGTGTTAGTTCGATTCGCACTGCTTTTTTTGTCATTGCCTTCGTAAATATGTCTGAAAAGTATTTCCAGGTAAATCCCATTTCACGTAATGTCTTGTGTAAAACATCTTTCTGTAACGAAAATGTAATTTTTTTTTTACGCCAGTCAGTAATTTCCGTAATGTGGGCATTATTTTTTGGTTTATGTAAAGGTCCTCCATCGTTTGTCGAATGAACGATTTTGGGAAACTGTCTATTACGATGGGTTTCCTCCCTAAATTATTAGTTTTCCTTCGCGGCAATTCCAGTAAACTATGCGCTTTGTTTTCGCATTCCTTCCTTATGCGTCCTATTTTGGTGAGGCTGACGTTGGCATAAACTGCAGCCCTTTGATTGGGACTGGTAATATTAGGCAAAAGTTCTTTTTGTGAAGCCTCTTTAACACAAGATGTAATAACGTTAGAGACGATCGAAAGCTCGTTCTGCGCAAATATCTCCTCTCCTTCGTATTCTGCACATTTTCTTGCAATGCAGGGCGATTATCCATCACTTCCGGATACTGAAGTACATCAGTGAGTACACAAAGTCAACTGGCTGAGATTGGCAACTAAGATCCAACGAACAGAAACGACGTATATCACTGCACGCCGAACTACGCCGCTAGATAGGTAATGGGGAACTGATTTTGGGTGCCCCTGTAGGCCAGTGGCAGGGTTTTTCCGGGAAAGACCATTTCCCCCACCAAAAGCGCTGCTCGCTCTTGAGTTTACAGACAGACTATACAACGAGCGCTTCCGTCCAAGCGCTCGGCTCTTCAGCTCCCTGATGTGTGGACACCAGGTCAGGCGTCGATCCAGGGTGACGCCGGGGGTACGCTCCAGTGCGCGACCACAGGGTGGGGCCACCCATGATCCGTACTTGCGGCGGCGCGTAAACACCACCGCCTGGCTCTTCCCGGCGTTGAACTTGGCCGCCATTTGGTGGACCACGCTCCGAGCTCGTTGCAGGGGGCGGCGCATGAGCTGCGCGCTCATGGTGCGCGCGTACAGCGCGGTATCGTCGGCATAGAGCGCCAGTTGTACCCTTGGCTGGCTCTATTTGCGGTCCACGGATGAGTGGATTATGCACAGTGTGGCTTCGTGGTGACGGTAGCAGCCTGGTGGGCCGCCGTGACTAGCACGGGCAGTTGTTTGAGCAGGGCAGAGAGGGAGCCCAGAAGAGCTCCCAGGTCTGCGGCTCCTGATCCTGTCGATGGTACGGGTGCAGCCGCAGCTGCGGGTGCGGGGGTGGCAGGGCGCGGCATCGCCGTCACGTCCGTTCGCTGGGCCGCTTGCTCAGCAGCCTGAGGTGCGGGAGTGTTGAGTGGACGGGCAGTGCGTCGTCCGTCCTTGTGGTGGTCGGCCTGGGAGTCAGCCGGTGGGGCCGACGAGCCAGGAGCGGTGGCTGGTGCGGTCTCGTTCGAGTCCTGTTGCGGAAGTGGCGGAAAGGCCACTTTTCGTCCTGTGGTGGCATCAGCGGACTCCCTGTTGGTGGCGTAGGCGAAACAGGTGCCAGGTTGCACCTTCCTGGCAGGTGCTGTCCGTCCTTTCTGCCGTGGGCGGCGTCGGAATGCAGCGCAGCCTCTGTAGCTCGCCACATGTGGCTCGCTACAGTTGCAGCACTTTGGCGCCTCCTCCCTCTTCTTAGTGCAGTCCCGACTCTGGTGGGAGTCGGCGCACTTGACACATCGGGCCGGCACGGAGCAGTAGCGCACCACGTGGTCGGGGTTCTGGCAGGAGAAGCACTGGGCGCGCTTCCCCTTGGCCTCGAGCGGCTCCACTTCCACCCCAATCCAGGCCACCATCTGCACCTGAAAGATTTTCCTGTTTTCAAAGTTTTCCGGGAGGACAACTAGGAAAAGAGGCATATCTCGTCGCGTCCTGGGCGACTTCGTGATGGTCACGTAGCTGGCCACATCGCCCAGACCCGCCAGTTCGTCTTTGAGGTGCGTAGTCTCCATTCGCAACGGGAGGTGGCGGAAGACCACCTTCAGCTGATTCACGGGCTCCGCATTATGCGTAAAGTAGTGTAGCTTGTCGTTCTCGATGATCTTCGTGGCTGCTCGTTAGTCATCCATGGTGCTGGTCGAAACCCAGTATAGGTCTCGCCCGACAACGGACGGGACTGTCTAAAATGTATCGGGAAGGACTTGTAAGTGTTCTTCCATGAGACAGTTATCGGTGGTGGGGCGGGTGCCCGCCTCTTAGGTGGCTCAGTGGCCTCCGGCTCGTCGACGTCGACGAATGAGTTCGTCGTCGGAAGTGGCTGGACTGTTTCGAGCCATTTGGCCCGAGCAGTGTGCCACCGCACCGGGACGGTGAACCCGTCGTCTGGCGCCTGGTCTGCCTCAGTGGGGGCGGGGTCGTCTGCCGTCTTCTGCTTCTGGCTCCTCCTGCAAACAGAGAAAATGTGGAGTCGTCGTCCTCCGTGGCTGCAGGCCTCTTTCTAGAGGGCTGAGAGGTATCCACGGTTTCTGCCTCCAGCAGATCGCCAAGGTTGGCCTCTATGTCCTCCATCCTGTTGTCGGCGTCAACCGGCAGAGCAGTGACATCTTCCTTTGTCATGCCTGGCAGAGCAGTTTGTGGTGCTGCAATGGCCTCTCGATCGGTACAGACCGATGGGGCAACCAGAGGTGCTACAGTTTCTTGCGTAACTGAGACCGGTGGCCGCCCCTGGCAGGGCAGTGTCGTCTTCTGTCGACACGCCTGGCGGTACTCTCACCACTTCTGGTTACGTATCCTATGGACTGGAGGTACTGCTAAAACTTGCGCTCAGCTCGTTCGTCGGCAACGCGCTGCGGGTAGTCCTGTTGCGTATGTAAACGCGTCAGGACTCTGTATACTTGCTCCGCTGAAAGCGGGCAAGTACGAGGGTTGTTTTTTTAAAGTAAGGGCCGTTTGTGTTTTTTTTAAAAATACAAATACTTTTGTAAAAAAACTTTTGTTTTCTGATTCTACGCACTTTTACCTATTTTTCTACATAGTTGCCTTGTTTATTTCAGCACTTGTCATACCGTACAACTAAGTTTTTAATTCCCTCTTCAAAGAATTCGGCCGCCTGCTCCGACAGCCAAGAGTTCACGGCCGCTTTCACTTCATCGTCTTGACGCGCTGCCCGCCGAGATGGTGTTTCAGGTACCGGAAAAGGTGAAAATCGCTAGGAGCAAGGTCGGGGCTGTATGGTGCATGGTCCAAAACTTCCCAGCCAAAAGAATCAGTCAAATCCCGAGTCTTTTGAGAGTTGTGTTATCGTGCAGGAGAAAACTCCTTTTGTCAGCATGCCGCGCCCTTTGTTTTGAATTGCTCTGCGGAGCTTCTTTAGGGTTGCACAGTAGGCATCTCAGTTGATCGCCGTTCCTCGTGGCATAAAGTCCACTAGCAAAACACCGCGCCGGCCCCAGAACACAGTTGCCATAATCTTGCGCTTTGACAGCGTCTGTTTGGCTTTGACCTTGACGGGTGAGGTTGTGTGTCGCCATTCCATCGATTGTCGCTTGCTTTCGCGAGTGATATGGGATACCCGTGTTTCATCTCCAGTGACAATTTGACTCGACATGTCATCCCCTTCTTCCTCGTAACGAATCAAAAAGTCCAATGAAGTGGCAAATCTCTTCCCTTTGTGGTTCTCTGTGAGGAGTCTGGGTACCAACCGAGAACACAGTTTCTTAAAGTTTAGGTTTTCAGACACAATTTTGTACAAAACCGATCTCGAAACTTGTGGAAATTCCAAAGAAAGAGTGGAAATTGTGAATTTTCTGTCCTCACGAATCTTTGTTCCGACTGCAGCCACCAAATTATCAGTGATCAGAGGGCCGGCCTGAGCGTTCTTCGTCATGGAGGCCAATCAGCTGCTGATTGTGCCTGCACACGCTGTAAATGGTACGGAAACAACTGGTTCTCCCGTAGCACTGTCCATACAGTGACGTGGTCAACGTTACCTTGTACAGCAGCAACTTCTCTGACGCTCACATTAGGGTTATCGTCAACTGCGCGAAGAATTGCCTCGTCCATTGCAGGTGTCCTCGTCGTTCTAGGTCTTCCCCAGTCGCGAGTCATAGGCTGGAATGTTCCGTGCTCCCTAAGACGCCGATCAATTGCTTCGAACGTCTTCCTGTCGGGACACCTTCGTTCTGGAAATCTGTCTCGATTCAAACGTACCGCGCTACGACTATTGCCCCGTGCTAATCCATACATCAAATGGGCATCTGCCAACTCCGCATTTGTAAACATTGCACTGACTGCAAAACCACGTTCGTGATGAACACTAACGTGTTGATGCTACGTACTGATGTGCTTGATGCTAGTACTGTAGAGCAACGAGTCGCATGTCAACACAAGCACCAAAGTAAACATTACCTTCCTTCAATTGGGCCAACTGACGGTGAATCGAGGAAGTGCAGTACATACTGACGAAACTAAAATGAGCTCTAACATGGAAATTAAGCGTTTCCGGACACATGTCCACATAACATCTTTTCTTTATTTGTGTGTGAGGAATGTTTCCTGATAGTTTGGCCGTACCTTTTTGCAACACCCTGTATGGTGAACGGCGTGGGGGACAGCACTGACCCCTGCGGGATCCCTTCTTCGAGTGTTTTTGTTTGCGACCGCTGTCCGTTGATCTTAAAGAAGCTTTACCTGTGGTTTAGTAAGCTGTTGACTATGAGGTGGTAACATCTGGGGATGTCTGTGTCTTGTTCTAGTTTCACCAACAGATTGTCCCGCCAAACCTTGTCATATGTTTTTTCAACATCGAGCATCAGGGCCCGTGACAGGCCGACTTCTCGTCTCCCGGCGCGGACGGCTCAGGGAGCACCTCACTGCTCCGTCCACCTTCTTATTGCTAACTTGTAGCTACAGGGTGTCCAGAAAAGGACGCCCTGATTTCATTATTAAATATCTCGAAAACAAAGATCGATAGACTAATGCAGTAAACGGTATGTTTATTGTGAAAGCTGTGAGAAGTTCATACAGCAGTTTGAAATAATAGTTGCAAAAGCTGCTAACAGATGGCGCTGCGCGCTGTACAGCTCACATCAGCATACATAAGTGAAATACAGTAATCGTATGAAAACAATCTTTGCAAACAATCACATCACAATGTTCACCATTGGCACTGCAGAGGTGGCGCAAACGAAGAATGAAATTCGCCATCACATTTCGTAGTGTCTCAACCGAAATGGATTCACATGCCACACAGTTCGCCGATTCAAGCTCGTCCAGCGTGGCGGGATGCTTCGGGTAGACCATGTCTTTCACTGTGCCCCACAAAAAAAAGTCACAGGGAGTCAAATCCGGCGAATATGGAGGCCAATCCATGCCTGCACCAGTAAATTTGGGATATTCCAAAGCAATGACTCGATTCCCGAAGTATTCCTCAAGAAAGCGAAACACTCCTGCCACTCCCCGATGATGTGGCCTCTTCTTTGCGTATTTTCCCCCTGAGGGGGTCAACGCGGCGTTCTTCTGGCATGACCTCACGAACACGTTTTCCTGCGCGGGAGGGCCTTCTTCTGTTCACCTCATCAGTGGGGCCGGCGTTGGCGCCTGCGTCGTTCTTGTGGTTGTGCTGGTGCGTTAATGTGTGTGTCGCTGATCCTGCGCCGACACTGTTGTGGTATTTTGATTTTATCCATACTGGATGAGAGGTCGTGTGTGTAAAACACTAAGATTGACGCGTTTCGGAAGTCAAGCTTCCATCATCAGAATAATGAAAAGTAAAAGAACCTGTTAAAACTCGCTAAAATGGAACATGCACCAGGCACAATAAAATTGATAATAAAATTAAAACCTCGTGGCTACTTCCCTTGTTGCAGCCGTGTCTTCCAAGGTGCATCATAGTCGTCAAAATATAAAAAAAAACTAAAATGGTGTCGCCTATGGTGTTAAACATCTAACCACATGGCTCTCTCCTCTATCGTCGTAAACCGCCCGTGCGTCTTTGCTGATACCACACACCACGTAGCCAAACACGACACTGAAACGCGAGTGAGCTCACGCGCAAGTAAACAAGGAAGTCGCAGAGATGTCTATACAAACAGATAACGTATGCATGTTCCATGGACCTCACGAAATGATGGTATCCTACCAGTTGCTAAAATTGAAGCTATTAAAAGAAACCAGTGAAATGTTTGAAAAAGTTATTTGTATCACCAGTTAGCTGTTCATTCGGTGTGTTTTGATTATTCACGCTGTGTATCGTAATTTCCAGCTGTTCTAGTAGATCCAACATTTTTGCCTTTTTACTGTCTATGTAAAATAACGAGACCCTGATCTATTCCCAACATGGGGTGTCCCGTTTCCCAAATACGAGGTGCATTCAAGTTCTAAGGCCTCCGATTTTTTTCTAATTAACTACTCACCCGAAATCGATGAAACTGGCGTTACTTCTCGACGTAATCGCCCTGCAGACGTACGCATTTTTCACAACGCTGACGCCAAGATTCCACGGCAGCGGCGAAGGCTTCTTTAGGAGTCTGTTTTGACCACTGGAAAATCGCTGAGACAATAGCAGCACGGCTGGTGAATGTGCGGCCACAGAGTGTCTTTCATTGTTGGAAAAAGCCAAAAGTCACTAGGAGCCAGGGCAGGTGAGTAGGGAGCATGAGGAATCACTTCAAAGTTGTTATCACGCAGAAACTGTTGCGTAACGTTAGCTCAATGTGCGGGTGCGTTGTCTTGGTGAAACAGCACACGCGCAGCCCTTCACGGACGTTTTTGTTTCAGTGCAGGAAGGAATTTGTTCTTCAAAACATTTTCGTACAGGGTGTTTCAAAAATGACCGGTATATTTGAAACGGCAATAAAAACTAAACGAGCAGCGATAGAAATACACAGTTTGTTGCAATATGCTTGGGACAACAGTACATTTTCAGGCAGACAAACTTTCGAAATTACAGTAGTTACAATTTTCAACAACAGATGGCGCTGCGGTCTGGGAAACTCTATAGTACGATATTTTCCACATATCCACCATGCGTAGCAATAATATGGCGTAGTCTCTGAATGAAATTACCCGAAACCTTTGACAACGTGTCTGGCGGAATGGCTTCACATGCAGATGAGATGTACTGCTTCAGCTGTTCAATTGTTTCTGGATTCTGGCGGTACACCTGGTCTTTCAAGTGTCCCCACAGAAAGAAGTCACAGGGGT
This sequence comes from Schistocerca americana, assembly GCF_021461395.2. NCBI lineage: Eukaryota > Metazoa > Arthropoda > Insecta > Orthoptera > Acrididae > Schistocerca > Schistocerca americana. The sequence continues at coordinate 89,968,910 of NC_060128.1, forward strand.
TCTTGTCTGGCGAATAGGGAGGCCAATCCACGCCGCCTCTTGTATGTTTCGGATAGCCCAAAGCAATCACACGATCATCGAAATATTCATTCAGGAAATTAAAGACGTCGGCCGTGCGATGTGGCCAGGCACCATCTTGCATAAACCACGAGGTGTTCGCTGTGTCGTCTAAGGCAGTTTGTACCGCCACAAATTCACGAAGAATGTCCAGATAGCGTGATGCAGTAATCGTTTCGGATCTGAAAAATGGGCCAATGATTCCTTTGGAAGAAATGGCGGCCCAGACCAGTACTTTTTGAGAATACAGGGACGATGGGACTGCAACATGGGGCTTTTCGGTTCCCCATATGCGCCAGTTCTGTTTATTGACGAAGCCGTCCAGGTAAAAATAAGCTTCGTCAGTAAACCAAATGCCGCCCACATGCATATCGCTGTCATCAATCCTGTGCACTATATCGTTAGCGAATGTCTCTCGTGCAGCAATGGTAGTGGCGCTGAGGGGTTGCCGCGTTTGAATTTTGTATGGATAGAGGTGTAAACTCTGGCGCATGAGACGATACGTGGACGTTGGAATCATTTGGACCGCAGCTGCAACACGGCGAACGGAAACCCAAGGCCGCTGTTGGATCACCTGCTGCACTAGCTGCGCGTTGCCCTCTGTGGTTGCCGTACGCGGTCGCCCTACCTTTCCAGCACGTTCATCCGTCACGTTCCCCGTCCGTTGAAATTTTTCAAACAGATCCTTTATTGTATCGCTTTTCGGTCCTTTGGTTACATTAAACCTCCGTTGAAAACTTCGTCTTGTTGCAACAACACTGTGTTCTAGGCGGTGGAATTTCAACACCAGAAAAATCCTCTGTTCTAAGGAATAAACCATGTTGTCTACAGCACACTTGCACGCTGTGAACAGCACACGCTTACAGCAGAAAGACGACATACAGAATGGCGCACCCACAGACTGCGTTGTCTTCTATATCTTTCACATCACTTGCAGTGCCATCTGTTGTTGAAAATTGTAACTACTGTAATTTCGAAAGTTTGTCCGTCTGAAAATGTACTGTTGTCCCAAGCATATTGCAACAAACGGTGTATTTCTATCGCTGCTCGTTTAGTTTTTATTGCCGTTTCAAATATACCGGTCATTTTTGAAACACCCTGTAGGATGGACCTGTTACCGTAGTGCCCTTTGGAACGCAATGGGTAAGGATTACGCCCTCGCTGTCCCAGAACATGGACACCATCATTTTTTCAGCCCTGGCGGCTACCCGAAATTTTTTTGGTGGCGGTGAATCTGTGTGCTTCCATTGAGCTTTGTTTCTGGATTGAAAAATGGCATCCACGTCTCATCCATTATCACAACCGACAAAAAGAAAGTCCCATTCATGCTGTCGTTGCGTGTCAACATTGCTTGGCAGTGGGCAGCCATGTGGTCGTCCGTCAGCATTCGTGGCACCCACCTGGATGACACTTTTCGCATTTCCAGGTCGTCATGCAGGATTGTGTGCACAGAACCCACAGAAATGCCAACTCTGGAGGCGATCTGTTCAACAGTCATTCGGCGATCCCCCAAAACAATTGTCTCCACTTTCTCGATGATGTCGTCAGACCGGCTTGTGCGAGCCCGAGGTTGTTCCGGTTTGTTATCACACGATGTTCTGCCTTCATTAAACTGTCACACCCACGAACGCACTTTCGACACATCCGTAACTCCATCACCACATGTCTCCTTCAACTGTCGGTGAATTTCAATTGGTTTCACACCACGCAAATTCATAAAACGAATAATTGCACGCTGTTCAAGTAGGGAAAACGTCGCCATTTTAAGTATTTAAAACGGTTCTCATTCTCGCCGCTGGCGGTAAAATTCCATTTGCCGTACGGTGCTGCCATTTCTGGGACGTATTGACAATGAATGCGGTCTCATTTTAAAACAATGCGCATGTTTCTATCTCTTTCCAGTCCGGAGGAAAAAAAATCGGGGGCCTTAGAACTTGAATGCACCTCGTATGCGTGGCTACAGCTGACTTTTCTAAATTATTAAGCCGGAAAGCATCGCTATGTTCTTTGTAACGTACTTTAAAGGACCTACCCGTTTGGCCTACATAGCTTGCCTTGCACGTGTTACACTGAATTTTATAGACCCCAGCTCTCTCATATTTATCGCTTTCCTCCTGCAAATTATTTCTTAGTTTAAACCGCAGCGTATTATTGGTCTGAAAAGCGGTATCAGCTTTAAAAGGTTTGAAATGTTAACCACTTTTTGCGAAATAGCACCGAAGTATGGTACTGTGGCTCTCGTAATATTATTTGCGGTATTCTTCCTTGCATTCGTGCGCTGTTTCTGAAATATTTACCCATTACTCTGAGGTCTTGGTTAAGGGAGTTTTCACACTGCTCAAAACTTTCATGTTGCACAGCCAACAGAATTTCCGCGCATTTATTGTTGGTATGTCGCTTATGTACACATTGAAAAGTAATGGTGCCAATACAGAACCTTGTGATAAGCCGTTGTTTGAAACAATGGTTCGACTCTTCTTTCCTTCTAGATGAACTTCAAGGGTTCTATTGCTGAACATATCACTTAGTAATTTGTACAAGGTCTGGCAAGGGATAATCTCAAGTAACTTGCTAACAAGACCAGGCCTCCACACAGTATCGTATGCAGTGCTTAAATTTACAAATGCAACAGCTGTTTTAAGTTTACGTTCATAACTGTTTTCGATATGTGTTGTTAAAGCCAGTACTTGGTCGCAACAGTTACGTTGTGGTCGAAAACCAGCCTGCTCGATGGGGATTCTTTCATTCAAAGTCGTCCCAATACGATTATACAAGAGTCTCTCCAAGAGTCTGAAGCAGGTGCTCAGGAGAGAGATTGGTCTAAAATGTTCAGGCTTGTCTGGTGTTTTCCCAGGTTTTAATATTGTCAATACCTTAGATCTCGGCCTTCTTCAAGGATGTTATTATAGAAGTTCGCGAGCCAGTTAATAACATTTTTCCCACTATACTTTATAAATTCTGGGTATAACTCATCTGGCCCAGCTGCCTTCCTAGTTTTGATGTTCGAGACACCAAAACTAGGAAGGCAGCTGGGCCAGACTGGTGTCGGCGACACAACGATGCTGCCCTCGGACTGCGGCGGATGAAGACAGCACCGCACCGTCGATGGCGATGTCCAGGCGCGCGGCCCACATCTCTCCAACCTGCGTCGACGATTTGAGGAGGTGGCCCTCCCACATCAGGTGCCGCTCAAACACTTCGATCTTGCACTGCACCTCGTCTAGACTGGAACCGTGGAAGGCTGGCCCTATCTTCTTCAGTGCCAGGAGACGGGAACGCCGGAGGGTTAAGAGAGTCGTAGTTACTCCTGCCAGTTGCTCCCCCTTTGAAGCCTTGATCACATTTCATGATTACTGTATCCGGTAGACCAAAAGCGATACGCAACTAATTGTCTACCTGAAGAGAGTCATATTCAGCCAGTTGCTCCTCAGGTTTTCCAATGGGTTTGGTCTGGTGATGAGGCATTTGGCTGCGGAAGCTGTCTTTATTCTCAAATTTAGTACATGTGAGTAACACAAGGTAAATTCTTATAACTAGTGCGCAAATACCCCCCGAGGGGAGCTTACAGGGGCGCCGGTTACCTCTGTCGGTGTAACTGCAGGTACCTTATAGTTAAACTCAATGCAAATAACCAAAATAGACAAGAATAAAGTATGGTATTCCTCCTGAACTCTTGAAGCTCCAGAAGTCAGGGCAAACTAACCTAAAATAACCGGCTCACTAACCCACGCCCCCCCTGTACTTCGGCCTCAGGGCTGTCTTCTTTTCGAATAGTCCAAAAATCCAGGCGGTACCCCGAGCACCCGCGTGCTTATAGCGCTGAGCTAATTGTCTGTGAAGCAGTCTTTATTCACAATTAATACATGGGAATAACACGAGGAACACTCTTGTAGACTAATGCGCCAATACTCCCAGAGAGAAGCGTACAGGGGCGCCGGTTACCGCTGTTGGTGTAACTGCAGATACCTTAAATTACATACAATGCAGATAACTAAAGTAAACGGAATGAAGCGTGGTGTTGCTCCTGAATAGTGAAGCCCCAGGAGTCAGAGCAAACTAACCTAAAATAACCGGCTCTCTAACCCACGCCCTCCCTGTACTTCGGCCTCAGGGATTTCATATTTTCAAATAGACCGAAGATACATGCGGTTCCCCCGAGCACCCGCGTGCTTATAACACTCCCACCTGTGAAAGCCGAGTTGGAGGATCTGGCGGGCAGATGTTGGTGCCCAGGTCCCCCTCCAGTTCAGTGTCACCGTCTTGAAATCCGTGCTGCTGGCCGACAGTCGGAGAGCGCTGATAGCACGCTGCACCGACGGGACAAGAGAATCATATTCACTTAAGCCATTTGCTCCTCAGGTTTTCTGATGGGTTTAGTCTGGTGACGAGGCATCTGGCTACGAAAGCCGTCTTTATTCACAAATTTAGTACAAGTGAATACAAAAGGTAAATTCTTATAACTAGTGCACAAACACCCCCCCCCCCCCCCCCCCCCCCCCCCGAAGGGATATAGTTGCGTATCGCTATAGTGGAGAAAAGATTCGCGTTTGTGGGTTTGCACTGCCTTGTTGTCAGTGCTGAGAACTAAGAAAATATCAGTCTCGTCGCCAGGGTTGGCTACTGGCCGACATTTTTTGAGAACAATCTGTGAATTTTGTCCTCACCGCCAACGATGAGATATTGTAATTTAACTGAAACATCTGTTCCTTTCCTTTACTTTAAAACGTTGTACAAAAGGTAGGCCGGCAGCGGTCTATCTACGCCACTCTTCGGCCATAGAAAACTAGAGGGCAGATGACATGTAGACATATACACAGAAAATATGGATATGAAAAAACAGGTCACACACATGATAATAATGAAGACATTCGAACTGATGACACTTAATTGCATAAGCAAGTGCAACCGTACATGAAGACACAATGAGTACACTGTCAAACGATGGAGAACGCTGAAGAGACAAACTTGCACTGGAATGAAGAAACACTGCACAGAAAACATTGACAACGATCTTCGACGCACTGCACACACTATTGGACGAAAAAGGGGGGGGGGGGTGCTGCCACAGGGAATAGGGGAGGGTAGGATGCCAGTGGGAGAGATGTGAGGGGGTGGGGCTGGAGAAAGGTTTCGTTTAGGAGGAAGGCATCCACGTTGTGGGTCATGAGGGTATGCGTGAGGAGATTCTTGTTAACGAGAATGGAGCGGATGATGTTGAACAAGATACAGTGCCGTCGTGCCATTATGGGAACTTAGACGAGGGTGTCGAGATGGGAGAAGGTAAAGTGGGCATGGTTATGGGAGTAGGTGGCGAAGGTATGAAGGTGGAAGACGGAGCAGGTTACAAGGGAAATCTGTTGTGTTGCAGGGTATGGGGGCAATGGAAAGGGTGGACGTTTTGAAGGACGATGGTAATAAAGCGAGGGACAAAGAGAGTTTCCAGGAGGGGTGGGGGCATCTAGAGGTCAGACGGGGACGGTGAGTTCAGAACTGGGGCGGGTCGGGCCTTACACTTCTGGGAGTAGGTGGGGTGTGATAAGTTGTAAGTATTACAGGATGGCGGGGGGGGGGGGGACTGTAGGTTGGGACACTGCCGTAGGAAGTGTGCTTCCTTGCAGTGCGGGCAGACTGGGGTCTCGTGGCACTCAGATGTTTAGTGTGCGTTGTATCGCAAAGACTTCTGGCAGCAAACGGATTGAGGAGGGGAACGGGAGTTGGGGGGGGGGGGACTGGAGGTTGGGACACTGCCGTAAGAAGTGTGCTTCCTTGCAGAGTGGGCAGACTGGGGCCAGCAGCGAACGGATTGAGGAGGGGAACAGGAGGGGGGGGGGACTGGAGGTTGGGACACTGCCGTAAGAAGTGTGCTTCCTTGGAGTGCGGGCAGACTGGGGCCGGCAGCGAACGGATTGAGGAGGGGAACAGGAGGGGGGGACTGGAGATTGGGACAATGCCGTAAGAAGTGTGCTTCCTTGCAGTGCGGGCAGACTGGGGCCTCGTGGCACTCAGATGTTTGGTGTGCGTTGTATCACAAACACTTCTGGCAGCGAACGGATTGAGGAGGGGAATGGGAGGGTCAACTTTGTACCTGCAGTGGGACAGGAGGGCGCACTCTTTGAGGAATACGTCGATGGAGTGGGCGTGCTCTGAGAAGACCCGCATGAGGCAGGTGGAGCTGGCTGGCTTATAGGTGCGGCGGACGGCATGCACGTCCAGGTAAGGATGTGCCTGGAGCTCTGCCAACACCTCCTCCTCTGTGATCACTAGACTAAGCCGAGTGATCACGGCAATGAGTGTCGGTGGGCGATGTGTGGATTGAGGTTGGCAGAAAGAGGAAGGTCGAGGTGTGGTGAGGGAGGCATTGGGGCCAAATTGGACAATAGGAATTCGGAAAGGATGTCTGTATGGAGGGTGGGGCTAGGTGAGATGATGACTGAGTCCCTACGTGGGGTGAGGAAGGAGATAGGGGCTCCCAGAAAGTATTTGTGGAGGAGCAAGGCGAGGTTCTGGGCCTGCAGGAGAGATGGGTCTGGACATCTGTGGTGGCAGAAAACTTTTTTAATGCTATCGTTCATTAAAATGGGTGCCAGACTGCAATTTAACGCTTGCCTGACAGGGCAGTAGTAGAGCAGATATGTTGCAACAAATTAAATGATCAATAACATTTATTAAGAGTATCTAACACACCTCACTTAACGTTGGTAACAGTTCATGCCTAGCACTTGGTACCTAACACAATGAAATGTAAATATATGTGCTGGCACCTGGCGTGACATTATCGCGCTGAGTGAAAGTAATTGTACTGACACTCACTTTACCCTGTGACTATCGTTCCGTGATTACAACAGGTAATTCAGAACTGTCCTCTATCGTGCGAATGGTTTGCCCCACATATTCTTTCCCACACTCGCACGGTATGAAATAAACTCCAGATTTCCGGAGTCCTAAATTGTCCTTCACTGTCCGTACAAGGGACTTGATCTTTGGCGGCGGGCGGTAGACGCATTTGATGTTATGACGTCCAAGATTCCAGCCTATTTTTTCCAGATACGTTGCCCGCATATGGTATGTAGGCTATCGCTTTCGGTGGATCATCATCAGGTGTCGGCTGTGGTGTGGTCTTCTGCTTGAAGGCGCGTCGAATTTGGCGGTCACTATAGCCGTTCTTCTGGAACACATCCTTGAGGTGGTCTAGTCCCGGTTTTAAGCTTTCTTCGTCGGAGATCACACGAGCTCTGTGAACCAATGCACAGGGTGGCGCAGGGAAACGGGAAATTTCGAAGTAACGTCATTTCCATGAATTAATTCATAAAACTAGTAATTTATTAACGAAAGTGAATGTAGTCAGTATGTCTTTACAATCAAAATGTCCAAAAGCGTCTCTTTACTTTTTAAAGATGACATCGGAAAGATGTGCTCCCATTCGGCGTTCACACTTTAACAGCCTGTTATGAAAACTCTGGCATGCGCGGTGTAGCAAATCTTGGGGAATGGCAGTGATTTCGTTTTCAATGTTCTCCTTCAGTTCATGGATTGTTGCAGGACTTGTACGGTACACCTTGCCTTTAAGATATCCCCACAGGAAGAATTCGCACACGCTAAGATCAAGGGATCTCGCAGCCATGCAATGTCACCGTTACGTGAAATAATGCGTGTTTCGAACAATTGACGAACTGCTGCCATCGATTGTCGAGCAGTATGTGACGTGGCTCCATCCTGCTGAAACCACATGTTTTCGACGTTAAGATTAAGCTCGTACAGTCTCGGTGTAGAGAATGTTTGAAGCATTTCAACATATCGAGCGGATGTTACTGTCACTGCACTACCATTCTCACGTTCAAAAAAATAAGGGCCGATAACACCATGACATGACACAGCATACCATATTATGACCTAGGCACTATGTAGTGGTCGCTGGTGAAACTCACAAGGATTGTCCTGTGTCCAATAACGAAAATTCTGTTTGTTCACGAATCCGTTCAGGTGGAAAGGTGCTTCGTCTGATATCTGTGTTACCAAGGAAATTCGCGTCCTCGTTGATTTTAGCCAATATCTGGCTACTAAACTCCATACGTGACGCTGGGTCTCGTTCGTGTAAGTGTTGCATAGTCTGCAACTTACAGGGATGGAAGTCTAATTCGTGCAGTATTCTTTGTAAGCTTCGTCGCTTAATCCCTAGCGAAGATGCATGCTGTCGAACGGAGCGGCGAGGACTTGTCTCGATTGCAGCTCTAGCAGCTGCAATATTCTCTGGGGTACGTACCGTTGGAATGCCACCTGGAGGTTTCTTTTTCAAGGCATATCCTGTTTCTTCAAAATTACGCACCCACGTTGTAATCGCATGCGCAGATGGGACACGTCCAAGCTGGTAATGCTGTCGAAAATCTGCCGGCGCTACAGTGCTGCCAACTGTAACGTTCAAAATTTCCCGTTCCCTTGCGCCACCCTTCCCTTTGTGACGGGTGATGACAGCTGGAGGCGTGAAGCTACAGATCTGTGTGGGTTGTCTTCCGGTAGACGCTGTGTCCCAGTGTTCCATCAGGCTTTTTCCGTACCAGAACATCCAAAAATAGTAGCTGCCCGTTTTTCTCCACCTCCATGGTGAACTGAATTTGGGGGTGGATAGAGTTCAGATGTTGTAAGAACATTAACCAACAGCAGAGCTAATGATGTGAGGATAATCTATGCAAAGTAGTATCTTCAGCAGTTGTAGATGCTGTAGTAGTCTTCACCACGAGCTCCTCATCCTGCTGAATACACAGAAGTCGATCAGTGGGTGCACATGTAACGGCAAAGATAGCTCGTAGCTTGTAGCAGACATGTAATAAAAAAAAAACATGAAGTCTCCAAACACGGGGTGGCGGACGATAAGTCCCTGATTTGTTTCATGAATAATACATTTGTTGTTGACAAGATTTGTAATTTATTGATGTAGAAGTAAAGAATCCAACTTGGAAATACAACCTAATGAATCACATGTTCAATATGACTGCCATTTCGGTTTACAACAACCTAATGAATCACATGTTCAATATGACTGCCATTTCGGTTTACAACTTCAAGTCGCACATGTGCATTTGTGACGACTGTCAGATACAAATCTTGTGGAATGGTGCGGCAGAACTGCACAATGATGGCCCTAAGTTGCACTGCATTTTTGGGTTTTCTGTGGTGCATATTCTCTTTAAGGAACCCTCAAAGGAAGAAATCTCACGGATTAATGTCTGGGCTGTGGGATGGGCACATTCCTCTTCCTGCGTAACGTTCTGGGAATCTGTTTGACAATACCTTAAGGCCAAGTCTTTCGTGTAGGAAGTCAAGCACAACGTTGGCAGAACTATTGTGTCGGCAATGGAAGAAATGAGTCCATCAGTTGAGAAAAGAACTGGTTTCGCAGCATGTGTAAATACCATTCACCGGTTACTGTAGCATCGAAGAAGAACGGACCGATGATTCCATGGCTTGACACCGCGACCCACACGCAGATTTTCTCCCTGTAGGTATCTTTCGTGTGGATTATTTGCGGAGGTTCACGTGCCCAGAATTGAACGTTATGTTTGTTCACAACACCGTTCACGTAAAAACAAGTTTCGTCAGAAAATCATGGTGTTGTGTAGCACTGCCTCTTGGTGTTACTCGATTGTCCACCTTGCAAACTGCAGTCTCTTCTCTTTATCTCTATCAGTAAGCTTATGCGCCACAGTTATCTTATATGGATACTAGCGAAACTCGGATTGAATAGTTCTTTGCACAGGTCGGCGTCAAATTCCCAACTCGGCAGTGGCTCTTCTTGTTGATTTACTCGGACTTCGAGTCAAAGTCGCTCGAACTGCTTCAATGTTTTGCGGCAAACGTACGGTACGTGCATGTGGCCGCTGACACTCCAAAACAGATGCAGTACCTTCAACGTTTTGACGTAATCCGTGTATTGTCGGTGGGCTGGGAGCCCACCGTGTATCCAAATGAGCACGAAACCTTCTCAGTGTCAATGTAACGCTGTTCGTTGTCGCGAGCAGTGACACAATCTTAGTCTTTAGTGCGACGGTCAACAACGAAATGGCAGACTCTCAGCGTGAGCGGTGAACTTCCAACGACATCTGGCGTAATTTCCATGAACTGCATTAAGTTGAGTGCACAATTTGAAAGCTATTGCTCCAATAGTATACTTGTAGGATCAAAACTCAATCGGGTGAGTTATGGTTCGCCACCCTGTATGGATGCAACTTCTGTATAAGACAACTTTCAAACTTTGTTGATAGTTACATAATAATGCTTTGTTTCCATTCTGTCCATATGAGACTTCGCCTGCATGCTTATGGACCGTGGAGACGGAGTATACTACAGATTTGTCTGGTAGGGGAGAGTGGTGTAAGATGGGATAGTTAATATATTTGGGGCCATAAAATCAACAATCATAGTCAGAAGTGCTCCAGTATAGCACTAAATGCACTCGGAGTTGGTTACTCGATAACAGAGTTTGACTTTGTGATACCGTTGTAGTAAATTTGGTTTTTTGGTAGGTAGTTTATTTTTTAAATTTTAGGGGGATAGGAACTCGTGAATGAGACTACCCCTGATTTTTCGATCCGAAGTAAAATTGTCAAAAGAAAATTTTTCTGTATGTGAACAAATTTCTATTAAAGTTTTCTAAGTCGCCAAAAGAGTGTTTTTAATGCCGTATTGAGAATGTAACTTTTCACGACCGTATTGGACAATGTGGGTCAATTTACTACAGAAATAACAACCTTGGATAATTTTTGAGATTTAACAGAGTGAATTTGCTTTTAGAATCCCTTTTTACCTAATTTTACAGTAGGCTGTGTAGATCTTCTCTTGATAGCTGCTGGTCTCCGTTGATTTTCTCCCTCCGATTCTTGAAGTAGGTAGGTATGGAAATGATTTTTTTCTAACTCTTGATCTTGCTGTTTTTCATATTCATTTATTGCTTGTACTTGTTTACGACCATATGAAATTGATTTGCAATGAAATCTGACATTATCGAATCTTCAAACTGCTCAATATAATTTACAAGAATACATCAGTCACTTGCACTGTTCCTATGAACTGCTCTACGTGTTATCACAGTAAGAGATCTTAATTGCAACTGCTGCCGCTCTCGACTGGCGGACATCTATCAACACTACCACACCTCTTTGGTCAGAGATAGCGATGCCTTGTCTTTCGACCAAAGAGCGCGTTTACAAGAAAATTTATTTATTTATTTTAATATTAATTTACAAAAGATAATTTAAATAATTAATTGCGTAATTTCATTTGAATAAAAAAAAATTTTCCTTTTTCGTCATTTGCGTCAGTGGGGAGGGGTCTGTTCCACTACACCGTGTTGGTCACACAGCGAGATAGTGCAGTGGTCGGCACACTGGACTTGCATTTGGGAAGACAATGGTTCAAATCCACATCTGGCCATCCAGATCTAGATTTTCCCTAATTTTCCTAAATTGCTCCAGTCATATGCCAGGATGGTTCCTTCGAAATGAAACAGCCCATTTCCTTCACAATCCGTTTTTCTGCTCCAGATCTTATGACATCGACGTCGACCTAACGTTAAACCCTAATCTTCCTCCCTGAATCCATCAGGAAGGCCCAAAAAATAAAGAATAATTGAAGATTAAACAGTGTCTCAGATACCAGTGAAAATCTCAATGGAGCCACAGTTCCACGTTGTGAACACTGTTCCTGTAATACTAGGGGAACTCAATAGATAAGTCGCAGAATAGGATGGTGGGAATAACAATGAATGTTATTTCCTGAAACAAATATAAATATTCTACATATTCACCCTGTACATGCAACACTTTCCCATCTCTTTAAAAGTCCTTGAGCCAGCAGCAAAGAAATCATTTCATTGCTGTCGCAGCAAAAGTGCAACCTCTTCAGCTATGAAATCAGCATTTTCATCACTTCAGCCACTTGAATGAGATTTTAGAGCCCCCAAGAGATGAAAGTTACTGGGGCTAATTTCAGTGTGTAGGGTGATTGTTCCAAGCTTAACAGTGAAATGTCCATAAAAGATCCAGTGTGTTTAACTTGAAGGAAGACAACTTCTCAACCAATATCACATTTGTAAAATCTTTCTTTCCTTTTTTTTTCTTTTTTTTCTTTCTTTCTTTCGAATAACCCATTTGGAGGGTACGATGAATCAACTTTGGCTACTCTTCATTGTATTAGATTTCTTCAGTTTCCAAATTTCCTTCATCCTTTTAGAGTGTTGTTCCCTTTCTTCTTGAGCCCACTTTCGTCTAGTTATTTTCTTTCTCTCCTGAAATTCTGCCTTTTGAACTGCCTTTCTGGAATGAGTTCTGTTTTCTATTGTGTCTATTGTAACTCCAGCATTTTCGATGTCCTTTTCAGTCTCTATGAACCATGCTGGCTTGGATTTGTAGCTATTAAGTAATGTGAATATCCGCTTGGTTAGTCTGTTGTTATCCATTCTGAATATTTGTCCAAAAAACTGTAGTCTCCTCTTCCTCATTACATCAGTTAGTTTCTCCGTTTTCAGATATAGCTCTCTATTTGGTCTTAACCTGTATTCAGCATTATCGTTTCTTTTAGCTCCCAGTATTTTCCTTAAAATTCTTCTTTCGACCTTCTCTAGTTTCTCAAGATCTCCATTTCTTGTTAGTTTAAGTGTTTCTGCCGCATAGAGAGCTTCAGGTCTGGCCACTGTTTGGTAGTGTCTTAATTTCGTGTTCCAGGACAAGGATTTTTTATTATAAATGTTTTTGGTCATATGAAACACTCTTTCCGTTTTGTGCACTCTAGTTTCTATAGCTATCTTTTCTATGGCATTGTATGTAATCCACTCTTCTATGTATTTAAAGGAATCTGTTTTGTGTATTGTGTTGTTGTCAACTGCAATATTTTGAGGAGCATCACAGATGTTTGTCATAAACTTTGTTTTTTCATAGGATATTTGTAGTCCTACTTTGGCTGCTTGTTTTTGTAGTTCTCTTATTTGTTCTTGGGCATTGTCTAGTGAATTTGTAATCAATGCCATGTCATCTGCGAAGGCTAAACAGTCGACAGTGATCTTGTTTGGATTTCTCCCTAGTTGAATCCCTTTAGTATTGATGGCCTTCCTCCATTCTCGAACTACCTTCTCCAAGACACAATTGAAAAGCAGAGGTGACAGACCATCTCCCTGTCGAACACTTGACTTTATTTCAAACGATTTTGAGAGCTCTCCCCTAAATTTTGCTTTTGATTTTGTATTTGTCAAAGTACCTTTAATTATTGCAGTTGTTTTAGCATCGAGTCCCAATTCTTTTAAGATATCAAGCAGTGTATTTCTGTCAATTGAATCATAGGCTTTTTTAAAATCCACGAAAGTAATTACATATTTTAAGTTCTTGATTTTCCTCATTTCTATTATGTTCTTTAAATTTAATATTTGTTCTGCACATGACCTACCCTTCCTAAATCCAGCCTGATTCTCTCCTAGCTGTTTGTCAAGTATCTCTTCTGCTCTTTTTAAAAGGTCTTATAGGTCACTGGTAAGAGGGAGATTCCCCTATAATTGCTAGGATCTGTTTTCTTCCCTTTTTTATGTAGTGGATGTATTAATGCAGATGTCCAGTCTGGTGGTAATCTGTGTGTTGTCCAGATTTCTTTTAGTATTTCTGATAGACACTGTATCATGTTGTCACTAGAGTACTTCCATAGTTCAGCAACTATATTATCCTCTCCAGGGGCTTTATTATTTTTAAGCCTTTTTATGATTTCTTTTATTTCTTCTGTGGTTGGCGGCTTGGAGACTGGTGGTGTTGGGTTTACAATATTGAAATTAAATTTTTCTTTCTGTGGATAACAGTTATATAGTTCTTCAAAATATTCAGCAAGTATTCTACAGTTCTCTATGCTATTATATGCAGTTTTCTGCGTTTTGGGTCCATGAAAAATAGTCTAGGAGGAGAGTATTTCTTTAAGTTACTTTTGAAGGTTTTGTAAAAGTCCCTAGCATTGTTCTGTTTGAAGTTGGAGTCTATTGATGCTAGGTGGTCTTTTATGTATTGAACTTGGATCTTTTTAAGACCTTTTGAAGCTTGCTTCTGGGCTTCTTTTAGGGAGTTCCTATTTTTATCATTTTTGTTGGCATCTTTCTTTATGATAATTGTTTTCGATTAGTCTAGAATATCCTCCAAACTAATTGTGAACAATTGTGGCCCAGTGATGTGGCACATTATCACCCATAAAAATTCCATTGCTGTTAGCGAATGTGAACATGAGGTCCATGAATGGCTGCTAATGGTTAATGATTGGTTAAGCTGGACAAGAGGACCCAGACCATTCCGTGTAAACACAGCCCACACCATTATGGAACCACTACCAATGGGCACAGTGCATTGTTGACAACTGGGGTTAATGGCTTTGTTGGGTCTACACCACACTCGAACCCTGCCATTGGCTCTTACCAACTGAAATTGGGACTCGTCAGACCAGGCTACGATTTTCCAGTGTACGGTCAATCCAGTGTCGTCAGAACGAATCAGTACGGTGGCTAGCCCAGGAGAGGCTCTGCAGGATATGTCATGCTGTCAACAGAGACCCTCACATCAATAGTCTGCTGCCATAGCCCATTAATGCTAAATTTTGCTGCACTGTCCTAACAGATACATGTGTTGTACGTCCCACATTGATTTCTGTGGTTATTTCAATTGCCCTTGGTCATTAAGTGAAGGCCATTGGCCACTGCATTGTCTGTGGTGAGAGGTAATGGTTGGAATTTGGTGTGTTCAGCACACTCTTGACTCTGTGGGTCTTAGAATATTGAATGTGTATTCTAAAAATATCTTTGTACATAACTTTTTACTGATTTACTTTACTTTTCCGTGTCCAGATCAAATTTTATTTTTCCAATAGTTAGCCACCTCTACAGCTTTGTCGTTGGCTTGTAGCAGGTCACTGAAACTGCAGGGCTCCGGCAGTAGTCGGCACGTGAGCAGATGTGCCTCGTCTTGTACCCTCTGCATCCACAAAGAACGTCGTCGTCATTAGTCAGCAGTCCCCACTTGCACAGATTAGTTTTGCATCTGGGTACACCAGCCCTCAGCCTATTTAGTGTTCTCTACACTGTATAAGGAAGTTTGTTTCCAGGTGCCATTTGCTCTTTTGGTATTATCTGCAGTGCGGTTTGTTCATTCTCCCATTTACGGACTCTATTGTCTTCCTGTGAACCGTCAAGGATCTTGGTTCTTGCAATAAAGCTATTTCTAGACTTAAGCCTCAGAGCCTGAGTGACGTGCCCATTCAGTGGGTGCCGAGAATCTGTTTCTTTCTTTGTTCTCTCAGCGTCTGCTTCTGATCTTGGATGGAATCCCTGATGCGCTGATGCAGCCCTGGAGAATGGCCATCCAGATCTAGATTTTCCCTAATTTTCCTAAATTGCTCCAGTCATATGCCAGGATGGTTCCTTTGAAATGGAACAGCCAATATCCTTCACAATCCTTGAACCAATCCGTTTTTATGCTCCAGATCTTATGACATCGACGTCGACCTAACGTTAAACCCTAATCTTCCTCCCTGAATCCATCAGGAAGTCCCAAAAAATAAAGAATAATTGAAGATTAAACAGTGTCTCAGATACCAGTGAAAATCTCAATGGAGCCACAGTTCCACGTTGTGAACACTGTTCCTGTAATACTAGGGGAACTCAATAGATAAGTCGCAGAATAGGATGGTGGGAATAACAATGAATGTTATTTCCTGAAACAAATATAAATATTCTACATATTCACCCTGTACATGCAACACTTATCCCATCTCTTTAAAAGTCCTTGAGCCAACAGCAAAGAAATCATTTCGTTGCTGTCGCAGCAAAAGTGCAACCTCTTCAGCTATGAAATCAGCATTTTCATCACTTCAGCCCAGGAGAGGCTCTGCAGGATATGTCATGCTGTCAGCAGAGACCGTCACATCAATAGTCTGCTGCCATAGCCCATTAATGCTAAATTTTGCTGCACTGTCCTAACAGATACATGCGTTGTACGTCCCACATTGATTTCTGTGGTTATTTCAATTGCCCTTGGTCATTAAGTGAAGGTCATTGGCCACTGCATTGTCTGTGGTGAGAGGTAATGGTTGGAATTTGGTGTGTTCAGCACACTCTTGACTCTGTGGGTCTTAGAATATTGAATGTGTATTCTAAAAATATCTTTGTACATAACTCTTTACTGATTTACTTTACTTTTCTGTGTCCAGATCAAATTTTATTTTTCCAATAGTTAGCCACCTCTACGGCTTTGTCGTTTGCTGCCACCTGCCTTCTGATCTTGGATGGGGCAATTCCAGCAAGTAGGTACAAATTACCTGTTGGTGTGGGTCTGAGACAGCCTGTAACAATTCGCATTGTCTCATTTACACTTACATCAACCTGTTTAGCATGTGCAGATACTTCCCATACTGGCGCTGCATAGTCTGCTGCAGAAACACACAGAGCAAGTGCTGATGGTTGAGCTCCCCATTCATAGTTTGTCAGCCTGCAGTGATGTTATTCCTGGAGCAGACTTTAGCCTTGGTGTTTTGGCAATGATGCTTGAAGGAAAGCGTTCTGTCAAGTACAACCCCAAGGTATTTAGGTGTTGGACAGTGCTTTAGCTGCTTACCTTGCCATGTAACGTCGAGCTCAACTCCAGCATCTCTATTGCGCAGATGGAAAGCATATACTTGGGTTTTGTCAGGGTTTGGCTTGAGGTGATTGGCGTCGTAGTATTGAGCCAGTTCTTCAAGTGCTCTCGAGAGATTTCCAGATGTTGCATCAAAATTGGAACCCTGGACCACCTCAGCTGTGTCATCAGCATATACGAACATTCTTGCATCTTGAGGTATAGGTTGGTCATTAGTGTACACATTATAAAGGATGGGAGAAAGTACACGTCCTTGTGGTAAGCCATTCTTCTGCAGTTGCCATCTACTGTTCTTACCATTTAGGGAGACATAAAATCTTCAATTCTGCAGAAGGCTACCAATAACCATAGTCAACCTACAGTCCCCTGTGAGGTGATATAATTTGCG
Organism: Schistocerca americana; assembly: GCF_021461395.2. Classification (NCBI taxonomy): domain Eukaryota; kingdom Metazoa; phylum Arthropoda; class Insecta; order Orthoptera; family Acrididae; genus Schistocerca; species Schistocerca americana. Next base: position 89,985,995 of record NC_060128.1, read on the forward strand.
CAATAGCTTTCTGTGGTTTACCGTGTCATATGCAGCAGTAAGATCTATGAAAGCTGCTCCAGTTATTAATTTTTTTTTCAAACCCATCTTCCATATGTTGCGTCAGATTAAGTATTTGCCCACAACAAGATCTTCCTGGTCTGAAACCGGCTTGTTCCTTTATGAGCTTTCCATCTATAGTTTCTGCCACCCGGTTGAGAATCATCCGCTCCAGTGTCTTATAGAGATGGCATAGAAGTGACACTGGTCTGTAACTTTTGGGGTCCTATATCTCCTTGCCAGGTTTTAGTAAAGCCACCACTCTCGACTGCCGCCATAGTTTTGGAATATTCAGCTCTTTAATACAAGTGTTCATCATTTGTAGTAACAAGTTTTGAGCTTTGGGCCCAAACTGTTTTATCTATTCCGTTCTAAGGTCATCAGTTCCAGCGGCCTTATTCAGTTTCATACTCTGAATGGTGTCTTCCAGTTCGGTTGCTGTGAATGAAGCATTGAGGAGTCCGTAATCATTTCGTTCTTGGGGTATAACTCTTTCCCTCTCTCTGTTCCCTTTGGTTTTTCCATCCTTCAGAAGCTGGCTAGAAATCTGATTTGCTGTTACCTCGTTGTTCTTCTGCTGATGGTCAGTTGGGTCCCCACTTAAGTTTTTCAGTAATTTCCATGCACGTCTGCTGTTTTGTTTCATGTCAAGGTTCTCGACTAGTTTGCGCCACCGTGATCTCTTATCCTCGGCAATAGCCTGCATTAGTTCCTCCCCAGCCTCCATCGTATCTTCGCTGAAGGGGTCCTGAGTGAACAGCTTTTGGTACCTGTCAAGTAAGACCTTGCTGCTGCCGGTCAGACTCTGGATGTACTGGGTACGGCAACCCCTTGGGATGTTTTTCCTTGAGATCCCTTTCACAAGATCGATAAATCTACCATACTCATCTGGTCGAGGAGGGATTTTCTCAATCTTTTCGTCCAATTGCTCTTTAAATTTCTGCCAGTCTGCCTTTTTGAAATTAAACCGTCTTCGGAAAAGCACCTCCTCTGGTTTAACCATGGCATTCACAACACAAATGATGGGTCTGTGTTGTGCACTTCGGATAGGTTCTTCAACAAGCTTCATGCACTGTGCTGCCAACTTCCTACTCACAAAGATGTTGTCAGGATTATACCCCCTTCGCCATCTTCTGCTGTTGAACGATGCTGGCTGTTTTGGGTCATGAATGAGTTGCAGGTCATTAGTGTCAGCCCAGGATTCAAGCTGTACACCATTCTCATCAGTCTCATTATATACCCATGCTTCACCATGGCAGTTGAAATCGCCCATGACAAAATTAATATGGTCATATTTAAAATTGTTTGGTTCATGGAAAACAAAGTCCACATCTGGTGGTTTGTACACAGACGTCACAGAGAACTTCTGGGCGTGAATGGTAAGTACTTCAATGTTATTTACTTCTGTAATTGCGGCTGATGTTACGTTGAGCCCGGGTCTGATGAAAATCGTACTCCCATACTTGTCGTGAGGTCTTTCAATGGCCAAATCCATTCTTGCTATTTTAGGTCTGTGGCTGGTGGCTCCCCGGTGTTCTTCCTGCACCAACAATACGTTGCATTTATGCTTATAGCACATGTTTGCTAATAAAACACTCTTATGACTAGAGAATCCCTCAATATTTATCGAGATCGTCACAAAGGATGGTCTTGATAAAGGCATGGAATCCCTGATGCGCTGATGCAGCCCTCGAGAATGGCGTATTGTATCACAGCCGTCCACAATACGAGCACGAAGAGTCTCTACATTTGGTGCCGGGGTTGCATAGACAAGAGCTTTCAAATGCCCCCATAAATGAGTCTAGAGGGTTGAGGTTAGGAGAGCGTGGAGGCCATGGACTTGGTCCGCCTCTACCAATCCATCGGTCACCGAATCTGTTGTTGAGAAGCGTACGAACACTTCGACTGAAATGTGCAGGAGCTCCATCGTGCATGAACCACGTGTTGTCGAACTTGTAAAGGCACATGTTCTAGCAGCACAGGTAGTGTATCCCGTATGAAATCGTGATAACGTGCTCCATCGAGCATAGGTGGAAGAAAATGGGCCCATTCAAGACATCACCAACAATGCCTGCCCAAACGTTCACAGAAAATCTGTGTTGATGATGTGATTACACAATTGCGTGGGGATTCTCGTCAGCCCACACGTGTTGATTGTGAAAATTTACAATTTGATCACTTTGGAATGAAGCCTCATCCGTAAAGAGAACATTTGCACTGAAATGAGGATTGACACATTGTAGAATGAACTATTCGCATAAGTGTACCCGTGGAGGCCAATCAGCTGCTGATAGTGCCTGCACACGCTGTACATGGTACGGAATCAACTGGTTCTCCCGTAGCACTGTCCATACAGTGACGTGGTCAACGTTGCCTTGTACAGCAGCAACTTCTCTGACGCTCACATTAGGGTTATCGTCAACTGCACGAAGAATTGCCTCGTCCATTGCAGGTGTCCTCGTCGTTCTAGGTCTTCCCCAGTCGCGAGTCATAGGCTGGAATGTTCCGTGCTCCCTAAGACGCCGATCAATTGCTTCGAACGTCTTCCTGTCGGGACACCTTCGTTTTAGAAATCTGTATCGATACAAACGTACCGCGCCACGGCTATTGCCCCGTGCTAAACCGTACATCAAATGTGCATCTGCCAACTCTGCATTTGTAAACATTGCACTGACTGCAAAACCACGTTTGTGATGAACACTAACCTGTTGATGCTACGTACTGATGTGCTTGATGCTAGTACTGTAGAGCAATGAGTCGCATATCAACACAAGCACCGAAGTGAACATTACCTTCCTTCAATTGGGCCAACCGACGGTGAATCGAGGAAGTACAGTACATACTGACGAAACTAAAATGAGCTCTAACATGGAAATTAAGCGTTTCCGGACACATTTCCACATAACATCTTTTCTTTATTTGTGTGTGAGGAATGTTTCCTGAAAGTTTGGTCGTACCTTTTTGTAACACCATGTAGAAGGGGGAGACTTTAGGGAGTCGTGGCCTTCCTCTTGATCACTACCAAAACATTCTGGTTTGTGACTCCTTGAGTTCCGGTACTTAAGACGTGTTGATTACGAGGGGGACTAGCCTCCCTCATTCGTTTGGATGAGCTGTGTGAGTATTCCGAGGTGGTACTTCAATCATGCTGGAGGGGGTAAGGAGAGTATTTCAAGGGTTCCATCTCAGCCAGGGAAATAAGGTCCACTCAGACAGGGCCACACTTGCCTGACTATGTCTTATGCAACCGAGGTGCAACATGTTCCCCAGAGATTGCCCACTAATGACTGTTCCATCTCAACAGCCATACATCTCATTGGCGTGCAGCATATCTTAAGATTCAGGAATTTTTTTTTATAGAGTTTGTCCAATCCTCGCGATCTAGGCGGTGAAGCCAACAAGCCTGTTCCATGCAGCACATAATGTTCCACTGGAACACTGCATGATGGTCACTGAAGCATTCCCGGAGCTTACAGTGACGCAGGACTGGCGGTGCTAATCAGTCCCCCAGCTCAGGAAATCCAGGGTCACCAGGAAGCAAATGCTGCCTATGATGGTAGCGTGCCTGACACTAACTCTAAAGTCTTTGTCTTAACTCTAACATACTGTATAATTTACAGCAACGTGCAAATATCATTTGCGCATTTGTACTGTAATAATTTAAATTACTGCATAAATGACTAATCCAATTTTTCAGAGTCTATTCCTTTGAGCATCTGTATGTGGAACTACAGTGTCTACAAAATGTATTTTGTAGATCAGTAACCCCTTCATAGACTTTAAGGAACCAGCAAGCCCTTCTAATTCTTTATCGATATAGAAAGGGAACATATTTCCAACATTCTGGTTTATCATTTCTTGAGCTCTGTTACTAAAGACTAGTTGATTTTCGGCAGGAACAGCGTCACTCATTCGTTTGAATGAGTGGGTGTGAGTGCTGTCAGGCAGTGCACCCATTACACTGGAGCAGGAGGAAAAAAAGAAGAAGAAGAAGAAGAACTTGAGGCTTCTATCTCGATCCCACGAGCCCCTAGGGATGTAAGGGTCCACTCAGAGCGAGCCTCATTTGCTGGTGCAAGCCTTATACTGCTTTTCTAATTGCTAGTTAGTGTGTGTTTAGGTGTACTTAGAGATTGTAGTGTCCCTGCATTATTTATTATGATATATTAAACATACTCATCTTCCTTTTGTCTTAAAACTTTTCAAAGTAAGACAGACAGAAGAACAAAAACCTTTTATTTACTGTGCTGTGTTTTGAAGATTTTTTGGCACAACATAAATGATATACATAGTTTAATACATCGTCATTATAGAAAGGATATGTCAGTAATTAAAGCAGAATTAATAAAACAGGCTGAGAAGCAATACATAAATAGCAAATAAAAATAAAATTCTAAAAAGAAAATACACTGGTGTCCAATATTAAAGCAACAATAGGAAATTTTGCAAGGTTGCCTTTATTTTGCCACAAAACAGTACAAATGTGTGATAGTAAAGTAGAAACAATGTAAAGACTACAGAGAAGCAACTGCAACATGCATAACGGTAGACAAAAACGCTCTTTGTTTTTCTCCAACTTAACCGATTTGTTCACAAATTGTGACAACGGGTTAATGTGCTCAGTATGGGTTGCGACCACCTCTGCCACCAATATGGGCTTGACAACGATGCGGCAAAGTGTGAATAATGTCATCAATCTCATGTTGAGGCAATAACGCCCAGTCTTCCTGCAGAACTGCTCGCAAGTAATAGAGAATGCTTGGTGAATGATGATGTGATGCAACCCGTCTCCCTAGTTCATCCCAGACATGCTCTATGGGATTCAAATCGGGAGAGCGGGCCACGCCATGCGTGCATCATCTTCCGTTTTCAAGGAAACATCAACCACCTGTACTCTGAGGTCGAGCGTTATCGTCCATTAGTATGAAGTCTGGGCCCACAGCACCATCTGACAACTGCACATGAGGTCTGAAGATTTTTTTCACAATACCTGACACCAGTTACACCTTGCTGATTCATCCGTACAATTTCACGAGGTGGTGTTCGAGCTGACAACATAATCCGTGCTCACACCTTTAGAGATCCGTCTCTTTTCACAATGTTTGGGTCCTGAAATCGTGTTCAGATGTGAATCCGTCGAGAATCACTTTCCAGATGAAATCGGGACTCATCTGTGTAAAGAACATTGGCATATGACGTTCCCTTCTGTGAAGATGCGTCAGAGGTACACATATAGCAAGTCTCTGACCATAATGGTCATTATGCCGAAGCCTTCTCCGCACCATTTGCCTCTATACTACATGTCCAGTGTATACTGCGTTAAGGTGCCAGTTGCCTTGCAGTACTAAGGTGGTATCGTCGTGCCCTTATGGGCAAAGAGTGGGCCTCTCTTCCTGATGTTACACATGTTCAGCCCTGTCCTAGTCTTCTGGATATAGCTTCGGTCTCTCTAAAATGTCGCCACATCCGAGAAACAGTGGAATGATTCACATTACCCCACTGGGCTACATTAGTTGGTGACTGACCTGTTCCCATTCTTCCAACGCTGTGACTCTGGTAAGCATCTTCACTGTTTCATACGGTACTGTCTGTGACTTACATACACAGCGATTGCGGATGTGGGACTACCTGGCAAACACTACCCTTTTCAAGAAAAGGAAAACACACAGTACATATGTACAAAGTCAAAACCACTACTTAACTTAATGGTGTACGCTCGACCTCACACCAGTGGAGCGTACACCATTAAGTTGTGGTTTTGGCTTTGTACATATGTACTGTTTGTGTTATTTCTTTTTCGTTAATAAATGTATAGCTGTGGTGTTCTTTTAATCATTGACAAAGGTCTTCTTAAGCACTTGTGGGTTTATTGTTGTTCTGAAGAAGATGTAGTTTCTACGCCGAAACCAGGGTTAACACTTAACACTTGGTGTTTTTTTGCAACCGAGGCGGGTTTTTAGTTTTTTAATATATTAACCACCGACTACTGCAGTGTGCGATTTGAAGGGGGGGATTCCCCCCCCCCCCCCTCCCCAATGCATCAGACCATCCCCTCCTCTGGTTTTAGTTTATGCATCCCAACCTGGGATGTTTATTTCCCATGCACTGGTGTAGAACTTTACATATAATTTAAATTTGTTGAGCCGAACACTGAAAGTTTTTAATACAGCCTTGCTATTAATATCTTCGCTTATTAATTTTGAAAAAGTGTTATGTCGTAGTTAAGCATTTCAAAACATTTAGAACTAAATCATCGTTCTCATGCTGTCATTGTTGCTTTCGTCTAAGGTGCGTCATCCGTTTACTTGTGGGCTTGCGAGGGAAGTAGTGTGGCAGTCACACCGCAACAGTAATACCACAGAGATGGGTGAGCTGAGGCTGAAATTCTCACCCCAGCCCTGATGCAGGGTGGTGACCGGTCCGGTAGCTGTGTGAACATTTACTGTTAGGCCACCTTTTGGCAACGGTATGACCCGGACTAACGCGCCTGGGACGAAAGCACAAAGTAGTGCGAAGTTTGCAACGGTACCTACCAGACGGGATCTGGCAGTATGACTTCGCTAGCCGGGAACCACGTGGCTGGAGCTTAGCACAGGCTCCCGAGCATGGCTTAGTCCGTATTAATTGGTGCAGTTGAGTCGTTCTCTCGCCTCCGCTAAACACATCTTGAACTTCAGACGTTCCCGCTCCAGTAGCTTCATTAGGGAGTTGAATGCGCCCGGGCCTGTAAGACCTACGGAATGTCAGGATGTCATTCAAACAAAGCAATATTTCTGATTTCCTTAAGAGCCTGATACATGTACAAACTCTGACAGTTAGGATACTAACAATGGTGCTAAAAGAGTATAAATTAAACTGTATATAGTATAAACTGTATATAGTATAAATTAAACTGCCGCATGCAACATACGCCGCAAGTTATTGCCTGTTGTAGCATGCTACAAGACGACGCACGCCACATTTCCATAGCATGCCACAATGTTTGCAAGACGTCGCCCCAGCGTAAACGAGGCTTTAGAGCCAGGTCTGTATTGTATGGTGGATGTGATGTGTTGCGTACGAAACTAAAACCTGCAATCTGACCCAAACGTCGTGGAAAACTGTGAAGAGGTGTCATCCTGCAGCAAGATAACGCTCGCCCACATTCTGCCAAACGGACAGCTGACGCAATAAAGGAGTTGAGATTCGCGGTGCTGGAACATCCACCATACAGTCCAGACCTGGCTCCAAGCGATTTTCACATTTGTGGACCCTTAACGGAAGCACTAAAGGGAAGAAGATTTGAAAGTGATGAAGACGTCATTGCTGCGGTGAAAAATTGGTCACAGATGCAACCGATTTTGATGAAATAAAAAACTCGTAAAACGTCGGGAAAACTGCATTGAAGTCCAGGGAGGTTACGTAGAAAAGTAACGCATGTTTCAGTTTTCTATCAGCAGAAGTAGTACAGCTTTTCACAAATGTGCCTTTACTTTTTGAATTCCCCTCGTATACCTGTACGTAGATGATTCTGTAAATAAGCTTTACTTATAATGTGCTTTTAAAGATATAACAAGGGATGGCTTTTCTGATAGTGCATACGCGTGAATAATGAGTTTGGGCATTAACATCTATTTATAAATAACTGTTTAACCATGGGTAACGCCACGGTCCAAGCTAGTAACAAATATAATTATACTAACCCCCTAAGACATCGCCCCCCCCCCCCCCCCACTGGTAAAAGCACAAATCGCACACTGGATTTCTGACGCGCTGCGATGTTGAAGGTTCTTTTCATAGGTGCCTTGACGTCGTCATTGGCACGGACAAGAAGCCATCTTCCGTGCAGAACACGATCGTACCAACGTTTGTTAAAAGTTTGTATGATTATATCATGAATTATACACAGAATGGGAAAATAGCCGTATTTTGCTTTAAATTCGGACACTAGTGTATATTGGTGTGGTTCCAACACATATGAGAGCGAATTCGTAGTCACTTTCTATAATCCCGACACAGTCAGTGCCTATAGATTGATCATCATTTCTTTCCGTGGTTTCTCTTGAAGAATGCCCTTCCTCGAGCACGACATGTTTGCTGCACTATTATCCAGTCTTCCTCCCCCTTTCTTTGACCACGTCCCCTTCTTTCGCCACTCACTCTTCTTACACCCATGGTAACAGCTCTCTGGGAATGGGATATATTATCATACAAGTCGTGATAATTTGGAGGGACGTAATTCGTCTCCTGAAGATTTTTCCATCTTCCAAATTTTATTTCAACTCATTTTGATGCAATGGCTGCAGAAGAGTTATAGATGTGGGGCCAGTATTGGGCCTAATAAAATCCGCTTCTGTAAACTTAAGATCACGTCTTAGTGAATCCTTGAAGTGCGTTGTTAGATGATTCTCTTTGCTAATTTTGATGAACCTGATATTCCTCAGTTGTATTTTGTTTCCTTCTATGTCTTTAGCAACTTCACCCTTTGCAGTAGCATCCATAGCTTTACTCTAAGTTTTCTGTTTCCATTTCCACTACAGAAAAAATTCTACTGGCAGGCTTCACTGGTACCATCCTATCTTGGAGAATAATGTATGACTAGGTTCACAGACCTTATGATCTATTGCCTCAAAATCTAAAAGTAGTTATTCAAAATATGATTTACCTTAACATGCATTAAATGTTCTCTTAAAGTACTCTTAAGTGCATACACACTGGACTACTGCTGTACTTTAAAAGAAAATGCATACGTGAGCCTTCATTAAAGATAGCAGCATTTCCCCTTTTGTCTGCATTTCACTTATGCTAGTTGTATCCTAAATTCAGTTCATGCATTGGCTTAGAACGTTTATCATCACTGACGGTGGTCCTACGCAGGAAATCACTTGTACTTCTTGTACTCAGAAGAGATCCACACCATAGCTTTCCCAGTGTACATTGAGATAATTTTGTTGTGAAATGTCACTCCTAGCACCTCACTTAAGGGGTGTAGGACGTCAAGCGGCACGACTTGGAGCAAGATAGGCACCACAGGACATTTTAATCCCCACTGTCTATACTTTTACAAATAAATTCGTAAAACTTAGTCAGCATGACCAGGAAGGATTCAGGATTCACACTCATAACAGTGGAAGTTCAAACACAAGACAGAATAATTTTTTTGCATGTGAAATTTCAGCATTTTTTCACTTACTATTGGCTGCCTTTGTTGCTATAGGTACACTTTTCTTCATAAGTAAGAGATTGTTCGATGAATTTTGCACAGCATACAAACCATACTTACAGGTGTATGAAACTACAGAATTTTCCAAATCTATTAAAAATTTAGGTAATTAACTATAAGAGTTGAGTTTTTTCTAAACATGAAGTTTAAAATGCGACAGCTCATTCATTTTTTTATAAATTAAATAAATTCTAGAGTTTCATATACCTGTAAGTATGGTTTGTGTGCTGTGCAAAATTCATCTGAGAGTCTCTCTTACTAGGAAGAAAAGTGTACCTACAGCAACAAATGCAGCCAGTAGTAAATGAAAAAATGATGAAATTTCACATGTAAAAATATTATTTTGTTACGTTTTTGAACTTCCACTACTATGAGTGGGAATCCTGAATCCCTGCTGGTCATGCTGAATTTTTACGAATTTATTTGTAAAAGTATAGACAGTGGGAATTAAAATGTCCTGGCGCTTGTCGGGGCGCTTGGCGTCCTACCCCCCCCCCCCCCTCCCCCCCCTCCCTTGCCACCCTTACGAGTATGTAATTGATGTGTAGCACTTGATGCCCTGTACCTAAATGTGATATCCAAATATCATTACCTTCTCTTGGTAGTTAATGAAATTGTCACTTTGACTAAAACTGGTTATGCTGATACCTGCGTTAGACAGTGTCTGTCGCTCTACAATAACGACCGTTTGTCAGAACTGTGCTCTTCACTGTAATGCAGTTCTCATAACGGCTGAGCTGCAGGCAGTGAACTGTTAGCAGGAACTGAGAGCGTGTCTGTACTAAGCAGAAGCGAAATAGTCAACAGTTCACAGTGCTGGCTCTGGCAACACGGTCAGTCGATGAGTATGGCGCACGAATGGACGTGACACAGAAACAAGAAGTGGTCCGGTCCCGAGTAGCGAGTGCCATCTGGGGACTGCTGCTCGGAACTCAGACGGCGCCTGGCTTGTGATTTACCAGCGTGGTGGTGGCCTCTTGTGGCATCTTTGTGCACTTTTTGAGCCATGTACAGAAGGAGCGTGGACGTTATACTCGGAGGCTGATCTGCAGGCCCCAGAAACCACAAAAATCTGCCACATGTTCGTATATGAAAATGGATTTCGCCAAGGACTTCAAGAAATATGAGTTGCTGATGTAACGAGATATGTTGATATGGCGTATAATGTATCAAAAATAGCATCTTCCGCAATTTTAGATGTTACAGTTGTCTTGACTAGGTTGTTCGTCCAGTAGCTGTGTGATTTCATTATGGCGGGGCAGTTTCCCGCCTCCGTTAAGGTTGTACATCATCTTCAGTTCACAATTCGCCCGGGAAGTCCGTAATTTGGTGTTTCGTTGCAGAAATTTCAGTCCACCTAGCCCGACAGGTTTCCTGAAATTAATCCCCCTTCACTCCGTGTTGATAAGTAATGGTTCAGCCGACGAAACGCAACTATGAAGAAAAATCGGCTAAGTATCTGCCACTCAAAGGCCATATAACTCAAGCTTGATGCCAGCACCTGTAAGTTCCCAACAACACACTGGGTGTTCGGAATTCAAATACGGTGACGAAAAAGTTTAAATTCATTTAATTACAGTTTTAAACACCTACCATATCCACATTTACTATCAAAGACTATTATCATGGCAAGTTTACTACTGTTATAGTAAGTCTTCACACGAAAACCAGCCAGAATTTTACACATCCGATCCGAATAACTTCCTTATTGCACTCGGTAACTGACCCACAGCTATTATGTCGGAGGTCTTCTTAAAAAGAAGTACACTGGAAGTATGAATTAACAAACGTCTTCAGTCACAACTTTTCGTGATTTATGAAGTACACGATGCATTTCGGTCCCTGTGGGTCTATCATCAGGTGTAATTTGCCTTAATATATGCTTTATTTTTTTCCTCTTAAATGAGGTGAAATGCATATTCCTGTCATGAAAAGGTTTGGTGTTAGGTTATGAATTTGGTAAGTCAAACGCGGAAATTACGTGCGAAATTGTGGAAAAGATGAACAGTGTAAACTTTCCACATAATCCAAGAAAAGCGTTTTTAATGTTTTACCACCAGCTCGCATTCTTTTCTCCATTGTTTTCCTACACACCACTTCATTCAAGAGGCACATTTACATACACATGTTTAACACTTTACTTCACAGATATTCTTTTACATGGTGTGACCAAAGATGAATTTATTGGTAGTGCTAAATTAAAGAATTGACATATGCTGGAAACAACTTTGAAATAGGTCTTTAAAATTACTGAAATAACTGTGACTTGCGAAATCTGTTTGTTCATTTAACACGGATTCTGATTTTTTGATTTTGTGTAGGTATATCTCCAGCTGTTCTAACGTATTTAGGCTCTTACCATTGGCTTCATTATGAAGAACTATCAGATTGTTTTCTAGGTTGTAGATGACGTATTTTGTTTCCAACACATGTTGTGCACTGACTGATTTTTCGAAGTGGTTGAGCCTGGAAGCATTTACGTGTTCTTGAGAACAGGTTCTGAAGTTTCTGCTTGTTTTCCCTACATAGTAAACAGGACAACTGGGGCATAATACTTTGTGCACTCCGCTGTTGTTGTATGTTTGCGTATTTGATTTTGTATTATGAACGAGTAAGTTTCCCAACTTATTATTCGTTCAGAATGCGATTGCCAATTTTTTTTTTTTTTTTTTTTTTTTTTTTTTTTTTTTTTTTTTTTTTTTTTTTTTGAGAAGTTAGCGATTTTTTGTGATATGAGACCCAATGTATTGAATAGTCAACATTTGAAGCTACGAAATATGCATAAAATTATATAGAAGTTCTTACAATGAAGTTCCGAGAATGTTTACGAAACACACCACACGGAGTTGTTGTACAACCAGAAAGTTCGCACCCAGTCGCTTCATTTATAGATCCGGCAGAACGAATTATTTTATTCATATTAGTCAAAATGGGTTTGGCGAGATTGCACACGTTCGTACAGTAAAAGGGTTTCCAGGTGCCCCTACTCAAGACACACAACTTCAGGGTAAAGCATGTACTGTGTGTGGGAAATGCTTAATTCCTATTGGCTGATGATTCGGACATTTAATCAGAGTAGCACCAGCTCTCAGATGGTCACGGTAATTCCTAAGTCATCTGGTAGGATTACAGAGGGCTACTTTTATACAAAATCATGCACACTGGACACTTATCACATGACTCGAGGTTGCCCATGGATCTTCCAAGCATGCGTTAATACAGTTTTCCAAATAATAAAACGTTCACACTTTACATATGTCCACCATACACGCCCCCACTCTATCCAGCTCACTCACACAATTTTGAAACGAATACTTTAATGTCAGAAAGCTGTTGTAATGAAAGCAAAGAAAATCGTAAGTAAACCATTCCTGTGAACTGATCTCTTTTGTTATAGTCTCTAGATGGGAGTATAAGAGAAAACATTAGAACCCCTACAGCTCTGTTGTGCAGTACAAGAACAGTTATTATAGTTTTCAGCTAAAACTGTGAATTTTTCACTGCTGTTATGGTACCACCACAATACTGTATATGGAGCCACAAGAAGAATAAAACGTAATACTGTCCTTTTAGATCCACGTGGAGTATGGATAGTGTATCGATCGTATGCCAGGCCGGTTTACTGCCCAGGTGCTCACAGCATCAGCTGCATGGATGTGATGGCAAAAAACGCTACTCTCATTCCGGACTACATAAGAAAATACACTCTAAATGGCAATCTTCACGGCAAGGAACAAAGACTCGGAACAGTCTCCAACATTATAGCATAGCACCTGAACGCTCCACCAAGATGCAAAAGCAGGACTTACGCTTCTCCAGCTGAGAAGTGGGCACTGGTGTCCCCGTTGGTTGGGGAGTGATGCTCCCAAACTGGGTGGTGCAGGAGAAACAGGTATAAGAGTGCCCACCACCATCAAGGGGGCAGTGTGCTCAGAGCTAACTGCAAGTGGCGGAACGGATGTAGTTATAGTGGCAGCATAAGATGATGATATGCACATGGGATGGAGCCTTTCAAATTTCCTCTTAGCCTCAGTGTAGGTCAGTTGGTCCAAGGTCTCGTATTCCATGATTTTCCTTTCTGTACGATCCTGCAGTCTGGCGAGCAAGGGGAATGGTGCTCTCCGCAGTTGTCACAGATGGGAGGCGGAGCATGTGGAGTATTGGGATGTGAAGGACGTCCACAATCTCCAGGTGATGCGGGAAGTACAGTGGGAAGACATATGCCCGAACTTCCAGCACTTAAAGCACCGCATCAGGGGAGGGATATATGGCTTGACATCACAGCGGTAGACCATTGCCTGGACCTTCTCAGGTTATTATTTTATGTATCGTATGGCTTTACCAGTGCAAGTGCGGTATTGACATCGTAAATTTACATAACATATAAATACAAATATACATATACACACATACATTATAATATAAACAGAACAAACACCAGTCATTATTAAATCTGAGCAAAGTTGAAATATAATCACAACTACCATTCGTCAAAAAGTTATGTCCAAATGTGACAGCCATTTAATGAAGCAGGGCTGGCGTTCACGAAGTCTCTCCAGTCACCACAGAATCTTCGCAGTGGGCAGTCTTGCACTAGAAGTTGTAATGTTTATAAGTTCCACAGTCAGTCACGCAGTCACACATTGGGTTATCATTGGCGCCCCATTTGCACAGCATGGATTTAGTTCTCGCGTGTCCAGTTCTCACACGGTTAAGCTGGCACCAGATTTTACGAGGAAGCTGCATTCCTGGGAGTTGTTGGCTGGGGTCCTCTATATTGTGTCGGTTAATGTCACTATTGTTCCACTTGGTTTTCCAGGATTTGTAGCAGTCACAGGTATTTCCTTGGGCAAGTGTTCTGTCTTCCCATATTGGCACTCTTGATTTAAGGCGATATCGACAGCGGTCATCTAGTACTTGGTGTATCGGTAGTACTCTTGCCTTCTCTGCATGATTTATTTTTTTGCCATTCCTGAATTGTTGCCTGCTGTCTACGGATTTCAGGCGGAGTAATGTTTGAGAGGACATGAAGCCATTCTAGAGGTGCTGACTTTAGTGTCCCTGTTATTGTGCTCATGGCTTCATTGATCTGGGCGTCAATCTTCTTTACATGGGCACTCCTACTCCACACAGGGGAACAGTACTCTGCCACGGAATAGACGTGTGATATTGCTGCAACACGTACTGTCTTTGCATCCACTCCCCATGTGGCACCTGCTAATCTCTGGATGATATTATTTCGGATTTTCAGTTTCTGGCTAGTTAGTTCCAGGTTTTTCTTGAAGGTAAGTGACCTGTCAAGAGATATGCCTAAATATTTGGGAAATTTGTCATGTTTAATTCATTTGGCGCAGAAAATAATATTTAGTTCTGTCTGCTAGTCTGTTATTTAAATGGAAGGTGCAGGCTTCCGTTTTATTTGGGTTTGGGGACAGTCTCCATTTTTTTTTGTAGTACTGATTTACTACTAATCTAGGTCAGCAATTAGTTCTTTCACCATCTTCTAGCCATTTGCTTTGAGTAGCTATAGCCATGTCATCAGTGTAGCAAAACTTACTTGACTCACCATGTCACTGATGTAAACATTAAAAAGCAGTGGAGCCAATACAGATCCTTGGGAGCCCGTTTTTTATTCTTTTTGACTTGCTGCTTTGTGACCCCAGGTTTACTTTGAAATATCGGACTTTCAGCATTTTTTTCAACAGGTTTGTCAATTTCAAGCATGGAATCATGTTGGCAAATTTCCGGATAAGACCATCTATCCATACCGTATCATAAGCTGCGCTGAGGTTGACAAAGACTGCTGATGTTTTCAATCCTTTTTGGAATCCCGATTCTATGTATGATGTGAGGGCTAGTACTTGTTCGCAGCAACTTCGATTAGTTTTGAATCCGGCATGTTCGTGAGGCAAGTGTTTGTCCATAGTTGGGTATATCCTATTGTAGATCATTCTCTCCAGCAACTTATAACAAATGCTCAGTAATGCTATTGGGCTGTAGTTTGCAGGGTTTTCACCAGATTTCCCTAGTTTAAGGATGGCCAGAGTAAGAGACATTCGGGATATCTCCAGTTTTTAGTTTGTCATTAAAGTAGTCTTTAAGTCAGGTTCTTGCTATTGGTCCCAGATTTTCTATAAATTTCTGTAGTTTCGAGGGTTTTTATACCTTTGTCTACCTCCCTGATAGTAAAAGGTTTTGAAAACTGTCTCTTTTATTGTAGGGTGCTCTTTACTTCTTTGAATGACTCCTTAACGAATGTTCTATTCTCTTGACTCAACATTACATTTTCAACTCTCTCTTTTATATCTGAGGCAATCTGGTTTGGTGATAATGGTGGTTTTGGGGATGGTGTATGAGTAGCTGCCCGCAGACGTCTTAACAATGACCAACTTTTCCGGCTATAATGCGTGAAGTTCATATTTGCAGTGGTTTCCTCCCATATTTTCTTCCTTTGCTCATTGAGCGACTCTAGCAATTGGCTTCCTAGTTGTGGGTTACTTGTTTCTGGTATTCTCTGTACAGTTCTTCAGTTTCAGAGTTCGAGCATGGTATATACTGCTTTCTATATCCCCATGGTATGTTTCTCACCTTCTCGGGTAATATGTCACCAGCGAAAGCCAAGATGAAGGCACTGTTGGCAACCTGATTATCCCTCAGACTTCAATGGACATGCCGGAGGAAATGAACACCTCGCTGCTCTAAATTGGAGCGCAGCTCATTGTCAGACAGCAAAATAAGGTTCCTGTGAAATATGATACCCTGGACCATGGTTAAGCTCTTATGGGGCGTGATGGAAACAGAAACATCCCCCAGCTTAATAAAACATTCTCGGGTGTCAAGCTGTGTCAAGTGGTTTACTGCCCACGTGCTTTCGGCAGAGATCTCTTCTACCATTGTCAAGTGGATGACTGTCTTGTGGTCGATCGTGTGTGGAACATGGGGAGTGTGTTCCACTTGATTTTGGCTGTAGGTTTTAATGGCTCAATACTATTTTTCCTATATTACGTAAAGTTGAAGTTACGGTTTAAGCATACGACGTTCTACGCTGTCCTGCACTGGGACGTTTTGTTTAGGTTTGCTGCACGATTTTACTGACGCAGCAGTTGTGGCCAGCGTAGGGTCGCTCGCCAGTGTGGTCGGTTGCCGAGTCCTCTGACCAGCTGGTTGGTCGACCCCTCAGCTTTCTCGTAGAAGGTTGTCGCTGCGTCCTTGAACCTCTGACGGAGGCACTTTACAGCGGCGACGTTGGGGAGCTCCTCGGAGGGGAAGTCCTTGGGCAGGTGTAGTGCCAGTCGTAGCGGCCTGTTCTGGATGGTTTGTTGGCGCTTTAGGTTTGTATCGGCCGTGTTTCCCCACTTGACCGCGGCGTATTCCAGCACCGGTCGTATGGCAGCCTTGTACAGTGTAAGACCCACGTCTTCTGGCAGCGTTGATGTGGGGTTGAGCACTGGGTAGAGCAGCCTCAATCTACCCAGTGCCTTGCGTCTGATGTTTTCCACAAGTTGCCGCCATGTGAACCGCCGGTCTGAGGTGGCGCCTAAGTACAGGCTGTTCAAAATGACACTCCAACATTTGAACTCAAAACATGTGAGAGGAAACACAATTTGTTGACGAACAAATACAGGGAATATGTATTGGAGCTCGTCAAGTTTTCATACACAGGTGGACGGTTCAGTACACTTGAACATGGGCGCCCCGGGTTGCGCGAAGGATATTAAGTCTATAATCGATTTCGTGCCATGTGTTGCGGAGCATATGTTTTGTGACAGTTGATGACAATTCTTATGCGCTGTTTCACGTCTTGCAGGTCCTTTACTGGTGTAGCGTATACCTGGTCTTTCACATAACACCACAAGAAAAAATCGAGGGGGTTATGTCGGGCGAACGTGGCGGCCAAGGAATTGGACCTCCACGGCCCAAGAATGCGATTTATCATCAAACCACACCACACATTAACTTTCGGGTGTTCCCTAGATGCATGTGTCTAATTGTTTCAATTAGGCCCGATAAATTGAGATATGGGTAATCAAACCCGCTAGAAAAGATAGTATTCTAATTTAAAAAAGGAGCAATGGTTAACGCAACATCGGTGAATGGCCATGGAACAATACGTGCACATTAGGGATGGTAAGACTTTATTTTTCTGATACTGTGAATTCAGTTAGTCGTATGAAGTGCATAATGCATACAATAGATATGCCTGGATTGAAAATTGATAAAATATAGTCATTATTTCAGTGGTATGGATGAAGGTTACTAAATAACGCTAAGAGAGAATTTAAATCATAATTCTGATTTATTTCGATAATATTTAAAAAACTATTACTCTCTGTGACAAAACATTGAAGGAAACTATCACTGTCTGTGACAAAACCAACATGAAGCACTCACTGTCTCTTGCATCCCGTCATACCGGAAACATAGACAACACTTCGGCGCCAGTTACATCTACTAATGATTAGAATGGGTAAAAATGAATGTTCACTGAATGGTGGCCTCTTAACACCATTTAGTTATTGTCACACCTATTTAACGCGCGGAGTGGGGAAGGATATTACCTTTCACTCTCTCTCTCAAACATTACTTGTGTTACTAGACATGCAGTACGGTACCATGCGAATAAGTTCATGTTGAAACCGCATATTATGCAACCTGAGCAAACCAGCCCAGGCTTCATGACTCCACATTATTCATACTATGATTAACGAATGGCAAATACAGTGACTACCGTTATGAATACTGGCAACACGTGGCCAAGTTCGACAACAAAGAAACGAGAAAAATAAACCGCTGAATCATGAAAAATTTATATTCCTTATATCCAGAACGAAACTATGCAACAAATTAAACATTAATGAACCTATCCGCTATTGATCTAAGAACAAGAACCATTGGTTCATACCCTCAATCACCTCGCGCCTAAGTCAGCTAGTTGAAACACATTAATCTGAAAAATTTCTACAAATAAAATATCGCTGAACGTGTCCCGGTATTAATTGACACCCGAACATGCTTCATAATCAATGTTACCCCAAAAAACCTACATTATGAATAACTTTTCTCACCATCAGGGACGAGCGCCGCACCCCTGCGTCCTTCTCGTTCAATCGGCGGCCCCAGAGTGTCCTAACATGGCACGTTCCAGGACCAACCGCCAACCGTTCAAAAAAACTGGTGGTGGGGGTAGCACCTCAGTGAGAACCAACCTCACAAACTCTGCCCTGCTCATCCCCACTATCTTTGGAATCACGAACTCTCAGCCGAATCTGCTCACGTTGTTATGTTGGTGCTAAACTACCCTATTGCTATCATCTTTGACTAACCCAGATTATTATATATTCCATACGTCTATCCACCTACGTCATGGGATCAAAGGATGAGAGAGCTGGTGTGACACCAACAGAAGAAAAAATATACATGGAAGCATTCTTGAATCCAGAGGTTAATTAGCTAGACGAAACATTGAAAGGACGCTCTCGGTGTAAAATGAATTATTAAACATGTAGAAATTAATCAGTCAGTTAAATGAAGCATAAACCTGTGATGCTTCAACACTTCTCCAGCTGAGAAGTGGGGACTGATTTCCCCGTTGGTTGGGGGTGTTGCTCCCCAAGTGTGTGGTGCAGGAGAAACAGGGATAGGAGTGCTCCCACCATCAAGGGAACAGGTGGAGTCTTATGGTGCTCGGAGCTAACTGTATGTGGCGGAACGGATGGGGCTGGAACAGTAGTTATAGTGGCAGCATAAGATGTCGTGTGCATGGGATGGAGTCTTTCAAATTTCCTCTTAGCCTCAGTGTAGGTCAGTTGGTCCAAGGTCATGTATTCCATGATTTTCCTATCTTTCTGTAGGACCCTGCAGTCTGGCGAGCAAGGGAAATGGTGCTCTCTACAGTTGACACAGATGGGAGGCGGGGGCATGTGGAGTATTGGGATGTGAAGGACGTCCACAATCTTGACAGGTGATGCTTGAAGTACATTGGGAAGACATATGCCCGAACTTCCAGCACTTAAAGCACCGCATCGGGGGAGGGATATATGGCTTGACATCACAGCAGTAGACCATCGCCTAGACCTTCTCGGGTAATAGGTCACCCTTGAAAGGCAAGATGAAGGCAACCTGATTATCCCTCAGACCCCAATGGACACGCCGGTTGAAATGAACACCTCGCTGCTCTAAATTGGAGTGCAGCTCGTCGTCAGATTGCAAAATAAGGTCCCTGTGAAATATGATACCCTGGACCATATTTAAGCTCTTGTGGGGAGTGATGGAAACAGAAACATCCCCCAGCTTAATAAAACATTCTCAGGTTTCAAGCCTCAAGTGGTTTACTGCCCACGAGCTTTCGGCAGAGATCTCCTCTGCCATTGTCAAGTGGATGACTGTCGTGTGGTCGGTCGTGTATGCTTATGTGTGGAACATAGGGAGTATATTCCACTTGATTTTGGCTGTAGGTTTTAATGGCCTAACATTATTTTTCCTACATTATGTAAAGTTGAAGTTGCTGTTTAAGCTTACGATGTTCAAAGCTGTCCTGGACTGGGACGTTTTGTTTAGGTTTGCTGTATGATTTTACTGATGCAGCAGGTCTGGTCAGTGTAGGGACGCTCGCCAATGTGGTCGGCTGCCGAGTCCTCTGACCAGCTGGTTGGTCGACCTCTCTGCTTTCTCCTTGAACCTCTGACGGAGGGATTTGACAGCAGCGATGTTGTGGAGCTCCTTGGAGGAGAACTCCTTGGCCAGTCGTACCCACACGACCGTGGCGTATTCCAGCAGCGGTCGTATGGCGACCATGTACAGTGTGAGACTGACGTCTTCTGGCAGCGTTGATGTGGGGTTGAGCACTGGGTGGAGCAGCCTCAATCTACCCAGTGCCTTGCCTCTGATGTTTTCCACATGTTGCCGCCATGTGAACCACCGGTCTAAGGTGATGCTTAAGTACAGGGTGTCCAGAATGAGACTCCAACATTTGGAACTCATAAAATCTGAGAGGAAACACGATTTGTTGTTGAACAAATACAGGGAAAATATACTGCAGCTCATCAAGTTTTCATACACGGGTGAACGGTTCATTACACTTGAACATGGGCGCCCCGGGTTGTGCAAAGAATATCAAGTCTATAATCGATTTCGTGGCATGTGTTGCGAAGCATCTGTTCTGTGACAGAGTTGACGTGGCGGCCAAGGAATTGGACCTCCACGGCCAATCCATCGTTGCGGGAATGTGTCATTTAAAATTTTTAGGACATCAAGGCTCCAATGGGGTGGTGCACCATCCTGTTGAAACATCACATTTGGCTGCAGGTCTGTTATCTGTGGCATGGCAAATTGTTCCAATATGTCCAGGTACATGGCTCCATCCACAGTCGGCTCCTGAAAGAAAAACGGCCCAACAATCCGATTTATCATCAAACCACACCACTTTCGGACTGTCGCGCATGTGTTCCCTAGGTGCATGTGGATTTTCGGACCCCCAGATGCACACATTGTGACGATTGATAGCCCGCTTCAACTGCGTCAACACTGGACCCCATGCTGTGCTCACCTGCAATCCACCGTCTCTATTGAAGGTGTTGTCAGAAATTCTAATCTCTATGGCCTCGTGTATCACGCTATCCCAGAAGCCCTTAGTCCGGTTAATAATAGACGTCTCATCGAATGCAATTCGGTGTCCGTTTCCCGGAACATATTCTGCCACAGCTGACTGTAACACCTTTCATGTTCTATGTGGCCCACATCGACACGGTGTCTTGTAAAATCCTGTCCTTCTGAGGCCTATATCGTCTTTAACAAATTTCATTAGTTGCCGGATCTTTGCCGGAGGCCTGAAGATTGTGTCCATTTTATGCCTCTTCATGAGCCGACTAATCTTCCCTGTTGTCGACCCACAAAATGGTAAGAATGCAACCTGCTTGGTGTCTTCTTCAGAGGTCTTCTTCCTTGGAGCCTTAAATGACACTGCTTGTGAGATCTGTTTGTTGTTGTAAACGTTTTCCTTAAAAACTCTGCGTATGTGGCTCAATTCTCTCGGCAAGTTTTCAGCGTCTGAGACGGTTTCAGCTCGATGTACTAAGGTCCTGTTTCTGTGCTGGGTGATGGATGCTGTTGGCGTGGAGATACCGATCCATGTGGGTGGGCTTATGGTAAACGCTATGACCTAGAGACCCATTGGATTTACGGCGGACAAGCAACGACAAGGAACCCCCCCCCCCCTCCCCTCCCGCCCTCTACTTCCTTTGTGAAGTTAATGTGGTTGTGGATGCTTTTGGTGTGCTCCAGGAACTCTTCCAACTTTTCTTGTCCGTCTGGCCAAATGACGAAGGTATCGTCGACGTAGCGATAAAAACAGCTCGGCTTTGCAGAAGCCGTGTCCAAGGCGATGTCTTCGAAATGCTGCTTAAAGAGGATGGCTACTACTGGAGGTAATGGATTTCCCATCGCCACGCCGTCAGTTTGGTTAAAATATTCTCCATCATGTAAGAAATATGTCAGAGTGCTTAAATAATTCCACGATGGTGTCGTCAAAGAGCTGGGACAGCAAGTCAATAGTCTGTGACGGGTGATAGGTGTTGGCGTGCAGATACCGATCTGTGTGGGTGGGCTTGAGGTAAACGCTATGACCTAGGGAGCACATCGAAGCTAACCATAATATCCCCTTCAGCAAGTCGCAGACCTTTAATCCGATTGATGAAGTCCGCTGTATTCTTTATATGGTGTCCAGTGTCCAACGTGCATAGAGACGAGGCTGGGCAAATGTTTAGCAAGTTTGTAGGTCGGCGATCCGATGGTACTCACCATCGGCCTCAACGGCGTGTCCTCCTTATGCACCTTCCGCAGACCATCGAATGTGCGCGGTTTTGGTGCCTTGGGGAGCAAGTTCTTAATAGTATAGTCTTCCAGCGATGACCGTTTGAGAAGCTCTGAAGTCTTCCTTACTATTCTGGATGTTGGGTCTCTAGGTAATTTTTGGTATGTGTCTTTCTCCAACATCCATCTGATTTTTGCGTCATAGTCGGCTCGTTCCATTAAGACGGCAGCGTTGCCATTGTCAGCTGGTAGGACGACGGTGAGAGGATCATTCCGGAGACCACGGAGGCCACTGCATTCAGCTCTAGTCATGTTTGAAGCTGGTGGTTTGGATTTTAAAAGAATACGGCTCGTTTCTCTACGAATTTCCTCAGCCACATCACTTGGAAACTTACGAACCTCTTGTTCAACACTACTCAATATGTCAGCGAAGGGGATGCTTCGTGGCGAAGGAGCAAAGTTAAGTCCCTTCTTGAGTGCTAAGATGGCACTTGCGCCGATGTTTCTTGCCGTCATGTTGATCACAGCACGTTCCGTAACTTTATATCCTGCTCCATGTTGTTGCAGTGAAAGCCTACTGAATTTCCCTTTCTGCTTCACTGTTGCCCCCTGTCTCGATGATGTTTGCTGTGCAACTGTTGCTACGTCGATCCAGTCCCAATCCAAAGCTGAAGGTGATCTTATCAGTTGCAGGTGAACGGCCAAAAGCTCACGACCGTTTGTATCCAGCTGTTTTCTGGTGAAATGTATTCTCTCCTGCAGCAGGGCGAAGCTAGCACGGCGAAAAATTCTTCTGGCTTCCGTGGTGTCGAGGTGATGGTTAACGATGGCAAAACGTGGAACTGTCTTCTCATCACGGCAGCGTAGTAGGAAGGTGAGCGAGCTTAGTAAATCAGCCTTCTTAACGTGCAACTTTCCCAGGCGTTTGATGCTACGCCACGTCTCCTCCCCGTAGAGGTACGTTATGTACGAATACATGCTTTCGCGGCGATATCTTTTCGTAAAACACAAAGCTCGTGGGAAGTAAACCACTTGACGTGGCTTGAAACCCGAGAACGTTTTACTAACTGATATCGCCGCGAAAGCATGCATGCATACATCCCCCAGCTTGTCACAGGCAAGCAGAGTCTGTGACTGGACAGAGGATGGTGTTTTTATCAAGACTGACCCAGATCGCATTTTGGACAATCCCTCCCCAAATGTGTCCTCTAAATACTCCACAAAAAACTGAGGCTTCATTGACATGAAGGATTCCCCATTGGCTCTCATACATACAAGGTACTGGAGCGAATAAGATTTGCTGCTATCCTTAGCCTGGCGTTCCTCGCATGGTGAGGCCAGGGAGGGGAAAGATTTAGGGTCATACTACTGTCCGTTGAATTGAGCTTGTGAACACTTTGAGACTGCTGGTGTTTCACCACCAGCACGAGATGGTGGACTACACTTCATCGCGTGTCATCCACCCTGATGCCACCCACTCTGACCAGGGGCCCTCCACATGGGAGCCACCCAGCCGCAGCAAAGTCTAGATGGGCATCTACCACTTGGTACACATGGGGAGTTAACGGCACAGGCATCAGCAGAGCGATCCCTGTGGTCAGTGATTTACAACCAACATGGTACACAGCGGTGCGACCACAATGGACTGGCTACTGTGCTGGATATGAGATGCAAAGAAGTCTGTGATCATCAGTGCAGAAAACGACACTGTGTATTGGATGGAGGAAACCACACCCAGAAAGGTGTCCTCACCCTAGAGATGAAGAATGAGCGGAACTGCAAAGCCACAATGATAAAGGATGCTGAAGGTGACAGTGCTCGATGGACACAATGCACCATGTAAGGCGCCTTCCTCAATTGGCTCGCTCTCCAGGAAAATTTGGAAAAATAGAGGTCAAACCCTACAGGGGGCCATCACACAAAGGCCAGAACCTGTGAGACTCCTTTTAGTCGCCTCTCACGACATGCAGGAAACCTCGTGTCTATTCTAACCCCCAAACCCTCAGGGGGGGTGGGGTTTGTCTTGACACTGACTTTCTGTTGTACATGTTTTAAAATAACCCTAATCAGTTTTGTTTGGTTTTTGTAGGCAATTTTGCAGTGACATGCTTTTCTTGGCTTGTATGTTCAATGGCTTCTGCGAGATATAAGTACGAGACCCTGTTGATTTTACTTTATTTTGTTTCCAGACTAGCGATATCTGCTCGTACGTACAAATTCAATTTTCTGCACATTCTTTATAAGTGTCTCAAGCTGTTTGACGGCAGTGTCTTCGTTCTCTGCAAGTATCGCCAGGTCATACGTGAACATGAAGTACAGAATGTAAAGGTTGTATTTGGGAATGCCCAGTAAGTCGGATTGGCTTCCACATCCCACATTTCTAGAGTTCTTTCTACCAGTCTCCTACATACTCACAGTAGCGATACACTAATACAGCTTTACGTCCACAAATCTAGTTTTTTTTACAATACATGAAGTAATACCGCTTTTAAATTAACAGTTCTTGTTACTGTGTGAATTTTTTAATTTACAGTTCATAGTTTTTAAAATAATGCTACCGATTGAAAAAAAAACTTTTTACTTTACATCACAGCTCTGTCTACAGCTCTTGCAGACCACCTAAACAGAAGACTTAATGTGTAATTCGAACTGGGTAACTCTAAACATTTTCCAGCTCAAGCAGCTGAAATAATTTAATAATGCAATGAAGCAGATGGCTTCTCCAGCCAGGGAGCTGATGGAAGGAGATAGCCCAGGTGATTCTACCTAGCTCCATCCCTAAGCTGAGACACTGCTGGAGGTTACGATAATGAATTACATACCTCTGCTTGTGCCCAACAGTGGTCATCAGTTTAGGGATAGTGCTTCCTCATGGAACTTAATGCTCTGGATATAACAGCAAGTCGCTTGTCATTTCATGCAAACTAACAGGATGTATGAAGTCTGCCTCCACCACATACCCTACATCAGAATCTGCACGCCAGACTCAATATTTTTCCACCTAATCCCTCTAATTAATTTTCGGGCACCCATTGAAACCCACCAACCAGCAGTGGCTGCATCATGGCATGCCTGTGTAAGTTGTTCATATACAACTATAGAATATGACTTTGAGGTATACATTGAACTCCGCACCCATACATGATTATTTGGCTTGATGTGTCTATGGACACACTGACAGTTCTCCACAGATCCGTCGCTCAAAGAAAAGAAGCAATCAGCATCAGTCAAAAGTTCAATGCTGTGCCTCCTTTTCTCGAGTCTTATGTCCCAGGACAACCCAGGTGCCATGTAAAAAAGGCGGGGTCCAGAGAGTACATGGCCATGCATACACTCCTGAACTTTTCAAAAGCATCCACAAGCAAACACACGTTGGTGTCCATCTGTAGTCTTCTATATTTACCCAAGTTTGGAATGTCAAGTTTTAAAAATAATGCTACCGATTGAAAAAAAAACTTTTTACTTTACATCACAGTTCTGTCTACAGCTCTTGCAGACCACCTAAACAGAAGACTTAATGAGTGCATTGTCTTTTTTCTCTACATCATATGTTGTGACTTGGGATCCAACAGATCCCTCACCTACTTGATTCGCCATATAGTTGATAAAATGAGACCCGTCTTCTTGCGTCGGGAAAGAGGTGAGACTTTGAGCAATATAGCGCCCTGCATTTCCCATGTAATACTCGAGTACACGATGCACAAGTCCGATCAGAGAGCTCCCTAGCCGGTCACTTAGTCCTCCCCGAAAATTGCGGAAGGGCGGTATCTCGTACTGAGCAATAGCTGTGGCAACATTAGCAAGCATTGAAAAGTTGTTTCTGTTTAATGCAGCTGCCTCCTGCTTTGTGTATAGTATCCTGCAATATAGGATAGCATGCTGATAATCTGCACGAGTTACGGCATCGCCTGTGAGAGTACTGGTAAATGCTGGCATGCCGAGTAGCCTGGTTTCATCGAGTTTTGCCTTACTATCCAGATACTCATAAGGGTAAACTCCTTTCCTAGTCACAAGCTGAAACTTGTGCAGATTGGGCGATACACACATACACCCGAGGTAGTTTCAATGAGTTTCTGGAGTGGCGCCTGCATAAAATGTAGTGTCAAGCAAGCGGAATGTAATTAATGGCCTCATTTGTTTGAAGAATGAAATATCTTTCTCAACACTCTCAGACGGGACACTGATCTGATTTTTTTCCCAACCGAAATTAACCAATGGCTCAACTAGAGTGTGAGTGTCATACCCACTTAAATTATGGAAGAAAAAGGGTATGGTAATTGATACGTCAAATTGCATGCATTGTGAGCTGCACCGCAGAACTTCCCCATAAGATGTCAGTGATCTTTACGTGGAGTTTCGCCTGTTCTAATGGCAGCTCACAAATATGACAGTTAACTCAACTGTGTAATTTTTTATCCTCTTCCTATTTGGTCATGGGGATGTTGGTGCTGTAAAGCCTGTCAAGATCCCATGAGAGTTTTTCGAGCTCAATGTGTAACCAAACTGCAGGATTATCTCCGACATAAGATTCATACCGATTAAGACTTGAATCGTATGAATGTGCAAGTTGGTTCTCCGCCGCATACAGTACTTGCTTTTGAGTGAAAGTGGTATGTGAGGCTAAGGGATTCCCTTCACACCAGGTGATACAGGTAAGGAGACATTCGAAGTCTGCATATACAACAAACGGACATAGTTCCAGGTGGTGAGCATTCTTGAATTTAATGACCTTGTTTTTTTCTGTAGGCATAACAACACATACCGATTCCTTGACTTTACAATCTTTCGGATGTCTTTTTGAATACTTGTCTTCTGAAAAGTTATTTAGACACCTGAAGCAAATGTCTTCCTTATCTCTGTTTCGACAGTTGGCTGCAAAGGAGGCGGGACATGTCTTTGATCCATACGTAATGCTCCAGAGAAGAGCATCATGTTTACACTGAGATAAAGCTCACCAGCATATTTCGAAAAATCGTGTGGTCCAACTATAGTAAGGTTGTCATGTTCATCTGGCTTGCTTTTCTGCGTTTCCTTCAGGCTATAAACGTGAACCGATATTCCGGGATTTTGTGCCCCAAATTTTGAGCTGTCCTGAATCTTTACAGCGAACTTGATGGCATCAAAGTTTAACATCCACGGCATCAAAGTTTGACATCCACGAATGTTAAGACCTATTCCAATAAAGATGTGCCCTCGGAATTTTGTTTGTTTTTCTTTTGCAAGCCAGGATTGACCATGCAAAACAATTACATTATCCTCTTCATTTTGAATGTTAATGCAAACATGCTGCTTCTTAATATCCTCATGAAGTTAGATATAACTGGACCCTCCATGTAACCAATCATAGACCTGTATACGGGTGTCGAGGTGTGGTATTTGGCTGAGTGCTGTAGCTGACCCATCTCGGAAAACCAGGTCAGTATAGCAACCAAGCTGGATCCACGATACCACTGGGCTATTGACGTACTCGGAGATGTAATACAATTATCATCCCAGATGTGCAGGATTTTCTCCTCAGCAGCATCCTGCTGTTTGGGTTTGTTAGTCAGCTCACAGCAGAGTAATGCATTCCATTTAATGGCGTTGTATCTCTAGGGCTTTGAGCAGCTTTGCCTCCAGCACTGGGAGACGTGCTTCTAGAAACCTGACTGGATCACGATACCCCCAGCCAGATTCTCAGTTCTAGTAAATGAGACACCCCTCAATGGCCATAGCAACTGCCGAGTATTCTAGAGGGGTCATGAGACCGCTAATCTGATGTTCTATCAGGACAGGATAGAGCACTACTGCCAGCCACAGGTTCGTTATCATTAATACTAAAACTAGACTGCATCCACCTGGTGGATGAGTACACTGGGGAGGAGGCGCCTTCAGGGGGTAGGCAAATAATGCGCTGAGGCACACAACCCAGACTGCAGTGATGGTATTCATTGATGCTGCTGTATATTGGAGCCTACACCATCGCTAGCCTGGGCGGTGGGAGATGATTACTCTGACTGAAGCACCCACACATGGCAGAGGGTGTGTGGTGGATTGGGGACAGGCACTGCAGCAGCTCCGGCCACCTCTCGGTCAGCAACGATCTCCATTTTGCACAGCGGTGTATGCGTCTCTCGTGTGTTTGATACCCACCCCCACAACCTCCACTCAAGGTGCACGTGACACAGTAAGCTGTTGTCATGGTGGTGCTGGTGGCACCTCTGTAACATACGAACAACGGAAAAAAATTAAGCACAATGCTCAGGTTTTTTTAAAATATATGCTGTAACAAACAATGACAATTAAGTACATCTGCAGTCCTGAATAATAATTATATGCCGTAACGATCATGGTCACATTATAATCACCTTTTACACTGTGGGTCCCAGGATTGAGCAGTTCTGCCGATCTTTCTGGTAGTTCTCCCACCCAGTCAAATATCTCCCTCTCCTGTTCCAGAAGGGAGATATCGCACTACCTTTCAGAAGCCACTCGGGCATTTCTTGCTCACTGGTACTGAAGTTTCAGCTAAGCCACCGATCCATCTCACTGAAATCGTCTACAAGAAGATACTGATTATTAGAAACAACAACAAAAAACTTGTACTGAATTTTACTACAGCGAGATATTGATTATACATCACTACGAAAAAATTAATTAAATAAATAAATAAAAAGTTCATACCAGCTGGAAGTGATGACTACTGGTCTTCATTCTCGACACATACCCCTACTAGAATCTCATTTTGCTCTTGATCTGTAGCAACATAAACAACAATGAATAATATATACATCATACGTCTTTATACGATTAAAAAAACGTCTAATGGCAATATATTACAACTGTCGTTACGTTCTTGCAGCAGCGAGATTCAAAGTTTTATAAACACTTGTTACGATTTGAATACATCAAGAGCTGTTTTCTGAACATGGAAACTACCACACAGAATTTGGAGATGTTCTTACATACGCTAGGATAAGCTGTTCCACTTGATGGGGACTTTCAGTTTCCAATTGCTGCCACTTTAATGCTAGAACAACAGTAGAAATGTTATAAGCACTTGTTACGATTTGAACACTTTGAGATGCTTTCTGAACATGTAACTATGACACACAGAATTTGGAGATATACTGGGTGATCAAAAAGTCAGTATAAATTTGAAAACTGAATAAATCACGGAATAATGGAGATATTGACATACGTGCTTGGAATGACATGGGGTTTTATTAGAACCAAACAATACAAAAGTTAAAAAAATGTCAGACAGATGGCGCTTCATCTGATCAGAATAGCAACAAAGTAAGACAAAGCAAAGATGATCATCTTTACAGGATATGCTCAATATGTCCACCATCATTCCTCAACAATAGCTGTAGTCGAGGAATAATGTTGTGAACAGCACTGTAAAGCATGTCCGGAGTTATGGTGAGGCATTGGCGTCGGATGTTGTCTTTCAGCGTCCCTGGAGATGTCGGTCGATCACGATACACTTGCGACTTCAGGTAACCTCAAAGGCAATAATCGCACGGACTGAGGTCTGG
Source organism: Schistocerca americana (assembly GCF_021461395.2). Taxonomy (NCBI): domain Eukaryota; kingdom Metazoa; phylum Arthropoda; class Insecta; order Orthoptera; family Acrididae; genus Schistocerca; species Schistocerca americana. Next base: position 90,015,563 of record NC_060128.1, read on the forward strand.
GGACCTGGGAGGCCAAGCATGACGAAAGTGGCGGCTGAGCACTCGATCATCACCAAACGACGCGCGCAAGAGATCTTTCACGCGTCGAACAATATGGGCGCCATCCTGCATAAACATCGTACGTTCCAACAGGTGTTTATCATCCAGGCTGGGGATGATGCGATTCTGTAACATATTGGCGTACCTCTCACCCGTCACGGTAGCAGTTACAAAACCAGAAGCACGCATTTCCTGGAAGAAAAAAGGCCCGATAACGGTAGATGTGGTAAATCCAACCCATACCGTGACTTTCTCGTCCTGCAATGGAGTTTCCACGACAGCTCTAAAATTTTCGGTAGCCCAAATTCTGCAGCTGTGGGCGTTGACAGACCCTCGGAGCTGAAATGAGCTTCGTCGGTCCACAACACGTTTTACTCAACCAATCGTCATCTTCCGCCATCTTTCGAAACGCCCACACCGCAAATGCCCTCCGCTTAACTAAATCGCGAGGTAACAGTTCATGATGCCGATGAATTTTGTACACATAGTATCGGAGGCTACGCCTCAGTGCCAACCAAACGGTAGTGTATGGAATGCCGGTGCGACGTGCGACTGCACGAGCGCTGACTTCCCCGTGCATAGACGAACCCGCTACAGTTTCCATTTCTTCCTGAACTGTCTCAGCAGCATTACGCCTTGTGCTCGGTCGGCCACTACGGGGTCTATCGTCTAAACAACCCGTGGCTTCGCACTTCGAAATCATTCTCGCCACAGCTGCATTTGTGGACGGACCTTTACCCATTCGAATCCCCTTCCTATGGCGATAGGATCGTAACGCTGAACTAGCACATTCCCCATTCTGACAATACAGCTCCACTAAAAGCGCCTTTTCAGGTAACGTCAACATGCTGCGACTGCTGGCACATCTGATTCTCACTCTCTCTACCTTTTTCTTTTTTCCTTCATTGTAATTTTTATACCTATACAGATACATAGGTAGGCTGGCAGCAGCATCGTATGCTGCTCTTCAGCCTTTGAGTTTACAATGCGAAAAAACATGAAGGAGATACATAATAGATAGATTGACAGGCAAAAAACAGTAGACACAGAAATACAAAACATGGAGCCGTTCACACTCGACGAAAATTACACTGAAGCACGTTGGCATGGCGCACAAACACTGATTATTCGACGGCACAGGTGAACGTTGGAGTGTGACTGTGAACACTAACGCAAACACGATGGCACACACACGAGAAACTGATGGCGATGATCTCCGGCGCGCGAATGTCCACGTAGCGTGTACGAGTCAGGGGACCTGAGATGAGGGGCAGAAGGGGGAGAGGGAGAGGGGTGAGCAACGATGCCAATGGCAGAGAAGACGGGAGTAGGAGCGGAGGAATGGGGGTAGGGGTAGCCCTGAGGAGGAGTGGGGAGAGAGGGCGCCCATAGGAACAAGACACAGGAGGAGGGAGGGAGGATCGAAGTTGGTAGGAGGGGTAGATGGAGGGGAGGAGGGCATCATCAGGGAGGGGAAGCTGGTGGAAGCCACCTTGGGAGTGGAGAGATGGAGAGCAGGTGGGACAGAGAAGTACAGGCGTGGGGGTGGGAGAGGATGGGAGAGACCAGTGGGTGAGGAGGATCGAGTTTAAGGGAGGTGTAGAGGATCCGTATCCGTTCGAGGAAAAGGAGGTGGTGGGGGAAGGGAATGAGGTCGTATAGGATCCGCGTGGGGGAGGGGAGACGGATGCGATAGGCGAAGTGAAGAGCATGGCATTCTAGGATCTGAAGGGAGATTCTCGCTCTCATTACAGCTCCTTTTATACACGATTGTTATGCTCAGTCATTGACGTTTTACTGTCCAGCGCCATCTATCGGACAGTTTGTGAATCAACAGTAGAAATGTTATAAGCACTTGTTGCGATTTGAATACTTTGAGATGCTTTCTGAACATATAACTATCACACACAGAATTTGGAGATGTACTTACATGATGGTAGCACAAGCTCTTCCGCTTGTTGGAGACTTTCAGTTTCCGGCTGGCGTTCTAATTCCAACATTTCGGGAATGACTACAGTAATAGTAAGAAAAAAGAACTTTTATGACCGCTTATTACGAAAATGTGTCACAACCTCGAAAAATTTGAATACTTCGCTGCGAAATTTTATAACTGTCGCAATTTGAACTCATAATTTTTTTAACCCCTCGACCGTGGTGTTTGTTGTGGCGAAAACCGCCTATTGGCGACTGCTCGGGCGCGGATTTTCGGCGCCTAGAACTGTCCCCTCTAGCGCTCATTGTAGTGGTGCGTATTTGACACGCTTATGTGCGATTGTTGTGAGGGCAAGTGATTTTCTAACAACTGAATAGCTAACAATTCGTAGGTTTTCACAGTAGTAACGCTGTTACTGAAATAAAAAGTATTTATTATTCATTTGTATATTCTGAGGAAGGGTTTTAGTGGTAGAGCTAAAGTTTATTGAAAAATATTTATTAGAAATTACTCTTTGTGTGGTATAGCTCAAAGCATAGTATTGCACGCAATCCAGCATCGCACTCTTCTAATGCACACGCGTTTCTCCTCTTATTCCGCCCCCCCCCCCCCCCCCTCGTTGTCATCCAGTTTTCTCCAACACACTCGGCATTTTCGTGTCGGCGCTTTCTTGTTTTCAGTAGCTGGAATGTGTTTGGGGAAGTGCCGGCCTAGCAAACGTGTTGGGGCTGAAACTTGGCAGAGGCTGGACACCTTACTGTGCTGAGAGGACGAAACATTTGCACTGTATTTTTCCAGTAAACTTTCGATTAGACGAATTTGAAAATAGTCGTTCCAATTTTCCACCAAGTTTCTTGTATACAATGTAGGAATTGAGAGCTGACACGTCCACGAAATGGCGAAACTGCTTCATATGTTTTCGCAGGTGGTTTTACCTATCTATCTATCGATCTATCTATATCCGAATCCCGCTCCAGCTACTGCCGGGTCTGGGTGCTGACGAGTCCTCTCCATTTGGCTCGGTTCTCCCACCACTTTTCTTCCACCACTTGCTGCCAGGTCACACCTCTCCTTTCCACAGATATTCTCACTCCCGTTTTCCACCGTGTTCTTGGGCGCCCTCTAGGTCTCCTCCCATCCATCTTTAGTTCTTCCATAATTTTGGGGAGTCTCTGCCTATGCATCCTCTTAACATGCCCATACCATCTTAATTTTTTTTTTTCAATTTCTTCTCTCATACTTTCTTGTTTAAGGTCCTTTCTAATCTCTACATTCCTTACTCTGTTCAGTCTTGTTTTTCCCTTAACTGCTCTGAGAAATTTCATTTCCCCTGCTTGCAGTCTGCTCCAGCCCCTTTCTGTCATTGTCCATGTTTCTCCACAATAGGTGACAGTAGGGAAGTAATAATTCTTATACATAAGGAGTTTTGCTTTTTATGACACTTCCTTATTCCAAATCAGGTGTTGTATTTCTTGGTAGAAATTGCCTCCCTTCTGTAACGTCCTATTAATTTCGTTAGTTATTCTTCCATCCCTAGATATTTCACTCTCTAAATAAGTGAAACTTTCTACCACTTGGAGGGTTCTCCCTTCAAGGTAATGTTTCCGTTGATCCCTTTCTCTCTTCCAAATACCATTTCTTGTGGCAGTATAATTTGTTATGTATTGGTCAGCCAAATCAACGCCGCCCATTCTGTCATTGTATTTCAGTATAACTTCAGGCTTTTTTTTTACTGTTCTCCTCTTCTCAGTTTGTTTCAGTTCTTTACTATAAGTACTTGATAGTGTACACACGTTTTGTATTTCGCCATCAACTTTCCTCTATGAAAGGTCTAAACTTGACCCTTCTCGAGTTTTCCCTCCCTCAAAACTGCTGGCATTTCTTTTCTGTTCGCCATAGCTTTTCCAATACAGTCAGTGCTTTTAGATACAAGAAAATCAACAGCAGGGGGCTTGAATACAATCGCTCAGTAAAAACCGTATACCCCTTGTCAAAATACCCATCGAGTAACGACAAAACAACTTTCGGCGCTAAAGGATATTCAGTATATTGTGGCTCAAACACTGTGTATTTTCCTGTGTAAATGATAAAGCTACACAAATAGCCACTTCTTGCTTCGCACAGACAAAATGACTTAGAGCACGTTTCAGTGGACTATACTACTTTAAAGAAAGTCGCCCTTTCCACAGTAGGAGGGATTATCAATTGACAATTCTTGTTCCGGAGTTTAAGCCTCTTCAAATTTTTTTTGTAAATGGTCAATGACAGGTTTCAGTTCGGAAGGAATTCCACAGTCTTGCGGATACAAAGTATTGTCATTGAAAGGAAGGAACTTCAAGAGAAGACTAAATCTACTTTCAGACATAATTTTTCGGAAAATTGGAGTTTCAACAACTTCTTTTCTCGAATAATACATTTCGAATTCGAATTTTTGCGCAATTCCTTGAAGAAATAGCAATGCAAACAACGAATAGATCTCTCCATTATTTGTAGGTAGCCACTTGTGCACACAAGATCGTTGTTTTACCGAGCGAGGTGGCGCAGTGGTTAGACACTGGACTCGCATTCGGGAGGACGACGGTTCAATCCCGCGTCCGGCCATCCTGATTTAGGTTTTCCGTGATTTCCCTAAGTCGCTCCAGGCAAATGCCGGGATGGTTCCTTTCAAAGGGCACGGCCGACTTCCTTCCCCGTCCTTCCCTAAATCGATGAGACCGATGACCTCGCTGTCTGGTCTCCTTCCCCAAAACAACCAACCAACCAACCATCGTTGTTTCAATTTGTTTGCTTACGAACTTTTAACCCTTAACTGCCCGAATTTTTCAAAATTGGATATTTAATTTTATTTTCAATTTTTTGACTTCTTGTGCATCTAAATAGTGCATATAAGCTGCTATTTGACTCTTCTCTGTCTTAGTTTGTCTGTAACATAACGTGTCCATATGGACACACTGGGCACTCAGATGCATATTTGAAATTTTTTCTATGATATTGAAATACATTTGAAGATATGTTTTATTAATCAGATTTTTAATATAAGTAAGGCAAAGTTTGAACAAAATAATTCTTGCAAACCAATTTATAACATCATACACAAAATAATTCATAATCATTTGTTTTACTGACTTTCATGGTACACTTCAAAGCATTCTAGACACAGTCCTACATCACATTTCCCACATTTTGAGCGAACAGCTGATGATTTCTGTTTGCAGTACAAACCTATACATATTCTCTTCTCAGTTTTCTTGATATAGTGCTTTATACCATCATATCTGATATCACTTGGAACATGCGATTTGTATCCACACATAGGACTGATAGACGGCCTGCCTGCGCCTTTTACGGGATTCATATATCTTTTTAGGTAAACTTGTACAATTTCTCTTCTGAATTAAAGTTTAGTAGTCCTAGCTCCCGTTCCTTTCTTCAGCTGCCTTGCATTATGTACAGATACGTCAATCAGCCAAAAAAGTAAAGCCCAGTACCACTTCTTGTTTCGAATGTTTATTCTGCACATGGAAATGTTTTCATCCATCCTATCCTCTCCTCCCATGTGTTTATTATAGGCTGTGATAATTTGAGGACGATGTACTTGAACTGTCTTCTCCTTTGCGGAATATCTTTTTATAAATGATACCGGTTCGACTCCTTTACAGGTAGAAGCTACAGTAACCACTGAATTGTCCACCCATTTTGTGACTATAACACAATCATCCTTGCAAAGTGAGGATTCAAAATACCCCCTTTCTTTTTTAACTAGCGCTTTCTTTGAGGAAATTGGGCACGATTTGGGAACTCTTGTTTTCTCTGATAGTGCCTGTTGCTCCATAGCCCTTTTCTCTTAGGTATGACAGAACAGAAAAACCTGTAAATAGGTTGTCAAAGAAAAAGTGGAACGGCAGTAGCTTTACATCCAGTGTCAAATCATCTATCATCTGAACGAGTGGGGCAGTAGCCTTACCAAACTGTGCTTCATATACTGTATTTGGATTGGGTGATTTTCCTTGATAAAAGGAAAAATTTATCAGATATCCAGAAGTAGTACATAAACACCATGCTTTATATCCAAATCGTATCGGGTTTCCCCCTGATAAATTGCTTGCAAGAGTGTCTCCCAAAATATTTTATCATTGATTCATCGTAAGACAGATGTTGCTGAGGAACAAACAGCTTATTACATTTGTCTCTTACTATTTCAATAAAGGGTCTAATTTTCCACATCTTGTCTTTGTTACTGTCGTTAAAGTGCAGAAATCTAAGAATTTGTTCAAAATGTTTTCTCTTCATGGCAATGCATACAAAATCGTTTCGTGTGCCTACATTGGAATACCCAGTATAACCTCTTATAACCCTCTCTCTAATAACTACTTAGAATGAGGACCCCCAGGAAACACCTCATTTCTTCACAAGTTATCTTGGGGCCAAAGCGGGTGACGGGGATTCACACGGACTACTGAGCTGTGGCCTTTGTTTCGCAAGAGTCGACATCTTGCTGTCTGAAGCGTTGTCGAGCCAGAGGGTGACGTCACAGGGAGTCAAGCTTTTGCACCATAACAGAGGAAAGGTAGTCCGCCCCTTTGAGGCAAATTTCGAGTTTACGCATCTCATTATGAGACAATTATGGGGTTTCGGAAATATGATCTTCTAATTGTGTCGCGCAGTGTAGCGAATAAAAGAAACCAGTTGTGTATTTACTTACTCACTTATCCGAGACTTGGACCTTAGTGACCATATGTCTGCTCCACACACGTCCTCCATCGTTCAGTTGCGAGCCTCCTGCCACCGCCCGCCCGCTTTTAATCCCATGTCCTCGGTGTCCTTGTCAATATTGTCCTTCCATCTTGTCCGCGGTCGTCCCCGCTACCTCCTCTAGCTACAGTTCCCAGAAACACATCACGGAGTATCCTCCCTTCATTTATGTTTAGAGTCCAGGACATAAAATAATTACAGAAACCAATAAGTATTGATTCACATAAGAAATTTGCAAAATTAAATATGTACAGTAGTATTGATGACACACATTCAACAATATATATAAACAAGCAGGAAGATGATTATATATTTTGACGGGCCCAGTATTCGGCGGCTATCACAGCAGTTTCGCTGGCTGCAGCAAGACGAGAGATAATGCATGTAGCCGGTAAGTTCCTGCAGACTAGCAGGTGGTGTTCGTCCTGTACGTCACCACACTGACAAGTTTCCTCCTCATTACTGAAGCCCCACTTCCTGAGGTTGGCTTTGCACCTTGGCACCCCAACTCACAGTCTGTTCAAAGTCTTCCAGGTCACGTATGACAGGTGTGAACCTTCCGCTATTTCCTCCTTGACCGTTGTGTGATTGTCTTCAGCTAGAGAGTCTCGCCAAAGCTCCTCTCTGCGAGTTCTGGGAGATGAAGGAATTGCCGTAGTTTTCTGCAGGAAGCTTTTTCTCTACCTCAATCTTGGCTGTTGAGGGTCATGTCCGAAAAAAGGATGTCTGGGGGGTCGATTTCTTGTTTTTTCTTCTTCACTTCTGTTGCAGCTTGCCTTTGGATGCATGGCGGTGCTATACTCACAATTTGGTAAAGCTTATTGACAGGAGTAGGTCGTAAGCAGCCTGTAATAAAGCGTCCTGTCTCGTTCAGGGCTGTATCTACATGTTCAGCATGTGCAGAGTTTTGCCGGACGGGTGCTGCCTATTCTGCGGCGAAGCAACATAGTCCAAGGCAGATGTTCTAAGCACTTTTGGTAGGGCTCTAATGTTACATGCAATTCCTTCACACACTTTTTTGAAATCCTCAATTGCACCCTCCTCTAAAGAAATTTCATTACCAACAATGACTCTTCTATTAACAGCATCTTGCAATGCAAACTGATTCGTTTTATTATTACAACGTCCAATGTGGCCAACATTTAAACCAAGTGAAATTATACAATCAAAAAACCAATTTTTGCCACTATTTGGTGGACCAACAATACATAATGTGTTTAACTTTTTATTTGGTACATATATATTTTTACCTTCAAATTCTTGCCATTGATACAATCCTTTCTTATTAATCTAAGATACAAGATTTGTTAAAAATTTCGTAGCCTCGTCAGTATCATCTTCACATTGAAATAATAAAATTTTATTTAGCCAAAAAAGGGAATCTTGTAGAGTATAATAATATTCCCAATGAATGAGAATAAAAAATATTATCTTCAGAACCAAAAAACAATAAATTTTCTATACCATGTAAATCCGATTCATTTATTGTTTTTTTATACAATTCTAAGCCCATATCGAAAAATCGTTTGAATTTAGGGTCAATCAAATTAATAAAATATGGATGAGCAGATGGTATTACATTGACTATATTTTCCGGAGGGATACAATTATAACTTAATAAAAGGGATAGTACCTTTTTCGCTGTTTTTTCAGCATTGCACCCTTTCCCTGTAACGATTGGCTGGCGCTTGCTATGAGGCCATTTACATGCTGCATCACTGGCGATTTCGCTTCCACATTGATTAACATTTCCAGTGTCTTGCCCCTCCAATACTGTGAGGGATTGCTCGACGAAACTGCTCCATTGTATAATTTCAAGCTCACCAGGCAATCGCTTATCGGTTCCTCTAAGCCAAACTTGTCCCCTACTTGGCCGTTTTTGCAAGTAGAGATATAAAAGAACATTGAGCCAATCGATGTCTGACATGGCTGCGATTGCTCTAGTGCGTCTTGTTGTTTTCTTAATTCGACTGGCAATAAATCCGTCAGTTCGAAACCTACAGCGGCATCGTCTTGATGAGTAGATACAGTCGTGTATAAGGTGGATGTGGTCCCCATCATGTTTCCACATGATAATCTGGCCAGGGTAGGTTTGTGCAATGATATTAATTCGTCTACAGAATTCATTAACGTCGTTCTCTCCTCTGATCACAATAACGCCAGTGTAATACCATCTTTCAGAGATCTCAGATATTCGGAGAAGCTCTGGAAACCAAAGGACGAGACTAATGAAGAACTTTCGAATTGCGTCAAATAGTTCAAAATGGTAAATATGTATTTGCCTAAGAGTCCATCTCCTTGGGCCAGCTTGCAATTCAATCTCGTCATTAAGTATATCATCGCCTTCAAGGACGGTGTTGGTATTTCTGCTTCCAAAAGAGTGAAGGTGGTCTGCACCGCTTCCAAGAGATTCCCCATTACAACTCTGCAAGAAAGATATCAGCCAAATCAGCATCGTCTTCCTCTGAATCAGATACTGCTTAACGAGCCATCACAACGTACACTTCTGAACAATGGACTATTTGCACAAAACATGCACCAATGGCTATATTGCTTAATATGTGGCGGACAAGTTACACCATATGAAAATGATGGTGCCTTGGTTACCATATTAATTCTCATTCCAATTAGAAGTGGTTGTAGTAGCGGGTTTCGCCATGAATCTGATAATTTGTATAAGCAATTCTCACAAATAGTATATACGAATTGTTTGTAAGTAACTTCATAAAAAAATATTTTAATTTTACATCTACTTTGCCAGGTGATTCCTATAAATTTGCGGATGATGTTCCGCGCTTTTACTTTGAGGCTCGTTTCTTCACAGTGGGCTTTGAATGTGAGGGAACGGTCCATCTTCACCCCAAGGTATTTAGGAGTTTCGCAGCGGAGTAGTTGTTCTCCTCGCCAAGTGATGTTCAGTTTCCTTGTGGCTTAGCTGTTTCTAATATGGAATGCACAGACTTCGGCCTTTCCAGGGTTCGGTTTCAGTTGGTTTTCGTCGTAATACTTGGCCAAATTTTTAAGAGCTGTTGTCAGTTTCACCTCTACTTCCTCAAAGGTCTCACCTTGGGCAGCGAGTGCTGTATAATCAGCCTTAGTTGAAGAGTTAATTGTCTGGTCATTTGTGTAGATATGTAACATGTGCAACTCAGGTCAAACTTCATATTATTTTTATAATGTCAAGCTGTGCGTAAAGCTCTTTTAATTCTTGGTTTTTTCGAATTCTTCATGACCCTGTTTTTGAGTCTCACAGGACCCTATATTTTTCGGAGGATTTTTCGTTCGAAAACAAGTAGTTTCTCTTCGTTCGTTCTCCTAAAGGTGAGGCTTTAACACCCGTACATAACCACTGGCATAGTCATACTTTGGTAAAGCCTGATCTTAAAACTTCTTGACAGGGATATTTTCTTCAGCACATCCTGATGGTTAAAGTATGCTCTGTTGCCTCCGACACATCTTGCGTTTATTTCAATTTCACAGTGGTTCTGATCACTGCAGAAACTACCAAGGTATTTGACAGTATTTGACCTTTTGAATCTCATACAGTCCAACGTGAGCGGGTCCCCACCTCTCACTGACTTGCTCAGGAATATGTATTCTGTCTTATCTTCACTGACTTGCAGGCCTGCCCTACTGGCAATCTTGCAGTACGAGCGTGCCATTCTTTTGAGCTCTTCTCTGCTACCGTTGATTAGGATTATATCATCCGCGTATGCCAGTCGAGTCATTAACATGTTGTCTAGGGGTATTCCAATGGGGTCAGTTTTCATGAATTCCCAGTCTATTTTTTCTAGCACGAGGTTGAATAATATAGGGGAGAGGGCGTCTCCATGTCTGAGGCCGGTTAGAACTTCGAACTGTTCAGATAGACCGGTACTTGCCTGCACTTTACAGTGTGTTTGTTTTAGACACGTTGCCATCAAACAGATTATTTTAGATGGAAACTGAAATTCCTTTAATACTCTGATTGTAGTACCCCTATGTATGCTGTCACAGGCTTTGTTGAAGCCAATGAAGAGCATGTGCATGTCTGTATTATATTCGCAGCATTTCTCCGTTGTTTGACGTAGGGTAAATAGGTGGTCTAGCGTTGATCTGTTGCGTCTAATCCCACATTGGTACTCTTCTACAGCTTCTTCAGCAAGTGGTAGTATTCTATTTAGGAGGCATAGAGACAGTACTTTATAGCTGACACCTATCAGAGATATTCCCCTATAATAACCACATAGCAAGGGATCATTCGTTTTCAGTAATGGGCAGATGATGGCCATTTTCCATTCTTCTGGGAGGCTTTCTTGCTCCCAGACCTTCCGTATGAGGCTTGCCATGGTTCTTACAAGGTCACGTCCTCCATTTTTTATGAGCTCAGCAGCAATTTTTTAAGTATTTGTGTAATTTCATATTCAGTGGGAGTAGTCAATACTGTGTCCACAGTGTGTGCGGACTCAAAAGGAAGTAGTTCTGTGGGGTCTTAACAATTTAGGAGCCGAAAAAGTATTCTGCCCGTCTTTGCCCTATCTCTTTTCCATTCACTGGTATTCTTCCTTTTTCATCTTTAATCAACTGTTCTTTCTTTACGTACTTTTTGGTACATTTCTTCACGTTTTGATACATTTGTCTAGTCCTGTGGTGAGTTCCTCCTGCCTCGTTAAGTATGTCATTGTAATATTTCCTTTATTCCTGTCTAAGAACTGTTCTTTCTTTCCTTGTTTGAGTAAAGTTCTCTTTTAGTTGTATATTGCTCATGTTTCCTAACCACTCCTTTCTAGCTCTCCTTCTTCCCTGTTTTTCTTTCGCATATCTGGTTGAACCATACCCAGTTAGGTTTTCTCCGTTTTCCCAAAACTTTTGTGGCTCCTTCATTCAGGGTGGTTTTGATTTTTGCCCGGTCTTCATTTATGTTATTGTGACCAGACTCCATTTTCTCAACATTTGTTATCTTCCCAGCTAGTTATGTCCCAAACTGTTCCTTTCTTTCTGGCTCCTTTAACATATTTACATTATAGATTACCCCCTTTTGGTCATCGTCTTGGTGACTTTCTTAAATTTTACTAGGGCATGATCAGTGTCGCAGTGTAGTCCTCTGTGCAACCTGGTATCCTTGATGCAATTTGGATACATACATGATCTATCTGGTTCACAGTTTGGCTATCAGGTGATATCCATATCCCCGTATGAATATGGCAATGACAGGCCTGTACGTTGTCTCTCTGCCAGTTGTGTATACTGTCGTAAATTCTTGAGTTTCAGAATGTGCCCGTGAGAAACTGCAGTTTACAAGCACATACGACATAGCTGGATTTTTGTACCATCGACGTTTGGCTGATAAACAACTTCCAAATCTTTCCTCATTCTTTTTACTGCCATGTTACATTAACTAATATGTACATAGTGACTCAGCTCTTGTAATACGAGGGTTATTCCAAAAGTAAGGTCCGGTTATAAAAAAAAAATCAAAACTAAAATGTTTTTTCAAAACAATTGTTTTATTTACATTCCTTAGATCTTTATCTATTTTTCTACATAACTTCCATACTTATTTAAACATTTGTCACATCGTTCAACAAGCTTTTGAATGCCCATGTTATAGAAATCGGCCGCCTGTGACGATAACCAGTCCTTAACTGCTTCTTTCACTTCATCATCTGTGTCGAAGCGCTTGCCGCCGAGAAACTCCTTTAAGTAACGGAACAGGTGGAAATCACTTGGCGCCAGGTCCGGACTGTAAGGAGGATGGTCCATCTGTTCCCATCCAAATTTCTTGATCAGAGCTTGCGTTTCATTTGCAGTGTGGGGTCCGGCATTGTCATGCAACAACAAGATTCCAGACGACAAAAGACCACGTCGCTTATTCTGGATTGCACGTCGAAGTTTAGTCAGGGTAGCGCAGTAGGCGGCTTTATTAATCGTTGTTCCTCTCTCAATAAAGTCGACTAACAATACTCCACGTCTATCCCAGAACACAGTCGCCATAACCTTACGTGTTGAGATTGTCTGCTTTGCCTTGACCTTGACTGGCGATGACGTGTGACGCCATTGCATTGACTGACGTTTAGACTCTGGAGTGATGTGAGAAACCCATGTCTCATCCCTTGTGACAACATTGTCTAAAAGACTGTCACCTTCCTTATGATATCGCTCCAAAAAATCAAGAGCAAAAGCCATTCTTTTCATTCGTTGGGGCTCAGTAAGCAGCCTGAGAACCCAACGGGCACACAATTTGTGAAACTTCAAATGTTCAGACACAATTCTGTACAAAGTTGTTCTACTCACATTCGGAAAATGCATGTCTACGTCTGTAATAGTGAATCGGCGATCTTCACGAATTTTTTTGTCAACCGCATTGACCAAATCGTCTGAAATCACTGATGGTCGGCCACACCGTGGTTCATCGTGCACATTATCCCGTCCTTCATTAAAAGCTCGCACCCACTTGCGCACTTTACTGTCGCTCATTATGTTAGGACCGTACACTTCAGTAATCTGCCGATGGATTTCCGCCGCTGAATTGTTTCTTGCAGACAAAAACCGTATCACTGCCCTTACTTCACAATCGGCGGGCTGATCAATTGTCTTAAACATTGTAAAGTGACACTGTGAACTACACTCAGCAACAGTAACAAAGCGAATGGCGGCGTTTGACGCGCAAGGCTTGCCGGGAGTCGGCGCGCATGCGTTTTGTCATTGGCGCCAAATTTCAATAGTTACGGCGAATCGGACCTTACTTTTGGAATAACCCTCGTATATCCATATATAGCCACGTTATAAATATTCCTCGATCGTCACAGAACAATCACTATTGCACACAGTGCTCAGGCTTATTGCCACAACCAAAAAACTGCCACAGCACTACTGTCAAAGTTGTCACGATGAAGAGAATCTCTGATTAGTGCAGCCGTCGTAGAAGTACAAGAAATGTTTTACATACCTTGTTTCATGTTAATACACATTGCACTTTTCAGTGTAGTTTAGTTTTGGAATAACTGTGTATAGAAACAATGTTATCCGCATTGGCTAAGGTGGTCAGACAGAAATGACAAATTTATGTTAACAGTTACTTACGCTACTAACGGATAGCGGTACTGTTTACAGCCTCATATTAGTGGCTCATCCTTTGAAGTATTAGAAATATAGTATGCGTAGTTGTAGTTTGGTGCCTGAACTGCTATTGCCCTATCATCAGTATAAATGAAAGATCTTGACAGAGGACTAATAGGCTGGCCATTTGTATAAATATTCAATAACATGGGGCAAGAACACTGCCCTGGGGAAGCCCATATTTTTGTAGCCGCCATCTGCTCTTGTTACCCTGTAACTCAGCTAAATATCTTATGTTAAATAGAACTGATTTGAGTGCAGCAGTGACTTGAGGGCTTTTTCTTGTTTTTCGCACTTTTGGAATGAGATTGCTGATGTTGATGGTATCATATGCTGCCGTCAAATCCATAAGCACCACCCTTGTAGCTAGTCTTTTCTCAAACCCATCTGCAGTGTACTGGGTTAGACTGAGAACTTGACTGCTACAAGATTTGCCAGGCCGAAATCCTGCTTGCTCTTTTATTAGGATGCCGTCAATCAGCTCTTTGAATCTGTTTAGTATTAGCCTTTCAAACAGTTTGTAAGTTGTACACAACAGAGAGAGTGGCCAATAACTTTTAGAATCTTCTGGGTCCTTACCTGGCTTAAGAATTTTAATTATTTCTGCCTGCCTCCAGATTTTAGGGTTTCGTCTAGTTCATTATGAATTAAAATTAATAAACTAACAAACTTTATGCTGTGCTTTTGTCATGCACGTGTGTGACTTAAAGTTTGTTATTCACTTGACATTGCTGTGTCCTTACAGTGCGCGTAACATCTTGGCAAGCTTACTGTACACTGGTTCACAGCGCCAAATGCGGGGATGTGAGAGCAAAAGAAACTGCTGTCCCTCATGGCTACACAAGACTACACACTCTGAAATCACATACTTCACTGCAAGGGGTACAGACTCTGCTACACTACAGCACGTGTGAACGCTCCACTCAGATGTGAAAGCAGGGCTGTTGTTGTGGCTGGCTCTCTTGTGCTGAGCGGGAAGCCGACAGCTGCAACCGGCTGTGTGGATCTCGCTACACGTGCATCTTACGAATCCCTGTTATGTCTTCCTTTATGCGCTGTGTGGTTCTTTAGTGGATACGGGATCGAAGAACAGAATATGTTCATGAACAGACAATCCAGATGTTAATTTATTCAACATGTAATGTCAAATAGGAAAAATAATACATAACTTAGTCGCTGTATTTGCAGCATCAGTTGCTAATAGTAGACTTGAATGTAGAAATACACTACTGGCCATTAAACTAGAACTGACACGTGATTACATTTTCACGCACTTTCGGGTGCATAGATCCTGAGAAATCAGTACCCAGAACAACCACCTCTGACCATAATAACGGCCTTGATACGCCTGGATATTGAGTCAAACAGAGCTTCGGTGGCGTGTACAGGTACAGCTGCCCATGCAGCTTCAACACGATACCCCAGTTCATCAAGAGTAATTACTGGCGTATTGTGACGAGCCAGTTGCTCGGCCACCATTGACCAGACGTTTTCAATTGGTGAGAGATCTGGAGAATGTGCTGGCCAGGGCAGCAGTCGAACATTTTCTGTATCCAGAAAGGCCCGTACAGGAGCTGTGACATGCGGTCGTGCATTATCCTGCTGAAATGCAGGCTTTCACAAGGATCGAATAAAGGGTAGAGCCACTGTTCAAAGTGCCGTCAATGCGAACAAGAGGTGACCGAGACGTGTAACCAATGCCACCCCATACCATCACGACAGGTGATACGCCAGTATGGCAATGACGAATACACGCTTCCAATGTGCGTTCACCGTGCTGTCGCCAAATACGGATGCGACCATCACGATGCTGTAAACAGAACCTGGATTCAACCGAAAAAATGACGTTTTTGCCATTTGTGCACGCAGGCGCTCCTGTCTGTGATGCAGCGTCAAGGGTAACCGCAGTCACGGTCTCCGAGCTGATAGTCCATGCTGCTCCAAACGTCGTCGAACTGTTCGTGCAGATGGTTGTTGTCTTGCAAACGTCCCCATCTGGTGACTCAGATATCGAGACGTGGTTGCCCGATCCGTTAGACATGCGGATAAGATGCCTGACATCTCGACTGCTAGTGATACGAGGCCGTTGGGATCCGACACGGCGTTCCATATTACCCTCCTGAACCCACCGATTCCATATTCTGCTAACAGTCACTGGATCTCGACCAACGCGAGCAGCAATGTAGTGATACGATAAACCGCAATCGCGATAGGGTACAATCCGACCTTTATCGAAGTCTGAAACGTGTTGGTACGCATTTCCTCCTTACACGAGGCATCACAACAACGTTTCACCAGGCAACGCCGGTCAACTGCTGTCTGTGTATATGAGAAATCGGTTGCAAACTTTCCTCATGTCAGCACGCTGTAGGTGTCGCCACCGGCGCCAACCTTGTGTGAATGCTCTGAAAAGCTGATCATTTGCATATCACAGCGTCTTCTTCCTGTCGGTTAAATTTCGCGTTTGTAGCACGTCATCTTCATGGTGTAGCAATTTTAATGGCCAGTACTGTATTTCATGACGGGTCCAGTATTCGGCGGTTATCACATCAGTTTCGCTGGCTGCAGCGAGACCACAGATAGTGCTGCAGCCGATAAGTTCCTGCAGACTAGCAGGTGGTGTTCGTCCTGTACGTCACCACACTGACAAGTTTCCTCCTCATTACTGAAGACCCACTTCCTGAGGTTGGCTGTGCACCTTGACACCCCGACTCGCAATCTGTTCAAAGTCTTCCAGGTCACGTATGACCTTTTGGCTATTTCTTCCTTGACCGTTATGTGATTGTCTTCAGCTAGGGAGTCTCGCCAAAGCTCCTCTCTGCGAGATCTGGGAGATGAAAGAATTGTCATAGTTTTCTGTAGGACCTCAGTCTTGACTGTTGAGGGTCATGTCCGGACAAATGATGTCTAGGGTAGACTTCTTGTTTTTTCTTCTCCACTCCTGTTGCAGCTTGCCTTCGGATGCGTGGCGGTGCTATACCCACAATTTGGTAAAGCTTATTGACAGGAGTAGGTCGTAAGCTGCCTGTAACAAAGCGTCCTGTCTCGTTCAGGGCTGTATCTACATGTTCAGCATGTGCAGAGTTTTGCCGGACGGGTGCTGCCTATTCTGCGGCGAAGCAACGTAGTGCCAAGGCAGATGTTCTAAGCACTTTTGGCTGGGCACCCCAGGTGGTTCCTGTAAGTTTGCTGATGACGTTCCGCGCTTTTACTTTGAGGCTCGTTTCTTCACAGTGGGCTTTGAATGTGAGGGAACGGTCCATCTTCACCCCAAGATATTTAGGAGTTTCGTAGTGGAGTAGTTGTTCTCCTGTCCAAGTGATGTTCAGTTGCCTCTTGACTTCCCTATTTCTAAGATGGAATGCACAGACTTGGGTATTTCCAGTTGGTTTTCATCGTAATACTTGGCAAAATTTTCAAGAGCTGTTGTCAATTTCACCTCTACTTCCTCAAAGGTCTCACCTTGGGCAGCGAGTGCTGTATCGTCAGCGTATATAAATGCCTTAGTTGAAGAGTTAATTGGCTGGTCATTTGTGTAGATATAACAGTGGAGACAGCACACGTCCCTGAGGGAGACCATTTTTCTGCATTCTCCATCGACTCTTCTTGTCTTGTAGAGAGACGAAGTATCTCCTGTTTTGCAGCATACACTGAAGGATCTGAGTCAGTCGGTAATCCCTTGTAGCTAAGTATACCTTTCTAAGCAGCTTTTTGCGGTCAACAGTATCATAAGCCGCCGTGGTGTCGATGAAAGCCACACCTGTTATTTCGCCTCTCTCACAGCCATCCTCAATGTGCTGAGTGAAATTAACGATCTCTGATGTTCTGTACAGATGCAGACGACGACCAATTACCCAAAAAATAAAACGATTATTTCAGTCGTCTTGAACTTGGGAATGTTACTAATAATGGCATCTCTTTTACAAGAATCACCGTCGCAGCAAGACCGCAGTTTAGAAATGTACTGATGGTCTTTGTAAATTATCAGGTCACCTCATCAGTTAGTAGCAAGGAAGAAAATGACACAAAACCCACTTATATTCAATTAATTGGTTACAAGATCAACATTACAAAAATTATCGACATCAGTTAACAATATGAGATTATTCAGGGCTAGTGATTATTTTTATATGTGCCAAAGGCACCGGATTTTTATTGTGGCAGTCTGGTGCAGGTTAAATCAAACGACTGAGTCTTAGCCCCCTCAGAAATGCTACTAAACTCTGAAATATTGTTTTACACTTTCTGTAGTGGAATTTCTCTCTGTTAAATAATAAAACAATTCCCGTCGCTGAATAATTACGCAAATCTCGAGCTGCACTCAGCAGAAAACAGTACAAAACTGAAGTTCAACACTCCCTCAAACTACACTGAAGAGCCAAAGAAACTGGTACACCTGCCTAATATCGCGCAGATCCCCTGTGAGCGCGCAGAAGTACCGCAACACGACGTACCGTAGACTCGACTAATGTCTGAAGTAATGCTGGAGGAAAATGACATCACAAATCCTGCAGGGTTGTTCATAAATCCATGAGAGTACGAGGGGCTGTGGATCGCTTCTGAACAGCACGTTGCAAGGCATCTGAGATATGCTTAATAATGTTCATGTCTGGGGAGTCTGGTGGCCAGCGGAAGTTTTTAAACTTAAGAGTGTTTCTGGAGCCACTCTGTAACAATCCTGGGCGTGTGGGGTGTCGCATTGTCTTGCTGGAATTTCCCAAGTCCGTCTGAATGCACAATAGGCAGGTGATCACGCAGGATGCTTACGAACGTGTCACCTGTCAGAGTCGTATCTAGCCGTATTGGGAGTCCCACGTCACACCAACTGCACACGCCCCACACCATTACAGAGCCTCCACCAGCTTGAACAGTTCCCTGCTGACATGCAGGGTCCATGGATCCATGAGGTTGTCTCCATACCCGTTCACCTCCACCCGCTCGATACAATTTGAAACGAGACTCATCCGACCAGCCAACGTGTTTCCAGTCATCAGCAGTCCAGTGTTGGTGTTGACGGGCCCAAGGCGAGGTGTAAAGTTTTGTGTCATGCAGTCATCAGGGGTACACGAGGGGGCCTTCGGCCCCAAAAGCCCACATCGATGATGTTTTGTTGAATGGTTCACATACTTGATACTGCTGAAGGCCCAGCATTGAAATCTGCAGCAATTTGTGGAAGGTATCAAGGACCCTCTCTTCTGTGATGCGAAGTTATTTCCATGAAGACACCCGGCGAACGGTCTGCCCGACGGGAGGCCCTAGTCACACGACATTTATTTATACTGTTACATTGTGGCTAATGGAAGTAAAATAATTTGTAGAGATGAGCATGATGTCATCTATCTTGGTGCTGCTGAATATCCGTTGTACACGTGGCTTCGATGTCTAGGCGATGATTGATCCCTTTGCTGCTCTGGAAGAAAAAGGTGCGGTTTTTGACCGTTACCAGACTACCAAAGTCATGAAGCAGGATTCCACGATTTTTTGTTTAGAAAATACAAATATTCATTGTCAGAACTTTGAACTCGAAAGTAATTTAGTAAATTTCACAATGTCGAATCACAAAAATAAAGTACCACGTGCATTGTGGACACCACACATTTATCAAGAAACTCACAAAAAAAACCATTCTCGGCCGCGGCCAAAACACAAGTAGCCGAAATCACGTTGCTGACCAAAGGTGACAGTCATATCGACAAAGAACTTACGATTTTTGTATCGATTATTGATATTGCATTTTTAAGTTACATGAAATATCAAATAGCACAATAACAGTGAGTGACAAAATTGTACATATAAATAATGCAAGTCAAACTTTTAGAAATTCTAAAAGTCGTAATTTATATGTACACACTTCCAAATTTGCATTGATCGCAACACCTACCCTAACATCATACTTAGCGAATGCTTTCTCAAAACAATTTTAATTAGTGTATAATATCTCATAACAAAATGGGCTCTATTGGTCAGTTCCATTACAAAGGGTTGCAATTCTGTTACGTGGAACGATTTTCTTCGGTCGTCATTGTTCCCGTTCTTGCAGGATCTTTTTCTGGCAGCAGCGATGTCTTAGGTTTGATGTTTTGGCGGATTCCTAATATTCGCGGTAGACTTGTGAAATGATAGTATGGGAAAATCCCCACTTCATCGCTACCTCAGAGATGCTGTGTGCCGACTATAACACAACGTTGAAACTCACTTAAATCTTGATACCTGCGTTTCTAGCAGCAATAACCGATGTAATAACTGCGCCAGAGTTTTTTTCTTTATTGTATTTTCCCTTCATACAAAAGTGGGCCGGCAGGGTGTCTAGATGGGAAAAGGTAAAGTGGGCTTGGTTACGTGAGCAGGCGATGAAAATATTGAGGAGGAAGACAGAACAGGCAGCGAGGGAGATCTGTTGGAGGGTATGAGGGCATTTGAAGGGATGGATGTTCTGAAGGACAATGGTTAAAAACCTGATGACGTCGTCAGCTGTGGGGAGGGATGGGATCATCTATTGGGTGCATAGGGACTGAATTCAGGAGAGGTGGAGGGGGGGGGGGTGTTGGGCCTTGCATTTTTTGGGAGTAGGTAGGGTGGGGAAGGCTACAGGTGTTGCAGGATGGGGGGATTCCAGGTTGGGACACTGCGGAGGAAGTGCGCCTGTTTTCAATGGGGCCAGACATTTCTCTTATATAGGCGTTGCGGACTGCAGCACCATATTCTGCCTATTTACGTATCTCTGTATTTGAATATGCATGCCTATACCAGTTTCTTTGGCGCTTCAGTGTACATAATACTACAGCAATCAGTTTATATGCTGTCACTTAACGACATGTAACTAACAGTGACATTACAATGTACCTACAAAACTGGAAACATAACTATCACGTGATGCCTCAGAAACTACCACCATTGCACTATGCGTACACATATGTATATAAATACTACCCCATAAATCTAGGAAGTGTCTCTGTGAAGAAAACATATGAAGAACATTGCGATATTATAATTATTATTACTGCTAGTAGTGCATTGCACCCAATAAATGGAAGTCCTTTAGCAAGTAACTCAGTTCATTAGGTCGTTCGTGTTGTTCCACTAAGCTTTCCTTCTTTCCGAGAAGGCTTGTTTACATTCTTACGACCACTTCCATCTTTACTGTTTCCGTTTTGGTTGCTCTGATGGAACTTCGCCTTTGTACACTTTGTATCTGAAGGAGTCTCTTTCTAAAATGTCTGTTTGTCTTGTATTTGCATTTTGAGGTCATTTTGTTCGGCCAAGGTGTTGAGCTGTTAAGTAATGTTACATAGTCTATTATTCGTTTTCTCAGTTGCTTCATTGGTTGTCTGTAGACATGACTGAAAAATTTTATTCACCTTTTCTTAAGGTCAGTTTCGATGTTTGAATAGTTGGTTGTTGTTTTGATTGATTGTATCCTGTAACCGTCTTGGTTGAGCCTTGCTCCTAAAATTTTCCTAATGATATAGCTGTCTTTCTTTTTGTTAAGTGTCAGTGTTTTTCTTGCATAGATGTTTCTTGTTTTATGACTTTGTTGTGGTGTCGAATTTTTGTCTGTGTAGACATGAATTTTTTGTTGTAACGCTCTTTGGAATAACCTTAATGGTTTTCCGGCTTTCTGGAGCCAGATGTGCTGTGAGATTTTTTCTAAGCCTGCCGGCTCGATGAATTCTCAGAGGTATTTAAAGTATGGGATCCGGTTGATTTTACCGCAATTTGTTTTCATACTAGAGATTTCTGTCTTCGAACACAATAATTCCACTTTCTGGAACGAGATTTGTTACCCTGCTTTTCCTACACATTCTTAAAGCGTCTGGAACTGTTTCATGGGTATCTCGTCTTCTGTATCACCAACAAAAGTGTGGTGTGGTGTGGTGTGGTATGGTATGGTATGGTATGGTATGGTATGTACAGGTTGTTTATGGGAAAGCTCAGGAGGATTGGCAACAAAAACGCTTTTTGAGTTCCTTTTCCCATTTTTCCGTAGCATATGTCTGTGTCATAACATTTCACTTCTTTGCAAGGGAAGAAAATTTGTAGCTACTGTTGATCAGTGGTAGATCACTGATGGATGCCTGGATTTAATTGGCTACACTGTTTTGTTAATAACGTCCCAGGTTTACTAAAGCTCCGTTCACTGATTGTGGAGGTTGCTGTGCTTATGTGACGTATGGTAAGTGTCAAATAGTTACGAATAAAGTGGATGTGTTCCCTATTACTTCCTGCTTTTTTCGAGGAAGAGGAAGACGAATTTTCCATGTTTTGTGTGAATTTCCTATAATAATTTGTTCAATTTTATTATAGCTGTTATATTGGTTTTGCTGGAAGATGTTGTGTATCCAATTGCTTTGGAATTTGAACATATTGCAGAAATTAACGAAATGTTCTGGTCTTTGGAACGGTTCCATTTCTCCTGTGTACAATTCACTATTTTGAATACTGATGTTCGTATGTTTTTCGATAAAGTGGTTATATAACCATATGAGGAATCTATACATTCCTGTTCCGATTTATATAACTTAATAATTTTAATTAGTAAAGTTATAATTTCAAGGTATGGTACTGAATCAATACTGTCAGTACTTTAAAGTTTCCTTTCCCTACCCGTTTTCTTTGGTGTTGAATTTGCACTGGTGTCTTCTTCTTCTTCGATAACTTCTAGATCTTTACCTGGAATTTTCGGAAGTTCTTGATCAATAACGCCTTCTGTATCAGAATAATCTGAAGATGAAATAGTAGCATTAATTTTATTGTTGGACATGGTTTTCGATCCAAATAATTGATTAATTTATTTTTGGTCTGGACAAAAATAATGTCTTCCTTTCCTTCTTTCACTAACCTAAACCATTTCAAAATTACACTTTAGTTTGTATTTGTCTGATCATGATAAATATATTTATCAACAAATTTGGTATGTATCCGTTCTCCAAATGTTGCTTTTAAACATACACTGCAAAAAAGAATTGAACTCATTTGCAATATTGTTTCAAATGTATTGGTAATATCTGTACATCTAATTTCCATTGTTTGAAAAGCATAATGATCTTGACTTGAAGAACAAGTTGAATGGATATAAGGCCTAGTACCAACATATGCAGGTACATTAGTTAATTCTTTCAGTGCCACATTATCTTTCTTATTAACAATTCCATTTATGTAACATTACCTTTATGTAAATTACAAAAATAATGTAGTTTTCCAATATTACATACACGATATATACAATTAACCAGAGTAATTTCTGTAATTGGAAACTTATACTGATTTTGTTGTTACCATTTTGTGAGATATATCAGGTATATAGCCAAATACCGCATGAAATGATCGTATATTCTAAATTCTTTTAATTTCCAGTCAAAAGACCATTGGAAACTATTATCATTAGTGTATATATAAGTTGTTTGTTCAGTAACTTGACGAATGCATGAATTAAAAATACATTTAGGCCAAGTTAATTCAGAACAAAATACTTCAGCTCGAGATGTAGTTCTATGGATTTATACTTCTTATGTCTTCACTGCATTGAAAGGAAATGTGTATCAAACGTTCCTTTATTTGTTTAACAGAAATAGTTCTGTTTGATACTTCATCTGATAATGTAGTAATATCATCAGATTCGTCTGAATCTCATTGCATGTGCATTTGATATGGAGGGAAGTGAATCACTAGAATTGGTGTCCAAAGTTTCTACAGCTTCAAAAGACAGGTCGTCTGACATTTCTAAAAGTAAAATATAAAAATAAATTAATCATATTAATAAATATCTGCTAGTGCTTTTACATAACATATAGATTGCTTGCTAGAAGAGATAGAGAGCAACTTAATCTGTGATAGTGGTACTACATCTGTCTTGTATTGCCATCCTATTATACACATATTTGTTCGGATACCCTTGACTGATCATTTGCCAACAGCAACCCACGAGGCCCCCCCCCCCCCTGCTGTCTCTTAATGTCAGCAGTGTTCAAATGATAATCGAATAATGTTAGTGGTATATTATTAGATATTGATTTTAATTTTTTACTTTCTTCTTGCATTGAAAGTTGGACTTACATTTTCCATTATAGTCGAAAAAGCACGCCTATTTATTGAACTTAACATATATGTATCTTCTGCCAAACGTACATCTTGAGCACAGCGAACTGTTTTAATTAAACGTATTTGTGGCTTATAATTCCATGAAAATATTTTTGAATTGTCAACTTCACGACTTGCTATACCTTGCGGATATATTTTATTTAATAAAACTGGTCCTCTTACTTCATTTTGAATACTCCACGTATTTTTCCTCCTGAACCATTATTATCAAATGGTATAATCCAAGGTGGTGTTTTATTTTTGACATAGCTGCACTCGTTGACAAAGTAAAATATATTTTCAGTTTTTTTAGGTTGTTCACTTGTTATTTTAACTATAATTTTTGGAATTTGTGTCATACCAAAAGTGTCAGCTGTTCTTTTATGTCCCACTTCAGAAGTGTAAAGGCTTCCTTAGCTTTTTCTGATTGACTTTGCATTCCACTCACCTCCGTGAATCTTCCTCTTGTATGTCTGATCAGTCTTAGATAACCTCTAAAAACATACGAGGAAGTTGTGAAAACTTATTTATTTATTCGTTCGGCATGTACAAGGCAAATATTACAGTGTCATTACAATCCACCAGGAAATTACAACACTACACAATGCTACTTATAGTTTTGAGCCAATCTATGGCTAGGTCAGGCAAGTAATGTATGTCCTTCAGTTCGCCACTATATCCTACCACTTCACACACCAGTAGGTGGTCCATTGTCTGGATTTCACCACATTCACACACGGGACTCTCCGCAAGTCCCCACTTATTCGTTAGGTGTCTGCATCTTCCCACGCTTGTTCTAAGGCGATTTAAGGCAACCCAGAGCTTCCGAGGGATATCAAAACCATTTATCTTCTTGCTGGGGTCATTGATAAGCTTTTGGTTTTTGTGTGTCCCTTTGCGCCATGATTCCCCCCAGGCTAGCTTTGGGTCGAAGTCCTGTAATTCCCTGCCAATCTTCCAAAAGGGGGACCTAGATTTTAGCCTGTTGATGGGTGATAAGTCTTGGTGTATAGGGAGTTCTGGATTGTGTACGATCTTCCTGTATCATCTTGAGGTCGCCATGGAGCGCCTTATATCAGGGGGTTCTATGTTGGCAAGGACAGGGAGCCAGTCACGTGGGGTAGCCTTAAGTGTGCCTGAGATAATTCTCATCGTCTCTTTCAATTGGGTGTCTACTTTATTTACATGCGCACTTTTCGCCCAGACTGGTGAACAATATTCAGCCACGCTGTACACGAGGGCTAATGCTGACGTCCTTAGTTATTAGCTCCGCACCCCATGATGTTCCGGCCAGTTTAGACATAATGGCATTTCGAGATTTCAATTTCTGTTTGGTGTCTTCCAGATGGGAGCTAAACGTTAGTGTACGGTCTAATTTTACTCCCAGATATTTGGGCTTATCTTCATGTCTGATATGCCGGTCATTCAGGGAAAGCTGTAGTTTCCTGCTTGAAGCTCTGTTATTAACGTGCATTATGGTACTGGTCGTTTTATTGGGGTTGGGATGCAAATGCCACTTAAGGTAGTAGGTGTTCAGCGCTTCAAGGTCCGCAGTCAATGTTTTTTCAAGATCTTCGAAATTTTTGCATTGGTATGCGATGGCCAGATCATCCGCATACGCAAATTTACGCGACCTGGTGCTCAGCATATCAGATACGTATAAATTAAAAAGGGTCGGCGCCAGGGCTGACCCCTGCGGCAGAACATTGCTTATGACCATGCTTTTGCTGCTCTTTCTATGGAGATAGACCTTGATCTTCCTGCCTGTCAGCATATTTTTTAGTAATGTGTACGTCGGATTGCATTTGATAATTCGAGTAAGCTTGAGCAGTAGTCCTTCGGTCCAGACAGTGTCATAGGCTGATGTAAGATCTATTAATACCAGGCCCGTTTTCAGCTTGTTCTGATAGCCTCTCTCTATATATGTTGTAAGGGACAAAACTTGCTCACAGCAGTACCTTCCCACACGGAACCTTGCTTGATAGTCCGGGAGGTTCGCCTCAATGTATGGTGCTAGTCTGGCCAGTAATATTCTCTCAAACAGTTTGTAAGAGGTACAAAGCAGTGAGATCGGTCTATAGTTCTTTGGATTATCTCCATCCTTCCCTGGTTTCAGTACCGCTATTACCTTAGCTTCTTTCCATAACTTCGGGAGTGCACCTGATTTAATGCATTCCGTGAAGAACTTGGCCATCCATTTCCTCCCAATGGGTCCCAGCTCCCTAAGAAATTCTGGGAGGATTTCGTCGGGTCCGGCTGCTTTCCCTGTTTTCATTAGTGTTAGGGCCTGGGTAATCTCCTCGACGTCTACTCCTTCGACAATATCTAGATTAATTGGATTATTGGCTAATTCCTTGCTTAGGTTCCTGGAGATCCATTTCTTCTCCTCAGTCTTCAGGCGTATTTTGGAGGTCTGTTTCATGGCAGTCGCTATTTCGGATGGGCTCACACCCGCGGCCGATCTTCGTGGTGTTGTGCCACCACCCAGTTTCCGTAGTAGACCCCAGCTTTTCCTGCTAGAATGGGTAAAGCAGGTTCTCCATTGCCATCTTCCACCTGTTCCTACGTTCCTCGTTCATAGTGTTGATCAGTCGTTCTGCAGTCTCGTCCTCCCCACTCCTCTCATACTGCTCTAACAATGACTTGCACTCCTCTGACCAGCAAGGAATGTATTCCCTCCGGGCCCCTCGGGGGATAGCCTTTAGGACCCTTTTATATATCAGATTTACAAACCGTTGGTAGTTCTCTGGACTTGGTGGTATTCGATTTATTGTCTTGTCAATAAAAGATTTATATTTCCCCCAGTCTGCTTTTCTCAGATTCCACCATGGAATCGGGGGGCTCTTTATGATCGGGATGGAACGGCCGATCTCCACAATAATCGGGAGGTGTTGGCTCCGTGGGAACGCTTCGAGGACTCTTCTTGTAGCTTGCATTGGTACGCCCGTTGCGCCGCGTGTGACGAAGGTCAGGTCAGGTGTCGTCTTTGTGCCCCATACTTTTGAATTGAAGGATACTCTGTCCTTGGGATCAAACAGGAGGTGTAGGTCCCGGTTGTCAGCCCAGTCACTTAGTCCAACGCCTTCCGGAGTGGATCTCTGATATCCCCATCTGGTGTGCTGGGAATTAAAGTCGCCGGCATAGATTGCTGGATGATAAGCCTGCGGTAAGATTCCTATAGGCCATTGCTGCGAAGGTAGTTTGTAGACATTGTAGACTGTCATCTCTCCCAGTTTAATGCCTATTGCGTGTGGAACCGATTCCACATTGTTCTCGAGGTTTCCTAGAAGCTCATTTTTCACCAGGGTCGCCATACCATGTTTGTCGTGTCCTGAGTATCCCACATTGGTGAATCCTGGTATGCATAATCGTTCGATGTTTTCATCCGTCAGGTGTGTCTCCTGCAAGAGTACGACACTTACTCTTTCTCTTGTTACAATTTTTTCAAGGATTTCTCCGTTCGTCCTTGTGTAGCCTTCTATATTGAAGTGGCACACTCTCACCATCTTCGTGGAGTAATTCCGCTTCTGAATCGCTTGCCTTCTTGTGGGCCGGGGGGCATTTGAGTGTCCGGTCACCGGAATTGTGTAGACTTTTTGCCGTTGCATTTTACTGCAGCGTTGCCCGGGGAGCACCATCTTGGAGGTTGTCTACATGTCGCTCCCCATTGTGAAAACTGTGGGGTAACGTGCGGTTCTTGCCCCACTGATACTTCTTCCTCTTTGGCTTTTACAGTTTCAATGTGAGGTCGGCTGTTTTGTATCTGTTATGGCAGTGTTAATGGCAACTGGTGGCTGGATGCCCATTCTCACGCCACCATTCCCTCCAGGAAGGATTATGTACTCCATGTGTCTGCATCAGTGCGCGATTTGCAGGGGGGCATGGGGAGGATACCCCCCCCCCCCCCCCCCCCGCCCTCTGCAGCAGACCATCCCCTCCTCTGGTTTTAGTTTATGCATCCGAACCTGGGATGTTTATTTCCCATGCACTGGTGTAGAACTTTACATATAATTTAAATTTGTTGAGCCGAACACTGAAAGTTTTTAATACAGCCTTACTATTAATATGTTTGCTTATTAATTTTCAAAAAGTGTTATGTAGTAGTTAAGCATTTCAAAGCATTTAGAACTAAATCATCATTCTCATGCTGTCATTGTTGCTTTCGTCTAAGGTGCGTCATCCGTTTACTTGCGGGCTTGCGAGGGAAGTAGTGTGGCAGTCACACCGCAACAGTAATACCACAGAGATGGGTGAGCTGGGGCTGTAATTCCCACCCCAGCCCTGACGCAGGGTGGTGACCGGTCCGGTACCTGTGCGAACATTTACCGTTAGGCCGCCTTTTGGCAACGGTATGACGCGGACTAACGCACCTGGGACGAAAGCACAAAGTAGTGCGATGTGAGCAACGGTACTGGTCAGACGGGATCGGGCAGTATGACTTCGCTAGCCGGGAACCACGTGGCTGGAGCTTAGCACAGGCTCCCCAGCATCGCTTAGTCCATATTAATTGGTGCAGTTGAGTCGTTCTCTCGCGTCCGCCAAACACGGCAAACTTCACACGTTCCCGCTCCAGTAGCTTCAATTGGGAGTTGAATGCGTCCGGGCCTGTAAGAGCTACGGAATTTCAGGATGTCATTCAAACAAAGCAATATTTCTGATTTCCTTGGGAGCCTGATACGTGTACAAACTCTGACAGTTAGGATACTAACAGTGGTGCTAATAGAGTTAAAATAGACCGTGAATGAAAAAAAGAAAACGGTTATGATGGTGCTAATACAGGGAACAGACTGAATCTCCGGTGACTGAAAACTGTGACACGTCTCAAGGTAGGAATGGGAGTACCAGTACCCTTGAGATTATAGTAGCAAATTGTGTTGCCTTATCACGTTTCCAAAACTGGCAAAAGGCTAAGCCGTGGGTGTTCGTAAATGACAAAAACTTAGTAATATGCACAGTGTGTTCACCAGTTCGTGAAAGCAGTGAACGTGTGCGTATCGATAACGCGTTGTTAGCTGTTGTTTCTGCTAATAACGCCAAAAAACTAAATGATAAAATCGGGGATCATAAAAATTCAAATCACAAATTAAGTGCGTAGAAATCATGAGTATAAAAGAAAAGAAAAGTTAAGAAAAATGCGTGAGTGAAAGTGAAAAGTTGAGGGGAAAGCAGCATCAAGAGAAAGTAATCGCAACTGCTTCGTTGTTCAAATCTGCATATGTAATAGCTAAAAAGAAATTATCATTCAAATCGTATCTTGCAGTAAACGAACTACAAAAGCTGAATGGTTTATGAGTCGGTAATATGCTTCATTCTGACCAGGCATGCCGAAATATCATTATGTTTGCAGGAGAAGAAATGAAAAAGAATCTTGCTCACTTCCTTGTAGAATAGCGTAAAAACTTCAGTATCATGATGGACGAAAGTACAACGGTTTCCAATAAAACTTGTTTAATAATATATTTACGTTTGTCCTTTGAGGGAGTTGTTTGCAATTATTTTTTTGACATTGTTAAATTAGAAATTGGGACAGGAGAATGCATTTTCAGCACATTGTTAGCAGCTCTTGAAAAGTATGGCATTACAAATGATGTACTAAAAAACCACCTTGTAGGTATCGCAACAGATGGTTCCTCAACAATGCTTGCACCTTATAAAAGCGTAGCCACTCTACTGCGTAGTCATTTAAAACTGTCGTTCAAAGTATGAACCACATAATGGAATTAGCTGTCCACGATGTTATGAATGATGTAGCAGATGTATACCATATACAGGTTTTTTTAGCTTCCTTATATTCTGTGTTTTCTAAAAATCAGAGACTACTTCAAAGTGTTTCACAAGAATTATTCTCGCAGCTATTAAAACTAGGCTGTATTTTTCGCGTACCTTGGGTTGCTTCCTCATTTAATGCTGTTCGAGCTCTTCTTGAAAATCACAGTTCTCTTGTCCATCTTTTTGAAAAACTGAGACATGATGGTTCCCGATCAACTCAGGAGAGATCTAAATTTGAAGGTTTCATAAACATCTCACAAAGTGGTTGCTTGTAATGGAATTAGTTATGCTTTATGAGGCCCTAGAAGTTCTGCTAGTATTATCATTCTTTATGCAGAACTGAAATTCTTCAGTCCTTAAAGCAAATCTAGAAACTGACGTGGCTATAAGAACTCTTGAAACACTGAAAACAAATGACTCCCCACGAATTAGGATGATAGTACAAGAGTTGGAGGAAAAGCGCGCATTCAAAGGGGTATTAATTAAACAACCATCTTGTGATGAATATAACAGATTTCAGACATTTCGGAAGAAATTTTTTCAGTCTTTGGTAGATAATATAAAAAACCGCTTTGAGGACCTGGATTTCTTTTCGAGTGTAGCCGTATTAAATTCAGATACATGGCCCTCAGATGTTTTATGGAGACATGTCAATTTCTCGCTTGTGTAATAAGGTGGATGATGGTGTATTGAGGGACAACAATAAATGTGATGCAATGAGAATGTTCATCTGACTGGGCAACATGTTTACATTAATCTGTGGTCCAGTCACAGTGAAGCCACGATATCGTAATTGACGATTTTGTTGGGGCTACATGGAAAAAAGTAAGGTCATCTGCTGCAGAGACGTATCTTCAACACATGCAGCACTGTACTTTGTCATCAGATCTGCTACATATTGTAGCCTTTTAAACTTCACACACTGGGCAACCCTGCGACCTCCACTCTGTGGTGAAGCATGGTTGCCTAACACAATGTCGCCTACTCGTCGTTTCCCTGCGTTTCTGTCATTTATCATAGAATCTGCTATATAGAGGGGTCCAGAAAAATGTAGACATTTTTTGATAGTATCTTTGGAGCAAAATCACATAGTTGCAAGTTTGCGTGGTAGTGTGTGTAGTCACACGTTTTCCAACAGATGACAGTGCAAAGTGGAAATTGTGCAGTACATTCAAAGATCACTGCATGCTATAAACGATGACGACCTGGATCGAAGGATGGAGTAGTGCGAATGCTTTGTGAGGACGAATGGTTTGCAGCAATGGTCATCTAGACTGATACGATTCAGTTCAAATTAATTGGTATTTCAAACCACCACAACTGCATGTACCGGGCTCCCGAAAATCCTCACGTTCATGCCGACAAGCATGTGTTAGTGTTTGGTGTGGTCTGCCATTGTGCAGTTTGATTGGCTCATTCTTCTTTGAAGGCACAGTTAACGGGCGAAGTGAATCTTCATATGCTGCAAACATTGATTTTACATGTCATATCAGAGGTGTTTGAAAATGGAAGAATTTACCTAAACCAAAATGGCGCTCTGCCTCACTGCTACAAAGATATCAGAGCCTACTTGGGTGAAACTTTAGCTGGACAATGAACAGGTCGAACAGCAGCTGTTGCGTACCTATCATGGTCTCCGGCCCTTGCACCTTTTGACTTCCACCTATGTGTGCCATGAAGAACGAAGTTTATCAACAGAAGCCAGCTACCCTGAGTGAGCCATGAAAAACCATAGAGGCATTGTGTTCAGCTATAACACCATGACACTGACAGCCGTAGTTTGGTCAACAGTTCAGCGACATTGCAAGATGATGCAGGACAGATCAATCCATTGTTTGTCACACTCATGTAATTTAACTGTTCTCATCTTTAAGATGTTCAGTTAGAGAATCTACTCTCAAAATTTCGTCATTCATTCGTTGTCAGGAAATGTCATCCTGTGTATCTGTTTGTACAATTCTGTTTATTTGGTTAGTTGAGAGTCTTTCTTTTACTGCACATGGTGCATGTATACAATTAAGTTTGAACCTATCAGGAGAGTAGGCATACCTTGAATACTGGTACTGTTCTCTCTTTGTTCCATTGCATTCATGCAATTCAGTTTATTTCAGATTTGTGATACGCAGTTATTTGAAAGTTTTCACCAGTACAAATTTTTACACGCAGTTTTATCATTGAGAACGAAAAAGACGTGAGTTCTCGAAGTACTGAAATGCTGTAGGAGTGTATGTGCTCATTCTTCATATTATTTACACTTTACAGTATCTTGTTACTCACAAAACTATTCATTCTCATACTGGGTATTTGTAGTTATTTGGGAAGGGGCTTACAATGAGTTCTTGGAGAATTGTGTGTTATGATTCGTATAGCTCTTTTCTGAAATTTGAAGATATCTATTAAGCTTGATTCAGTTTTACTCCTGAACACTATGCTGTCAGACACGATGGACTGAAAGTAAGCAAACTACACTAGTCTAGTAGAGCCTGTGCTGCATACTCTAGACAATATCCTCAACGCAAAACATCCTGAATTGAACCTGTGGCATAAATACTTGAAATGGTCTTTTCAGCTGACGTTTTGATCAATGTGCCTGCCCAAAAACATTGTGGATTGCACACTCTCTACCTCCTTATCAATTAGTTGTAACTGAAGGTCCATATCTTGGGTTGCTTTGCCATACTGTATATAATATGTTTTACTTAGATTAAGTGTTAACACATTAGCATTAAACCATTGTTGTATATATTTCAGGACTATGTCAGTTGTGGTGATTAATGATTTTTATCATCACTTTTAATTATGCTCATGTCATGTGCAACATTATTTTGGTAGAAATATTTGGATTTTTTTATGTTATTTATATAAAGCAGGATTAATAAGGGACCAAGAACACTGTCCTTTGGGACGCCTAATTCCAATTTCTTTGCATCTGATTTTTATGTTCTGTGATGATTTGTACCACCTGAGTTCCATCTTGAAGTTAAGATTCAAAGCATTGCGCTCACAACTCCCCTACCACCTATTCCCTCCATCTTGTTTAACAGAATTTGGTTATTTACGGTATTGAAATCTTTAGATAGATCTAAGTTAATTCCCACTACACATTTTTCAGTGTCACGATTCCTGACAATTTCTTCAGTATAAGCACAGATAGCCGATTCCATGCTGTGTCCCAAGCGTAAGCCATGTTGATCGCAGTTCAGAAGTTTGTAAGCATCTGAGTAATTTATGAGTCTGGTTTTCATTAATTTCTCTAGAATTTGGAAATTAATAGCAGAAGGGATACTGGTCTATAATTTTCTACCTTGTGTGGATCTCCTTTTTTAAATAGTGGTCTAACCTTAGAGATTTTCAACCTCTGAGGAACACACCTTTGCTGAAAGAAAAACTGCCAATATGTACCAGGGGCTTTATAATTTGTTGGACAACCTTTTTATTATTGACACAGGCACTTCATCCACACCTGCAGACATTTTTGATTTTAGACTCTTTATCACCTTTATTTCATTATCATTTGTGGAATTTAACAGCATACTACTGTCTACTTTTGGGGCTGTTAATTTCTCATGTTTAGTAAAGTTTTTACTTAATGGCACAGGTACACTTAAAAAGTAATTATTTATATAATTTGCCTGGGTTTCATCTTATAATTCAATATTTTCACTATTTTAGTACTATTTTCTGGCCCTTACCTATTTTCCTTTTCACAATTTCTACTGTTCTTAATTTATTCCCTGATTCTCTTAATAATTTATCATTACTTAATAATTTTGCTTTTGTAATTACTTTTCAATATATTTTTTGTAGTTAGTTACATATTCTTTGAACTCGGGGTCAGTACAACTTTTCAGTTTATAGCTAAGCATGGTCCTGCAGGAATTTCTAATACCTGTTGTGATCCAGGAGTTAGCATGTAAATAGCTGTATGAGTTTGTTTTGACAAGTTTTTTAGGCAAACACATTTGGAAATTCAACATAAACAGGGAAGAAAAACATTAAATTTGTGATCATATATTCCTTGGTCAACATTTATTACATCTGTATCTATGGCTCTATATTTGTGAAAATATTACCTATAAGACTTTTTGAAGAGTTACTCTTGTAGGATTAGTTATATGCGGATGCAAGTTGAAGCTCTGTAAAACATTCAGGAACTGATCTTTGGATGCACTTTCAGTCAATAAGTTGTCATCAAGATCTCTACTTATTGTTATTGTTCATTTGTTATCATGTAATATATTGAGCAATGCCTCTAACTTATTTCTAAAAATTTCAGGATCACCACGTGGTGTACTGTAAACTGATGATAATATTTACTCTTTTGCATATTCAACTGCTGTAAGACGCATAACAAAATCATCTCCTAGAGATTCCTGCAGAACTAAACATATTAACAGTAGCATCACTATATGTATATCATACAATTAATTATGTAAAAAGTAACCATGCTGCATTGTTAAACAGAGATGTCCATACCAATACACAAGAAATGAAAATCATTATCACATAGGAGGAAATAGACTCCAATTAACTGTCAAAAAGCCTATAATAGCAGGATGCCTTCTGTACAGTAGATTGCGAAACTATATAAAGATAATAGAAATCTTTTCTGTTTTCAGAAATAAACCAAAATGTCTCTTTATTAAAACTTGTCCATTCAGGTGTTAAGAAATCTAGAAATAAAAAACTAATTTAAGTTTCATATAGAACTGCAAATTTGCAAAAATTTTCAGAACACATAGTGTGACTTTAATCCTCGGAAATTGTATACATATATCAATGTTTTTTAGAGGATATTTTTGTAGAAATAAGTAGTTTTACTGATATATGCATGTAGTTATGAATTTTTTGAAACTTCTAATTTTTTAACTTGATGTAAACTTGACCAATACCATTGTATAGAATGGTCCACAGACATAAATAAAGAGATAGATAAATAAATTTCTTTGTAATGGAACTTATCAAGGCCTTTCTGTCAGTTAAGCAGTATAATATCTAATATTTGAATAGCACTCCACATTAAAGTTCCTTTTTAATCTGACCAGACACTGTACTGTGAGTCAGTGTATTAAAAGGGAAACATAAGATTCCTTTGTTTCAGTGACACAATAAGTTGTTAATGTTTTTTTTTTTTTTTTTTTTACTAAGATCTTGTTGTGAAGCAAAACAGTCTCGCCGATATTGTGGAGAGATTATACAATTTTTGGTGTACTGATTGTTGTTGTAGCTGCAAAGTAATTACGGATTAATTACCTACTCAGTGATATAAGACTCAGCAAACTTTTTTCGCATTATACAATTTTAAGTTAATGAAAATGTAGTCTTAGTATTCATTGATACAGAAGATAACAGTAAACATATGATACTAGGTTAGTTTCAATATTAAATATGGAAGTAATGTAATGCGAAACAGAAGATTACAGTTAAAATTTGCTGTTCTTGAAATCAGTTTTGCTTGTGAGGTTGTGTGTTTCTGAATTTACACATGCAAATTTGCAGTGCTATCATGTCTACAGTTAGTCAAGAACGATGGTGGGCAAGTTTCGGCTTGTTCCGTGCACGTATGTTATACATTCTCTGACACCCAGTGAGCGCTCATTTTCTGAGCACTCTGCTGTGATTATCATAGCCATTGTGAGCATTATAGCTTGCAATCCTCATCTGTGCCTCGACCTGCAGGAACTACCATCTTTCATGAATCAGACTGTAGGTTGTTAAAGATGTTCGGTGATTTATTATACAGTACATCTATCTGGTGTATAACAACAACTGTCTATGGCCTTGCTTGTAGTTGTGTAAGTGTCCACTTTCTTTTGGTTATTTGTATAATTTTATTAATTTGGTTGTTATATATATATTCAATTGGTCAAGACATGTATGCACTTGTGTGTTGTTAGTCAACTAGCATTTTTTAAATTACTCTGTTTAATATTGTTTTTAAAGTAATAATGTAGTTGTCAGGGCAGTCAAAACTACTAATAGCAGAACAAACATACTGGTTGTAAATTTAATTATTAAATGCAAAGTAGTTACAGTAAATGTGAAACTAACTTATACTGGATGTGCGGTTATCTATAAAACTTTAATACATGATTAACTTTCCTCAAAATAATGTCCTCTGCCACCTACACATTTTTCACCAATGATTGTGCCTCTCAAGATGAGGGAAAAGTCTACGGGAGCCAAGTTAGGATTGTAGGAGTTGGGGCAGTGCTGCCAAATTGTGCCAGGTGGCAGAGACGTGGGTGGGAATTCGGCTGTGGTGTAATTGCTACTTTCATCTGTGGAGCACATCTATATAGCTGTAAGTGTCTGGTGTCATCTGCATGACTGGTGTTTGAAAGATCATGAACAAGATCATCATCTTGTCTCTTTTACTGCTTGATGTCCATGTACAGCAATGTCTTCATGGGGCTCCTTTAATGGCTTCAGTCACTGAAACAGATTTAACAAAGCATGTGTACCTGAAGGCTTGCTGAATCATTTGCTAAATGTCAGCATGACTTTTTGTCAAGAGTAATACAGAATCAAATGGCATACTACTGGAGTAATAACTCCACTACACATTGTGACATTTGCACTATAGCTAGACATGGGGAAATAGCTATTCTGACTCTTCAAAAGCTGAGAGTGGTCTGAGCAAGACAGTGTTTGAAAGACCAACTCCCAACTTATCCATACGCAATGGGATCAGTAAGAGTAATGGAAAAAATTAATTGTATAACTTTTCATTCACACCTTGTATAACACCATCAGAATTGCCATGTGTATGTTATTCAATTGCTTTCTGTTACTTTTTTTCGTACACTGTATGATGAGTGAGCTTCCTGACATGAGCTTCCCAATATAACAATTTTTAATGTTACTTCTCTGCTAATTTATGATGCTCAGTCAGTATCTGCTTATTGTACTAAGTTGGTGCATTAGTTTGTAGAATCTTTGTTTTGTATGTAAGTTATGCAGTTGCTATGGGTTTATTTATTGAATGGCATTTTTATTTGTATTCACTCTTGCTCTTTGAGTTTATATATTGGACACAAAATGTTGTTTAGTATTTTCTCATATACTTCACATGATAGTTCATTAGATTTAACAAAGCAAATGTTTAAAATTAACATTTTATTCTTAGTACATAAATGTTGTGAGATTATTTGTTAATACACAGGATCTGTTTAGTTGTTATTAGCATCAAATCTTTATAAAGATTGGTAATGTACCAGTTTTCTCTGCTTACTTTTTAATCATAATCTTACTACTGAATTTCATCCATTTAGTTATAGGTTATGTTGTATTGGGTTCTTTTGCATCCAGAACACTTCATGTGACAAACTTTTGACTATTTATGTGAAATGCAAGCATAAATAAGGATCAGTTATCATCGTCATATTTTGGCCCTTTGTGTCTGATGAAACCACAGATCCAGACGAGGTTACTTGCCTGTGTAAGAACACCTCTGTAGGCATTACCTAAATAAGTCACTGGTTGTAGAAAATGAATGGTGTACAGAGTCCATCCTTGCGTACATGGGTGTTCATACCCAGTTAATTCTGCTGTTGCCGCCCACAGACACTATCACACATTTTGAGGGCAGCAGAAGTGCCAAAGTGTTCCAAAATGCTGCCACGAAGCAGAGGAGCTGGCTTTGATTAGTGATCTTGCTGTATTTACTTAGCATATTCAGGAATTACAACAGCACTGAGCCTCCAGATAAGCATGTGCCACAACCAGAGGGGTGCCTGAGCCGTAAATTTAGGAGCGACTGCACTACCACAGCTGAGGCAACTGTGATACAAACAGAGGGGCGGCCGCCGCGCCGCCAGCCGAGGGGGCGGCCGCCGCGCCGCCAGCCGAGGGGGCGGCCGCCGCGCCGCCAGCCGAGGGGGCGGCCGCCGCGCCGCCAGCCGAGGGGGCGGCCGCCGCGCCGCCAGCCGAGGGGGCGGCCGCCGCGCCGCCAGCCGAGGGGGCGGCCGCCGCGCCGCCAGCCGAGGGGGCGGCCGCCGCGCCGCCAGCCGAGATTCTTAGATCTGCTGCACTGTTCAAAATGGTAAGTTTGGGATGGCTGTTGTGGATTACTGTTGCTCTGATATTGCAGAGTGGTAATATAGAACCCCGAGTCTGAAGATTACTAGCACCACACTAGCACACGTATTGGATACATAATTGGACTAATACTTAGCAATACTGTTGCAGTCGATTTTTGTGTATCATCTGTCTGCCCATGGAGCTGAGGAATGAATCATAGCTGAGATGAGTTGTTTTGTGAGCTTTAGACTTCTAGAGAACAGCTGATGAGTGATACAGTTTGATCAATCAGTACTCCAACGGCAGTTGTCACCTGTGTGGATCAATCATGCGAGTGTAATCAATTTATCTGTGGTTACTCCTGAGTAAAATGTGCTAGCCATCTGTTGTGCTACAGAAAGCATTTCTTTACACATTGGCAGTTTCACGCATGGATATCTAGTGGTATTCTGAAGCTGAACAGAATGTACACTAGTGCTCCTAGTGACCACCAGAAACCTTTGACAATAACCGGAGAAACTGGTCTCTCAGCAGCTACAGAGAAAAAAAGGGAGAACAGAGCAGTGGCATCATGTGATATTATAAAAACAGGGAAAATGTTTAAGTGATTTGTTTGTGTGAATTGTGATCAAGGCCATTACTGATGCACTGATGGAACTCTATGCAAAGGAACTCTGATTACTTGATTCTGATTGTCCTAATGGATTCCCATGCTAATAAAGTGTTGTTTCCTTTCCAAGTTACCTAATGTTATCGAGCAGGCACCACTTCAATTTTTTAACATATTTGCTGTCATGTTATACAGTTAAAGTTGTGTTGTCCATTGCATCCAGTGAAACTGAAAGAAAATATCTATGGTTATGTTTATGGTTGGCACGTAATGTTTGATGTGATCTGTTTCTACAGCAGTGTTTCTGCTGGTAAAGTTCCAGTTTACCTGGATCACCTTGGATTGTTCTGTTGGAATTAACTTTTGCAGTTAATTTGCTAGATTGTGAATGTATGTCAGAGATAAAATTGTTGTTGGAACAAGACAAGAAATTTAATGTTGATACACCATAATATTTAAATTTTTCCAAGATTTCATGAAGCTTCATGTTTTGCTCTGAGTTTCATAATACTGTCAAATTGCAAATATTTCTTGCGGTATTAGTTTTGGGCCATTTACTTGAAGTACACTCAAAATGTCCTTATTCAAGCTACTTATCTTCAGACGTATTTTGTGTGTTCTAAATCTGGCAGCGCACCTTCTGTCATGACTTGTAATCACAAATTAGGTACTAGTCAACAGTTTAGGTTTACAAAGACAACAGGAAGACCTCTGTAAAAGTTCTAACAGTTAAAACTGTTTTTCAATAATTTATTTTAATACAAAAAATGGCATATTCTTTTCTGAAGGACATCATCTTTCCACCATTGACTGTAATGTTTTATTTTGCAATACACGGTTGCAATTGTGGCACTTAACCCATTGCTATGGGCTAAAAACAGTGTCATTCGAAAAATTCAGTTTGATTGTGGATCCCGAGAGCTAGAAGTTATTCACTGTGTGTTCCTTTAAGCATTTATATAAAACTACCACTGTACTTTCTTTATCTGTAGTAATAATGAGTTCTCAGTTGTTTGACCTGTTGTACAGCGTAACCTTTTTAGTCTTGCTCACAAATCTTGATGTGGTGAAATACCTCACTAAATATGGTTTCCACAGATAAGTAGTATGTGAGGTTAATCCACCACCAATTTCACACAGTATTTGCACTCTCTTTAATGATTACACTGTCAATAAGATGTAAAACACTACCCTTGTCCTTCAGTGTGCTCTGGATCATCAGAGTGTTATAGAATACATAAACATGCAACTACAATGATTTATCTCTATATACTCTGTCATACTATAATCACATTGAACTATGTATGTGACTTGTATTTATTTTAGTAACTCTCTCCTTAATGTTAGTACTCCGTATTGGATAACTCAGTGGTTTTTACTACTAAAGAGTTGATGCCTGTTATGCCTTTATGTTGTTTTCCATGTTTTTCCTTTCCTTGCTTGATATACATTATTTTTTTATTAAATACTATTTTTACGTTTAAAATAACATATTTTCCTGTATGAAAACTGTAATGCATGCCTTTTTAACACACTGAATTTATTGAACATAATTGTAAGTAGTTCCCAGTTCATCACTTATTTTTTTCATTAATATTTTTTGTATTCTGTTAAAATGTGTTGAGCTATGTACTTGAAG
The DNA here is from genome assembly GCF_021461395.2 of Schistocerca americana. Taxonomy (NCBI): domain Eukaryota; kingdom Metazoa; phylum Arthropoda; class Insecta; order Orthoptera; family Acrididae; genus Schistocerca; species Schistocerca americana. The sequence goes on from NC_060128.1 coordinate 90,055,502, forward strand.
ACCTAATAGAGAGCTAAATAAAATATTGTTAAACATTTAAAAATGTGCGTTTTTTTCTACCCAGCAAATACACTGAGGCGACAAGTCACGGGATAGCAGTAGGCACGTAAACAGATGGCAGTGGTATCATGTACAGAAGGTATAAAAGAGCAGTGCATTGACAGAACCATCATTTGTACTCAGGTGATTAATCTGAAAAAGTTCACAAAGTGATTATGGTGGCAGGATAGGAATTAACAGAATTTGGAAGTTGGAGCTAGATACATGGGACATTCCATTTAAAAAATCATTAGGGAATTCAATATTCTGAGATCCACATTGTCAAGAATACCAGATTTCTGGCATTACCTCTCACCATGGATAATGCAGTGGCCAATGTCTCAAGAGTAGCACAATTTGTGTAGAGTTGTCAGTGCTAACAGACAAGCAACACTACACGAAATAACCGGAGAAACAATGTGGAACGTATGACGAACTTATCTGTTAGGACTGTGTGATGAAATTTGGTGTTAATGGGCTATGGCAGCAGACAATCAACAGGAGTGCCTTCGCTAAAAGCACGACGTGCCTGCAGTACATCTCCTGGGCTAGTGACCATATCAGTTGGACTCTAGATTTAAAAACTATGGCCTGCTCAGTTGAATACCAGTTTCAGTTAGTTCGAGCTGATGGTAGGGTTTGAGTGTGGTGCAGATCACAGGAAGCCATGACCCAAGCTGTCAACAAGACACTAAGCAAGTTGGCGGTAGCTCATACTGGTGTCGGCTGCATTTACCTGAAATGGACTGTGTCCTCTGGTTTGATTGATCCTATCATTAACTGAAATGGTTAAGTGTGACTACTTGGAGATCATTTGCAGCCATTCAGGGACTAAAGTTCCCAAACAATGATGGAATTTCTCTGGACGAAAATGCACGATGACACGCTTACAGTTGTTGACCATTGGTTTAAAGAACAGTATAGAATATTTAAGCAAATGATTTGGCCACCCATCAAACATTTATGGGGCATAATCAAGAGTTCAGTTCGTGCAAAAAATCCTTCATCAGCAACATTTCTACAGTTATGGAGGTAGCAAGGCTCAGTTTTCCTCAGACGACTTCCACTGACTTGTTTAGTCCGTGCCACATCAAGCTGCTGCATTACACAGGGCAAAAGGAGGTCTCACGTGATATTAAGAGGTATCCCATGACTTTTGTCACGCCAGTGTATAGTTCAGCTAGATGCAGTAAACCCCCTCCCTTTTCCCTCCAGTGGGCCTTCATCACCAAACCAAGGAAACGTTCATCAGCACTGAGGTACTCATTTAAACTGTGAAAACTGTTGGAAGTAGGCTGTTCGAATCTGTATTTCTATTCTGCACTCAGAGGGAATAATGATTTTAACTGGTGTGCAAATAATTAAATTATTGCGGGAAATCAACAAGTTGTCATAAAGATGATTAGTGTAATGCTGGAAGCACATAGGCTAAATACTCATGACCTTGAGCAGTGGAAGTAATTGGATATTTCTACAGTTCTGGATATTTTAAATTAAATGAATCAATTTGGCAATGTTCTGAGGTTCATATTCTGAGAGTGCACTGAGTTCAACTCTTGTGGCTACATTGTCTGTGGTTAGTTGTTAGTTGCCAGCAGATAAAGTGAAGAAATATTTAATATTATTTTTTTTTAAGGATCTAATGCTTAGGCCTGGAATAAAAGGATGACAGTGGAAAATATCTGCACACTATGTTGCAGAATATTATTTACCATGCAACACTACCCGCCTAATTACTACTTCAGAAAGTGCAAAGGTGCAGTAGAGCTCTGATCACAGTGACTCAATTTTCATATATGAGGAAAACAGACCACTGGCAAGGGGGGGGGGGGGGGGTAGAGAGAGAGAGAGAGAGAGAGAGAGAGAGAGAGAGAGAGAGAGAGAGAGAGAGAGAGAGAGAATGAGTGTGTGTGTGTCTGTGTGTGTGTTATTTCACTTTTGATTTTACACTCAGTATGAAAGATCTAAATATGGAAACAGAGGTAAGTTATACTTTGTGTGTTGCACACAAATCGAAATGTATTCCTGCTACAAATTCATGACTCAACTGAGCTGTAAAAAATTACTGCAGACGTGTAGAGACAGACAGTCAACAGGAAACGAGAAGTGCATGGTGCCACCTAGGAACAGGTAAATGTGTTTTCCTTTTTTACAATTGTTGGTCGTGAGGAGGGAAGATATGACTGATATAATTATCACTTGCACCCCCCACCCCCACCCTCATTACCTGGCAGTATTCACCGTTCTGTAAGCAATTTGTGTTGTTCTGTATTAAATACTTATAGGTTAAGACACAGCACCTGTCCCATTCAAAAGAAAAGAGGGATTTCCAAGGGGGGTTAACCTCTGTGAAGTAGAAATTCTTTTGCAAGTTCAATTGTAATTACAAAGGCAGTTAAGAAGGCTGTAAGATGAGATAAGTATGTGCTTCCATATCACATCACATTACCATGTAATAATGGATAAATACATGAGAACTCATTAATGTTTTGCTGGGCTCGATCAGGTCAAGACTTGATAATGCACCATTCTCTTAGCCTCAAATATAACTATTTTGATTGGGAGCAACTGTGATTGAAGCATCTATTTTTAAATGATTCTTGGTAATGTAGTTTCCACTATTAATCAGTTGCCTGTTACAGAAGTTTTGATACAGAATGATCTCCTATCAAGGAGTCACTTGGGGAGAACTGTTCAAGAAGACTTTGCAGTGAATACTAGCATTTGATCTGTCAGTTGATAACAGATGAACAACAGTCACTTGGCCTATAGTGTATTATACTGAAAATAACTAGCAGACTATCTTGATTTCTTTGTGTATCTCATACCGTGCTTCCGCTGCTGTCATACCATCCATGTATTCCATAAACACACATGGAGGTAATGAAGTTTTGATTACATTCAGAACTAAATCTCTTACTTTAAATTACCATCAATAACATGCAACTAACAAAAAAAGTGTGACTGAGTTGAAAGAGTTCCTTCTGTGTATGACAATTAGTATTAAAATCAAATACCGATAGATTTACTGGAACAGAGGAAATCCTCACATTCATGTGGGCAAACATGTTAATTTACAGGGTGTTAATGTATGATGCAGTCTGTCATCACATGGTTTGATTGGCCTATTCTTCCTTGAAGGTGAAGGTGAGGCGGTGTTCCTACGCTGCAAACATCGGTTTTATCTGCCATCTGAGAGGTATTTGGAAATGAAAAATTTTGCCTACAATAAGATGGCACTCCGCCTCACTACTAAAGAGATGTCAGTGCCTGCTTGGATGAAAATCTACCTGGATGATGGATAGGTGTAAGAGGAGATGCTGAGTACCCACCACAGTCCTCAGACCTTACACCTTACACCTGTTGACTTCTACCTATGGGGGACCTTGAAAATGAAGTTTGTCAACAGAAGCTAGCTACACTGACAAGCTATGAGAAACCATTGAGGCATCCTGTGTGGCTTTCACACCGATAACCCTGACAGCTCCATAATTTGGTCAACAGTTCAGCACTATTGACATTGTCTGGCTGCTAATTGGGCTTACTTTGAATAGAACACACACAATAATCTACCCCCCCCCCCCCTCCCAATGCAAGAATTGTAAGGGTACGCCAGTTTGTTACATTAACATTAAATATTAAAGAGAGTCTACATTTTTCTGGATCCCTGTGCTTGGTGTGATTAATGATGACTGGTGTCATGATAATGTCACAACCGAGTATTTGACCAGTCATGTATAACCCTTGTGGATAAATTTGTGTAATTGTTAGTAAAGTGTTGCGTTGTATACAAAGGACATTCAGTACATAATGCAACACTTTTTTTCTCAGTCAGTTTTGGTTGAATAAATTCGGAATTTGTTGTAGGACATCGTGGAATATTCTCGCTGCAGCCCTTATACATTCATGATGGCCCCTTAGGTGGCGTGCTATACATGGTCTTCACAATGGCGTCTGTAACGGAGGTTCATTCCAAGCAAAGAGCTGCCACTGAGTTCCATGTGATAGAAAAGCAGAGCAGTGCCCATTTTCGTAGGGACTTGCAGAACGTCTGTCGAGGTCTGGCAGTGAACAAAAGCCTGGCGAGACATTGGGTGAGGTGTCTGTTATTATGGTTACAAGACCTTAAAAACCTGTCTGATCTCCCTTGTGCCAACCAGCCACACACAGCTGTGACTCCTGCAATGTTGGAACATGCGAGCACTGTTATTCGAGGTGATCGATGGACCACAATCAAATACCTCGCTGCTCGACTGCACGTGTCTGATTGGTGGTGCTGACATACTCGTCCACCGGTTGGGGTAGTCAGTGGTGTGGTGGGTTCCTCTCCGCTTATCAGGAGATAATAGAGAGCAATGATGGACCATGTATGCAGAATGACTTGCACGTTACAAAACTGACCACGAGAATTTTTTGTCGAACATCGTCACAGACAATGAAACATGGTCTCATCACTTCTTACTGGAAAGAAAACGGCAATCTGCGGAGTGGTGTGATATCACATCTCCTCCGAAGAAAATGTTCAAAGTTGGATCCTTGGCCAGTAAAATCGTGGCAAAGGTCTTCTGGGACGCTGAAGGATTTATTCTATTTGATGTCTACCTCATCTGTATATTGAGCAAGCAGTAAAGGAAACGAAAGAAAAATTCGGAGTAGGTATCAAAATCCACGGAGAAGAAATAAACACTTTGAGGTTCGCCGATGACATTGTAATTCTGTCAGAGACAGCAAAGGACTTGGAAGAGCAGTTGAACGGAATGGACAGTGTCTTGATAGGAGGATATAAGATGAACATCAAAAAAAGCAAAACGAGGATAATGGAATGTTGTCGAATTAAATCTGGCGATGCTGAGGGAATTAGGTTAGGAAATGAGACACTTAAAGTAGTAAAGGAGTTTTGCTATTTGGGGAGCAAAATAACTCATGATGGTCGAAGTAGAGAGGTTATAAAATGTAGACAGGCAATGGCAAGGAATGCGTTTCTGAAGAAGAGGAATTTGTTAACATCGAGTATAGACTTAAGTGTCAGGAAGTCGTTTCTGAAAGTATTTGTATGGGAGTGAAACATGGATCATATATAGTTTGGACAAGATGAGAACAGAAGCTTTCGAAATGTGGTGCTACAGAAGAATGCTGAAGATTAGATGGGTAGATCATATAACTAATGAGGAGGTACTGAATAGGATTTGGGAGAAGAGGAGTTTGTGGCACAACTTGACTAGAAGAAAGGATCGGTTGGTAGGACATGTTCTGAGGCATGAAGGGATCACAAATTTAGCATTGGAGGGCAGCGTGGAGGGTAAAAATCGTGGAGGGAGACCAAGAGATGAATACACTAAGCAGATTCAGAAGGATGTAGGTTGCAGTAGGTACTGGGAGATGAAGGAGCTTGCACAGGATAGATTAGCATGGAGAGCTGCATCATACCAGTCTGAGGACTGAAGACCACAACAACAACAACCTCATGGTGCAATAACCTGAAGTGTAGGGAAACTGTGCTACGCCCGGGAAAACTGAAGTCAGAGTTTCAGCGTGTTTGTTGCCACAAAAATGCAAACAAACTTCTCCTTCTTCATGACAATGCAAGTCCTCACACAAGGCTGCACACCCGAGACGAGCTCACAAAGCTTCATTGGACTGTTCTTCCTCATTCAGTGTACAGCGTGGACCTCACACCATCTGACTTCCATCTGTTTGACCCAATGAAGAATGGGCCCTACGGAAAACAGTACGTGGGTGGTGAGGTTATTGATGCAGTGTTGACTCTGACATCGACCAGTAGAGTGGTACCACACAGCCATACACGACCTCTCAGTAAGGTGATGGAAGGCCACCACATTGAATTGAGATTATATTGAAAAATAGTATTTTGTGGAATAATATGCTGTGCTGGAATCCTGACTAAAACCAACCTGCTTTCAGAAAAACACATTATTGCATTACTGACTGAATGCTCCTCGTGTGTAGTTTAGTGGAAGAATACAATATTAAATAAAGAAGATGTAACCATGCATACAAAGACACACATTCAGCTTGTCTCACAAACCTGTGTTTGTTCGTTCTGAAGAAAGCAGACCTGTATCTGGAAATGTGTAGCATTACTTTTGCAAACGTTTAACGATTTGACGTAGCTGTCTGGGGTGGACTTTAAGTTCTCATACACTAAAACCATCAACATGTCTGCTCTGCAAACCCTCTTAAGGTTTGTTGTGGTAAGTATATAAAATTCAGTTTACACCCCACCCCCACCCACGATCTGAAGGAAAAAAAAAAAGAGATAACTGAGGGTCCTGTGATCACAGTTAAAGCTCAATCACACTTACGTTGTCTTTGTGCTGCACCACCGTTAAATTCCAGTCAGCAAAATGCGTTCAGGTAACTGGGAATTAGACTGTGTTTATCTCTGTGTGTTACATAGAAAAGTGCCTATTTTACCGTGTTTATGTAACACTACACAGAATGTAATGATCGCATGGCATTGTTGGCTGGGAGGCCCCATGCAGGGAAGTTCGGCCGCCGTATTGCAAGTCCTTTCTAGTTGACGCCACTTCGGCGACTTGCGGAGTCAATGCTGATGAAATGATGATGAAGAACACATCACACCCAGTCTTCACGAGGCAGAGAAAATCCCTGACCCCGCCTGGAATGGATCCCGGGCGCCCGTGCGCGGGAAGCAAGAGCGCTACCGCAAGACCACGAGCTGCGGACCATTACACAGAAAGAAAATATCTTGTTTCGAAGAGAAGCTCAAGAGAAACTTTACATGTGAGGAGCGCCGTCTCTTTAGGAGAAAAAGGCGTAGCTATTTTTGACACCGCTCTAAAGGCGGGGAATGAACAAAAATGGTTCGTGCTGAAATGTAGTGCCTACACACACACACACACACACACACACACACACACACACACACACATATGCGGCGGACGGTAATCTTGATCGCTACAACATAGACCGAACTGTCACCAATAACTGTTAAATACGCCAGTTGCATATGCCCTTAATGCCATCAAAAGTCTGCTCAAGGGCGAAATAGCGTTATTTTGATAAGCAGGAAATTTCAACCTCTCCTTGATTTGACCTAATAACCACCAAACTTTTTATTTTAATCGCTCATCAAATCTCCTGATCCTGCAATCTTCGAAAGGATTTCCCCTTTTCAAAAGTATAGCAATATTGTTGCGGCGACAGTTTGGATGGTCAAGATTACAGGTTATAATTCATATCAAACTTTATTGGCAGACGTTCACCATGTTACATGGCCTCAATATAATCAACCTATATCTCGATCACCTTCTCCACAAAGTTCGAAGGCGCCATACACAATCAGTGCATCCGTCTCTGTCGATGTCTTGCAAAGGACGGCTCTATGGCACAGATGTTGTCTTCTCTTGTGTTGTAGCGTGTTCTACAAAGTTTACTTCATTTTGGCCAAAAGGTCATAATTGCATGGACTCGTATCGGTTGAATATGGTGGATGTTTGAGCCCCTCCCGCCCCCACTTACACAGGAGCTCCTGCACGAGTTTCACCGTGTGGCATCGTACACCGTCGTGAAGGATGATGGGTTGCTGTGGCAGAAGGAAACATCGTTGTGTGCTGTGACCATGTGTCACTTCAGTCTTCATCCACGCACGCTGTTTGTGCTTCCTAAACGTGGTGTTAGGGCGCTTGAACTGCCCACTCTCAGAAAATACCCACAACAGCTGACTCAGTGGTCCCTGTAAGTACACACAGCAGCTGACTCAAAAGACCCCTGTAAACGATCAAACGTGTTTGTCAGAATCGCTCTTATGTGGCCACGGATTTGCCAAGCAAACCCGTACACATTCAAACGTTTGTCAGTTTAAACTCACTTTGAAGCAGACACTATTCGCATGTACTTTGAGAGTAGTGAGTGCAATGTTGGCAGAAGAGCCAACACAGTGTTACAAGAGGAGGCCGAAATGCACACGTTTTAGCTCACGCAGGCTGGCATGAGGAAGGAAGGACTATACTGACGTGAGGTCTGGAACATGACAAGGAATTACAATTCAGAAAGTGGGCGTAGCTAGTTTGATACTTAACTTTAATCCATTAATGATGAACGTCGCCCTTGACGGTACATGATTCACAATATTATCTGTTCAGAAGACATATAGTAACTGAATATGGCGCCTTGCTAGGTCGCAGCAAATGACGTAGCTGAAGGCTCTGCTAAACTGTCGTCTCTGCAAATGAGAGCGTATGTAGACAGTGAACCTTCGCTAGCAAAGTCGGCTGTACAACATGGGGCGAGTGCTAGGAAGTCTCTCTAGACCTGCCGTGTGGCGGCGCTCGGTCTGCAATCACTGATAGTGGCGACACGCGGGTCCGACGTATACTGACGGACCGCGGCCGATTTAAAGGCTACCACCGAGCAAGTGTGGTGTCTGGCGGTGACACCACTTTGAGTATGGCCACAAATGCAGACAAAGCAGTCCTGACATTAACTTTGGAACTGAGTTTAAAGAAGAAGAATGGAAATGAAGTCCCATGCTACTTGATAGAGCGTAGGGGAACGATGCAGGAGTCCCGCACCACCGTACTAGGCAAGGTCCTAGTGGAGGTGGTTTGCCATTGCCTTCCTCCGACCGTGATGATGATGATGATGGTGATGATGATAATGATGAAGACGACACAGAACACCCAGTCATCTCGGGGCAGGTGAAAATCCCTGACCCCGCCGAGAATCGAACCCGGGACCCCGTACTTGGGAAGCGAGAACGCTACTGTGAGACCACGAGCGGCAGACAAGAAGAATACTCTGGTCCAGGTAAGGGCTTAAAATGAGAGATTTACCCATGAAAATATGCTAAAGGAAATATTTCTATCAGAACCGTATGATTAAGTCAACGTTCTTCGAATGGGCAATGAAACTTTTTAAATTGGAAATTTGTGGTAAGGTCTTCTGGCACCAAACTACTGAGGTCGTCGGTCCCTAAGCTTGCACAGTACTTAATCTAACTTAAACTTACGATAAGGACGACACACACACACACGCACACACACACACACACACACACACACACACACACACACACACACACACACACACACACACACACTTATGTCCGAGGGAGGACTCGAACCTCCGACAGGGAAGCCGAACTGACTGTGACAAGACGCCTTAGACTGCTCGGCCTCCGGCCGTTGTGGCCGAGCGGTTCTAGGCGCTACAGTCTGGAACCGCGCGACCGCTACGGTCGCAGGTTGAATCCTGCCTCGGGCATGGATGTGTGTGATGTCCTTAGGTTAGTTAGGTTTAAGTAGTTCTAAGTTCTAGGGGACTGATGACCACTGCAGTTAAGTCCCATAATGCTCAGAGCCATTTGAACCATTTGAACTGCTCGGCCACGCCGCGCGACAACTTTAAAAGAGCAAACCTGCCCGTTGAGTTCGCTATTGTCTAGCGGCGGATGTGTAAAACATGCCCGTACTATGAAAGCTTGTCAATTTAATCTTACTTTTTAAGCAGACACTATTCATGTATGTTGTATTTTGGCACTAGTAGGAATGGCTACAAATGCAGATAAAGCATTTCCAACATAGCCTCTTGCACTGTGTTTAATGAAGAAAAAAAGCAAGACGCTGATCCAGGGAATGGTTTAAAATGAGAAATATGCAACTGAAAAGCTGTTAATGGAAATGTTTCACTCAGGAGCTGATGATTACATCAACATTCTGCGGATAGGCAGTGAAACGTTTAGTAACTTGTTTAACATTACTTCATCCTCACACTGAAATGAAATAGAAGACACAAGCATGCGAAAATTTATTTTCTTCTGACTGGTCCTCTAATGACAGGTCACTAAACTACTGCAATGCGGGAACATATTGCCCACATCGTCCGTTGAAGAACCGGAGAACTTCGTTTCTTTTATTTCATTCCAGTCCCCTTCTGTGTCACTATGTCCATAAAATATTGATTTTGTTCATAACTTCTTCATGCGTAATATATGGCTGGGAAAGGTGTGTTACCTCTACCAGTTCGATTATTGACTGTGCTATTTTGCTTTTATACTTGATCAAAGTATTCATAGCAGTGTTCAAAAGTTCAAATGTATGTGATTGTTAAGGGACGAAACTGCTGAGGTCATCGGTCCCAGCCGGCCGCGGTGGCCGAGCGGTTCTAGGCGCTTCAAGCGGTTCTAGGCGCTTCAGTCCGGAACCGCGTGACTGCTACGGTCGCAGGTTCGAATCCTGCCTCAGGCATGGATGTGTGTGATGTGCTTAGGTTAGTTAGGTTTAAGTAGTTCTAAGTTCTAGGGGACTGATGACCTAAGATGTTCAGAGCCATTTGAACCAATCATCACACACACATACACACACACACACACACGCACACGCACACGCACACGCACACACACACACACACACACACACACACACACACACACACACACACACACACACACATGCCCGAGGGAGGACTCGAACCTCCGGTGGGAGGGGCCGCGCAATCCGTGACGTAGCGCCTCAAACTGCTCGGTCACTCCACGCGGCTCATATTAGTGGAAACTCACGATACAGTGAGATAAATCGTAATAAAACAATTTTTCAATAAACATATGTGGCGAAACGTCAACACAAACAACGTCCGCGATCTAGCCAATGTTTCTGTCAATCAAAATTTCTCTCAAACACGTCTAAGACGATCTACGCTTGATGAACATGTCAAACTGCACTGTACACGCTCAAATATTTGACAGCATAGTTAAGGTTGACAAAATGTTTGAGCGTTTACAGGGGCCTTCACCACTTACTGCCTTACTACATATTACCGCAGTGTTCCCACTACTTTCTATCCAACCGATGTATAACACTTCTTCATCTTCTGTTCTATCCAAAACATCAAAACGTGCCGCCATCTTCATACAGTACGGGTTTATTTTAACCGCGAAAATTTCAAAACAAATAAGCTTCCTCCGACTCGGTCAACTCCACGACCGTTTCCATGTCGTGTCACCAAATCCTGTATGCTGCTGCTTGCAAATGGGGCTCTCCAGAAACAGATGCAAATGCAAAAAAGAATCGAGCCCCGTCCGTTTGTACATCTGCTGTGATTGCAGAGATTCGAACACGAATGATCGAAAGCTGACACGTTAATTGTCGCAACAGGTGAACGTTTCGCGTAGGTTTTGTCGACATGTTTTCTACACCATACAGGGATGAAGCCCTACAAAATGAAGTGTCGAAGAACTAAAGGAGGAAGTTAAGCCGGCCGGTATGGCCGTGCGGTTCTAGGCGCGTGACCGCTGCGGTCGCAGGTTCGAATCCTGCCTCGGGCATGGATGTGTGTGATGTGCTTAGGTTAGTTAGGTTTAAGTATTTCTAAGTTCTAGGGGACTGATGACCACAGATGTTAAGTCCCATAGTGCTCAGAGCCATTTGAACCTTTTTTTTTTTTTTAGAAAGTTAAGGCAAAACGTGTAAATTACTGTAAATATCTGTGTAAAACAATTGAGTAAAGTATTGGATCAGCTGCGATGAATCCAGGTTGCATCTGGTAGCACATGTGAACTCGCAGGACATCAGATGTTGGTGAACAAACAGTCGCTACAGGAGGATAAGGAACCTCTTCACGGTGAAAAAAATCTGAGTGGGATGTGTGCTGTCAGCAAGTCGGATTGTGGGTCGTGTATTCTTTGAAACAACAGTAAACACTGCTGAGTATATGCAAATCTTTCAGGAATTTAATACTGGATGATTATAATTAAAGTTAAACTTTCAAACCACCGTAGAAACAACCACTGATCAGAGGGTGCGTTTCTGGATGAGGTACCGAATATATTGCTTCCCCCTACTTATACCTCCCGAGGAGATCACGAATGTAAATTTAGAGAGATTCGAGCGCGCACGGAGGCTTTCCGGCAGTCGTTCTTCCCGCGAACCATAAGCGACTGGAACAGGAAAGGGAGGTAATGACAGTGGCACGTAAAGTGCCCTCCGCCACACACCGTTGGGTGGCTTGCGAAGTATAAATGTAGATGTAGATGTAGGTCAGAATGACGTCAAATTGCAACGGAATATCATCAGAGAAAGGGGAAAACGCATGGCAGAAGAAAAATAGTTACAAAATGCATCAATGGATGGTGCTATAAACATCATAATGTAATTGAGGTCGACTACAAATGACAAATGAATCATACAACAATGCCTAAGGTGTACGTTTGACGTTAAACAAACTGCAGTACTCAGTGTGCATTAGTTACGTAAGCCCATCCATCGCGGCAAGGTCATATCACATCGGATGGGAAAAATCGGTTTTTAATTGTCCTGAGACCAAAATCCGCATAAAAGGCATCAACCAAAATCAAATCGGATTATTAATTTCCGTGTGATAGGCGCAAAACATGTTCAATATGTTGTCTACCGTTTTCTGCAACAAATTGAAATCGAGAAACAGCACGTTCCACAACTGATCGAAATGTTTTCGGGGTCACATTCAGAATATGTTGCGCAAAGTGTGCCTTCAGTGCAGCTAAGTTTGCAATCGGAACACTGAACACAAGATCTTTCACATAGCCCCACAGCCAGAAGTCGCACGGATTAAGATAAGGCTGTAAGGAAAAGCGGCTGATAATTCTAGCATTTCCGAAATGACGATTCAGCAGCTGCTTAACTGGATTTGCAATTTGCAGAGGTGCACCATCTAGTGTAAAAAAGATCCCATCCACATATCCACGCTGTTGGAATGACGTGGTTGCACAAAGGACACTCATAGCGCTTACCAGTGACGGTACAGGTAACAGGACCGGAAGCACCTGTCTCTTCGAAAAAATATGGCCGTATGATAAATGATGCCGTAATCCCACACCTCACAGTGACCTTTTCAGGATGAAGTAGTACTGGTTGATTTGCGTGTCAATTTTCTGTTGCCCGTGTTGGACAATTCTGTGTATCGACATATCCTTGTCAGATGGAAGTGGGCTACATCTGTCCGAAAAATCTTTCACGGCCAGTCATTGTATGCGAGCAAGAGATTATAAAGCAAAGGTCTCTCTTGCTGGCAGGTCAGCAGGAAGCAACTCGTGCGCATGGGTAATTTTGAATGGCTAGCAAAGAAGGATGTTTCGTAGGATTTTACGCACCGTGCTCACGGGTGTGTCCAATGTTCGGGGAATTCTCCGTGCACCACACGTTTGCACACCACCACTCGTCTCCTCCTGCACTGCTGTGGCCACTGCTTCCACTGACGTCGAATCAATTCGTTTCCTCCCTCTACCGGGTTGCACACCAAAGGAACCCGCCTTTCCGAATTTCCGAATTATTTTCTCCAGACCCACTGTAACGTCGGACCAACGTCTATTTTCAAACCATTCAGTGTCTGGAACTTCTGCAGAGCGACGTGTGCACAGTCATCGTTCTTGTAATATACACTACTGGCCGTTAAAAATGCTACACCACGAAGATGACGCGCTACAGACGCGGAATTTAACCGACAGGAAGAAGATGCTGTGATATGCAAATCATTAGCTATTCAGAGCATTCACACAAGGTTGGCGCCGGTGGCGACACCTACAAAGTGCTGACATGAGGAAAGTTTCCAACCGATTTCTCATACACAAACAGCAGTTGAACGGCGTTGCCTGGTGAAACGCTGTTGTGATGCCTCGTGTAAGGAGGAGCAATGCGTACTATCACGTTTCCGACTTTGATAAAGGTCGGTTTGTAGCCTATCGTGATTGCGGTTTATCGTATCGCGACATTGCTGCTCGCGTTGGTCGACATCCAATGACTGTTAGCAGAATATGGAATCAGTGGGTTCAGGAGGGTAATACGGAACGCCGTGCTGGATCCCAACGGCCTCATATCACTAGCAGTCGAGATGACAGGCATCTTATCCTCATGGCTCGAACGGATCGTGCAACCACGTCTCGATCCCTGAGTCAAGAGTTGGGGACGTTTGCAAGACAACAACCAAATGCACGAACAGTTCGACGACGTTTGTAGCAGCATGGACTATAAGCTCGGAGGCCGTGGCTGCGGTTACCCTTGACGCTGCATTACAGACAGGAGCGCCTGCGATGGTGTACTGAACGACGAACCTGGGTGCACGAATGGCAAAACGTCATTTTTTCGGATGGATCTAGGTTCTGTTTACAGCATCACCATGGTCGCATCCGTGTTTGGCGACATCGCGGTGAACTCACAATGGAAGCGTGTATTCGTCATCGACATACTGGCGTATCACCTGATCTGATGGCACGGGGTGCCATTGGTTATACGTCTCGGTCACCTCTTGTTCGCATTGACGACACTTTGAATAGTGGTACGTTACATTTCAGGTGTGCTACGACCCATGGCTCTACCCTTCACTTGATCCCTGCGAAACCCTACATTTCAGTAGGATAATACACGACCACATGTTGCAGGTCCTGTACAGGCCTTTCTGGATACAGAAAATGTTCGACTGCTGCACTGTCCAGCACATTCTCCAGATCTCTCACCAATTGAAAACGTATGGTCAATGGTGGCCGAGCAACGCCATCCAAGCTCTGTTTGTTTGACTCAATGCCCAGGCGTATTAAGGCCGTTATTACCGCCAGAGGTGGTTATTCTGGGTACTGATTTGTCAGGATCTACGCACCCAAATTGCGTGAAAATGTAATCACATGTCAGTTCTAGTATAACATATTTGTCCAGTGAATACCCGTTTATCATCTGCATTTCTTCTTGGTGTAGCAGTTTTAATGGCCAGTAGTGTAGCTTTACTAGCAGAGCGCGATCCTGCATTGAGATTGTCATGGCGAACGTCGCAGACGCGAAAGGAGGAAAAGGCGTGTACCCGGCGTTATTATACCAACCTCAATGGGTCGCGCGCATGACAGGTGTTTTCATTTACGTATTCTGACACTTATAGCGCCATCTCTTGATCAATTTTCACACTTTTTTTTCTTATGCCATGCGTTTTCCCCCTTCTCCGATAACATTCCGTTGGAATTTGATGTCATTCAGGCCAGTGGTGTTATTCCTACAGCGTTTTGAAAGTTTTTTTGTAATGACCCTGTACACAGTTGACCGCACATGAACCTACGTAAGCTATCTTTCAACAGGTTCAGCCACCTGTTACATTTCACGCGAGTCGATCTCACGCATTCATCAAAGATTCGTAGAGAAAAGGACAATTAGCAAAGGATTGTGGTCGCTGCAATCACTGGACCTATTCGTGGGGCAACCTAAAGGAAAAAGTGTACGCAAATGAATCAATAGCGTTAGAGACTTGAAGGACATTATTCACATTGAAATCTTGGGAACTGATGCGGTAGAGCTGATTAAAGTGTACGTTAACATTCCAGGGACTGCGCTAAGGTGCATTGAAGCACAAGGTCAGCACCTACTAATTCCGCCGGCCGGTGTGGCCGTGCGGTTCTAGGCACTTCAGTCTGGAACCACGTGACTGATACGGTCACAGGTTCGAATCCTGCCTCGGGCATGGATGTGTGTGATGTCCTTAGGTTAGTTAGGTTTAAGTAGTTCTAAGTTCTAGGGGACTGCTGACCTCAGAAGTGAAGTCCTATAGTGCTCAGAGCCATTTGAACCATTTTTGAACCTACTAATTCCGTAAATGTAGACTATTGCATTAGCTTATTTGTTGGTTCTTTATTGTCTAATTATTACACGTATATCTATTTTTGTTGTATCTGCTCGTGGCGGGCAACAATGCGTGCGTAATTGGCGAGCAGTGTCCACTCGATGTCGGTTTTTCGTGGGCTACCCTGTATTTGTTTGATGTAAATTCCATGCTTTCGTATGCATAATGTAACATTTATCTTACTATGTTCGTTGGTTCAGTACATATGGGAATAACTGTTCTTATTCACTGTGTAGTTATTTAACAAGAATGAATTTCTGAATGTTAATTTTCGAAGCTACGTTGTTGTGCGATTCTAATACCGATTGGTTATAATTAAAGTGCAGCTACACACAGTTGTCAAGTGTACAGTGTGATTATCGCACGGCAGCGAAACTTCATAGATATTTTAATGCAGTAATGTGGCATAAAGTGAGCAACATGCGGAAAGATCTAAATGAAGCTTGTGTGGAATATGGGATGCTAATAAACACAGCAAAAGCAAACAGTATGGTCTTCAGTACAACACGCAGACTGTCCAATATTGAAATAGGACAATCTACCATTAGCCAAGTAAGTGCATTTAAATATCTTGGAAGCATAATAACTGAAGACTTGAGATGTCACAAGGAGGTGAAAACTCGAATTGCCATAGCGAAGGAGGCATTCAACAGAAAGTGGAGACTCTTATGTGGCAAATTAGATAAAGGACTAAGAAAATGCTTTCCAAATGTTTTGTCTGGAGTGTGGCACTATATGGGGCAGAAACATGAACGCTGAGACGAGAGGATGGAAAAAGGTTAGAAGCAATTGACATGTGGATGTGGAGGAGAATGGAGAGAATAAGCTGGATGGAAAGAGTGAGTAATGAAACAGTATTGGAAAGGGTTGGTGAGAGACGATGTCTGCTGAAGGTTCTAAGAGGAAGGAGAAAGAACTGGTTGGGACATTCGTTGAGAAGGGAGTGCTTGCTAGCAGATGCTTTGGAAGGATTGGTTTGTGGGAGAAGACAGAGAGGAAGAAGGAGATACAAGATGACAGACGACATAAAGGGAAGAAAATTATGCAGTGCTGAAGAGGATGGCAGAAGACCGGACAGCCTGGAGAACTACCGTGTGAGAACCTGCCTTTAGGCAGAACACTGATGACGATGAATGCAGAACCGTTGGAAAAAATTTGTTTCAGTTTTACCACCAGGTGTAAAACTGTAGCTGAGAATGCAAGAAGGCTGTATAGAAATGTTACCATTATACGGGGTGTATCAAAAACAATCATCTGATTAAAAGAAAATCATAACTTTTATGTTATTTGAGATATGTGCTTGAACATTGTACTGTTGGAAAGAGCAAACTCTCGAGTTTTACATGGTTCCCGCTAGATAGCAGCAGTTTGCACCCCACTTCAGTTCTAGTAAAAATGGTATCAGGACTACAGAAATCGTCTTGTGTTTTACGTTTTGCGCAGTGCGGGTCAAAAAATGGTTCAAATGGCTCTGAGCACTATGCGACTTAACTTCTCAGGTCATCAGTCGCCTAGAGCTTAGAACTAATTAAACCTAACTAACGTAAGGACATCACACACATCCATGCCCGGGGCAGGATTCGAACCTGCGACCGTAGCGGTCGCCCGGCTCCAGACTGTAGCGCCCAGAACCGCACGGCCACTCCGGCCGGCAGTGCGGGTCAGTAATAACTGAAGAGCTGACATGGAAAAGGGTATAAGAGCCAAATCTGTCATTATTCCAATTTTGCATTGAAAATGTCCTATGTGCCATCGCCAGCGGCCTGGAGAGAGATCTATGTCCAGAGCGACTGCTTGTAGTTCCCACCGACGCTGCTAGATGGCATATGATGTAACTCCACAGTAGAGAGCCTGTATTCCCTATACAGGCTCTCTACTCCACAGTTGTTGGTGTGGAAAAGGATGTATGTGCCATTCAGTATTCAATGAGAGTCAGTGCTACACTCAGTGAAGTCTGAGTGTTGACTTATATTCACTACTCATTCAAGTGTGTTTTGATGCTTACTGAAGAATTATACAGAGCTAAGATGACAAGGAACATCCCAACAGTGAAGGAGGTGTATCAAACTCCGGACAAGGTAGGTTTCAATCAGTTCTTTGTTAAATATAACAACGTAATCAACACATTATTTGCATTAAACTCCTTCAATATTGTTGCTGATTCCACTGTGTTCACTCTATCAAGGCTTCCTGTAAATGCCTGTGTGCATGCCAATCATTGATCAAGAGCCACTTCCAGAAGCTGTAAGAGGATTTCTCTCATTTAGCAAACGATGCACAAGGCACGTATTTAATTAGTCTAATTCAACTGACGAACATTGCAAGAAGACGCCATGGGAGCTATGAAGATCCAGCAGACAGCAGAAGACAAGTGTCAGCTACGTACACTATTGCATCATGGCAAGGTACCGTATGGGTCTGTAACAGTACCTTATTAGCTGTTTCCAGAATATCGAAAAAGAAAAACCAACTACTCTTGGAACGTTTAAAGAAAGGAGATATAGTGTTCAGGGATGCCCGAGGAAATTCCGCCGCATCACACAAGCAAAAATATAATGCCACTGACATACATAACATAAAAGATTATGTACGATCATTCCCAACATAAGAAAGCCATTATTCGAGGCAGTAGTCAGCAAAACAATACCTCAGTCCTGACTTAAACATTAATCGGCTTTATCATGCATTCAAGGGAAAATTTCCTGAGACACATACTCATGGTCGATTTTATTGCAGACTCTTCAAGAGAGAATTTCCCAATCTGCATTTTAGACGGCCGAGAACAGATACCTGGCGTACCTGCGATAAGTTCACCTGTGAAATAAACGCCAGCAGTGGGGCGTCCAGATTCGCTGAAACTTCTGCAAAAGAGCTTCACCTCAGGAAAGGTGAGAAAGCTGTAAGACTTCTTCTGCTTCCATTAAATCTAGTCAATATCCTTAGAGCTCTGTAGCGACTGTAGCTGTCGATATGCAACAGGTTATGTTCACGCCCACGTTAACACATAGTAACATGTTTTATATGCACCAGCTGTCGAATTACAGCTTGTGTTCATGTGGGAAATTCTGCAGTCTTGTGTATATGGCACGAAGGAATTGGTGGCTGTGGAGGCAACGCTATTGCATCATGTCTTTTAAAGGTTCTGTCCAATCGATTGACACGTAAGTGCCAGCTGGAAATATGGTGTGACAACTGTGCTGGTCAGAATAAGAACAAGATGGTGTTGCTGGTTCCAAAGTATCTACACTACTGGCCATTAAAATTGCTACACCACAAAAGAAATGCAGATCTCAAACAGGTATTCATAGGACAAATATATTATACTAGAACTGACATGTGATTACATTTTCATGCAATTTGGGTGCATAGATCCTGAAATATCAGTACCGAGAACAACCACCTCTGGCCGTAATAACGGCCTTGATACGCCTGGGCATTGAGTCAAACAGAGCTTGGATGGCGTGTACAGGTACAGCTGCCCATTCAGCTTCAACACGATACCACAGTTCATCAAGAGTAGTGACTGGTGTATTGTGACGAGCCAGTTGCTCGGCCACCCTTGACCAGACGTTTTCAATTGGTGAGAGAACTGGAGAATGTGCTGGCCAGGGCAGCAGTCGAACATTTTCTGTATCCAGAAAGGCCCGTACAGAACCTGCAACATGCGGTCGTGCATTATCCTGCTGAAATGTAGGGTGTCGCAGGGATCGAGTGAAGGGTAGATCCACGGGTCGTAACACATTTGAAATGTAACGTCCACTGTTCAAAGTGCCGTCAATGCGAACAAGAGGTGACCGAGACGTGTAACCAATGGCACCCCATACCATCACGCCGGGTGATACGCTAGTATGGCGATGACGAATACACGCTTCCATTGTGCGTTCACCGCGATGTCGCCAAACACGGATGCGACCATCATAATGCAGTAAACGGAACCTGGATTCATCCGAAAGTAAGATGTTTTGCCATTCGTGCACCCAGGTTCGTCGTTGAGTACACCATTGCAGGCGCTCCTGTCTGTGGTGCAGCGTGAAGGGAAACCGCAGCCACAGTCTTCGAGCTGATAGTTCATGCTTCTGCAAACGTCGTCGAATTGTTCTTGCTAACGGTTGTTGTCTTGCAAACGTCCCCATCTGTTGACTCAGGGATCGAGACGTGGCTGCACGATCCGTTACAGCCATGCGGATAAGATGCCTGTCATCTCGACTGCTAGTGATACGAGGCCGTTGGGATCCAGCACGGCGTTCCGTATAACCCTCCTGAACCCACCGATTCCATATTCTGCTAACAGTCATTGGATCTCGACCAACGCGAGCAGCAATATTGCGATACCATAAACCGCAATCGCGATAGGCTGCAATCCGACCTTTATCAAAGTCGGAAACGTGATGGTACGCATTTCTCCTCCTTACACGAGGCATCACAACAACGTTTCACCAGGAAACGCCGGTCAACTACTGTTTGTGTATGAGAAATCGTTTGGGAACTTTCCTCGTGTCAGCACGTTGTAGGCGTCGCCACCGGCGCCAGCCTTGTGTGAATGCTCTGAAAAGCTAATCACTTGCATATCACAGCATCTTCTTCCTGTCGGTTAAATTTGGCGTCTGTAGCACGTCATCTCCGTGGTGTAGCAAATTTAATGACCAGTAGTGTAGTAGTGAGAGGATACTATGATTCCATTGAACTGAAGTTTCTGGTCTCTGGCCATTTTTATACACCTTGTGATCAAGATTTTGGCGTTATTGAAAAACGAAAACGCGTTTGCAAAGTCATGGTGCCAGAAGAACTTCAGACTATATGTAGTGAGATCGTCGCGGTTACACAACCCAATTCAGGTTGTGCCAAGGACAAAATCTGATTTCTTTGATGTTTACCATGCCGGTGATGAGTTTGTAAACACAACAAAACTTTAGATCATTGAAAAATCGTGACAGATTCACCACAAATTAAAACAAAGAAAACCTTCAATGAAATGGAAGCATGGGAGCACCATACTGTTTTCAAGAAGGGAAAATATGAAGAATTAGAGAACATGCACTCCTTCAACACGACACACATGTAATAAACATCAGCGATGCCAAGAAAAAAAATTTATTCGCTATGTTGGATTACCTAGATCCAAGATATCATCAGCTCTACAAGGACATCTGCTCTTGATAACTTTTTACCGTTGTGTATAACAATGACTTTAATACTTTTTGTTAATATCTATAGTGAGTATTGTTCAAAACACACAACTAAATTGATTGCACCTAAAAATTACAAGAAATAAATCATTTCTAAAGTCCCAGTCACATTTTCTTAACTCCTGAAACATTTACTTTTTGGCACTTACATCCTTTTCCATGTCAGCTCTTCAACTGTTCAGTGTGAGTTTCGTACTAGGTATGGTGTGGATCTTCCTACAGCACAGAACATTAGACGATGGCATGATCAATTCTGAAAATCAGGTTGTTTGTGTAATGTCAAATAGCTGGGCCATCCCCGAGTGTCTGACATAGACGTCGAATGCACCCAGCATAGTTTCACAAGGACTCTGCAGAAATGCATTCGTCGGTCAGCTCGACAGCTCAGCGTGCCCCAATATCTGCCTGACGTGTGTTGCGTCAGCGTTTACGCATGAAACCGTACAAAATTCAGCCACTGGAAGTTCTTTATGAAGGTGACAACAATGTGTGGAGTCCTGAAATTTCGTTCTTAGAATACTGTAATTTCGCTCTTGGCAAGATGGAAAATCACAAGTTTTGTTTCACGCATACTGTTTAGTGATGAGGCAACATTTGATTTAAATGGAAAGGTGAACCGTCATAATGTGAGAATATGGGGTACGGAACAACCACATGAAATTTTGCAATATGTGAAGGACTCTCAAAAATGTGTGTTTTGTGCAGTTTCACAGCAAATGGTGTACAGTCCATTTTTCTTTGCCGAGAACACTGTCACAAGAAGCACATTTCTCAATATGCTTGAAAAGTTTTTTTGCCCACTGTTGGAGACTGATTCGAAAGACTTCATTTAGCAATACTGGCATCTGGAAGTGCGGGGTATTTATAAATCAAATGAATCCTGAACGATGAATCGGTAGCACTGGACCAAATCAAATAATTCAGCCTTGCATTACTGGTCTGCAACGTCACCGGGCCTGACTGTATGTGATTATTTCTTGTGGTGGTTTTTATAGACTGTTTATGTGCCTCCATTACAACATCAATGAATGAACTGAGACATTGCATAACAGCAGCTGTAGAAGCTGTAACTCAAGACATACTTACTGCAGTGTGAGAACAATCTGAACACCGCATTTACATATGCAGTGCATCTCAGGTGAGGCATATTGAACACCTTTGAAAGGATTTGAAAAAACTTTGAGTTTCCAATTAATCAAAATACAAAATTCATGTACATGTTTGTTAGTTTCAGAAATACTGATGTGCCACATCAGATGATTCTTTTTGATACACCCTGTATAATAGATTAGAAACGACACATGGACAGAAAAGCTCAAACAAGTGACGAAGGTGTAATGTTGATTTTATTCAAATGGTTAAATAATCTGTTCAGTACGTCCACCGGAGTCTTTGATGAGATGCTCGACCCACAAAGCGATGTTGTCGACCGTTGCTCACAGCAGTTCCAGCGGAATGTCAGCAATGTGTTGTTGCATACTGGCCTTCAGATCAGGTAGAAACCAGATGTGTCCTGTTCCTGGTAAACACATTCTTTTATGTAACCCCAGAGACAAAAATGGTTCAAATGGCCCTGAGCACTATGGGACTTAACATCTGAGGTCATCAGTCCCCTAGACTTAGAACTACTTAAGCCTACCTAAGGAGAGCACACACATCCATGCCCGAGGCAGGATTCGAACCTGAGACTATAGCAGCAGCTCGGTTCTGGACTGAAGTACCTATAACCGCTCGGCCACAACGGCTGGCCCCAGAGTCAAAAGTCATATGGATTCAAATTAGATCATCTCGCAGGTCATGCATCTGGAAAACCTCTGGACACAACTTGTCTATAGGAGGCTGCATTAAGCAGATCTCACTGGGCGAGCGACATGAGAAGTTGCACCATCTTGTTCGAAAACTGTGATTTCTACACAGCGGGAACTACATGCTGTACAAAGAGGTCTCAATAATACCTGATGGGCCCTTTGGATGTATTCTCTTCAAAGAAGAACGAACCAAGAAAAAGGGTACTTGTGAATTCATACCACACAGGCACACACTGTGAGTGCAGTAGCTCCTTGCACACAACATGCGGTTCACCAGTACCCTAAATTAGGTAGTTCTGTGTATTCACTACACTCTATAAGTGCAAAATGTGTCTACTTACTCTGTAGAATAATGCCTAGCCACACGTCATGAGTTTTGATCCATGTCAGGAACTGAAGAACAAATTCAGAACTTTGCTGTGTACCACGAGGTTTCAGTTGTGGCACCTCCTGCATCTTGTATGGGTACCAGAGTAGAACAGACCGGAAAACTTTCCGTACTGTTGACCATGCGATGGACAATTCGAACAAGCTGCATCGACAGTTACAGCAACTGTAACCTCGTCAATAACTTCCTCCGGCATAGGAGACCTTCCACTTCCAGGTGCCTCACCAAGCTCTCACGTGTTTTTGAGTTTTATTATCATCATCTTTAAAACATCTGATAACATCACGCATCTCCTCAGACCTTTCAGTCAGTCATACGCTCTCAATGCGGCACCGTAATTGCTGCTGTTCACATAAAAAATGCTACTAACAGTCCGCGATCTCTCTTCTCGATAGCTGAACTGTTCGCTCACGTTATGGCTCGTCAAACGACAGCATGGATGTCACACCATCAAACAAATAGTTTACAGCGCCAGCTTTACGAGGGGCGTATGAAAAGTCCATGCAAAGTCCGAGAGATGGCACCACCGGCGTGTATCGAGGTCATGTTTAGCTAGTAGCATTTTTGGAAAGAACGCACACCAAGTTTCAGCCATATTGGCCTATTTCTCTGTGTTTGGCATTTGTGTGAATCAAGGAAACCGAGTGATTGTCAAAAAATGGACGAAAAAGAATTTCATGTGGTGATTGAACATCACTTTATGAAAGGCAAAACGCCTCAGGAGACTAAAGAGAAGCTTGATCAATATTACAGTGACTGCACCTTCTATCAGAACAGTTTATAATTGGTTTCAAAATTTTCTGAGTGGCCATATGGGCACAAGTGATGCTGAACGTTCTGGACGCCCTGTGGAGGTTTAGACTCCGGAAATCATTGATAAAATCCATGATATGGATGACAGAAGAGTTAAGGTGCGTGAGATTGCTAGTGCTGTGGGCATCTCGAATGAACAAGTAAATAATATGTTGCATAAACATTTGGACATGAGAAAGCTATCCGCAAGATGGGTTCCGCGATTGCTCACGCTTGACGAAAAACTGAATCGTATGAAGTGTTGCAAGGATGGTTTGCAGCTGTTCAGGAAGAATCCGCAGGACATTAAGCGTCGTTTCGTCACTGTGGATGAAACATGAATACATTACTATACTCCTGAGACCAAACAACAATCTAAGCAATGGGTTACCAAGGGAGAATCTGCACCAAAAAAGGCGAATACCATTCCTTCGGCCGGAAAGGGTATGGCGACTGTCTTTTGGGGTTCGCAAGGGATAATCCTGATCGACTATCTGGAATTGAGTAAAACTATTGCAGGTGAATATTATCCATCGTTATTGGACCGTTTGAAAACCGAGCTGCAAGAAAAACGCCGGCGATTGGGCTGCAAAAAAGTCCTTTCCATCACGACAATGGACCAGCACACACCTCAGCAGTTCTAGTCCCAAAATTAACGGAAACAGGATTCCAACTCGTTTCATATCCCCCGTATTCTCCAGACTTGGCTCCGTCGGACTACTATTTGTTTCCCAATTTGAGGAAATGGCTGGCGGGACAAAGATTTTATTCTAACAAGGAGGTGATTGCAGCAACTAATACCTATTTTGCAGAGTTGGACAATTCCTATTATTCGGAAGGGATCAACAAATTAGAACAGCGTTGGACGAAGTGTATAAGTCTAAACGGAGACAATGTCGAAAAATAAAAAAGGTTTGCTGCAAACACGTAAGTAGTTTTTATCCTTGCACGGACTTTTCAAATGTCCCTCGTACACCTGGTGGCCTCAATGAGAACTAATTTGTTTTACAACGTAAATTCGTCCCACATTAAGGCATTAGCATTTCTACCAAGTTTCTGTTCACAGGCCACACTGGCCCTCAGTGAGTAGCTGCACATTAACATATAGGGTGGCTATAATTAGAGTGTATAAAACTGGTTCATGCATAGAACACGTAAGTTAATAACTATGACAAAGCTGCAGCAAAGTCCCTCTGCAACGGAAAACTGAAGGTGGGAGTGCGATAGGTGGTGTGGTGGCCAGCATTCAAACAGTTGACATCTTGAGTGTTAAACGAGGCAAGGATAGCAGCAGGACTGGATTAATTATGCCTCTGCTGTGGAAGTACACTGAAGCGCCAAGAAAACTGGTGCAGGCATGCTCATTCAAATATAGAGATATGTAAACAGTCAGAATATGGCGCTGCGGTCGGCAACGGCTATATAAGACAACAAGTGTCTAGCGCAGCTGCTAGATCGGTTACTGCTGCTACAATGGCAGGTTATCAAGATATAAATGAGTTTGAACGTGCTGTTACGGTCGGCGCACGAGTTATGGGACACAGCCTCTGCAAAGTAGCAATGAAGTCGATATTTTCCCGTACGGCCATTTCATGAGTGAACCGAGAATATCAGGAATCCAGTAAAACATCGCTGTGGCTGGAGAAAGAGCCTGAAAGAATGGGACCAACGGCTAATGAAGAGAATCGTTGAACGTGACAGAAGTGCAACCCTTCCGCAGATTACTGCAATTTTCAATGATGGGCCATCAACAAGTGTCAGCGTGCGAACCATTCAACGAAATATAATCGATATGGGCTTTCGGAGCCGAAGGCCCACTCGTCTACCGTTGATGACTGCATGACACAAAGCTTTACGCCTCGCCTGGGCCTGTCAGTATACATTGGACTGTTGATGACTAGAATGATGTTGCCTGGTGGGACGAGTCTTGTTTCAAATTGTATCGAGCAGACGGTCGTGTACGCGTATGGAGACAACCTCACGAATCCATGGACCCCGCATGTCAGCAGGAGACTGTTGATGCTGGTGGAGGCTCTGTAATGGTGTGGATCGTGTGCAGTTGGAGTGATATGGGACCCCTGATACGTCTACACACGACTCTGACAGGTGACACGTAAGTAAGCATCCTGTCTGATCACCTGCATCCATTCCTGTCCATTGTGCATTCCGACGGACTGGTGCAATTCCGACGGGACAATGCGACACCCCACACGTCCAGAATTGCTACAGAGTGGCTCCAGGAGCACTCTTCTGAGTTTGAACACTTCTGAGTTTAAACTCCCCAGACATGAACATTATTGAGTGTATCTGAGATGCCTTGCAATGTGCTGTTCAGAAGACGTCTCGACCCTGTCGTACTACGACGGATTTATCGACAGCCCTGCAGGACTCATGGTGTCAATCCCTCCAGCACTACTTCAGACGCCGGCCGGGATGGCCGAGCGGTTCTAGGCGCTACAGTCTGGAATCGCGCGACCGCTACGATCGCAGGTTCGAGTCCTGCCTCGGGCGTGGATGTGTGTGATGTCCTTAGGTTAGTTAGGTCTAAGTAGTTCTAGGGGACTGATGAGCTCAGAGCCATTTGAACCATTTGAAGTACTTCAGACATTAGTCGAGTCCATGCCACGTCGTGTTGCGGCACATGTGCATGCTCACGGGGGCCCAACACGATGTTAGCAGGTGTACCTGTTTCTTTGGCTCTTCAATGTATATTCGCTGTTAAACCACAGAATTTATTATTTTTTCTGAATCCAAAAATTCCGGCGGCAAGAAGACATTTTTCAGAGTGGTTTTACATGAAGAGGCATGGTCATGTATGACGCCTTTGTACTAGGACTGTTGATGATATATCAACATTTGAAATATATCAGTGTCGGCTACGATATGTAGAGAAAAAGTGCCGATATATCCTCAGAAAATGTATCGGACCACCGGGCCATAAAAATATCGGCTTCACATTGTAAATATACTGCCGGTTTTAGAGCTGTATATTTAAGTATTGATTTATTATTAGATATTCTGTATATCAACGAACTAGCAGACTGCCTATCCCCCTCGGAGCAAGAATTGAAACGGTGCACGTTCACGCTTGCCCTAACTAATTTGCTAACAGTGGTAACTGAAGGTAAGTGGCACAATAAAGGGTGACCGATGGGTCCGTCGCTCGGTTTCCTCACATATCGAATTTGTTCGGAACACTTCGTGTCGACTTCCCTGTTCTTTCATTTCTGCCAATGTCAGGGATCTAGCAGTTGTGATGTCAGTAC
This sequence comes from Schistocerca americana, assembly GCF_021461395.2. Classification (NCBI taxonomy): domain Eukaryota; kingdom Metazoa; phylum Arthropoda; class Insecta; order Orthoptera; family Acrididae; genus Schistocerca; species Schistocerca americana. The sequence continues at coordinate 90,082,593 of NC_060128.1, forward strand.
TGCGTAATGAAGCTAAAAGTTGCAGTTTCTGTTGGTAGCGCCAAGCGCCGATTCCGTAGCCGTTTTCCCACACACCTCTCTACCCACTGCAAAGACCAATCTCCTCATTTATATTTTTGTTCATCATTTTCAGCAACTGTTTTTGAAGAGAGTCAATATGAAGCAATAACACACTATTTGCGTTAAAAATTGCTTTTTTACACAACGTTCAAATGGCTCCGAGCACTATGGGACTTAACGGCTGAAGTCATCAGTCCCCTAGAACTTAGAACTACTTAAACCTAACTAACCTAAGGAGATCACACACATCCATGCCCGAGGCAGGATTCGAACCTGCGACAGTAGCGGTCGCGCGGCTCCAGACTGTAGAGCCTAGAACCGCTCATCCACTCCGTCCGCCTTTATACAACGGTTGTGTCATTTATTCACAGAGGAAGTCCTCTTATTCCATTCACGCAACCACCCTTCATTGCAATCAGACTACGACTATTTGGCACATATACTTGCTTCACTCAAAGATAAAGATTGACATGATGAAAGCTGGAAGTTGTGACTCCTTCACACAGTGAAAGTAAAATTATGTTCTACTACAATATCAAGAGAACAAATTCAAATATGAACAGAAATTGTGAAAGAAAAATAAAATAAAAATATCGGCACTCGTAATTCCTGTTTTGATATCGATATATCGTGAGAAAATATATAGCCGTCGTATACTGATACATTTTGCAAAAGATATCGATATATCGTTATTTTATAAACTTCCCTACTTCTTAATAGGTCCACAGAAGGTCGGTGCAGCTACCAACTTCGGTCCAAATAAAGGTTAGTATTGTATTTACGAGAACCAGTAAGTTTCTTGAGATGCACATGATAAGTGACCAAATTGTGTTTTGAGAACACTCCAGTGATGCACTAATTCAGGGGGACATAATTCTGATGAGCTACAAAATTATTACTGTGTTGTTAACTGTGTCTGTTATTTTTTTCTCAATTTTCAGTTAGTCTTTTGTACAAAACATCTGATCAGTAAAGTGAACAGTTTAAGTCTTTCAAAAGAATGAATGCAAAGAAAAAGGCCTACTAACAGAATTTAATTTTTACTCCTGTTATAAGCCTTGCTCAGTACTGAAAGTAACAGAATAGAACTATAAGAATCGTTTCCAGATCATTACAGTTGGAAGGCCTACTCCGTTACTATTTTATTAGCAGGTTTGTGACAGTACTTTTACTCATATTTTCACGTTTGTGTGTGTATCCTTAATGTTTTTTTGTGTGACGTAGTTGTCCTAAACCCAGGCAGTAATCAGAAAAATTTCTCCATTCCCCGCCCCCCCCCCCCCTCCTCCTCCACACACACCAAATATTGAGACAGTTGTTGAGTAATTATCATAGTGAAAATATTTACGAAGTGCAGTAATCATTCCAAAGACATTTGTATCCTTGTAAATATAACTGGCAACAACTTACTGAAAGCCTAAGAAAGTCACTGTCGCCATTTTACACTTACGCTCTACATATACACTCCTGGAAATGGAAAAAAGAACACATTGACACCGGTGTGTCAGACCCACCATACTTGCTCCGGACACTGCGAGAGGGCTGTACAAGCAATGATCACGCGCACGGCACAGCGGACACACCAGGAACCGCGGTGTTGGCCGTCGAATGGCGCTAGCTGCGCAGCATTTGTGCAACGCCGCCGTCAGTGTCAGCCAGTTTGCCGTGGCATACGGAGCTCCATCGCAGTCTTTAACACTGGTAGCATGCCGCGACAGCGTGGACGTGAACCGTATGTGCAGTTGACGGACTTTGAGCGAGGGCGTATAGTGGGCATGCGGGAGGCCGGGTGGACGTACCGGCGAATTGCTCAACACGTGGGGCGTGAGGTCTCCACAGTACATCGATGTTGTCGCCAGTGGTCGGCGGAAGGTGCACGTGCCCGTCGACCTGGGACCGGACCGCAGCGACGCACGGATGCACGCCAAGACCGTAGGATCCTACGCAGTGCCGTAGGGGACCGCACCGCCACTTCCCAGCAAATTAGGGACACTGTTGCTCCTGGGGTATCGGCGAGGACCATTCGCAACCGTCTCCATGAAGCTGGGCTACGGTCCCGCACACCGTTAGGCCGTCTTCCGCTCACGCCCCAACATCGTGCAGCCCGCCTCCAGTGGTGTCGCGACGGGCGTGAATGGAGGGACGAATGGAGACGTGTCGTCTTCAGCGATGAGAGTCGCTTCTGCCTTGATGCCAATGATGGTCGTATGCGTGTTTGGCGCCGTGCAGGTGAGCGCCACAATCAGGACTGCATACGACCGAGGCACACAGGGCCAACACCCGGCATCATGGTGTGGGGAGCGATCTCCTACACTGGCCGTACACCACTGGTGATCGTCGAGGGGACACTGAATAGTGCACGGTACATCCAAACCGTCATCGAACCCATCGTTCTACCATTCCTAGACCGGCAAGGGAACTTGCTGTTCCAACAGGACAATGCACGTCCGCATGTATCCCGTGCCACCCAACGTGCTCTAGAAGGTGTAAGTCAACTACCCTGGCCAGCAAGATCTCCGGATCTGTCCCCCATTGAGCATGTTTGGGACTGGATGAAGCGGCGTCTCACGCGGTCTGCACGTCCAGCACGAACGCTGATCCAACTGAGGCGCCAGGTGGAAATGGCATGGCAAGCCGTTCCACAGGACTACATCCAGCATCTCTACGATCGTCTCCATGGGAGAATAGCAGCCTGCATTGCTGCGAAAGGTGGATATACACTGTACTAGTGCCGACATTGTGCATGCTCTGTTGCCTGTGTCTATGTACCTGTGGTTCTGTCAGTGTGATCATGTGATGTATCTGACCCCAGGAATGTGTCAATAAAGTTTTCCCTTCCTGGGACAATGAATTCACGGTGTTCTTATTTCAATTTCCAGGAGTGTATAATACGGACACATACGAGGATTGTCCAGGAAGTAAGTTCCGTTCTGTCACGACATGAAGACCAGTGGGAAAATCCGGTAAATGTTTGCGCAGATGTGTTGGACAGTGTCTCTAGTACGCCCATCGATCGTGTCGCGTCGCTGTTTTCGGTTTTGAGTGAACAGCGAGCACGTAAAGATGCGTAGAGAGCAGCGCCTCCCGCCAAGTATGAGGGCCTGGTTAGAGATTTCGCCTGTGTGATGCAGCCCACATAACACAACTGTGGAGCAGTTCCTTCTTCATGCCAAATCTCGGCCGCACACTGCAGGAGCAATGAAGACGCTCCTGCAGCGTTTCCGGCGAGAAGTGTGTGATCACCCACAATACAATCCGTAATTGGCTGCCCCTGAGTCTCATCTCGGCTCACAATAACCGCTGGCTATGAAGACAAAATTTTTCGACAGACAACGAGCTGCAGACCAATCCAGAAAGCACAGGTGGCTGCTTGCTATACGAGGATATTGGAAAGTTGATACAACACTACGACAAAATTCGAAGTTGGAGCGGCGACTATGTACAAATGTACGTGGAAGGTGTACCTAACTGTTGCAAATAAAACGTTTCTGGTTTTCACTGTGGTTTCCATTTCGCGACCGATGGGAACTTACTTTATGGACAACCCTCGTATATGCCCCATCTGAAAACAAAAAGTGTCCATCTAGCTAGGATGACAGTTCGACAACATTCTTTGTTACTGTCTTTCGATAGCAAATTAACATAGACAACTTATATCGAAACCAGAGCACAGTAATACTGTGTAATGCACACTATATTCCCTGCTGTAGTACAGATGGTACACTTTAGTGTGAGACAGTTTATAGTCAAAACTTTTTAAGCTTTTACCTGTGCTGCTCGTGACTAGCTACGTCAACACTTCTGGACAGACTGTGCTCTTGTTTGGTGTCCAACTGGCAAAACAGATTTCAGTCCCAAGCAAACCCACACACTTCTCTTAGTTTTCTGACGAACAGCTGAATTGACAGCTTCCAGTTGTCAAAAGTATTTCGTGAAAATGTTCTACATAAATAGAACTTTCATGATTAGACAATCTACCAACAAAAGGTTTCCTGAATGAAATTTTCACTCTACAGCGTAGTGTGCGCTGATATGAAACTTCATGGCAGATTAAAACTGTGTGCCGGGCCGAGACTCGAACTCGGGACGTTTGCCAGATGTCAAAGGATAAATTATTATTGAATGAAAAAAAGGCAATAGAAGTGCAGATGTGTTAATTGTGAACACTGCCATTTCGTTTTCTCCTGGATACGATTCTGTTGTTGTTGGCACAGACATTGATCTTTTGGTTTTGGTGATGGCTTTAATGCCAAACAATGTGTTCTTTTGCAAATCTGAAAGGTTTAACGTAGGAGATACTCTGTATTCCAAAACATCCTCCAGATATAAAGATACTGTATAGTGGAAATCAATGACGGGCTAAGTGCCAAAAATACTGATCCTGAGTTATTCATTTTTTTGTTTTGACAAAAATATTTTAATGAAAAAATCTGAACAATATTTTTTATATGTTGTGTACAGTAAGAGTGATACAAAAAAAATTTATAAGTTCCCTTCATTTTATCAATGAAAATATATACATTATTCCGAAGAATTCAGAATTTGCTAAATGCCATATAGTTATCAGCAAAAACGAGGTATGTGCCTATGAAAGAAATCTCAAGCATGTATCAGTTTTTTTAATAACAAACATTTTATAGATAACACTATTATGTGATTATGGTCTTTTTAGTAATATATTTAATTTTACAGAGTACAAAAGCAATTTTAATTGATTAACTCTTTGAAAAATTTTCTATCAGCTACTTTCAGATATGGTAGCATTTGTTGCAGATCCTTTTTCTTTTCAGCTGATCTCTTGTTTTTACATTGTTGTGACGGTAAAATAAAGTTTTTTATTATATCAGTGGCAACCCCTTTCTTGAAAATATTGTAGGTGCCCCATTCTTCAGGTTCGTTGAACATCGTTCTCGTCTTCAAAATGCCAGGAGCACTTTTTTTCACTTGAATCCAACTACATTTGGAAATATTTATTTTAGTTGTTTTAATATGTGTATTGGCTGCTTTTTTACGATCAAAAAAGTCTTCAGGCTGGAGCATAGTAATCACAAATGGATTGTTAGGCGTCGCATTCTCCATAAATTTTACATGGTCCTTAGATATTTGACAGCCTTGCAGTCTCTTACGTTTTTCAATGTGGGAAAAATCTGCCGCAAGACATAAATGAATGGCCAGAGACCAAAAATTTATGATTTATCTCATCGTACTTTCATAAATCTGTCAGATAAACCGAAAGAAAAACCGTCATTTTATTCTTATTCTGGCCAATTCAGTTATCAGACCAGATGGTAAGCTATCGTTTCCTACAACACTCAGGTCTAGGGGGCATCAAGCAATTTCATTGTCGCCTCGGCAATGCCTCATGCCACAGAAACATTAGCCCCTTATTGTTGTCACCAACATGAACACGCAGACTGCAGCATGAAGCCTGAAGTGATTAATACATCTGACTATGGGTTAGAGAAGGCAAAGATAACACTTGTTCAAGATCTACAGAACACACAGTCACATCACTATTAGGGAGCTGAGTAGATGCAGTATCTTCTTCCATTGCTTCGGTTGCTTTCCACCTTTTTTGTGGTGTATATCTAAAGCGGTTTTTGCTTTCCTGTTGTCATGTTTTGTTGACAGCTCTATTGATAGAAAGTCGCATTTAGAGCAAGTATCAATACGTGGTCGATGAAATGAAATTTGCGGGAAAAGTTTTTTTAAAGGTTTTATTATAAGACTTATACGCAATTTCGGAGTCTGAATACACACACATCAAAAAAAGTTTTGCATCACCCCGGTTCCAAGAGTTCCGGAACCTGTACAGAAAATCGCAATAGACATCAACATAAACATCATTTCCGCCCTTTTTATTGCTCATGAAAAACACACATTGTATGTTGTACCACTACACAGCGAGACCTTCAGAGGAGGTGGTCCAGATTTCTGCACACACCGGTGCCTCTGGTACCCAGTAGCACGTCCTCTTGCAATGTGCATGCCCGTATTCGTCGTGGCATACTATCCAGAAGCCCATCAAGGCACTGTTGGTCCAGATTGTCCCACTCCTCAACGGTGATTCGGCGTAGATCCCTCAGAGTTGTTAGTGTGTCACGTGGTCCATAAACAGCCCTTTTCAATCTATCCCAGACACGTACGATAGGGTTCATGTCTGGAGAACATGCTGGCCACTCTAGTCGAGCGGTGTCGTATCCTGAAGGAAGTCATTCACAAGATGTGCACGGTGGGGGCGCTAATTGTTGTCCATGGAGACGAGTGGCTCGCCAATATGCTGCCAATATGGTTGCACTATCGGTCGGAGGATGGCATTCACGTCTGGTACAGCCATTACGGCGCCTTCCATGACGACCAGCGGCGTACGCCGGCCCCAAATAATGCCATCCCAAAACAGCAGAGAACCTCCACTTTGCTGCACTCGCTGGGCAGTGTGTCTAAGGCGTTCAGCCAGACTGGGTTGCCTCCAAACACGTCTCCGACGATTGTCTCGTTGAAAGTATATGCGACAGTCAGTGGTGAAGAGAACGTGATGCCAATCCTGAGCAGTCCATTCGGCATGTTGTTGAACCCATCTGTACCGCGATGCATGGTGTCGTGGTTGCAAAGATGGACCTCGTCATGGACGTCGAAAGTGAATTTGCACATCATACAGCCTATTTCGCACAGTTTGAGTCTTGACACGACGTACTGTGGCTGCACGAAAAACATTATTCAACATGGTAGGGTTGCTGTCAGGTTTCCTCCGAGCCACAATCCGTAGGTAGCGGTCATCCACTGCAGTAGTAGCTCTTGGGCGGCCTGATCGAGACATGTCATCTACAGTTCCTATCTCTCTGTATCTCCTCCATGTCTCGCTTTGGTTCACTCTGAAACACCTGGACACTTCCCTTGTTGAGAGCCCTTCCTGGCACAAAGTAACAATGCGGACGCGATCGAACCGCGGTATTGACAGTCTAGGCATGGCTGAACTACAGACAACACGAGCCGTGTATCTCTATCCTAGTAGAATGCCTGGAACAGACCCCCTGTCGGACCCCTGCGTCTAACAGGCGCCGCTCAAGCATGGTTGTTTACATCTTTGGACGGGTTTATTGACATCTCTGAACAGTCAAAGGGACTGTGTCTGTGATACAATGCCCACAGTCAACGTCTGTCTTCATGAGTTCTGGGACCCGGGGTGATGCAAAACGTTTTTTGATGTGTGTATACCCTTAAAGTCACGGTAAAGCCTGCTGACATTCAAACCTTGGCTCAAATACTCCTTGTTACTATTTCTTCTTCCAAAATGATTCTCATTCTTTGGCAGTGAGGCCCCGCTTTTCTGTGAACGCTATTTGACCTTCCTTGTTTGCTGACACAAGAGTTTCGATTCTGCATTTTGTTATTGCGAAAACATGCATAAAAGTGTTGTTAGAGACCTGCACAATGTCAGCCTTTCCATCCGGCAACGAGTTACAAACCGTAGCTTGCCATCTGCTGTCATTGGGGTCTTCATACTGACCATGACGCCTTCCTTTCACACTTTTAATGATCATCAAACCCACCAAATGGTTCAAATGGCTCTGAGCACTATGGGACTTAACATCTGAGGCCATCAGTCCCCTAGACTTAGAACTACTTAAACCTAACTAACCTAAGGACATTACACACATCCATGCCCGAGGCAGGATTCGAACCTGCGTCCGTAGCAGTCAGCGCGGTTCCGGGTTGAAGCGCGGAGAACCGCTCGGTCACAGCGGCCGGCTCAAACCCACCAAATACGAGTTTTGTTTCACATAGTCTTTGAGGGCATGGAAAAGTCTTGGAACAGCACTTTTCTTAGTTATATGGGACACAAGCACACGAATGCCTGCACTTGCAGCTAAACTGAAATAAGACAGGATGCAGATTTATTTAGTCATCATACAAGCTACTATCTGATAACTCATTCCTTTGTAAAAATTCCACGAAACAACCAAACAATACGTAATATCATTATATATATATATATATATATATATATATATATATATATAATATGGATACATAACAAATACCTCTTCTGTAGGCTCAGTTTTTGCTTCTTTTGAAAAGCTTTTTTTATCACGAACTGATTCTCCCTTTCTCCTTTTTTCTGCATGTATCACTGTGTAAATTCGTCATTTTCACAAAGTACTTCAGTGAGTTTAACACTAGAACGGCGGAGTTTCTGACATTCCTTAAACGGCGGAAAGGGGTCATTTTGACCCCACATAAAATATGTTAAAATTTGACTTAAACAAGTACTTTTTCTTAATGTATGTTAATCCATACTTTATGTCTAGTAATCACAACAGTTATTTACAATTATAAATAATAATTACTAATTTATTTGGACAACAATGTATGATACAAATTTATTGTTGCTACTGCTAACAAGTTTCTTAACTATAGATTTTTATTTATTAACTATTCATGCAACCTTCTAGACGCACTTAGTATATTTGTTCCATTTTACTCTCACATGTGTTTTACAAACAGCTCTGTATTACTTTTCACTCAAGTCATTTGAAGCTGCACTTAGTACACGTAATTTCTGTTTTAGGAACACATTTTCCACACGTAACTTTGTGGCACTTTATACAGTTTTTGCTGGTCTTTTTAGAGGCTGATTTGGCACTTCCTCCGCTTTCTAGGTGATTTCAGTCGCATATCCTCTTCCTTTGCCTGTTGTTCTTGCTCTTTCGTTCCCTTGCGTTCATTTGCCAGTTGAAGTGTTAACTTCTTCCTTTGCATTTGCCGGCCTGGGTGGCAGAGCGGTTCTAGGAGCTACAGTCTGGAACCGGGCGTCCTCTACAGTCGCACGTTCGAATCCTGCCTCGGGCATGGATGTGTGTGATGTCCTTAGGTTAGTTAGGTTTAAGTAGCTCTACGTTCTAGGGGACTGATGACCTCAGATGTTAACTTCCATAGTGCTCAGAGCCATTTGAACCATTTGAACCTTTACGTTTTCTTGTTCGTTACTAAGTTATAGATGAACCATACATTTATTGCCGCCATGTCCAGTATGTTATAGAAGACATGCATTGGCCATCTCCTACAGGCAACCTTCGTAGTGTATTTACGGGTCATTTGATCAACCACGTCCACCACGTACTTTGTTGCATTGTAGAACGTTACGGTTTCAGGTTTTTCTCTCCTTCCTTGCTCATTGTACCCAGTAATGAAGTTTTCTTTTCTTCGAGTCTTTTAGCAAGTTGAAGAGACTTAAAGAAGTTGTCTGTGATCACATTTCTTCCTTGATTTACAAATGGCTCCATGAGACACAGAATGACGTACTCTCCAAGTGGTTGTTTCTCTCTATGTGTGTCCTCTTTGCCTAGGTATGGGAAAGCATTACGTATACACTTTGTCGCTACACACCGTCAGGTGGCTTGCGGAGTATAGATGTAGATGCAGATACATCAACAGCCAACCAGAATTTGAGAGCATATTTGTCTGGTTTGTTGGACATGAATTGAGAAAACCTGCATCTTGCCATGCTTGGCAACAGTTGCTCGTCAATGGTTATTTTTTCACCAGAGCGGTAGGTGCGAATACTGTTTTCAATGAACTTTCCCCAAAATTCAGCTACAAGAGCGAATTTGTTGGCTGCCAGGCGCTCAGCCCGGGTCGATTTTTCATCAAAATGGAGAAATCTGAGAAGCTCCTGAAATCTGTCCCTTGGCATAATGCCCTTGATAAAAGCAGGTCCCCAGGAGTGCGACCAGAGACCATCCACAGACGTGCCTTTTGTGTACAATACATCCCGAACATACATGATGGCTATCAGTTTCTCCAGCAATTCTGTGGTATGCCTTTTGCAATTGAATTTTTTATCGGGCTGTAATCCCAGAAATTTAACACTGTCTATCTCTTCAATCTGCATGTCATCATATGTTATACACATGCTGGAAAAAATCTCTTACAGGTTCTAAACTGCATATAGTGGGTCTTTTCAAAGTTTAATGACAGTGTATTTGTTTGAAACCAATTATTGATGTCAGTGAAAATTTGATTATGTTGGTATCATCTGCAAACAAAAAAGACTTTGCATCAGGCAATGTAATAGACGAGAGGTCATTAATCTACAACGGAAAAAGCAACAGACCCAAGATGGAACCTTAAAGAACACCAGATGTAATTAATTCCCAAGCAGATGAAGACAGACTGCTTACTGGACAGGTATTTCGCAATGACATCGTTTCTTTCCTGTAAGGCAAGACACGAACCATTTTGCAGCACTGCCGGTGAAACCATAATATCTAATATCACAGAATGCTGTGATTCACACAGTCAAAGGCTTTTGACACATCACAGAAAATGCCTGTAGCCTCTAATTTGTTATCTAATGAATTAAGCATATTTTCACTGTATGTGTAAATACCTTTCTCTGTATTGGAACCGTTAAGAAACCCAAACTGTAACTTAGACAATATATTATTTGCAGTCAGATATTTAAGGAGACAGTCGTCTCGGTAGTCGTCCCCCTTGCAATCATCCTTGTTTGCAAATTGTAGGTAGTCTTGTGGGGTCCACCCTTTCGTCATGATCCTTCCAATTGCTTTTCGTTGTCTTCATCCATGTATTTATACACTCCTGGAAATGGAAAAAAGAACACATTGACACCGGTGTGTCAGACCCACCATACTTGCTCCGGACACTGCGAGAGGGCTGTACAAGCAATGATCACACGCACGGCACAGCGGACACACCAGGAACCGCGGTGTTGGCCGTCGAATGGCGCTAGCTGCGCAGCAGTTGTGCACCGCCGCCGTCAGTGTCAGCCAGTTTGCCGTGGCATACGGAGCTCCATCGCAGTCTTTAACACTGGTAGCATGCCGCGACAGCGTGGACGTGAACCGTATGTGCAGTTGACGGACTTTGAGCGAGGGTGCATAGTGGGCATGCGGGAGGCCGGGTGGACGTACCGCCGAATTGCTCAACACGTGGGGCGTGAGGTCTCCACAGTACATCGATGTTGTTGCCAGTGGTCGGCGGAAGGCGCACGTGCCCGTCGACCTGGGACCGGACCGCAGCGACGCACGGATGCACGCCAAGACCGTAGGATCCTACGCAGTGCCGTAGGGGACCGCACCGCCACTTCCCAGCAAATTAGGGACACTGTTGCTCCTGGGGTATCGGCGAGGACCATTCGCAACCGTCTCCATGAAGCTGGGCTACGGTCCCGCACACCGTTAGGCCGTCTTCCGCTCACGCCCCAACATCGTGCAGCCCGCCTCCAGTGGTGTCGCGACAGGCGTGAATGGAGGGACGAATGGAGACGTGTCGTCTTCAGCGATGAGAGTCGCTTCTGCCTTGTTGCCAATGATGGTCGTATGCGTGTTTGGCGCAGTGCAGGTGAGCGCCACAATCAGGACTGCATTGACCGAGGCACACAGGGCCAACACCCGGCATCATGGTGTGGGGAGCGATCTCCTACACTGGCCGTACACCACTGGTGATCGTCGAGGGGACACTGAATAGTGCACGGTACATCCAAACCGTCATCGAACCCATCGTTCTACCATTCCTAGACCGGCAAGGGAACTTGCTGTTCCAACAGGACAATGCACGTCCGCATGTATCCCGTGCCACCCAACGTGCTCTAGAAGGTGTAAGTCAACTACCCTGGCCAGCAAGATCTCCGGATCTGTCCCCCATTGAGCATGTTTGGGACTGGATGAAGCGTCGTCTCACGCGGTCTGCACGTCCAGTACGAACGCTGGTCCAACTGAGGCGCCAGGTGGAAATGGTATGGCAAGCCGTTCCACAGGACTACATCCAGCATCTCTACGATCGTCTCCATGGGAGAATAGCAGCCTGCATTGCTGCGAAAGTTGGATATACACTGTACTAGTGCCGACATTGTGCATGCTCTGTTGCCTGTGTCTATGTGCCTGTGGTTCTGTCAGTGTGATCATGTGATGTATCTGACCCCAGGAATGTGTCAATAAAGTTTCCCCTTCCTGGGACAATGAATTCACGGTGTTCTTATTTCAATTTCCGGGAGTGTATTTAGTATTCTGCACTGTTTCCTGATCGGCACATTTGTTCACCTGTCCCACATTCTTACACTATGTGATCAAAAGTATTCGGACACCTGGCAGAAAATGACTTATAAGTTCGTGGTGCCCTCCATCTGTAACGCTGGAATTCAGTATGGTGTTAATTCACCCTTAGCCTTGATGACAGCTTCCACTCTGGCATGCATACGTACAATCATGTGCTGAAGGATTTCTTGGGGAATGGCAACCCGTTCTTCACGGAGTGCTGCACTGAGGAGAGGTATCGATGTCTTTCGGTGAAGCCTGGCACGAAGTCGGCGTTCCAAAACATCCCGAAGGTGAAACTTCCTGGCAGATTAAAGCAGTGTGCCGGACCGAGACTCGAACTCTGGACCTTTGCCGTTCGCGGGCAAGTGCTCTACCAACTGAGCTACCCAAACACGACTCACACCCCGTCCTCGCAGCTTTACTTCCGCCAGTACCTCGTCTCCTACCTTCCAAACTTAACAGAAGCTCTCCTGCGAACCTTGCAGAACCACAGTTTTAATCTGCCAGGAAGTTTCACATCAGCGCACACTCCGCTGTAGAGTGGAAATTTCATTCTACATCCCGAAGGTGTTCTACGTATAGGATTCAGGTCAGGACTCTGTGCAGGCCAGTCCATTACAGGGATGTTACTGCCTTTAACCACGCCGCCACAGGCCGTGCATTATGAAGAGGTGCTCGATTGTGTTGAAAGATGCAATCGCCATTCCCGAATTTCTCTTCAACAGTGGGAAGCAAGAAGGTGCTTAAAACATCAATGTAGGCCTGTGCTGTGATAGTGCCACGCGAAACAAGGGGTGCAAGTCCCCTCCATGAAAAACACGACCAAACCGTAACACCATCGCCTCCGAATTTTACTGTTGGCACTACACACGCTGTCACCGGATCACCACATTGTGTACCGTGATTCGCCACCCCACACAACGTTTTTCCACTGTTCAATCGTCCAATGTTTACGCTCTGTACACCAAGCGATGCGTCGTTTGGCATTTACCGGCGTGATGTGTGGCTTTTGAGCAGCCGGTCGACTCTGAAATCCAAGTTTTCTCACCTCCCGCCTAACTGTCATAGTACTTGCAGTGGATCCTGATGCAACCTGTAATTCCTGTGTGATGGTCTGGGTAGATGTCTGCCTATTACACATTACGACCCTCTTCAACTGTCGGCGGTCTCTGTCAGTCGACAGACGAGGTCGTCCTGTACCCTTTTGTGCTGTACGTGTCCCTTCACGTTTCCACTTCACTATCACATCGGAAACACTGGACCTGGGGATGTTTAGGAGTGTGGAAATCTCGCGTACAGACGTATGACGCAAGTGACACCCAATCACCTGACCACATTCGAAGTCCATGAGTTCTGCGGAGCGCCCCATTCTGATCTCTCCCGATGTCTAATGACTACTGAGGTACCTGGCAGTAGGTGGCAGCACAATGCACCTAATACGAAAAACGTATGTTTTTGGGGGTGTCCGGATACTTTTGATCACATAGTGTACTTCTTGGATCTATCTCACTTCCTTTATTTCCACTGCCATTATCTTTCGTTTTATCTTTTTTGTTTCTGCTGTAGTTTTTGCAGCATATGTCAAAGCAGGCTGCGCCATTGTTTTATGTACTTTTATTTTCCCCCGTTGTCATAAATTTGTTTCTCCATACTGTGCTTTGCAGGCCTTACTGCACTTTGATTTTATCTATAACTAGTGATTACAATCGCTAGATAATCAAAGCTCGTAACTTGTTCAGGTTACATACTATCTACATCTAATTCACATAATACAGGTGCTTTTCATGTTACCATACCCTTAGTTCTTTTTAGACGAGATAGCCGTGGTATATTGCTTAGCTGTTTTGTTAAATTGGTGAAGTAAACTTTGTAAATGATCCTCATTGTTCGCTACCGGTACAGCGTCGTCAGCATAGCTTATGATATTTACCATTTTATTTCCCTTTTTTAGGCCAGTTTATCTCTCACGTCATAATTGATGTGGTGCAAAATTAAGTTGAACAGGAGTGGGGTTAATGAATCTGTTTGTCAAATTTCTTTACCTAGCGTAATTTCGTCAGTGAATCCTTTGTGTGTTTAAATTCTCGTTGTATTACCTGAATACAATGACTCTTCAGATTTCGCGATAGCAGCGCCACTATGATAATGCAAGTCATGTTTGCTTTAAATACACTTTCTTTCTTTCTTTGTCTGAGCCGTGTCCCGCAGTTACGCAGGGTCGGCCATGGTTAATATGATATGGCGTGGTAAGTTTAAGGGGTGGCCGGATGCCCTTCCTGCCACCACCCCGCACCCTCCGGGAAGGAACCGGTGTACCCCAGCTGTCTGCGTCTATAGTAAGCCATGGAATAGTCAAACGTGTTGCAAATGTCTGCGAGTCGTGCAACTGAGGCGGAACGTGGGAACCAGCCCGGTATTCACCTAGGGGGATGTGGATAGCCGCCTAAAAAGGACTTCCAGGCTGGCCGGCAACCTGGCGCTAAGTCGTTAATGCGCCGGGCGGATTCGATCCGGGGCTGGCGCGCCTACGTGAGTCCAGGAAGCAGTGCGTTAGCACTAAGAAATGGTTCAAATTGCTCTGAGCACTAAGGACCTTAACTGCTCAGGTCATCAGTCCCCTAGACTTAGAACTACTTAAACTTAACTAACCTAAGGACGTCACACACATCCATGCGCGAGGCAGGGTTCGAACATGCGACCCTAGCGGTCGCGCTATTCCAGACTGTAGCGCCTAGAACCGCTCGGCCACACCGGCCAGCGCGTTTCCAGTCCCGGCTATCTTAGCGGCTGTTTGCTTTAAATACATGCTGTAACAAAAAATGGTTCAAATGACTCTGAGCACTATGAGACTTAACTGCTCAGGTCATCAGTCCCCAAGACTTAGAACAACTTAAACCTAAGTAACGTAAGGACGTCACACACATCCATGCCCGAGGCAGGATTCGAACATGCGACCCTAGCGGTCGCGCTGTTCCAGACTGTAGCGCCTAGAACCGCTCGGCATCACTGGCAGGCGCGTTTCCACTCTCGGCTGTCTTAGCGGGTGTTTGCTTATATACATGCTGTAACAAAAAATGGTTCAAATGTCTATGGGACTTAACTGCTCAGGTCATCAGTCCCCTAGACCTAGAACTACTTAAACCTAACTAAGCTAAGGACATCACACAACTCCATGCCCGAGGCAGGATTCGAACCTGCAACCCTAGCGGCCGCGCTGTTCCAGACTGTAGCGCCTAGAACCGCTCGGCCACACCGGCCAGCGCGTTTCCAGTCCCGGCTATCTTAGCGGCTGTTTGCTTTAAATACATGCTGTAACAAAAAATGGTTCAAATGACTCTGAGCACTATGAGACTTAACTGCTCAGGTCATCAGTCCCCAAGACTTAGAACAACTTAAACCTAAGTAACGTAAGGACGTCACACACATCCATGCCCGAGGCAGGATTCGAACATGCGACCCTAGCGGTCGCGCTGTTCCAGACTGTAGCGCCTAGAACCGCTCGGCATCACTGGCAGGCGCGTTTCCACTCTCGGCTGTCTTAGCGGGTGTTTGCTTATATACATGCTGTAACAAAAAATGGTTCAAATGTCTATGGGACTTAACTGCTCAGGTCATCAGTCCCCTAGACCTAGAACTACTTAAACCTAACTAAGCTAAGGACATCACACAACTCCATGCCCGAGGCAGGATTCGAACCTGCAACCCTAGCGGCCGCGCTGTTCCAGACTGTAGCGCCTAGAACCGCTCGGCCACACCGGCCAGCGCGTTTCCAGTCCCGGCTATCTTAGCGGGTGTTTGCTTTAAATACATGCTGTAACAAAAAATGGTTCAAATGACTCTGAGCACTATGAGACTTAACTGCTCAGGTCATCAGTCCCCAAGACTTAGAACAACTTAAACCTAAGTAACGTAAGGACGTCACACACATCCATGCCCGAGGCAGGATTCGAACATGCGACCCTAGCGGTCGCGCTGTTCCAGACTGTAGCGCCTAGAACCGCTCGGCATCACTGGCAGGCGCGTTTCCACTCTCGGCTGTCTTAGCGGGTGTTTGCTTATATACATGCTGTAACAAAAAATGGTTCAAATGTCTATGGGACTTAACTGCTCAGGTCATCAGTCCCCTAGACCTAGAACTACTTAAACCTAACTAAGCTAAGGACATCACACAACTCCATGCCCGAGGCAGGATTCGAACCTGCAACCCTAGCGGCCGCGCTGTTCCAGACTGTAGCGCCTAGAACCGCTCGGCCACACCGGCTAGTGCGTTTCCACTCTCGGCTATCTTAGCGGGTGTTTGCTTTAAATACATGCTGTAACAAAAAATGGTTCAAATGACTCTGAGCACTATGGGACTTAATTGCTCAGGTCATCAGTCCCCTAGACTTAGAACTACTTAAACCGAACTAACTTAAGGACGTCACACACATCCATGCGCGAGGCAGGATTCGAACATGCGACCCTAGCGGTCGCGCTGTTCCAGACTGTAGCGCCTAGAACCGCTCGCCCACACCGGCCGGCGCGTTTCCACTCTCGGCTATCTTAGCGGGTGTTTCCTTTAAATACATGCTGTAACAAAAATTGTTCAAAAGTCTCCGAGCGCTATGGGACCTAACTGCTCAGGTCATCAGTCCCCTAGACTTAGAACTACTTAAACCTAACTAACCTAAGGACATCACACACATCAATGCCCGAGGCAGGATTCGGACCTGCGACCCTAGCGGTCGCGCTGTCCCAGACTGTAGCGCGTAGAACCGTTCGGGCACACCGGCTGGCGCGTTTCCACTCTCGGGTATCTTAGCGGTGGTGTCATTAGCCATCTACCGCAAAATACACGGCGATGGCGCTTACCATTGTGTTCCCCCAAGCAGCTCAATTCATGTTGTGCTAAAGTTCCAACAATGTTCCGCTATTGCCGATTTAGTTGCTTGTCGTAGCTTGGTATGCCTTTGGTGCTCTTTACATCTTATGGAGGTCTGGCCAATGTAAGAAACACCACATTCGCATGGTATATATATTAGATACCAGGTTTTCTCAATCCCAGATCATCTTTAAGTTCCAAGAAGCGCCCTGATCTTGTTTGGTGGGCAGCACACACTTCTGATATTATGCTTTTTCAGTATTCTGCTGATCTTAGCTACCCTCCTGGTCTCTTCTTGTTCTTCTCCCTCAGTATCAGGTCGTCTGAAGGGATGTAGCGCCTTGCGTTTTCTGCAAACACTTGCTGTAGAAATTCTAACTCTGCTGGTGCTAGGTAGAGCGCGTCCTGAAGCAAGCCTGTAGTACGTGGTTGGCGGTCTCCACGGCTTGGCAGCCCGCGCGATATCTGGTGTCCGCCTCCCGCCCCCGACTGCGCCGTGCCCTCGTCGGAAAGGCGTTGATGCGGGCGTGGAGGGCGTCGATGTAGTCACGCCCAGATAGCAGGCGACTGGTGTTGGCAACCCATTGATATTGCCCTTTGACGGCGGCGGAAGATGACAGCGCCACACCGTCAATGGCAACCTGCAGGCGCGCGGCCCACGTTTCTCCAACCTGCGTCGACGATTTGAGGAGGTGGCTATAACGATGATGTTTATGTAATGTGTATACATAAACACACAGTAATAAATGTCCCCGTTCGTAGTCGCTATAGTCTGATTTAAAGTAGTTGTCACTTGACATTTGCGCTGCGAATTTGCGGCGTTGTCACGTCAAGCACTGGCTGGAGGCAGCCGCCTCAGCACATCGCTACACCCGGCGATACAAAATCGTTTTAAAGCCTGTATCTTCTACAAAAAGTAAGTAAAAAATTTCAAATCCACATATGATGTATATCTCTACGATGTCTCTCAATCTGTCAAATATCTATTCTTAATTTTAATTAGGACAAGAGTTACGTTAATTTGTTTGAAACCATTTAAATTCTCGATTTCGCAAACAGCTTCTAACTTATCACGTCATTACTGAAAAACTATTGGTGTCACAGCAAAATATTTTTTTCCATTCATTACCAAAATAATGCACTCGGCAAAGAATCCTTAAAAGTTTTCGTAGTGCATCACGTTTCCTGTATATAAATTTCTGAAAACAGCATTTTTAAGCAACCCTATCAGTACTGAACTCGAAACAAGTATGACGTTTAAAATCTCTATCTCCTATAAATATTATGTAAATATTTTGAAATTTACTTACAGTATCGGTCTCAGTGGTATCTATAAGCAAATCAAATATCTCTTCTTAATTTTAATTAGGGCCGTTGTTACATTAACTATTGAAGTGTGAGAAATTTTCACGTCCGGAAAAGTTTTCTTCTTTAGATTGCAAATCTCGAAAACTATTACACACACTGAATAAGATCTTGGTGTATATACAAAATGAAATAGAATTAAAATTCAGTCTAGCTTACCGTAAGGAGATGATGAGAGCTGGCCAAACAGTGTTTCTTAGTCTCACAACAAAAATAAGAATTAATCAAAATAAATTCACAAACACAATATTTAATGACAGTAAGTACACTACACACTAATCAGACAATGCGAAAACACCGCTTAATTCAGAGTCAGAGTCAGTGGAACTATCCGTGTCGCTGCTCGTTTTGACAGATATAATCAAGTCTTCGACACTTTGTTGTAAGATACCTTCATTGTTCCATGCGTCCTGTATCACTCCTTTCACGTGATGCACTACCTTCTGCCAGTCTTCCGAGGTCACAATTTCAACTGCCTTTTTCAAAAGGCGTTCCACTTCGGTTAAGGTGAATTTCTTATTTTCTGCAGCAATATGCCGTTTAACCTGAGCCCAAATCAGCTCTATTGCGTTGAAATGGCAATGGTAAAAAGGCAATCTGAGCACTTTATGCCCGTATTTTTTTGCTACTTCATTCACAATGTAAATCGGGTTCTTTGGCTTGTCTTGCGATACAAGTTCTAATAATTCTGCCCTTGTAAAATTACTGTCGCACTGCATCTTATGTTTCTGTAACCAGCTAACAATGTCGTTTTTCCTCGTTGCCTTTGTGGGTGCTTTGTCTTGTATTACTGAATGATAAGGGGCGTTATCCATAACAATGATAGAATTTTTTGTTAAGTTCTGGAACAAACAGTATTCAAACCATTTCACAAAAGTGTTGTGGTTCATCTCTTCGTGGTAGTCGGAGGTCTTATTTGAACTGAATAGCAGCAGACAATTTGGAATGAAACCTTTTGAATTTCCGGCATGTGCTACAATTATCCTTTTTCCTCTGCCGATCGGAGCTGCCATAATTCCGCTGAAGGTACCGTCTGTCCAGCCTTTTTTTAAACTGTGTCCTGTATTCACCCACGTTTCATCAAGCCAAACGATATCATCAAAATTTGTCCCCACTAATTCTCCAAGAAAGCGGCATCGCCAGGCTGCAATATCTTGGCGTTCCATTAGTAACTTTCTGCCGGAGATGGACTTACAGCGGAATCCTAACATTTTCACGACTCGTAACAAAGACGATTTACTACCCTGAAACAGGTCAGCCGCTGTGAGGGTAGCATGTAGTTTTTTGAGTGTTGGATACTCCTTCCTCGAATAAAATGCGTATATTTGACGACGAATGGCATCTTCCTGAAAAGAGTCAAGTTTTGTGACCCTCTTCTCTAGTCGCCTCGTTTTCCCAGGTGTATCCAATTTAGATGATTCACTTGAGCCTTCTTTCGTGAATTTCTCCTTGCAGATTCTTATTACTGATCGCTCGCTAACTTGCAGAGCAGCTGCGGTTCGCTCCACCGCCTTATCCAAAGGAACGAGAGGCCCTCCTGCATCCCTCTCTCTCTCAAAATACTCCCTTAAGGAACACACGTATTCACGCGCCTGACTGCGTATAACGACGCCATGTCCGCCACTTTTTGGAGCTTTCCGAGGAGTGCGCAGCCTCGGTCTCCCTCTCTTGCGACTGCTTTCATCAGACATCGTAAACACGCGAAGCTACAAGTCACTCAAATCTCTCACCCGCACGTCTACAACGGCTCGCTGAGGACTGGCTGGCACAATGCCTTAGTCAGCTCAGCAGAGCGAAGTGGCAACGCAGAGGCAACCGACAGCGCCGGCTGCCATTGGTTTATTGGTGGCGGGAGCCCTCCAGCCCGTTGCCTGTCAAGTGACAAGTACTTTAAATCAGACTATAATTATAACAATATGTTTACTTTTGTGCTGTAACATATAGCTATAATCAGCGGTGGAAATATATTTGCGAACGCCGACCGTGTGCGGCTGTTTCTTGTTGGATCGTCTGATCAGTCGGAAGTTACATTGCAGAGGAGAGTAAATGCCTATTCAAAATATAATTATTTTTGGATAGCTCAACATGAATTTCCTAAGGGACCGTAGTTTATCATGCATTTACCATTAGAATATGGCGCGGAGAAAATATTTCGCCGCATACAACTTCCGTCCGATTTCGACGAAAGAATTCGTGACTGTGAACTCTTATTTGGCAGAAACATAAAGAAAATTAAATAACTTCATGAAGGAGTGAGACATAGATTCTATATTAAATAAATAGTCCATACACCAATTCCATTTAAATCTGAATTTATGGCAATTAATAGATGAACTTACACTGCAATGAAAGATTTAACATGGATGCCGTTTTCACTGGCACTTCTCGTAATGAAAACAATTCCTTTGACGTTTTCACATACACGTCGCACAATAAATCTACTGCTATGCACTTTTAGTATTACACAATTGCTTTACACTAAAACAATATTATTTTTAACGATAATAATACGGCAGCAAGGCATGCGCGTCCGACGCAAGTTACAAGAGACAAGAGAAGAATGAGTAACTGTTCATCGAGAATATCTCGTACATAAAAAAAAATGTGTAAAAGTGTTCTTCTTCTATCCGTTTTCCGCGCCGCGGTTTTCAAAGTCAATAACTCACAGCATCTCTGACGGCGCTTTGACAATAAACAACTTACGTCACAGGTGGTTCACCTTTTACATTCTCGCAACATTATTTGCTAACTGTAGCTGTTGCCGAGCGACTGCTCGATTAGTGAATGATTTAAAATGATAAGGCAATCAGATAATGTTACATTGCCTTCCATGGGAATCTTGGAAATCAAGGAGATTACCAAGATTCACATGTTGCCGTTAACATTATGGGATTGAGTACTTTACAGGTTTACATTGATCAAACACAGTATTCCTGTCATTTGATTGTTAGGATTACACAAATATGGTGATCTCTCATTCGTAGACTAAGACAATTCTTAAGGTAAAGATACACAATAAATTTAAAAACTAAGACAATAAATCTACAAAGTTTACAATGGAGATTATACATTATGCTCATTACAGTCTTTTCTTTTTACAGAGTTTGTAACGACCAAGTTTGTGGCCTCAAGTTTTTGTCCAGAGCTCATACGCTCTTTGCTCCTGAAAGAAATCACATAGGATTCATCTTTTTATACACACATAATTCTCACACATGGAATTTCTCACACGTGTCCATTTTTATACACACATAATTCTCACACAGCGAATTTTTCACACGTGTCCATTTTTATACATATATAATTCTCACACATGGAATTTCTCGCACGTGTCCATTTTCCATTGCTCACTAGTTGTTATGATTTTTACGCTTTCATTGTTTGTATATTGACAGGAAAGTTAAAATTTGATTCTTCTCCAGGTGAAGCTTATGCCTTGAGAAGTTGGATCGCTACTTTGCGGTCTCCGACTAGAAAACTTTTCATCAGCTCTGGCGGGCGAGTCTCACTCGCACGTTACGTACACACGTTACATGTTACAAAAAATATAAATACCCATTAGTCTAAAAACTGAGCTTAAATGTAATTTTAGGACTTGGGATTCATAGGAATTTGACTTTGTCACTATTCGCGTGTGGTTTGGCTGTTCGCATTTCATCCACGGGATATAACATTAGCATAGTATGTGATATGTTGTGAACTCATATAAGAGTCTTTTATTTTGGGAGCGGCTTTCATGGAAAGTCCGTTTTGTCGAACTGCAGCGGGAGCAGTGTTGCCAACTCTAAAAAACCCGAGTCGCTAGATTCAATATCAAAAGTCGCTAAAACTGATTTTACGGGGTGTACTGAAAATTTCGTGCGGTGAATGGTACAATAAGCCAGTGGCCGAGGGGGGGGGGGGGGGGGGAGGGGGGGGAAGAGAGGGGGTGGGGAAGGGGGTAATAAAAATTGTCGCATACGTAACTGCTATATTGTCATAATTAAATGACGCATCGCTTGCAACAACATACATATAAAATACGCTAACATTTAATTAAACATGTCATCATAATTGACGCAACACATAAATTGTTGTTTCAATCACAGTAGTCAAATATACAACTATATTTGTAACAAAAGAAAGCAAGAACTAAAATTAGGTTACAAAATATATACATACCGGTATGTGAGCTATTCATCGTAGTCACTCAGAAGATCGAATAACTCTTCTGTTTCATGCTCTGACAGAACTGTAGTTGATGTAGACGGTTGAACGTCGCTCAAAAGATGATGTCGCAGTTTGACTGGTTTTGTCGCAAAAGAGTAACTTTTGTTCGTTCCAATAAGCTCCAATATGTCTGACGGTATGTCAAAAGATGCACAATCTTTATTTTGTTTCTTCAGCTGGTCTCTCAATATGATTAAAGCATTAATTGTCTTTAACGGTAATCTGTTACGTTGTTTAGTTTTTATAACGTTCATAGAACTGAATATTCTTTCCACTTCTGCATTTGAATGCGGTAGCCATAGAACAGTCATTGGTAGCTGTGAAATCAAAGAAAAAGGATTCTCCCCTGCGGCATTTTTATACTGCAAAACCTCACTCCAAAATAAAACAGTGTTAGTAGTGTTATTCCACCTAATGAAGTTGATATTATGCCATTCTTGCAGCATACCGTCAATGAAAGCGCCACTAAAACCCAATTTTTTGGCTACATCCGCTACAGCATTATTTTTATTCACTTTTAGTGTTTGTTCAACATTCAGCATTGACATTTTTTTCAGGATCGTAACGTTACTTGGCAGTCTTTGTTGAATTTCTTTTATGAGTTTGAGACCAAACTGAATGTATCTCTTCTTCAAATAAACTTTATTTTCTTCAGACAAACTCGACTCAGACAATTTCTGTTCAAACATAAAGCCAAGGTTCGGATTTGCGTACATACATTCGCTTGGAACTGGTGTTGTCAACAAATCAACAGTTGGAAAAACTATGTTTTGTCCGAGTGACTGCATGAGAAATAAAAGTGTATCTAGCAATTTGGTGGGGTCATTGTCTTCTCCTTCAAAAGCTTTTATTGCTATTTGTGCGTCTTTTAAAGCATGTTTAAGGTAAAACATGTAAAGATGATTTGAGTCGTCACAAGACATCTTGTACAAAAGATCGGCAGTGTAACAATTGTCTTGAACCATCGCAAGTGAAAAATGTAGCTTTAGTTCTTCCCACTGCTCCAGAATTCTTCGTATTGCTGGTTCAATTGAAAGCCAACGTGCTGCACAGACCTTCAAAATTTTTAGTGGCTGTTTTCCACAATTTACTGTCTCATAAACCTTTTTATATTCCTCTTGTCTTTTGGGTGAAATGGAGAACCAATTGTTGGTTTCCCGTACAAGAAATTCTGTTTTTAGGTATGGTATTCACTGAGGCGTGCGAAACAGCAAGCTGGAGAGAGTGACAAATGCAACGGATCAATACCAAACGCTTCAAACCATATTCTCTCTTGAGTTGTTCGAAAAGCCCATTGTTTATTCCAACCATTGAAGAAGCATTACCTGTGCCAATTCCTACCATATTAGCGATTGGAAGTTTGAGATCTTTCAAAGATTTCACAAGAACAGAAGCCAGATTTCTTGCATCTGCAGTCTCTACTACAGCGAGTTTGAGAAATGCTGATCTAATGGTTTGGTTGTTTACACTATAGTACCGCATAACGATACCTAGCATTTTAGATATTTATACATCTGTGGATTCATCTATTAGCACACTTTATTTTTGGTTATCTATATCTTCAACCAATGATTGTGTAAAATATGGAGCCAAAACTTCAGTTATAATGCTAGTGCACTCTGTACGATGTAATTGCATGTTTTTAGCGCCCTCATCACCGGAAAACACCTTCTTTCACAGTATTCCTAAATGATCTACAGCTAAAATAGAACAGTGTTCAGCAATAAATAAAGAAAGGGCGCCTTCCGCTCTGCTTGCTATTCTAACTGTAGTTTTCGGAACAATTTTCACAGGTAAGGTGGTTTGTGTTTTTTTTTAATCAATTCAGCAATAAATAAAGAAAGGGCGCCTTCCGCTCTGCTTGCTATTCTAACTGTAGTTTTCGGAACAATTTTCACAGGTAAGGTGGTTTGTGTTTTTTTTAATCAATTTTTTGTTTATGCTTAACAGTTTTCGAATGCTTTCTAATATCACACAATTTAGCATAAAACTCTTTTGCACATATTTCACCAATTAATAATCACTGAAAATATATTACAACTCAGGCGAACTAGAGATCATGAAACAATCTGCTCACTCGGTAACTCGATATCAGTCCTATTGTTCAGTGTTTAAAACGTAATAATGTCTGAGATACCCCCACCGAATTGTTCTTGCGTTACCACTGTGCATGTGGTAATAATTTGACTGCGAGTTAACATTTCGAAAAATTAGAGGTTGCTGGACAGAAATGTATTTTATTATAGTTAATATTACGTTTTTTTTTGTCAATTCGAAAAATAAAACTTTTTTTAGTATTTGTTTTTTGTAATTCAAATACACACACACACACACACACACACACACACACACACACACATATATATATATATATATATATATATATATATATATATATATATATATATATATATATATATATATATATATATATATATAATTCCCGGCAATCAGTTGCAACAATTATGCATATAATAAGTAGTTGAAAGTCGTTTGTCGTGGAAAAACTGGCGACTTCGAACATCATTATGTTTTCCGCAAACAAAGTTGTATTTCACAAATGTTATTAATTGTCTTCATAATGTTAACCACGTATAGTTAACGGAAGACGTAGAAACGATATTCCAAAACGAATACGTATAGCGTAAGTCAAACGTTCGAATTAGAATAGAAACCCCACGAACACAAATTTGCTGTGGCAGGTATGAAATATAAACTCCGTTACTCGCTCGTTACACTTAAAGGACAGATGTTGAATGGGCCGAAACGAGCCGCCGCATAACAGCGTAGTTGCCTGCTAACTTCTAAAGAAGGTAGGTGCGGTCCCTAGCGCAACGGAAAAATGGAGGCGGTACAGTTGGAGAGCGATCCGCCTTCACCAACATGCATAAGCAAATCATTAATGAATTACAAAAAAACTAATAATAAAAAAAATGCATTGCGCTAGATTCGATCCGGCGAACTTCGGATTACGAACCCGAGCGCTTACCGCTGCGCCACGACGCTGTAGAAAATTATTAATCGTAGAGAGTATTTCACCGCAACGGTTTCTTTTAACTGTCGATTTTCTCGGCAACGGCTGAGAAGTGCATCTTGGTGCTTTGCCACATTACACCTCTGGCCGTGAGCTTTTATTATGCGCAGTATGAATCGAATCTGAATTTCACAATTGGCGGCCTCCCCTTGTTAGTAAATCTAGAACAAAGTCAGTGTAGTACCCATTCTATAGTTAAAATCTTAGTTTTGTTAATGAAAATACTGGCCCAAAATAGTTTTGATTTGTACTTCAAAAGTCGTCAGTACTCCAAAAGTCGCCAGATAAGCCGCTAAATAATTTTTGTCGCTAAAAAGTTTTTTTTGTCGCTAAGACGAAGGCAAAAGTCGCCATTTCTCGCGACAAAGTCGCTAAATTGGCAACACTGAGCGGGAGTGCTGTGCTAGTATATCACTTTAAATTTAACGCGTTTGTTGCGTCGATGGACGTTGGCACAGGCTGATTGTTAGAGCTGAATCGCAACTCGAGGCGCTCACTAGCCTCCACGCGGTACTTCAGCTTTTCCGCGCACGGTTTAGTGAACACGTTACGTCGATGGTGTTGTGGTTTGCTGAGCTGGTGCGGAGGGACGAGGATTACCAGGGACAGAGACTCCATTGAAACCATCCCTGTCTCCACATTTTCCAGCCGATTTGGAAGATTTTAAGGTAGGCTAGCGCTCGCACTTTGCAAAGCAGCTAACACACTTGGTTTCCGATGCACTGCACGTAATCACATCACCGCCTTCGGTTACACAACCGGACTATCATTGTCCGTCGGCCTATCTGCACGTTTAACACTTTTTATCTTCATCGTGAATGAAATTATCACTTACTTATAACAACGATGCATTGCTTCGTGTCTGTGGCAGACTTCCACACCATTTTAAGCCTTCACTTATACACTACTATGTACACAATTTTTTTACAGTTTATAATCAAATAGTTTGTCTCACTTTGAAGCTTGCTAAGTTAGAGCTTTGATTATCATGTCCATTACAATTTCTGTTGCTTTGTTGGTAACTACCTTAACATTTCGCTTTACATTGTTCCTCATCTTTCTCTAAGACTAATTATGCTTTTAGTTCACAGTCACAATACATTAGTTTCTCCGATCTGTTAGCAATTATTATTTTAATTCATTTGAATCGTTCTTTCTATTTATTAGATTCATTAAAGTTGTCACTGTCATTTGAACAAAAATTTCCTTTTTACTAGATGTGAGGATCAATCAGTCACATTTGATCGCCCTCTCACATGAGAACAGAACACCATTCAAGAAAATATTCAAATTCCTTATCGCGATCTCGGTTTGCGTCTCAGATTGACTTTAGAAGGAAAAATAGAGACATTTCAAAACTAGCTTTCCCCGATTTTGTTCACGCGTTTCCTTTTGAAAATCGTATGCCAAACCAGCCTTCCACGTAAACCGCATTTCTCAATCTGTGACGTCAAGTCTACGGGACGGGTTTAGGCGGGTTAGGATATTTACACAAATTCATAAGAAAGACATAGGTATAATAGTGCATAGAAGAAGAAATCTAGCAAACAACTCCTTGTTCCTTATGACATAGAAATTAATTTTCCTTTGCGCCGTACGTCTGCGTACGCGCTTCAATTAAGAACTAGTTGGGTTGTTTTGCCGGCTGTTTCATTGTCATTTTATTCTCGCCTTGACGCCTGCGTGCGTTACACTGCATTGACCTCTATATATGACCTTGAGTCATCATTGCTTTGTCCTTACCAGTTACCACTTACGCTCTTATACTTCGTATTTATTTCACTTATGGCTTTGAATGTATCTGACCTGAGTATTGCAATTACAATTAATGCTACTTTGTTTATCTAGCTGAAGGATAGCGCTTTCGTGGTCATGTTGGTACTTACAAGTAACTCACATGCTTCGTAAACATTACGTTATTTTAATGCAGAGATGAACCTGTACCAGATTTCTATGTACATTAGAACTTAATCTAGACATAGCTGACTTAGAAACTAGTTACTTGTTTTCCTTTTTAGTGGGATCAGTAACCAATAATTGTCAAGCGACCCTTGTCCTTGACGAAAATAAATTTCGTTTCTCGATCATTGCTTTTTATTTTCACTTCTTTAGCATTTCATATCGCAGAAGCCGGCTTGTTAGGCACATCCTTCGCTTTATATTTCATTTTTCTCTCTTAAATATTATCTCCTTAAAACTAAATCTTAAAACTAGAGTTCTTGGAGTTGATAACTTTCTTTGTTAAACAAGAGTTTCTTTATTATTTATCAGCTTGTCTGTACTTAAATTATGGCTCAAGATAACATATTTTAAATTCTTTGCTGTATAGCAAGATAGACTCACTGTCGTGTAATTTATTCTAAGCATTTTTTTAACGAAGTCAGATCAGTTGTCACTTAGTCACTAGCGGTTAACCTTCTCTTGTCAGTATAAAGCTTTCCTTTTGACTTATTCTTTAGCATGATACTTTTTAAGATCAGAGTGATGGTATAATCCTTTTATTTTTCCATTTGCGGGATCAGAAATCAGATAACAACCTGTGTGTGGTGTACGAAGGATCTCGTAAGGTCCCTCAAAAAGACTTTGCCATTTTCGATTTTTGTGTAAGAGCAACGATGGTTTAAAGTGTTTTTAGCAAGACCTTTTCAGCTACTTTATAAGTTAACACCTTATTAATATGTTTGTCATACGCCTTCTTGCGTAAATTGGCTTGGGTGGTCAACGTTGTTAGAGCTTGTCTTATTCTGGCGTCTGAACTAGCACTTGTGTTGTTACACTTAGGAATTGAATTGACCTTGAACATCCTTGGACGGGTAATGTTGGAATTTTAATTAATGTACTAATTTTCTTATAGAAACATAAGGACATAGCATTAATATTGGCACCTGTATCTAGGATTACAGTCGTCAAAATTCCGGCTATAGGAAGTTTTGTCATAGCTTGCACTTGGTCATTTATCGGTTCATCACCGTCTGTCGTCTCTTTCTCTTGTAATAATTCTTGTCTCATGTCAATCCCGTCATTGTATCTCAGTACAAGTACGTCGTGGTTAGTCTTTCCGTCGAAGTGGTCGCCCCCATTCTGTCTCACAGCATCTCTTAGGGAGCTTTCAGATGCTGAACTTAGTTTTCCTACTTGTGTGGTTTTGATTGGCCTTCATCATTAGAAAGTTCGACCAATCTGACATTGTCAGAACACTGAGGAACAAAATTACTGTTATGCACAAACCTCGTGTCAAAATGTTGCTGCGTTTGTTCTGGTGTGCAATACGTGTTACTGTCTTCCGCGTTTGCGAAAAATACAGGGGGATTGTAGTGCTATCGCGGGGTCTGATGATTTTTATTACTATTGCGATTTACGGAATTGTTACTGTGAAATCCACCTTCACACTGTGGTTTGCCGTTAAACTGTGTGTTTCTGTACATTCCCTGCGCTTGATTTTTACTAGACGCGGAGTTGTATTGGTATGAGTGGGCGTTATCAGCTGTTTGTTGCTGCCCGTAATTTGAGTGTTGGCTGCGCGAGTACGGTGCACTCCATTGCGATCCGCTCAGCTGTTGCCAACCTTTTTGACTGAAACCGTTTCCAAACTTCTGCTTGTACGATTGATTACCGTACTGGTTACCAGTCGTGTTATACACGGGATTGAATCGGTTGTGTTGATTATGTCTATTCCTTTTGTGCGGATACCCTTTGCCTTTATTTCCGTTTTGCCAATCGTTACTATTTTTGTAACCTTTCCCTGGCTTTTCATAGCCGTTACTCTCGTAATGTTGTGGCCAAGAATTGTGCGGAGTATTCCGCGGTTTGTTAGCTCTCATGTCCTCATAGATCAGGTCTAGGGAATCTAATATCGACAGAAAGGTATCTGGATCATCATCTGGTATGGCTTTACACGAATCGAAATGGGTAATTTAGACTTGAGAATCATAATTACATCTTTACTATTGATAGGGTTATCCCAATACCTGATTTTGCCAAGATATTTTTCGACTTTCTCAGGCTACTATTCCTGGGGTCAAATTGTTCTGCCTTATAGACTTCTTTACGAAGGCGCTTCTGAACTCCTTCGCTCCAAAATTTGCTGAGGAAACAGTGCTCAAACTCCTCATATGTTCGGCACTTATCAACCATTTCGGTTCCCCATATTGCCGATTCGCCACCTATATATCCGGTAACAAATTGGATACGCTGTCTATCAGTCCACGAATTTGGAAAAATGCCAGAGAATCCACGAAGAAAAACAATTGGGTGGATATTTCGTTACTCCGGGTTAAAGGTATGAAAAACTCGATGCTTTATCATGCTTTCTTCCCTCATCATTTTTACTACTGAGTCAGATTCCTGGTTTCGGTGACTAGCTGGAATATGTGGTGGTGAAATGTGTTCATTAGATATAACAGGTATTCGGAATTGCCGAAATAATTCATCTTCTTCCTCTGAGGCTAAAGAGTTAGGATAATTCGGTCTCTGTATTCGGGAACTACTACTCACTTGTGCCTTCAGGTTATTTAGCTGTTCCGTTACTTCTTGCTTCCAATTTGGTAATTCTTGCTGAAGGGTACGCCTAATGCTACAGAGTTCAGACATTACGGTATCTCCGGAGCTTCCAGGAGCTGACAAGATACCAAGAGTGATTGCTTTCACAGTCTCTACTAGGTCTTTGTTAAATTTATCTTCGACAAATTTGTCCTTTCCAGCAATCCAGTTCTCATACTTTTCTCCAAATTCTCCCTCATGACTATCTAGCCTCTCCTTTACTTTCGTTTCCGTTTCCAGAGTCAAGTTTGACATTCCCTCGGTTAGTTTTTCTACCTGCGTAGTTACTCTGTCTAATCTGTGATTAACCGTGGTTACGATGGAGTCAAGATTCTTGGTTGCGTTTCGGATGTCAGCTGTCTCGCTTTGCATGGTAGCTAAAGTGTCATTCAGTTCGAAAATTATTCCACTTCGCATTTGAGAAACAGCATCCTTAACTTGCTTTGCTACTTCTTTGGCTACGTTTTCTCTAACAGTTTTTATTTCTTCGCTTACTGTAGAAAGTTTATCTTCAATTACTGTAGAAAGTTTATCTTCAAGCGAGGTTAACATTTGTCTATTTTCGTCTTTCAAATCATTTTTAATGGAATTCACCATTTGGCGATTTTCCTCTTTCAATTGGCGATTTCCGTCCTGCATCATTTGACTTATTTGACTCAGTAGCTGTTTGAATACATCGTCTGTCACTACCCCTGAATTGCGTTCACCTGCCTCCTTTGTAACCGGTATATGGCTACGACTACAAGTGGCAGAAACTATGCTGGCATTGTCTAGTTCAGTACCAGTAACATTATGGTGTAAGGCATCAAAGTCCATAAGATTTCCCACTTCACTTTCAACAATTGTTTCGATTGGTGTCTCAGCCCTACTAATTATCGTGCGGGACCGTAAGCGACGCGACACTTCACTCGTTTCATTCTGTTCATTTGAATCTAGTGATGACATTTTATTGTCTGCCATAGCTCACTTATTTACAAACAGTAAGTCAATGAAGTTCGTTTGAGCTACGGCCGTCAGCTGTCGACAGAGATGTAATCTATCGGTTGCTAGTCGGTTGTCACTGCTACGTCACAAGATCGGAATGTCGGGAGATGCACGTCACGAGAACAAGAGACTATTCTGGACCGTAAAGAAAGTATGGCTGCACGCTGTTCAAAATAAATGAAAACTAAGGCTGGTCAACTCCGTGAACAGACAGCGGACATTTAAAAACAATTGATATGCAATACACAACAATGGAATTTAAACAATACTTCAAGAAATTACCAATCTACTAAATGCAATATACTGAATTCAAAGCAAATTTTTACTGCAACTACTAAAGGTCGTCACAAATTGATTAATGTCGGATGAAATTAAGGAAGCTTGGCTATGGCTAACGAAATTTTAACTTACGTTGTTCATGACTCCCTTGGGCGTTGCAACTAAATTTTCGCACAAATTCTGTTCCAAAAAAAAAAAAAAATCTCTCGTCCGTAATTTTCTCTGAATATCTCGTTTCTTTCGCTCAATGGAAATTTTGTTGGATGGCGTTTGATGTCATGCAACAAATAAAAAGCACAAGATTAGCTACAATTATTTATGAATATTTCCACAATGCTTATCTTACATAAATTTTTATTCCTTTAAGTCTCTTTTATTCGCGTCCCTGTTCGGGCGCCAATTATAACGATATGTTTACGTAATGTGTATACATAAACATAGTTATAAATGTCTCCGTTCGTAGTCGCTAATTATAACAATATGTTTACTTTTGTGCTGTAACATATAGCTATATTCAGCGGTGGAAATATATTTGCGAACGCCGACCGTGTGCGGCTGTTTCTTGTTGTATCGTCTGATCAGTCGGAAGTTACATTGCAGAGGAGAGTAAATGCCTGTTCAAAATATAATTATTTTTGGATAGCTCCACATGAACTTCCTAAGGGACCGTAGTTTATCATGCATTTACCATTAGAATATGGCGCGGAGAAAATATTTCGCCGCATACAACTTCCGTCCGATTTCGACGAAAGAATTCGTGACTGTAAACTCTTTATTTGGCAGAAACATAAAGAAAATTAAATAACTTCATGAAGGAGTGAGACATAGATTCTATATTAAATAAATAGTCCATACACTAATTCCATTTAAATCTGAATTTATGGCAATTAATAGATGAACTTACACTGCAATGAAAGATTTAACATGGATGCCGTTTTCACTGGCACTACTCGTAATGAAAACAATTCCTTTGACGTTTTCACATACACGTCGCACAATAAATCTACTGCTATGCACTTTTAGTATTACACAATTGCTTTACACTAAAACATTATTATTTTTAACGATAATAATACGGCAGCAAGGCATGCGCGTCCGACGCAAGTTGCAAGAGACAAGAGAAGAATGAGTAACTGTTCATCGAGAATATCTCGTACATAAAAAAAAAAAATGTGTAAAAGTGTTCTTCTTCTGTCCGTTTTTCGCGCCGCGGTTTTCAAAGTCAATAACTCACAGCATCTCTGACGGCGCTTCGACAATAAACAAGTTACGTCACAGGCCGTTCACCTTTTACATTCTCGCAACATTATTTGCTAACTGTAGCTGTTGGCGAGCGACTGCTCGATTAGTGAATGATTTAAAATAAGGCAATCACATAATGTTACATGGCCCTCCCACGTAAGGTGGCGCTCCAGCACCTCGATCTCACGCTGCACCTCGTCCAGGCCTGCACCGTCGAAGGCTGGCCCTATCTTCTTTAACGCCAGGAGACGGGACCGACGGAGGTTTGGCCCCAACCAACGGTACGATGAGATGCCGAGTCCCCCCTGGGCAACAGGAGCGTGGAAGTAGCCCAGGGGAGTGTCCGCCGGAAGGCGGAACCGTCTCCTGCAGCGTCGTCGTGGGGTTGAAGAGGGGGTATAGTCTGTCGGTAAACTGAAGAGCGATCTAGCGAGTCCCCACTCTGCCTACCCAGCTGTGTCACGAGGCGCTTCTACAGGCTGTTTCACAACGTACTACCGGCCCTTCTTCCTCTGACGAAATTTTTGAACTTTACCCACACCCTTTCAATTGAATTTAAATCACAGTTGTATGTTGGAAATCGCAGCACACTGTGCCCATAACCTTAAAGTGTTTTATTAATTTGAAATACTTTGCCTTCCTGCTTATGTTGTTTAATTAAATGAAATAATTTTGTTTTCATCATAGACAAATCAACTTCCACCTTATTTTTTAATAATAATTCAGTCATTCCCCTTCTATTCGAGGACCTAGTCGGAGCTTTGGTATGCTCCTTGTTGTGACTTGAGGTGTTGTCCATTACAATAACAAAAGTTCGCTGGCAGATTCGGAATTACTTTAATCGGTATTCAATTTGAAATATTTTCGTAGTTCATTTGCCCCTATTGCATATCCCGCTTTATAAATTAACTGTGCGTTCGATAAAATCTCGAATTATGACTCAATGTTGACCACTATAATCCTTTTGCTTCAGCTAACATTGTCGATAATGCTATCAACGCCGGGGCCCCGCCAACATTTTCCGTAAGTAATATTACTGTCCACTCAAGTTTTATCAATATCAAAGAAATTTTCTGCCTAGCTCCGTTAATT
Source organism: Schistocerca americana (assembly GCF_021461395.2). NCBI lineage: Eukaryota > Metazoa > Arthropoda > Insecta > Orthoptera > Acrididae > Schistocerca > Schistocerca americana. Next base: position 90,116,317 of record NC_060128.1, read on the forward strand.
TACTCGGTTCAGCTACTAAAATCGCGTCAATTATATCCGCTCTGTCTATCAGAATCTTTCGTTTACTTATAGATCTTTTCCATGTAAATCCCATTTCAAACAATGTTTTATGTAAAACATCTTTCTGCCAATGAAAATCGATTTTTTGTTTCACACAAGTAATGCCATAATGTCGGCATTATTTTTTGGTTTTTGTGAAAGTCCTCCATCGTTTGTCGAAAGACCGATTTTGTGAAACTGCCTGTAAGATGAGTTTCCTCCCAAAATTATCAGTTTTCCTTCGTGGCGGTTTCAGTAAACCACGCAGTTTATTTTCGCGCTTCTTCCTTCTGCGTCCTATTGTGGCGAGGCTGACGTGTGCATAAATTGCAGCCCTCTGACTGGGACTGGTAATATTAGCCAACAGTTCTTTTTGTGCGGCCTCTTTAACACATGGTGTTGTAACATTAGAGACGATCGAACGCTCGTTACTCCATAAATACCTCATATTCTCCATATTCTGCCCATTTTCTTGCACTGCATGTCGGTTATCAATCACTTCCGGATACCGAAGTATATCAGTATGCATACAAAATTAACTGACTAACAATGGCAGTTAAGATCCCACGAACGGAACGACGTGTGTAAGAGCGAGCGCGCGAGTCCCCACTCTGCCTACGCTGCTACGTCACAGGGCGCTTCTACAGGCTGCTCCACAACGTAGTACAGTCCCTGCCGCGGCGCGCGCTTTAAATCTGTGGCGACGCCGTGTACAGATACGTCCCGTGTGCATTTGTTTTTAGACAAATGCGTTAAGAGTATAAGGAAAACAAAAGAGGATAGCTTCTTCGCAACAAAACATTATAGAGTAAATAACATTAACATAAGAACGGAAATCAGGATTCTACTACAAACATAGAACCGAATGCCTATTCGTATGAATGTATGTTCCTCTATTCGTAAGACGAACCAGATATATTGCAATCAGTCTGTGGAATTTAAGACTTGTTCTCACTTTGTGTTTCTACTAAAAGGTAGAAGTTTTCTTTGAAGGGCTGAATCAAAACTTAACAATTCTTGCAACACGAAGAGTGTTTAAAAAGTAACCAGATATTTATAATTACGTGTGTTGTGTTAGTTCGATTCGCACTGCTTTTTTTGTCATTGCCTTCGTAAATATGTCTGAAAAGTATTTCCAGGTAAATGCCGTTTCACGTAATGTCTTGTGTAAAACATCTTTCTGTAACGAAAATGTATTTTTTGTTTCACGCCAGTCAGTAATTTCCGTAATGTGGGCATAATTTTTTGGTTTATGTAAAAGTCCTCCATCGTTTGTCGAATGAACGATTTTGGGAAACTGTCTATTACGATGGGTTTCCTCCCTAAATTATTAGTTTTCCTTCGCGGCGATTCCAGTATACCGTGCGCCTTGTTTTCGCATTCCTTCCTTACGCGTCCTATTTTGGTGAGGCTGACATTTGCATAAACTGCAGCCCTTTGATTGGGACTGGTAATATTAGCCAAAAGTTCTTTTTGTGTAGCCTCTTTAACACAAGATGTAATAACGTTAGAGACGATCGAACGCTTGTTCTGCGCAGATATCTCCTTCGTATTCTGCACAGTTTCTTCGGCGAAGATTTGCGTAAAGAAGAAACGTAGGGGTCTGTCATTGCCAACAATCTCCTGAACACGTCTTCCATAGTCACATGCGGCTGCCACAACCACCACCACCAACGCACAAATTCTGTGACTAGCGGCAGGTGGTGTGACAGTGAGCCACTAAGTTGTGTCCATAAGCAGTCTGGATGGGGAAAGTGACTGAGTTTTCAGTGCTGTGGGAATGCAGATTCAGCTAACCACTGGACAGGAGACATTTGGGAACATGAATACCTCGGATAACACTTTTACTGGGATGGTACTATTGTAGTATTGGGCACCGACTTAAAATGTCAATACGTCTCTGTGTTCCAGATCACCATGTACGTCAGTGGACTGGATCTATCATTTTCATTAGTTGCAAAAGTTGTTGGAATTTGAAATAGAACTACGTAGGGTAACACAATCGTGGATGTTCCAGCTACAGTATGATGCATCTAGTACCACAAATATCAAGGACCATCTTCTTTACATTTCATTCTTCTACTAAAATTCTATATGAACACTCTCCCTTTACCTTATCAACTTACTGAAGTATGAGTAACTTCTCTCAATCGTCTGACATATTTGCTCAGACATCTTGCCTCACACTGATTCTGAGTATAATTTGTGTTTTTTCAACATCCAGAGCTGTACGGCAAATGTTTATTGGGAGTAGCATAGTCTTTTGCTACTTCCTAAATATTTGATAGCATATTTCTTTCACCAGCTTTTTTTATTCCAGTTTGTGTTCTGTTTTCAACCTCCTACTGTCCTGGTCACTTAGATTTTTTTAGTTTTGAATATCTACTTACAGTTGTATCTTTGTTCTGTACAACTTGTATATTCTTCCTTGTGTGGGTACATAGATTGAAGAAGAAATTAAAAAGTGACAGCCAATTTTAGATTTCATAACCAATTTTACCTGAAAACTGAGCCAGCCATACAAATTGAGCAAAGCAGATATAAAATCTGAGGAATGTACTATTGAAGTCTCGGGGTAAACTGGTGCCTTTGATGCTGCTTCAGACCAAAGCTTCTACTTTGAACCTAACCTAGACCTTAGGCAACACCACAGATCAGTATGACACAGTCACGCACGTAGTTATCTGACGCACACTATAGATGTTCTGATGCATCTAGAAATGGCTAACATATTTAGTCTATCAAATTTGATCTGTATCAACTGTGCGCTCATCATAGCTTTTTCTGTTGCAGACTGTTTAAACACTTTCACAAGTACCATCAGATCATGAAGTGTTGAAGTAACTCTGCACTATCACAGTAAAATGCTTGCTCAAATGCCTGATTTGATGTGTCGGTGCAAACTCCACCAGGAAGTCATACTGGATTGTGGTTGATCACACATGGAACTCGATGTAATGGGAGCTTATGTGACACTGAAGGTAAGAAAAAGTTTTCTTGGCCTGTGGAGCATCTTATTGGAACTACATTTTGTTTATAATATGACTTCACATAAGGACGAAAGGATGAATTAAAAAATATTTAAAGATATACTTTGCTGCCTTTACTTGATAATTTATTATTTTATGATGGTTGTATGTATTAGTTCTCGTGGCTTGAAGATGAGTGGAAGCTTTGTTTGTTGCTATTAATAGGTACCAAACTTACAGTGACTGAAAGTAGTTAGTTTCCTGGTTCGTGGATGATTTGCAGGATAAATTCTAATGATGGGGAACGAGTCATTTTACATTGAAAACACACATTAATTTGTAAAAGTGACTGCGTGCTATTCAGCTAGAAGATTTATTTATTTATCTATTTACTTTTTAAATATACAGATGTGAGTTAGTAATTGTACACACCACCTTTTATACATTACAATAATCGTGATGGTTTCCAACCACTGACTGACGATTTGTTGTCTGGAGAGTGTGTACAGACAGGCATGTAGATACTACGTGAAACTGATAATTATATTTTAGTTTATAATAAACTGAGGGTCAGATTTGACAGTAGTGTCAGCCTATTTAGCTCAACAAAATCTTCGTCAGTTTAGCAAACAACTGGAAGTCCAGGTTGGAATATCAACAGTATTATGAAAAGAATAGATTGCAGTGAAAAGACTGTTACAAACTGAGCTTTTGGTGAAAGCCGTTTTTAGAAAGGAAAACACACACACACACACACACACACACACACACACACACACACACACACAAATTGCCATCTCTGGCCACTGGTCTCTGCTCTTTTTTGTGTGTATGTGTGTGTTTATTTTATTTTATTTCTCTCTCTCTCTCTCTCTCTCTCTCTCTCTCTCTCTCTTGTCCTCTCAATGTGTAATAATCTTTTCATTGTCTGTCTGTGACTCAGTGTCTCTTCTTTACCATGAGGGGGCAGCCTACCCTCTTCGCAATATTCTTGTTTAGCTTATGTTAGATGATTAGAAAAGCATTAGCGTTAGATATACCATCACTTTTGACACACTGTATACCTACATAGTGGTTTATTGGATTTCATGTAAAATCCTCGTGTTTGTAATTTCTTTAATTTATGAAATTTCTTAATTAGTGGGTTATTTGGATAATGAAAGGCACAGTCTGATTCAGAAAAATTAGGACAGCAAAAGTATAATGCTAAATCTGAGAAATCAACAAGCTTAATAGTTGAAATAACAATGTACATTGGGGTGTGTCCAACTTCCAATTGCAAAAAATTTCGAAGTTACTGAAATGTCCACTACAGTGACGTTATTGTCGTGCAACCACTCGATCGTGTTGAAAGATGCAATCACCACCCCTGAATTGCTCTTAAACAGTGGGAAGCAAGAAGGTGCTTAAAACATGCTGTGATAGTGCCATGTGAAACAAGGGGTGCAACCCCTTCCACAAAAAAACATGACCACACCATAACACCACCGCTTTCGACTTTTACTGTTGGCACTACACACGCTGGGGACCGATGACCCTAGAAGTCTGGTCCCTTCAATCCCACAAACGAACCAACTAACTATTCACGCTGGCAGATGATGTTCACTGGGCATTCACCATACCCCACCCTGTCATCAGATTGCCACATTGTGTACTGTGATTCACCACTCCACATGTTTTTCCATTGTTCACTTGTCCAATTTTTATGCTCCTTACACCAAGCAAGGTGTCGTTTGACATTTACCAGCGTCGTGTGTGGCTTATGAGCAGCCACTCCACAATGAAATCCAAGTTTTCTCACCTCCTGCCTAACTATCATAGTACTTGCAGTGGATCCTGATGCAGTTTGGAATTCTGTGAGATGGTCTGGATAGATGTCTGCCTATTACGCATTACGACCCTCTTCAACTGTTGGCTGTCTCCGTCAGTCAACAGACGAGGTCGGCCTGTACGCCCCACAGTGCAGCAGTTTGTCAACCACGCAGGTGGTGACCATCTCAACACAAAACTTAAGGTTGAGTTGGAGAAGGATGGCAAGCTTCCGTTCTTAATGGAAGGCAGGTCAACTGGGTCATTCAGTATATAGGAAATCCTTACTCTCTGACCGGTATGTGAACACTGGCAGTTTTCACTACCCTGTTCACACATTAGCAGTCTTGAACACTTCAATACACAGGGCAAAAATTATTTCTGACAATGACCATGTAGAGTTTTAATTTCAGCATTCGAACCACCTGTTCAGGAAAAGTTACAGCAATGAATCATTGTCGATGGAAAAAAATACCAGTGATCTGACCTAGAAAAGTATCGGCTCCACACTGCAAATGTACTGCTGGTTTTAGAGCTGTACTTTAAGTATTGATTTATTATTAGACCTTCTATACATCAACAAGTCAACAGCCTGCCTATCTCCCTTAGAGCAAGAATTGAAAGGAAAATGATGTATGTTGACTCTTGGTGATAGCCACTTTGTTAACAATGGTAACTGTAGCTCAGTGGCACAGTAAAAGATGTCCAATGGGTCCCTTGTTTGGTTTTGTCACGTATTGGATTTGTCCAGAACACTTCATGTTGACTTCCCTGGTTTTTCATTTCTGCCAACACCAGCTACCTACCTACCTACCTACCATAATTGCGTGTTGAAGCTAAACATTGCAGTTTCTGTTGGTAGCGCCAGGTGCCGATTATGTCATTACTTCTCCTCACATATTTTTTAACGCAACTGGTGTGCTATTTCTTCTCACTGGAAATCTTGTTACTTCATTCACACCACCACCCCGCAGTGCAATTGGACTCTTCCTTTTGTGTTTCGCACAGTCAAACAGAAAAGCTGGACTTTAAGAAGACTCAAAAAGTAGTAAGACTCCTTCGCACAGTGAAACCATTAAAGACGACACCAGTCTTTGACTTAATGGTATCTGTGGTGTCCCCTAGAATGTGGTAGCATTCAAATAGGAAAAAACTATTTGCACTGATGTTGATGTTTTGCAGTGCACTCATGACACATCAAACAAAGGAAACTTGAGAAGTCGTCCATGGCTGAATGTGCCTAGAAAACTCAATGCTAACCAGCAAAGATTCTGAAAACATCAATTATGTGAAACCAAATTCACCCCACATGACATAGTGAAAATGTTGGATTGATGCAGTCAGCTAGATGCAGTATATCTTGATTTTCAAAAAGCATTTCACTCAGTGCCACATCTAGGCTTATGGTCAAAAGTACACTCATGTTGGGTATTGAGTGAAATTTGTAGTTGGGTTGATGACTTTTTGGTAGGGAGGGAAGACATAGCATGTTACCTTGGATGGAGGGACATCATCAGATCTAGAAGTAACTTCAGGCGTGCCTCAGGAATGTGTGTTGGGACCTTTGCTGTTCATGTTGTATGTTAATGACCTTGTAGACAACCTCAGGCTTTTTGCAGATGATGCAGTTGCCTGTGATGAAGTACTGTCTGAAAAACGTATAAATATTGTCAGATTTTGATAAGATTTCAGAGTTGTGCAAAGGTTGGCAACTTGCTTTACACGTTCAGAAATGTAAAATTGTGAGCTGTATCCTATGACTGTAATGCAAACAAGACATTGTTGGAATTGGCCATCTCATACAAATACCTGGGTGTAACACTTTGTAGGTATTTGAAATGGAAAGACCACATAGGCTCTGTAGATAAAGCAAGAGGCAGGCTACAGTTTATTAGTAGAATATTGGGAAAGTACAGTTGATGTACAAAGGAGATCGCTTACAAATCACTTGTGTGACTGGTTCTAGAATATTGCTTTAGTGTGTGGGAGTCATACCAAACAGGACTAACAGGCAATATTGAACGAACACAGAGGCACAGCACAAATGGTTACAGGTTTGTTTGACGCATGGGAGAGTGTCGTGGAGATACTGACGGAACAGAACTGGAAGACGGTTAAAGACAGACGTAAACTATCTGGAGGAAGCCTCTTAACAAAGTTTCAAGAACTGACATTAAATGATGACTTTAGGAATGTACTAGAGTCCCCTAGGTATCGCTCACATAGGGACTGTGAGGATAAGATTAGAATAATTAAAGCAAACACAGAGGCATTCGAACTTGCTGTACTCCACATGTGAATGGAATGAGAAGAAACCCTAATAAGCCGTAAAATAGGACATACCCTCCACCACACACCTGACAGTGGTTTTCAGAGTGTAGTATAAATGCATAACACACTTGATTTCTTTAAGTATTTTGCAAGTTATAAGCAATCATTTTCAGGTTCAAAATATGCTAATTTTCATAAATATAACTATGGACATAAATATTGGTAAGTCAATGGTTTAATCAAGTTTTGTCATAAATTCTCCTCAGTTTGGTTCAGTCTCTCATCAGCTGTTATATCTAGCAGTCAATATTTGACTTTCTCCTGTAGTGCCAGTTTTCAAAAGCTTTTATTTTCTTCTTGTCTGAACTGTTTGTCATCCATATTTCACTTTTGCACAAAGTTATGCTTCAGAAAAATACCGCCAGAAAATACTTTCTAACACTTGCATTTGTATTTGATGTTAGTGGATTTCTCATAATAGAAGTGCTTTTCCTGCTATTGCCAATAAGTGTATTATATTCTCTTTACTTCTGTCTTAAGCTATTTTATTTTACAAATAGCAGCACCCCTCTGCTACTAGTCTCAGTTCCTAGTCTAACTCTCTCAGCACCTGTGAATGTCATTAGACTAAATTCCATTATCCTTGTCTTACTTTTGTTGATGTTCATCTTATCTGCTTTCAAGTTACTATCCATTTCATTCAACTACTCTTCAAATTACTTTAGTGTGTCTTGCAGAATTCTGATACCACTGGCAAACCTTTTATTTCTGAATAATAATTGACCTTCTCATATTCTCTTTGGTTTGCTTAACTATTTGCTCACTGTTCAGACATGTTTCCCATGTCTTACAAATGTTGCCTATTTTCTTTACAGCTGAGGACTGTGATGTTGAAACTTCATGATGCATATGAAACTCAAAAGTCCCCGGGATGCTCCTGTTGACTTCGTGACAGCCTGATGTCTCTGCTGGGATGTGCCCGCCTCTTTTACTGTGAGTAAGGGAGGGTCGATCAGCTTGTGGTAAGTAACTGCGTATTTTACTGTCATTTGGTGTCCCAGGATGTTGGGCAGTGTTATCTGAGGTAGACATCCTGCAAAGCCGCTGATGTTGCACTAAGAGCCGATGACGGGAGCTGGGACGAGACTGTTCGTTAGTAGTGGGGAACTGAATGGACTTTCTGTATCTTGCACAACACGGGAGTTTACTAAAATGGATTGCACAGGGAATGAAGATTCTAGGAAATTATACTACAGGGTGGTCCATAGCTGTGGTGCCACACTTTTAAAACAAAAAGCAGGTGGATGTACAAATATTTAAGTCGCGTACCAGATTGTTATAATTAAAATGCAGCTACACACGAAGGTCCAGTGTCAACTGTAATTATCATATGGCAACGAAACTTGGTAGGTATGTTAACGTGTTAAAGCAGAAAAGATTTACACTGGAAAAAAATTAGTTCCGGTTTTGCCAATCAAGTGCAAATTTGGCATTGTACACTGTTTGTACGGTGGTACGACATGCACGTTGTCATTTGACAAGCCGTAACGTGAGTGAACAGTATGGCTATGGTGAAAAGGAATCGTGCTATCTTGGTGAAATTTTTTTATGTAAACGGTAGCAATTACAGTGCTGCAGTGACACAGTGTCACTGACAGAAAGATCTATTGAGAGAATTGATGGCGTTTAATGGTTTAATAAGGATGATAATGAAATTCGAAAACACAGCTGTCACGTGGAAGAGGAAAGAATCCTTTCATAGTGGAAGTTATTGACAAGGTTGCTATTGCTGTAACTGACTGTGCAGCATGTGCCCCCTGTACTGTTAGTGCTCGTGCAGTGTCATGAGAATTGTCCATCCCTTGGTCAACAGTACAGAAACTTTCGTGGACCATGTTACACTGGTACCCGTACAAGATTCAGACAGTGCAACGGCTGAAACATCACGATCTGCAGTAATGTTCTGAATTTGCTCTTCGGTCTCCTGGCTAGATCGAAGTTGATGATGTGAGGCAGGGGAATGTTTTATGGAGTCACGAGGCACATTTTGCATGACAGGGTGCAGTGAATACACAGAATCGCTTAATGTGGGGTGCAGTTCAATTGCCTGTAGAGCGTTAAGGGTCATTGCCTGTGCCGTATGGACTGTGTTGTGTGGACTCGCAGACCTTTGTTCTGTGTTTTTCTTCGAGGAGAATACATCCGAAGGGCCTCTCAGGTGTACAGCAATGCCTGAACGTTACTGATATCGTGTACAACTTGCAATTCCCACTTTGGAAGAGCAAAAATGTGTGGAAACTGTTGTTTTTGTGCAAGGTGTGGCAACACTTTGTTGCTTGCTCAGTGAAAAAAATTGGTTAATGCAGCATTTCAAGAGTGTGTTACCCCCAGAGGTTTCCCAGTTGCGTGGCCTGCAAGATCGCCTTTTCTGAATCTGCGTGACTTTTGGCTCTGGGGGTATCTATAAGAAACATTGACTGGGGACATGTTCAGTCTCTGCCCAATTCAAAGGCCAGTGTACAGAATGAAGTTCCTCATATTCCATCAGAGCTGCTGCAAGCAACGGTTGACCGTGTCATTTTATGGATTCAGCAACTTGTTAATGTCTCTAGTGCTCATATTGGACAAATTTTGTAATAATAAAATATTTAAATCAACATTACGTCTTTCTCGCTTGCTTGACCTTTTCTGTCCCATTCCAGATCCATTACATATGGAAACATTTCTGTTCGTCTTTCTTACACTCACGATGCGAGATTTGCAAAAATTGGAAATAATGTTTTCCAGTGTAAATTGGTTCCACATCAACGCACAAGCATATCTACGAAGTTTTGCTGCTATATGGTAATTACAGCCTGGTCTGGATCTCTGTGAGTAGCTTCACTTTCAATATAACCACCCTGCAGTAAGAGTTAGGAGAGGGAAAACCTGTGAGGCTGTGTTGTCAAATAGGTGGCCATTTTGAATGCTGCCATCTCGGATGCATTCATTCTTTTGTGAAGTTGCGTTATGTACAGAAGGAAGTTACAGAATATGCTCTTTGTGTTGTGCAGCATGTTTAAAGGTTGTTGGTGTCTCCATTATCCAGTGTCATGTACCTTAACTGACATATGTACTGGAATGTGAGCACAGGCCTCAACAATCTGCTCCCTGAGATGTGTATTGTTTCTGAGCTTTACTGCATACACAGTTGCGTGCACGTATCAACACAGATAGAAATTTCGCCGACTTAAATCTGGGGAATGTGGTAGCCACTCCACCAGACCTCTCCAATCTGTCCATATCCAGGGAAACTGGATATCCAAGTATGAATGGAAAACTAGCCCGTAAAGAGGGAGGGCACAATCGTGCAGAAATAAAGTTGGAAGTGCCTCTTCTTCAGACGACACCACATGCTTGTTTAACAACTTCAAAGGGCTGCTGTTAGTATATTCTGCATGAAGACAAGTCTGACAATACGTGAATGATATTTTACAACTATCAGAGAGTAGAAAAATTACATTTTAGCCATCAGCCAAACAAATTATTCATTTTTCTCTACTGGTTTTGGTCATAGCAGCCGTTATCATAGAAAGAGAAAGCAATACATTATCTTTCCTTTAGATGAATTGTAAGTCATCAAAGTTATAAGATGTTTACTGAACCATATCTAGTACACCATGACCCTACACAGCCAAAAAACTGGCCTCACAACTCTGCATGAAAAAAATAGTGTGAAAACTGATCTCAGAGACACAGAAAAAAATACATGGTTGCCTTATTCAAATGAACAAAGCTACAATCATCTGGTCATAACTGTGGGTTCATAGATTGCCCTGGGAGACAGCTTATAGGAATTACAACACATGAAATTTAGTTCAAGTTATTACACGAATGGATAAAAATATTTATCTAACTTGATACAGTCTTTGCCACAGGAGTGCCTGATAATTTGCAACTTTCATTGAGTATTAAAGCAACCCTTGATGCACTAATTAACAAACTCTTATCTGGAAGTACAATGTTCAATGTTTACAAGAGCAGGTTTCAATCTGAGACTTCAATAACACTTTAAACCTAACTAGATGGTGTTGACTGCTTCAGCTGAGGTCACAGATTGGAGTAGACCACTTCCAAACTCGGCTCTATATTGACCTCAGAGTGTGCGGCCACTGCTGTTCTGAGAGGGTGTGTCTTCTTCAGCCTCTCCCATTTGTCGTCACAGATTGCAGCGACACATCACTAATGTGTATGGTATCGATGTGCATTGCTGTCTTTGATGTGGCACCACAATCTTTGGATGATACCACACTTTCAATGCACGAACTATCTTTGATGGGTCTGTCCAGTGAGGGCTGACATCTGAGCAATATCTTTGATTCTGTTCATTTACACATGTAATGTGTCACCCATTCTACAAACTGAACTCGGTAGCCTTGCTAAGGCGTTACCACAAATGCATTTTGTAAGAGTCAAAATTATCATTATTGATAAATGGCTGGCTCAAATTTCATGAAATATGCAGCAGATACCCTGTTATGAATACTTAATGAACAATGCCAAAAGTCTCATGATTAATGCAGGGTGTACATAGTCTGGGAACACTCTCAATTATTTATTGCACAAGAACAAAACATTGTACAGATGTCATAGATATTCCATTTTGAAGAGAAACTCTGAAAGTCTTTTTTAGAAACATTCAATATGTGAACCATGATGACAGATGTCAGTATGGTAATCAAATTCTTGCCATACCTGTCCCAGCATGGCACCGTCAACTGTGGCAGTCGCTTCCCCTATTCTCTCCCGGAGCTCTGCTACATCACGTGGTAGAGATCGTACATACACCAGATGTTTAATGTGTACCCACAGAAAAAAAGTCACACGGACTGAGATGTGGTGAACTCCAACACACAGAAAGCTTGCTCCACACCTGGACTCACCATGTTATGAAAAGGTTTCATGCTAGGTTATAAATTACGTAATGCGCCTCTTCCCCCTCCCAAGAAGTGACTTAATGGCCCCCCCCACATCCCCTCTATAGTATTTGTACCCCCTATAAGAAGAAAATGCATCTGAAACTACTGTGGAACCCAGTTCTATATACTCCTCAATTAACCCCACTAATTCCACCTTAGACCACCCCTACACAACCCTGAATACACATTTGGAACACCCCCCCCCCCCCCCCCCCCCCCGTACAACAGCCCCCCACACCCAGAGACCAACCACAGACTTACCCCTCCCATACTTCCTTTTCTCAAACTGCGACTTGTCCACCTCCACAACCACCCCAGGCCCACCCAACTTACCCCTGTACTTAATAAACTCGGGACATACTTCCCAACAAAACGAAAACCAGTCAAGCACACTCCTCGCACTCACGCCAGTCCCATGCACGCAAAAACTATGTGAGGATCTATAACAAAAATAATATGTCATCAATACAATCTAGTGCATGCCCAACCTATAACCATTCCTGGTCCGAGATGCCGGAACTTTGGCCAATCTCATTTCTTGCCCACAAATAGGGCGCTTCACGATCTCCGCTAACAAACGAAAGATCTATAAAAACTTAATAAGCTCCAACGGAGCTCCGTGCGAGTGCTGTTGATTTTTATCCTTCATATCCACCTGACCAAAAACAGCAATCAATTAATTTACTCAAATTAATGCATGACCTACAGTTAACAGCACTACAATAACTTTCACACAAAACCACTAAATTGTTAACTCACTGAAACGAATTCCGCTAGAAACACAGCCAAAACGCAAACAAGTTACTAGAATGAGCAAGACCAAACTGAACCCATTACACCACACAACACGAAACCCCTAAACACACCACTAGAGGGCACAACGAACCGCAACATGACGACACCTACAAACACGCCACACTCGCAAACCAAACTTCGCGCCGTCGTGATGTCACACATAACAGTCTTACGTCACGGGTCAAAGCCGACGGGTGGGATCGGATGCTTCGGTTGACCCGTGTCTACATATTTTATCTGTCAAAATCTTGTGTGAACAGTTTGAACAGATTAACTAGAAAGTTTTACTGAGTCTACAGATACCATATCCCTAGTGTTATACCACCATTGTTGTAAATGTCGTTAGTCATCAGACAAAGAAATTCTGTGTCAGCAGGAAAGTTGTAACACTTTCCAGAATGCAGCCTGATCTGTAACCTTCGTTCCTACCTCTGCATTTCTCAGTAGCCTCCATGCAGTGTTAATTGTTTGGATGTAATTTTTAATTAAAATTGGAAACTCTGATGCAAGGCTGCCAATAGATGTACTCCAAATTAGGTTAAGTGCCTCCAAATATTTTATAACATTGTCACTGAAAGGAAAACGTTTGACTATCTGTTGAACACTCTCAATAGAAGTTTTAAGCACGAAAGTTTAAAGTTCTCCAGTTGACCACAAGCCAGATCTGTATTTTTATCAATGTCCAACAAAATCTTTGCTCCTAAATACAGTTCATCAAGAGATTTAAGGTAACTTGCCTGTGAATGTATGAACAAAATACTAATAATTTTCATAAAGTGTACTAATAATTTTCATAAAGTGTACATGGCTCTAAGTAAAAAATGTGAACTCCTAGTATGATGAAAATAAGACAATAGGAATGTTTATTGCTGAACATATAGATATACAATTAATCACATTGGTTGTCATATTGACTGTATGAATCTTTGCAGAACAAACCGTAGTATTTATTTATTTATTTATTTACTCATCCTAGAAACAATATATATTGTATAGATGTCGTCAGTTTATGATACATGAGCACACATTTACATTTACAATGGAACAGATTTCTAATGTTTTGTGTAGTTTTTTATAACTACTCATACACACATTTATAATTACATCATATTTTGGTGATAATGTCATATGTTGCTAATAATCTACATTTATGTTAAAAATTCTTTTACAGTATAACAACTTTTTCTTACTAAGAAGGTTTTAAGCTTTTGTCTTAAAGCGAGGGGCTGATTTATTTCTTTAATTTCCTGTGGTAATTTGTTATACAGTTTTATCCCATTATAAAATATACTTTTTTGCGTCTTTGCCTTGTTCTTTCTATCTAGATGGAGGTGGTGACAAGATCTTGTTTCATAGTCATGTATTAGGCTGTTTGTGTTATACATGTTGAGATTTTTCTTAATGAACCTTATGTTGTGAAAGATACTCCCAAGAAATAGAATGCCTAGCTTTCTACATAATTCTCTCTAATGCTCTATTTGCCAGTCAATATTTGGAATCTATGCACTGACTGACTACCTTACTTCGATACTTGAAATCTTATGTACACATTAACAACACGCCTGTCTAAAAAAGTGGGCTATAATTGTATCATTTCAGTCACAAGGTTTTATTCTAGAAATATTTAAATCTGATAATCTTCATTAAGGTTACTTTGCTATGGCTAATCAGAATGTATTTTTCTTCCTGTTGGTAGTAAGTTAGTGTCTGTAGTCTGTTTTATGTCAAATAATATCCTGAAACATCCCAAAAAATTTCAAACCTTTAGTTGAAATAGATTTTTTTGCACAAAATAAGACAGAAAATTTAGTTCTCCCGAAAATCCACGCAGAGCTACATTTGACCTATGGCTCACCTCCATTGTTCTAAATACATCCCAGCTGCTAATCTTTTTGGTTTACGTATTCTTTATCTTCTGTATTCCTTTCCTTGTCTATCCTTGTTACTCTGGCCTCTTTAGGTGCCTCAAGGACCCACTTGCTAGCTTCGGCCACTCCCATGGAATCAATTGACACCAGTGAGTGCCTCATACTGAACTCGGAATATATTCCTAGCAACATCACAGTGTGTCTCCTTACGAGGCTACCAACTTGAGAAACTGTTGTATAGTGCATCTTCCTGGAATTTTTATTTTATTTGGCATATGGCATTTAAGTACATTTCAGTATTGGATCACGTTATTCTACATTATATCACACTATATATATTAACAGACAAACATCTGCTCCTTGTATATATTCAATGGATTTTTGGGATGCCATGAGGAATTCTTCAAAGTCCCCACTGAACGCTCCGGCACTGCATTTTTGTCTGATGTCTTTGATGGTCTGCTTAGGCGTGCCACAGTCACATGCTGACGAAGACAGCAGTCCCCATTTCAAGAGTGAGTCAGCACATCTTCCATACCCAGTTCTTAGTCGGTTCAGCGTAGACCAGATCTTGCGTTGCTGATCAAACCCTGAACTGCTTCAGTAATACAAGGTATTAGGTGGCAAGTTGTTGGGGCATTTTGGAGCCATTCTCTTCTCCAAGAGTTGGTCAGTTCCAGTGAGGCTGTCGAAGGCAAGAGGAGGATGTCTTGAGCGAAGCCTCAGATCAGGTGTATCGATGTGTACTGGTAGTTCAGGGTTTGCTTCAATCTTGTTGTATTCACTGACCAAGGCTGCTTCTTGTCACATTTTTGGGGGTGGCATATGACTCAGGTCTACACCTAACATATGGCTACCTGTCCTAACGGCTCGTGAAATAATACACATGGTGGTGTTAAGTTCGATATTGATTTTGTTCCATTGGCTACTGTTTATCCATACTGGTGCACACTACTCTGCCGCAGAGTATACCGGGCTCAGCGCAGACGTCCTCAGAGTTGTTGCTGTCGATCCCCAGGTGGTTTCGCAGAGTTTGTGGATGAGGTTGTTTCTTGTTCTCACCTCGGCAGCTGTTTTTGTAAGTTGTGATTTAAATGACAAGGTTCTAACGTGACCCCTAGGTACCTCGGCTGCTTGTTGTGGTTGAGGCATGTGTCATCAAAGCATACTTCCAGAGCTCTGTCGGCTTCTCTGTTATTGAGATGGAAGCAAGTTACTTCCGTCTTCGTGGCATTGGGCCTAAGCCTCCATTTACAGAAGTATGCTTATGGGTCAGACAGATCAGATGTCAGGGTTTCTTCCATTGAATCAAAATTGGTTTGCCTTGTTGGCAATGGCCCAGTCATCAGCCTAGCCAAATTTCGTACTAGCTGTTTATGGCATGTCAGCAATGTGTAGGCTCAAAAGCAGTGGGGCTAATACCGAGCCTTTAGGTAAGCCATTTTGAAGGTATTTCTGGCTACTGACTCTGTTACCCATGAAGACCTGGAATACTCTGCTACCAATCATGTCGCCAATAAGCTTTGTCACTTTTGGAAGGGAATTATTTTCATCAGTTTATAGAGTAGGCCTTGTCTCCAGACGGTATAATAGGCTGCTGACAAGTCAATGAAGGCCACAGATGTTTTTAATTTGTAAGGGCCAGGACTTGGTCTGCACTGATTCGGTTGCTATGAAAGCCAGCTTGTTCTACTGTGATTGCCAGGAGTATTGTCTGACCGATCCTGTTAAGTAGTACTCATTTCAGAAGTTCGTACACCGTGCTAAGCAGTGCTATGGGCCGGTAGTTTTGTGGAAGACTTCCTGTTTTACCTGGCTTTAGGAGGGCAATTATTTCGGCACGATTGAGTTCTTGGGGTATGTTTCCTGTCTGCAGAAGTGAAGTGAGGAACTTTGCTAACCATATTTTCGTATATTTGCCAGACTTGATAAGGAACTCTAGGAGGATGTCATCTGAGTCGGGGGATTTACACGGTTTTGTGTGCTTTAATGCAGCTGACATCTCTTCGGGGGTGATGTCACGTGAATATTTAGTGTCAACACTGGCTGTTGCTTTTAGCTTTCTAAGTTCATGTTTAATGCATATTATTGTCCCTCAGTGGCTTACCCCTTTAGATGTTTTAACAATGTGCAAAGCAATTTTGTTAGGTGTTGTGGGGTTTCCTTGTCTAGTGACACATCTGGCTGCTCCTAGTTTATGGAGCAGGGACTGTGCTTTTCTGCTGGATACTTTAAAGTCCATAGCCCAAGTAGTTTCCGTCCGCTTCTGTCGTCATGCAGTATCGAGGCTTTGTAGGAGTTCATCTGCTATTTCTCTGTCACCACTACTGTGGTAGTTACTATACAGTTCCTCACAATCCTTGTCCCTGCCAGGAATGTATTCTTTGTGGTATCTTCTAGGTATAGAGTTTAATGAAAGCCTTTATCTTCTGAAAGCAGTAGAAATGCAGGTGTTGCCATACACCAAGAGCCCTTAAAGTCGGTTTTCGAATAACTTTCCAATGTCCATTTCATTTGTTTCAAGACAATTTTTTTTAAAAAAATGGATTCAAAAGAAAGTCACCTGAAAATGAGTTGGATTTAAATACTGAACTTCTTTCAAGGGGGTCAGTTCTAGTGTTGCACACCATCCGTATTTGGTCAGAAACACACAATTTAGGGAAGTAGATTACAACAGAGGCAGTTGCAAGCGAGCACAGATGTTATGATGTAAAAAAAAAAAAAAAAAAAAAAAAAAAAAAAAAACAGCACAGACATCACGCCTGAGCAGAGCCGGCCTGGCCAGGTGTAGAAGTAGTTGACAGACCAGCACCTAAGAGGGAGAAGGTAGAAGCCTTTCTATACCAGCAACTGTTTAAGTGTTTAGTATACACTGATGAGCCAAAACATTATTGGCCTTGCATAATTTCTTGTTCGTCCATCTTTGGAATGAAATAAATCACTGACTGTGCATATCAGGGATCTGATAGTTTGATGGTAGATTTTGGAGGTATGTGGCATTAGATGCCTATGCACAGGTCATGTAATTTGCGTAAATAACAGGCCACTGATTTGTGTATTCAGTGGTGGCTTGTAATAGTGATCCAGATGGGTTCAATAGGATTTACATAAGGCGAATTTCATCACTGAGATGTCAGGCTGGATTCACTGTGATATCATTCAAACCATTGTAGGACACTTCTGGCTCCGAGACAGGGACAATTATACACTGAAAGATGACCTTGCCTTTGGGAAAGGTATCAAACATGAAGAGATGCAGGTTGATCACAGCTGTCAGCGTGTCTCTGGTTGCTGCCACAGGTCGCATTGAGGTTCAGGAGAATGTCTAGCATGATACTGCTCTCACCAGCCTTCGTCTGTGGCATGCTGCACATTTTGAGCTGCTATTCAACTCGATTTGGCATTTATGGAGATGACCATTGGCATAATGTAGCAAAAATGTGATTCACCCGAAGAGCTGACACATTTCCATAGATCGACGGTCGGATCCCAGTGGTCCCGTGTCCACTGCAGTCGTAACCGACGGTGTCATCAAGTCAACATGTGAACACAAAAAAAGAGCCTTGTAGTATTGTCATTTAATTTCTGCAGAACTGTCATTTGCTAGAAGTCTGTCACTAGCCACAGCGTTCATAAAAAAAAAACAGTTTCAGGAATTTGTGTTGCTCGAGAAGCCTGAATCCAGCCACATGTAAAGAGAGACAGGGTGACAGGCTGGGATGAAGTAATTTGTGTGGTTTCACTCATTCAGTTTACCAAGCTATAGTGGAAATAATTATACACATCCCTCACTGTTTGCTGTGCCCCCAGGATGGGTTGCACAAGTGCAAGAAGCATATAGTGCAAACGAATGGCAAATGCATTTCATTGTGAATATCTCTGGGATATCTTGCGTAAACAAAGTGGGTGGGGAATCAGAGGTCCGTAACATAGCATTCGCTGCATGTGCTATGAAACTAATCGTGTGCTCTTCATAAGTAATATTATTGTCACAGAAGAACTTGACAACCTCTTGCTATATTACTAGTAGCACAAGTAAATGTAATCGGTCTAGGAGCGAATTAATTATCTCATTTCCTTCACTCAGAAAACATGATACCAATCACAAATATTTTACACACTCCTTATCTACTGATTCATCAAAGACGAGGCAAAATTTACTTCTCTTAAGCATGTCGGTTAGCTACTTGCCTTGGCTGTAACATTATCTCTGACTCCAACTACTTTTGTTCTACCAAAATAACTGTTTTGCTACTTGTGAATCAGGAGATGCTATCTGGGTGAATTTTGGTAAATGTTAAATAACCCAAAGTGATATATCACACTCTGCAAAAAAACTAGCGAGACAAATTTCATTGGCTGTAACTGTCATGTAATCTACTGTTGCCACTAACTGCAGACATATTGAGTCTCAAATTTATCTTTGATAAGCATAGGAGCTGAAGTAATGAATTAAAATATGTACCAAAGCTGGGACTTGAACCCAAGTCTCCTGCTTACAATGCAGATGTGTTTTCCACCATACTGCCGTGGCATTGTGGGTAATAGACTTGTGTGGACTACCCTATACCTAGGCTGGTGAAATGTCACTTGACAGCTAGCGTGTTGTTGGCTATACTGTGATTGCGAGGTTGCAATAGCTGCCACTGCACACACAAACTACTCCAAAGTACGTTTTGTAAGTGTAAGCTACAACAATGTGCGTTCTTCTAACAATGGAGAGAACAATGATGGAGACTAAAAATTTGATAGTATATGAAACAGAGAAACAAAAACACGCGAAGTTAATGACAATATTTATAAAGAGTCGTTCCAAATTGTTACCGTAATAGCTGCATGTAAAATATCATATAATAATGTAAACCTAAGCATACCAAAGAACACGCTATCCACATTCATAGAAAGAAATAAAGTGAAAGATGCAAAGGCTACTCTATTGCAGAGAGAGATAATTCATTCTGTATGCATTTACACTCACCAATTTATGATGTCTGTGGCGAAATTCCATCCAATTCTCCTTCCCTATCATTGGAATTGGCGTCAAAACTGTTGCCACCATCATCATCTTTAAGAGCAATCATTAATTGTTCGTTTTCATTTATAATACCGTCTGTAATCTGTGCTTCTCTTAAGAGTTTAGCAACATGGTCTACTTTCTTCCTCCATGAGGTAGTGTCTATAGTAGCAAGACCTTCACATAGCAGTATTTCCACTTCTGTTATAGTTAGTCTTTTTGTTACTTCTAACATACGCCTTGACTTCACACCAAGCAAATTCAATTGCATTAAAATGGCAGTGATAAGGCGGTAGTCTAATTACCGAGTGATCCTGTTTGCTTGCAATTTCATCTACAACATATTTAGGTGTCACAGGCTTATTGTTTTATGAGAGAGTATAACAACAGCTTGTGTCATGCTCGTGTTCGCGGCAGTGTCTATCTGCTGCAACCACTACACCATAGTTTCTTTACGGTAGCTACCGCTGGGAGTTTTATCTAAAATCACACAATGGTACGGTGCATTGTCCATCACAAGTGCTGTTGGAACACTAAACTGGAGCAACAAATTTTTAAACCACAGTAGAAACTGTGGGTGGCCCATATCCTCATGATAGTCACCTGTTTTTCTCGATCGAAGAACTAAGTCCTTCAGGCGCAAAGCTTTTTGAAGATCCTGCATGGGCCACAATTAATTAGGATCCTCTTTCTGGGGCTGATGACTGCTCCTATTCAGAGTGTCATCTATCTAGCATTTCTCGACGTTGACCCAGGTTTTGTCTAACTATATGACTGAGTGTATGTCCTTTCCTACAGTTTTGTGTAAGAAAATGGTACGAGCTGCAATGATGTGTGCTCTTTTCAATTACCTGTTTTCGTCCACCTAACTCTTTAAAATGGAAGTCCATACTTTTTAATACCATATTAAGTGACATCCCCACCCCCCACCCCTCCTGAGAAAAGTTCACTTTCTTTTAAAGAAATTAGCAACTTCGCTATTGTGGGGTATTCTTGAAGCCTCTTTCTCACTTTTGACTTCACTAAGATGGAGGTACTCGAGTTGAAGCTTTGCTGCTGCAAAGATGACGAGCAACAGATTTGTGCCCATGAAGTGCACGCCTGCCACCTGTGTTGACTTTACTCCTTTCAGATTTTGCTATTGTTATCTGCCTAATAACAGGTGGAGTTATTCTGGCAAGAACCTGGGTCATCTCCACTGGATTTGGTGGCGAGGGGCAAAGTTGGTGAAGAGCAATATCAGTCTGTTTTGACTGGCAGTCTTGGTACCAAATGGGGAAGCATTCTCCTGCCGAATAGCACAAGGCTAGGGCCAATGTCTGAAGGTACGTGTGGGTTTGCTCCCCAGCTTGTGCCTTTGAGTTTTTTGGGATATTGTTTCACATTGTGACCTTCATTCTGACACTGTCACAATGTTCCTTGAATGTCAGACTCCTATTAAGAATAAACTCCAGGTATTTAGGGGTAGAACTGCGGTTCATAGGAGGTTCCGGCCATGAGACTTTTAACTTGTAGTCAGCACAATTTTTTACAGAATTGGAAAGCACTAACTCTTGTTTTGCTTGGATTTGGCTTCAGACTGTTGGCCTCATAATAGTTTTCCATATTATCAAGAGCAGATGAAAGCTGTCTTTCAGTGCCTTCAACTGTCAAATGTTGGGTAGAAAATGTCAAATCATTGGTGTAAATAAATGAGGTACAAGGCTTGTTATGTGGTATATAAGTCAAATATTGTGGAAGCAAGAAAGTTTCCTTGGGGAAAACCATCTTTTGTTTTGCATCACTGATTTTTTGGTGTTCTGGAAACTAATGTAGTATCTTCTGTTGCTGGGCATCTCTGCAGTGATCTTCATAAACTGTAATCTTTGGTTGTGTTCTAAACCTTTGGGAAAAGTTTCCTGACATGTATCATGTTGTAGGGCACACTCTGGTCAGAAAAGGCAACACCACTCACAAGACTTTTCTCAAAGTGATCATCGATTTGCTCGGTAAGATTCGGTACCTGCCCTGAACAAGACTGCCCAGGTCGGAATTTCGCTTCGTCTCTAATGAACGTTTCTGCTATGACAGGGGTGAGCTGTGCTAGAACAATTCATTCAAATAGCTTAAATGGATGGCAGAGGATAGATATTGGTCAAAAATTTTTGAGATTGTCTGGTAATTTTCCTGGCTTTATTAGAGACAGATGAGCTTGTCTCCAGAGTTTTGAAATGGTTTCCAGTTGTTATCATTTGGCAAGGTGTTTTAGCAATTCTACATGTACATTGTCTATCCCAAAAGTTTTGCCCTCTCTCAGAGCTTGGATACCATTAGTGATTTATTCTGTTGTGATGGGGTGGCTGACACTATCAGTTTTTGAGTTTAAATTGTGTGTTACTTTCTCAGTAGTCTTTAGACGCTCCTTGCTGTACTTCTCATTAAGTAGAAGTTGGCGAGTGATTTAATTTGCTGTGATGTCCCTGAATTGTCAAGATTCGTGTTGTTGGATAATTTCTTTATTGTGGACCAGGCCCTTGTGAGTAAAGTTGAGGTCCGGCATCAACTCGCACCTCTCGGCAATGTGGGCAGAATCTACTCTCTGCATTAGTGCATCATCCAACTCCCTCATTGCATTGTAGAAAGGGTATTCCTCATAGCTGTGACTATAATCTGCATGCAGCTGAACATGTCGTCTTGTAACCCTGGTACGTATCTGGTTCTGTAAGCCCTTGAAATGCTCCGACACACAGTTTTAAGCAGGTGCTTAATATATGTGCTGTAGTTCTTTGGAATTGGCATCTGTTTCCAACACTTTGTCTTCCATCATTTTGGTGAAAACGTTCCACTTGGCCTCATTAAAGTGGAATCTGTGTCTATAAACTATTTTATTTATTTACACATCATGTTCTGTAGGTTCAAATTGAGGAGCAAATCTCCGAGGTCATGGAACGTATCAGTACATGAAATTACAACATAAAAATAACATACAAAAATAAATGTTTATGAACCGGAAAAGTCAGTCCATAAGTTTAAGTAAATGCAATCAACAATATAACAAGAATCAGCTTAATTTTTCAAGGAACTCCTTGACAGAATAGGAGTGACTCATGAGGAAACACTGCAGTTTGTTTGAAATTGCATGGATTACTGCTAATATTTTTGAATTCTTGTGGTAGCTTACTGAATATCGATTCAGCAGAATACTGCACGCCTTTCTCCACAAGAGTTAAGAAAGTCCGATCCAAATGCAGGTTTAATTTCTGCCAAGTATTAACTGACCAGGTCATGCTCTAGATATCACTGCAGATGTAATTGTAGACGTCATACGCAATGCAGCAATCTTAACTATAAATGTAAATGTGGAATGTCAATAAAATGCTCCGAGCAATACGAATGACTGCAAAACGCACAGTGAAGAAATGCAAGTTGATCGCATGGTGTATTTCAACATTCTATAATACCAGTGTTGAACGCCACGTCAATGACACTTTTGAAGTTGTTCACTGGTTCACCAATAGCGTAGCCAGTGTTCCGCCATGCGTAACGAAGCATTGGTCTGTATACTCCCGCAGATAACTGATTGTAAATGACAGAATGCATATTCATGATAAAGAATCTGTCGTGCAATTTCAGCTGCATATTACTGGAACGTAGTTTAATGAAGTCTGCTATTCTCTTGGTATATATTTTATATTGCCTGAAGAAATACACATCCAGAGGTTGTGCATATTTTGTAGTTTTAGGTGGAATGATTTTTAAATCTACATTTTTTCCGCCAGATGCTTCCAGTAGTACTCGTTCATCCTTATGTCCAGACCAGGAGTCACAAAGTACAAATGACTTTCTCGACAAATGTGGATTCAAAACTGACAGAAAAAACGTCTTCAGATGTTGTTTCGTCATCTTCCCACTCACACTTGCATCGACGACAACATTGGGAGGGCACCGTGTTTCTATTTACCTTGACATGCGGGGTCCAAACTTTCCACTGGATTCTTGGAAGCAAATATAGAGTTTGTCTGCCAATCGTCCATCCACTGATATAGCAACATCGATCGTGTAACTATGTGTTGCACAGTTAATTGATTGCAACATTGTGACAGTGTTTCTCTCCCCTTTCATGGATAGTGTTCTGTCATTAGAAAGTTCATAGTTGAACTGACTCTGATCACAGTTCCATACAGAACTAATATCGATGTTTTCTCTCGTGATATGCTCATTGATGTTAGCAGCAAACGTGTGAGCTCTTTCAATCAGATCTTCTTCATCATCTTTATATTTTCATGCTTGGAGCATAGTGATACGGTGTGATGTTATCCTACACTCCTTTTTCAAATTAGTAATAAATCCTAGTGAAGCTGTAAAGTTTGTACACCCGAGATTTCTGGCTACGTCCAATGCCCAATGTTTTAAATGCCAATAACGAACGGCGGAACCGCATTCTCGTGCTTCATCGAATTTCGCCCTTACATGCTCCTTGATGGTCTCGAACAGCAGTGTACAATTTCCTCTGAAAACTGTATTTCCTTCTCTTTTCATTGCCACGTAATCCAGTATGTTTTTAATATTGCTTTTAGACTTCAGTTCAGGGTATCTTTTCAGAAGCTTGAAGTATGTGTCGAAACCTTTTACGTAATAATCATCGCACATGTTCTCCAGTGTGTTGTCATGAAACGCCGTGATGACACTTGCAACTTTAACCCTCTTCTTGGGAGACGGTTGGTATTCACTGTCACTGCTTCCATCGCCTCTTCTTGCACTGGCCGTAGCACTATCGTTTGCAATGAGTTGTTCGTCATTATCATCCCTATCATCATCATCATCATTATTTGTTAGTGTTACAACAGTATCTGTTTCTAACTTATGTTCATATTTCTGAACTATAATAGATACCAGAAAACATGCGAATGATTAGTCTTCTACACCAATACCATCTTCACGAAGAAGGGTTCTTCATAACTTCATCTCAACCTATCGCAATACATTAGCAGGATTGATTACCAATCGCTGAACCATCTGACGCTTCAATACACAAATAATGTCACAAAACACAACTTCAGAGGCACACTGCACTGTCCCTACTGGTCCCGACTGGTGTACCGGCAGGTCAGTGTGCAATGCGGCATGGCATACACAGAGGCCTCTAATGGATGACTGCAGAGATTTGCAGATGCGAGTGTATCACTAGTGCAATAAGAGACCTTTACATTATTTTTCACACGATTTTGGTGTATTTGTGTTTGTTCGAGCCCAAGTACTTTCCTGGTGAATGAAATCAGCTTATTCTTGGGAATAAGCTCACATTGTTAGCAAGAAATGGCAATAAGGAATATATATACATTGAGAGGCCAATGTCACAATACCCAGACTCGTGAACAGGGGCAACAAGAGGTTCGTGAACTTACACTACTTATTGCCTGAACAACTGTTTCTGAGCCAAAAATATCCTTTTAGAATGGGAAGAGTTGCCCCAAAATATAATACCATAAAAGTTAAGTGAATGAAAATAAACAAAGCAGACTAATTTCCGTGTAGAAAATGAGACTTGGGATTGTAAAACTTTGAGTGGTACATGTAACTGGTCTGTGTTGTGTGGAGGGTTTTGCTTGGAGAACCTGCTTCTTTATTATTTGACTGACATCACAGCTGATTTAAGGGAAATTGTAGTTGTTACATCCACAGATTAACACCCAAGTGTGAACAAAAATTATTAGGTGGAGCAAGGCCACTGCTTAATTTTGCAAAAAGATACTTTCTTCGAAAACAAAAGGCTTCTTCTCCTACCAACATTTTATAACAAGCCCAAGAATATGCCACCTTATTGAATTGAAATATTAGCAACTAAACTGAATTTACGTTCCTTTGTCGGGTTTTCTCTCAACACTTTCTGACGGGTGCCGAGGACGTAGACGGGCACAGAGTCCGGGGTCGATGGCCGGCTTAGTGAAGACGTGGCACCTGAACGTTCCAGCAGCGTCAAAGTATCTTTCCGGCGGCAGTTTGCTGCGGGTCGAAAAATTCCTGTTTCCCTTTCTTCTGGTTATTTAACACGGCGGCTTCAGTCTTCCCCCGCTGATTCCGGAGCGATGATTGGTGGCCGTTGACGATCCCTGACTGGTGGATGGTGATATCATAGTGTGACCATTCGAGCTGGAAAAAGGGCTCATGCTCGTGCATAGTTCGCGGCTGTTTGAATGTTTGGCGGGAACGCCTAAAGCGCTGGCTGGCGGAACGCGCCGGCACTAAGTTGCAGGCGCCGCTTAACTCTGCCGCGGTAGCCGACCGTTGCGTTTGTGTGGCTGCGCGTGCCAAGGCAGTAGTGGTAACTCTTTCTTCCAGTGTGAGCAATAGAATATCTTTGGTTGCTTTGGGTCGTGGATGGGTTTGAGTTGGTAGCTCCCTACCCACAGGCCAACTTAAAGTCCATTGTTGTTACATACACTACATTCTCAATCAGTGTGGTGGCTATTGAGATAACCAACAGTGACTCTGTTTTTCTGATTATGGTGATTTCCTGGGGGACGTAAAACAAGCTTAGCAGCAGGGGGTTTGTAGACAAAAGTTGCAGTACACTTTCCAGGTACCACAGCTAGGATTCTGCTGTTATCATATGTTAGAAAAGCAGATTTAATCACTAGGCTCAGTTTGCGGAGTATTACAATACTTGTTCGGCAGTCATTCATACCGTGGTGGATTTCCTGTATTGGTTAAAAAAGAGTGTAAAGCTCAAAATTAGGAATTAGAATAGAAAAATTAAAATAAAAAATTTCAGAATATAAATATATAAAGCTACATTCATTTGTTTATTTTACTTTCATTTAATTACAACAGAGAACCGAAACAATTGACGCAGCTGTCTCTTGTGCATGTTGCCTGTTGTCATACACATCCTTTCAATAATCCTGCTGGACAGTCAGCTGTGAACAGAAAGAAATCACCAGAGGCAAAGTATCAGGGTGTCAGTGGTACCTGATGCAGTGATGGAGCAGTCATTTCTGAAAGAAAGAAAAGATTTGCATGGGACAATATGTGTAACAATTCAAGAGAAATTTAAAAATGTCATTTTCTAGCAACACCTCCCATCGTTATGAATATGTATATTCACTAACTGAAGATTTCCTTTAGCTGAATGACAAGTATCCAAGCTCTTATAACACACAGATAACTATTGTTTTGTGATAAATATGGATGTGCATATGTGGATAATACTAACAACAAAGAAACACAACAGCTATTTCTCTTTTACTGCCAATGATACAGGGTTACACTTGGCTTGAGAAAGTGTGCACAATTGACAGGTTTATGGGAATAATGATAGGTGTGGTAGAAGTACGTTGCTCTGAGGCATTAATGTGCCTGTGGTCCTGATATTGTCACCAAAAGACAGAAATTTCTTGCCTCGATGGGGGAGAAAGAGTGAACACTGGTCCCTGCTGCTGTTGAACACTTTTTGTTACAAAAAATTATAATGTTGTTTTCTAACAGTGAAAAAGGTGTTAATACATAACACCAAAGACTGGTGTGGCCCTTATAACGGCCCCCTGCCTTGTTTCACGCTGTGACCTTCATTCTGACCCTGTCACAATGTTCCTCTAATGTCAGACTCCTATCAAGAATAATGCTATTCAGAGTATGAGAATGAAATATACTTTTCGACACGTAGGACACTGACCTGATCTTTCTCCAAACCGAAATCGGCCAAGTGCTCAACTAAAAAGTGAGTGTCATACCCACTTAAATTATGAAAGAAAACTGGTATGTGTCTAGGCAATTGGTACTTCAAATTGCATGCATTGTGAGCTGCACACAGTGGAATTTCCCTGTAGGATGACAGTGATCGCTACGAGGAGTTTCTGCTTATCTGTCTAACGGCAGCCAACAAATATGACAATCAGTGGCGTTATTATACAAATCTTGGTTCTCCTTAGATTTGGTCATGGGAACGTTGCCACTGAACAGCGTATAAACTTCCTGTGAAAATTTTTCAAGCTCTGAGAGCAACCACATCGATGGATTATTGCCGATGTAAGATTTGTATCGGTTAAGGTTGGAGTCGTATGACGATACAGTTTGGTACGTGATTCTCTGTAAAGTTAATATGTGAGGTCGCAGGATCGCCTTCACAGCGGGTCACAGGAACGAGGAGGCATTCAAAGTCGGCATATACTACAGACACACCGCCCCTGGTGGTGAGCATTGCTAAACTTTATGAATTTGTTTTCCTGGGTGGGCGTGATAACACGTACTGCATCCTTGGAGGTACAGTCTACTAGATGCGTAGCTAATAACTGTTCAGAGGAGAAATGATTGAGGCACATTAAACAAATTTATTTTACACTACAATGAGTTGATAGTTGGGAGGAGAGGAGTCGGGACATGTCCTTGATTCAAACATAGTGATAATTGTCACCTTCAGAAAAGAGAAGCATATTTACATGCAGCTCTCGCTGACCAGCAAATTTTGAGCAATGTAGGGGGCCGACTACGATATGCTTGTCTTGTTCATCTGACTTGCTTTTCTTATCCGGGCCTTAAATGTGTACCAATATTCCGGTATTCTGCGCCTCGAATTTAGGTATGTCCTGGATCCTGACGCGAACTCGATACCATCAAAGTTGTGTGTTAATATCACTGACTTTGTAACTGGTTGGACGATAAGGGCAATCTCTGTAATTGTAGTTTCTTTGGCAAGCCAGGATTGACCATGCAAAACAAGCCTGATCTTCTCTATTCTGGACATCAATGCATGCCCTCTTGTTAGATACATCTTGAGAGAGCTTAATGTAGCTGGACCCTCCATTTAATGGATCGTGGACATGTAAATCGATGTCCAGGTGTAGAATTCGGCTGAGTGCCTTAGCTGAGCCGTTGACTTCCATCTCGGAAAACCGGCCCAATATGACACTAAAGGTGGATTTACGAAACCATTTGGCGATTGATGTGCTCTGCGTTATCACGCCATTATCCCCCCAAAGATAATGGATGCTGGTCTCTCCATCACCAGACTCGACTTTTGGGGGGGGATGCGATAACTCAATGCATAGAACTGAACTGCATTTAATGGCGGGATAACGTGGATTATCGAGTGCCTTGAGGAGCTCCATTTCCAGGACAGGGAGGCGGAAACACCCCCCCCCCACCCCCACCCCTCTTGTCGGGTTTTCGATCCTAGTGATCGAGATTCGCTCCTCAAAGGCATCCGCAATCGCCGAGTACTGCAACTGAGATATGGTGTCGCTGACCTGATGTACTTGACTAAAGGGCGGGAGAGAGAACTGCCACTAGCCACAGGATCACTAATACTAGAGCTATAACTAGGCGGGGTGTGCTGTACCTCGCACGATGGAGGTGATACACGTGCTGGCCGCTGTGATGGACCAGTGGACGTGCCCCAGTGAGAGCAGCCGGGGGCAGGGCCTGTGACCTTGGTGGCGCCTTGACTGGGGAAGCGTGTCTCCGCGGATGTCGCTCCTGGGATGGTTTAGCTGCGACAGGCGCGCGCGCAACCGCTCTAGAGATAAAGTAAAATAAGTACACTGTCTACCGCGGTGAATTCTAACGATCACACACATGGTTATAATGAGAGTGAGTAATTACCTTTTTGGCTCTGACTCCAAGGCATTAACACTTCATTTGGGCGGGCGATCGCCCCCTCAGAGAGATCATCTAGTCAATCATCTAACATCTCCTTATAATCACCTAGAACAAAAAAGATATTTTTTAAATGGAATTGCTAGAGGAAAAAAGACGTAAGTATATTAATATTATTAGAGATAAGTAAAAAAACAATTACTTACAAGTAGGCTGCTGCTGTTGGACGGCCTCGATCTGTTCATCGATCGAGGTAAAGTCGTCGATGGCGTTTCCTGTAACTGAACGAAAGATAATTTTTAGTTATTTTGAAAAGGATAGCTAGAGTGAATGAGGATTAAAATTTTTTTTTTTGGTATCCTCACGTGAGTGGTGGTGTTCTGGAGCTGGGGGCTGAATCCAATTATGTAGTGGACTACGTGGGACAGCCCCCAGCTCTGCCTCCAGCTCGAGTTGGATTTGCCTTAAGTGACATGCGAAATAAGAAAAGAAATTTTTAAATGGCTAAAATAAATGACTAACAGATTGCAATTAAAATCATACTCACAGGGCAATTATTCCAGCTGTGTGTCGCGCACAGGAGGTTGGGGCGGTGGAGCCTGTTGGGCTCCAGTCCGTTCCTCGCAATCAAGGATGAAGTCAGCGGCGTGCACTATAACAATGAGATATATAATAAGTAAGCGGAAAATATAAGATATAGAGGAAAATGCAAAGTAGAAATTATATACTTACCGGGTAATGGCGTATCCTGGACTCTGTCTCTTCGCAGCAGACTCCTGGGTGTTGTTAACTCTCTTCACCTTAACGAAACACACATTCACAAACGAATGCTGAAGCAGACAACGGACGAGTGAGACAGATGACAGGGTTGACTTCTTATATAGGTGTGGTGACGTAGTATCACGTGATCTTAGGATGAACGAACGGCTGTTGAGAATTTTGTGGGGGGTGGTAGTTGAATTCACTAGCACCCGTAGTAGCTGAAAGCTGAACTAGTCAGATGCTTCCAGGACATCGTGGAGAGCTGAGCATTTTATAAAATTATTGACAAACGATCGTATTTAGAATAGAGTGAATTAAGGATTTGGGATGATGATATATGTGTGTGTATATTAAGAGATATTGTGTTAGGATGAATCATTTATTATTAAAAAGTATGTTATATAAGTGTAATTGGAGGTTGATGGTATAAGAATGGCGTTAGCAAGCGCTGAAGGAAATGATTTAGAAAGTTTGCAGATGAATTTTTTTTTCCTTGTTAAAGAGAATTTTGTGTGAATAAAGAGAAGGTTAAGTATTTGAGGGCCAATATATAGAATTTGGGTGAGTTCTTATTTTCTGTAGTCAGGGATTTGAGTTGAGAACTTAACGTTAGATTAAATTGGCGAGAGCAATTGCTCATGTATACGGGCGTGCGTTTTTCGGGACTATTTTGGATTAGGCAGTGGGATCATGTGGATTGAATAATGAGTCGTGTGATCAATTAACGTAGCGAGGGTTCTCGTGGCGAGCAAACGTGCTGTTGTACAGTCATAGCGGATTCCACTCTCGAGCAAACTTTGGCGCCAGAAGTGTAGCAGGGCATTCTTGGTCGCACAAAGACATGTGGTGGATGGCGAACGGTCGGCATTGACAGGTGAAAGTGTCCAGGAAACAACTTTCGCGCCAAAAGTGTGGCGTTCTTTGCCCACCGTGTGCTGAGCAGAACGGCCGACCGTTGTGTGATTCTGCTCCCAGGCAAACAATTTTGGTGGGAAATCGCACATTTCCTAGATGAGTAAAGTGCTGTGTTCTTTATCAACAGATGTTCCCACAGGATACCTACTGCATGATTTGCTATATTTGCAAGCGGATGCCCATCTTCTATAGAGTCTTCTAAGAGGTTCACATAAGAAATTTCGTCTTCTTCATGAGAAAAGTCTTCGCACATTCTGACATACATGTGGTCGAACCAAGGATGATACTTTCTTTTTGATAACTTCTTCTTTTTCAGCTGATGTCCTCCATCAAAGTTGTGGTTATGAGTAGTACCTTTCATATTATGTCCCAACATCTTGAAAATCCGTGGATGGTCATTTCTGTGCGGAGGCGACGAATACACGTGGTGAACGGACAACGGACCGTTTCGATGTCAACCTCGGCAAGTTCCGGCGTGTCCAGCGAAAACATGTTTACGACGTGGGAAACAATCGCTGGTCCAGTGCCAAGCGCGGGCCAGCTTCAGCAGCCGTCGATAGTAGATCGCGAGTTGGCCGGCCGGGCGACGATTTGAACTACTTCAGTTGCAGCGCGGATGTCGTGGCGACTGGACTGTGATCTCGAAGATGTGTACTGATTGTGTTGGAGAACAAGTGATGACCGTACTGGTTGAACTAAAGACTTCAGCCCCTTTCGCCCTGCAAAATCGAAGGATGTTACTTATAATAACCTAAGTGCACTTTATTATTTGACATAATTTTGATAGGTTAGCAGAGAAAAAAGGTAAGTGACCGCGAAAGTTCGTAGGATGTGGACTATTTCGTACGTGTGATCGATTATGGTGTTGGGGTTAAGATTTCGCAGTGAGATCAGTCTTAGCTCACAGAATGTAGCGTACTAGTGCTAAGACTTGATGTACACAAATGTGTACTTGAAATTCAACATTTGATGTTTGTGAAACTATGAAACTATAGTTTTAATTGCATGCACATATCACGTCCTTGATGTCTTGTTTGAAGTAAGACACGATAAAAACACTAATAAAATTAAAAAACGAATATTGCAAGTGATTTTACCTTCCTCGCGTGTCGCAGATGATGCAGTCCTTCAGATCGGAAGTTTCAGGATGCGAGAAAATCCACCAAAACTGACTTGCGTATGACCTAGTGGGAAAAATGAAAACCACATGATGTGCACAGTTATGCACATCAGATCTCCAATCGGGAAAATCACACTTTGCAGGATAACACTACAAAGACCTAATGTGCACATGTGTGTATGTTGGGCCTTGATTCTGTCCAGCAGCCAGATGCTCCGGTACTCGCTCTAATTGTAAAGTTGACGCATCATCTCGATCAAACAGGCGGAATTGGGGGAGGGATAGATGCCTCTGGGCCTGCAATGCGGCTCCGGTGTCCCGCATTTGGATCTTGGACCGGATTCCTGCCAAGCTAATATCTATAGCTGTTTGCATCTGGATTGGTTTGTCCACCAATATTTTCTCAAGAGCTCCTAGGGCACCGGTGGTATGATATATGTCTAAGAAGTTCATTACTTGCTCTTGAACTGTGGCCGAGATTGTAGTGCCACTAGAACCCTTGAAGTTCTTGTAAGAATCTGATATTAATGAAGCCACTGAGATTGCTACAGAGAACCACTGTGATAGATTACCTCTATTCAAGGCAGCTGTTTGATCTTGAGTGTACAATATTTTCGCGAAATATCGTTCATCTTCCTTGAGTTGATCTAGAAACTCTAGAGCTGCACGCATGCCTGCTCGAGTATGATCCAGGTAGGGGAGGTAGGTGAGAGCAGGAAAGTGTCTAAAGAACACTTCTGCAATAATTACCAGATGGTGCATCTCGAATCCTCTTGCTAGTCGCACTAGGTTCTGGAAGACCCCGGCTAAAGCAGCATCAGTACTTCTGCTCATCTCACAGTATACTAGGAACAACTCACGTCGTAGCATGAAGCAGGAGGCGAGTCGCAGATGACAACGATCCATTACTTTCCAGACCGGAGTAGGTAGAATATTCCATTGACAATCATCATATACGATCCCAAGTATCCCCGAGAACGCCCGGAGCCTATTCAAAACCCACCCCTCACAATTGGCGGCGTTAACCCGTTTTGCGTAGGTAAGTAGCAAGACTCCGATCATAACTGCTTGTGCACGAAAGTTACTGGCAAGCTTATTGAAGCAATCGGCTGGGATCTTTTCCTGCATTGATATGTACTGGTCAGAGGCTTGGAACCCGGCTAATCCCCCCTCATCTTGGATCCGACACCATACTGGTTGCAAACCCCCAGATAGAAACCATTCTGCAACCAAGGGTGAGTTAGAGAAGGGCATTAGGTCTACCAACTGCCCAACAAGAGACATGTATCCACCCAACACCAGGGCCCCCGCAATGTCTTCCTCCTCTTCATAACCCCAGAAGGGGGCCATACTGAACAATGTTATGATAAACCGTTGCTCATCTGTCGCATCAAAGTCAGCATCTAAAAATGGTATCACACACTGCTGTGGTCTTGTAATTACAGGTGTCAGGGGAACACGGGGGCGTTGCCCGGGAACTTTCCGTTGGTCAATTTGCGGTCCCAGTGCCTCAGGAGTTAGTGGAGGTTGAGGAGCGTGTTGTGCTGTTAACAAAGGCAGTCGCTGCTGGTCGTCTGCCGCCATAGCCCGTTAACGCCAGATTTCGCTGCATGTCCCAACGGATACATTCGTCGTATGTCCCACATTGATTTCTGCAATTATTTCACGCAGTGTTGCTTGTCTGTTAACACTGAAAACTGTACGCAAATACCTCTGCTCTCGGTCGTTAAGTGAAGGCTGTCAGCCATTGAAATGTCTGTTGTGAGAGGTAATGCCCGAAATTTGGTATTCCTGGCACAGTCTTGAGACTTTGAATATCAGAATATTGAATTCACCAACAATATTTGAAACGGAATGTCCCATTTGTCTAGCTCCATCTACCACTCCGTGTTCGAAGTGTTAATTCCCGTCATATGGCCATAATCATGTCGGAATCACGTCCTTGATGTCTTGTTTGAAGTAAGACACGATAAAAACACTAATAAAATTAAAAAACGAATATTGCAAGTGATTTTACCTTCCTCGCGTGTCGCAGATGATGCAGTCCTTCAGATCGGAAGTTTCAGGATGCGAGAAAATCCACCAAAACTGACTTGCGTATGACCTAGTGGGAAAAATGAAAACCACATGATGTGCACAGTTATGCACATCAGATCTCCAATCGGGAAAATCACACTTTGCAGGATAACACTACAAAGACCTAATGTGCACATGTGTGTATGTTGGGCCTTGATTACCTTGATTCTGTCCAGCAGCCAGATGCTCCGGTACTCGCTCTAATTGTAAAGTTGACGCATCATCTCGATCAAACAGGCGGAATTGGGGGAGGGATAGATGCCTCTGGGCCTGCAATGCGGCTCCGGTGTCCCGCATTTGGATCTTGGACCGGATTCCTGCCAAGCTAATATCTATAGCTGTTTGCATCTGGATTGGTTTGTCCACCAACATTTTCTCAAGAGCTCCTAGGGCACCGGTGGTATGATATATGTCTAAGAAGTTCATTACTTGCTCTTGAACTGTGGCCGAGATTGTAGTGCCACTAGAACCCTTGAAGTTCTTGTAAGAATCTGATATTAATGAAGCCACTGAGATTGTTACAGAGAACCACTGTGATAGATTACCTCTATTCAAGGCAGCTGTTTGATCTTGAGTGTACAATATTTTCGCGAAATATCGTTCATCTTCCTTGAGTTGATCTAGAAACTCTAGAGCTGCACGCATGCCTGCTCGAGTATGATCCAGGTAGGGGAGGTAGGTGAGAGCAGGAAAGTGTCTAAAGAACACTTCTGCAATAATTACCAGATGGTGCATCTCGAATCCTCTTGCTAGTCGCACTAGGTTCTGGAAGACCCCGGCTAAAGCAGCATCAGTACTTCTGCTCATCTCACAGTATACTAGGAACAACTCACGTCGTAGCATGAAGCAGGAGGCGAGTCGCAGATGACAACGATCCATTACTTTCCAGACCGGAGTAGGTAGAATATTCCATTGACAATCATCATATACGATCCCAAGTATCCCCGAGAACGCCCGGAGCCTATTCAAAACCCACCCCTCACAATTGGCGGCATTAACCCGTTTTGCGTAGGTAAGTAGCAAGACTCCGATCATAACTGCTTGTGCACGAAAGTTACTGGCAAGCTTATTGAAGCAATCGGCTGGGATCTTTTCCTGCATTGATATGTACTGGTCAGAGGCTTGGAACCCGGCTAATCCCCCCTCATCTTGGATCCGACACCATACTGGTTGCAAACCCCCAGATAGAAACCATTCTGCAACCAAGGGTGAGTTAGAGAAGGGCATTAGGTCTACCAACTGCCCAACAAGAGACATGTATCCACCCAACACCAGGGCCCCCGCAATGTCTTCCTCCTCTTCATAACCCCAGAAGGGGGCCATACTGAACAATGTTATGATAAACCGTTGCTCATCTGTCGCATCAAAGTCAGCATCTAAAAATGGTATCACACACTGCTGTGGTCTTGTAATTACAGGTGTCAGGGGAACACGGGGGCGTTGCCCGGGAACTTTCCGTTGGTCAATTTGCGGTCCCAGTGCCTCAGGAGTTAGTGGAGGTTGAGGAGCGTGTTGTGCTGTTAACAAAGGCAGTCGCTGCTGGTCGTCTGCCGCCATAGCCCGTTAACGCCAGATTTCGCTGCATGTCCCAACGGATACATTCGTCGTATGTCCCACATTGATTTCTGCAATTATTTCACGCAGTGTTGCTTGTCTGTTAACACTGAAAACTGTACGCAAATACCTCTGCTCTCGGTCGTTAAGTGAAGGCTGTCAGCCATTGAAATGTCTGTTGTGAGAGGTAATGCCCGAAATTTGGTATTCCTGGCACAGTCTTGAGACTTTGAATATCAGAATATTGAATTCACCAACAATATTTGAAACGGAATGTCCCATTTGTCTAGCTCCATCTACCACTCCGTGTTCGAAGTGTTAATTCCCGTCATATGGCCATAATCATGTCGGAATCACGTCCTTGATGTCTTGTTTGAAGTAAGACACGATAAAAACACTAATAAAATTAAAAAACGAATATTGCAAGTGATTTTATCTTCCTCGCGTGTCGCAGATGATGCAGTCCTTCAGATCGGAAGTTTCAGGATGCGAGAAAATCCACCAAAACTGACTTGCGTATGACCTAGTGGGAAAAATGAAAACCACATGATGTGCACAGTTATGCACATCAGATCTCCAATCGGGAAAATCACACTTTGCAGGATAACACTACAAAGACCTAATGTGCACATGTGTGTATGTTGGGCCTTGATTACCTTGATTCTGTCCAGCAGCCAGATGCTCCGGTACTCGCTCTAATTGTAAAGTTGACGCATCATCTCGATCAAACAGGCGGAATTGGGGGAGGGATAGATGCCTCTGGGCCTGCAATGCGGCTCCGGTGTCCCGCATTTGGATCTTGGACCGGATTCCTGCCAAGCTAATATCTATAGCTGTTTGCATCTGGATTGGTTTGTCCACCAATATTTTCTCAAGAGCTCCTAGGGCACCGGTGGTATGATATATGTCTAAGAAGTTCATTACTTGCTCTTGAACTGTGGCCGAGATTGTAGTGCCACTAGAACCCTTGAAGTTCTTGTAGGAATCTGATATTAGTGAAGCCACTGAGATTGCTACAGAGAACCACTGTGATAGATTACCTCTATTCAAGGCAGCTGTTTGATCTTGAGTGCACAATATTTTCGCGAAATATCGTTCATCTTCCTTGAGTTGATCTAGAAACTCTAGAGCTGCACGCATGCCTGCTCGAGTATGATCCAGGTAGGGGAGGTAGGTGAGAGCAGGAAAGTGTCTAAAGAACACTTCTGCAATAATTACCAGATGGTGCATCTCGAATCCTCTTGCTAGTCGCACTAGGTTCTGGAAGACCCCGGCTAAAGCAGCATCAGTACTTCTGCTCATCTCACAGTATACTAGGAACAACTCACGTCGTAGCATGAAGCAGGAGGCGAGTCGCAGATGACAACGATCCATTACTTTCCAGACCGGAGTAGGTAGAATATTCCATTGACAATCATCATATACGATCCCAAGTATCCCCGAGAACGCCCGGAGCCTATTCAAAACCCACCCCTCACAATTGGCGGCATTAACCCGTTTTGCGTAGGTAAGTAGCAAGACTCCGATCATAACTGCTTGTGCACGAAAGTTACTGGCAAGCTTATTGAAGCAATCGGCTGGGATCTTTTCCTGCATTGATATGTACTGGTCAGAGGCTTGGAACCCGGCTAATCCCCCCTCATCTTGGATCCGACACCATACTGGTTGCAAACCCCCAGATAGAAACCATTCTGCAACCAAGGGTGAGTTAGAGAAGGGCATTAGGTCTACCAACTGCCCAACAAGAGACATGTATCCACCCAACACCAGGGCCCCCGCAATGTCTTCCTCCTCTTCATAACCCCAGAAGGGGGCCATACTGAACAATGTTATGATAAACCGTTGCTCATCTGTCGCATCAAAGTCAGCATCTAAAAATGGTATCACACACTGCTGTGGTCTTGTAATTACAGGTGTCAGGGGAACACGGGGGCGTTGCCCGGGAACTTTCCGTTGGTCAATTTGCGGTCCCAGTGCCTCAGGAGTTAGTGGAGGTTGAGGAGCGTGTTGTGCTGTTAACAAAGGCAGTTGCTGCTGGTCGTCTGCCGCCATAGCCCGTTAACGCCAGATTTCGCTGCATGTCCCAACGGATACATTCGTCGTATGTCCCACATTGATTTCTGCAATTATTTCACGCAGTGTTGCTTGTCTGTTAACACTGAAAACTGTACGCAAATACCTCTGCTCTCGGTCGTTAAGTGAAGGCTGTCAGCCATTGAAATGTCTGTTGTGAGAGGTAATGCCCGAAATTTGGTATTCCTGGCACAGTCTTGAGACTTTGAATATCAGAATATTGAATTCACCAACAATATTTGAAACGGAATGTCCCCTTTGTCTAGCTCCATCTACCACTCCGTGTTCGAAGTGTTAATTCCCGTCATATGGCCATAATCATGTCGGAATCACGTCCTTGATGTCTTGTTTGAAGTAAGACACGATAAAAACACTAATAAAATTAAAAAACGAATATTGCAAGTGATTTTACCTTCCTCACGTGTCGCAGATGATGCAGTCCTTCAGATCGGAAGTTTCAGGATGCGAGAAAATCCACCAAAACTGACTTGCGTATGACCTAGTGGGAAAAATGAAAACCACATGATGTGCACAGTTATGCACATCAGATCTCCAATCGGGAAAATCACACTTTGCAGGATAACACTACAAAGACCTAATGTGCACATGTGTGTATGTTGGGCCTTGATTACCTTGATTCTGTCCAGCAGCCAGATGCTCCGGTACTCGCTCTAATTGTAAAGTTGACGCATCATCTCGATCAAACAGGCGGAATTGGGGGAGGGATAGATGCCTCTGGGCCTGCAATGCGGCTCCGGTGTCCCGCATTTGGATCTTGGACCGGATTCCTGCCAAGCTAATATCTATAGCTGTTTGCATCTGGATTGGTTTGTCCACCAATATTTTCTCAAGAGCTCCTAGGGCACCGGTGGTATGATATATGTCTAAGAAGTTCATTACTTGCTCTTGAACTGTGGCCGAGATTGTAGTGCCACTAGAACCCTTGAAGTTCTTGTAAGAATCTGATATTAATGAAGCCACTGAGATTGCTACAGAGAACCACTGTGATAGATTACCTCTATTCAAGGCAGCTGTTTGATCTTGAGTGTACAATATTTTCGCGAAATATCGTTCATCTTCCTTGAGTTGATCTAGAAACTCTAGAGCTGCACGCATGCCTGCTCGAGTATGATCCAGGTAGGGGAGGTAGGTGAGAGCAGGAAAGTGTCTAAAGAACACTTCTGCAATAATTACCAGATGATGCATCTCGAATCCTCTTGCTAGTCGCACTAGGTTCTGGAAGACCCCGGCTAAAGCAGCATCAGTACTTCTGCTCATCTCACAGTATACTAGGAACAACTCACGTCGTAGCATGAAGCAGGAGGCGAGTCGCAGATGACAACGATCCATTACTTTCCAGACCGGAGTAGGTAGAATATTCCATTGACAATCATCATATACGATCCCAAGTATCCCCGAGAACGCCCGGAGCCTATTCAAAACCCACCCCTCACAATTGGCGGCATTAACCCGTTTTGCGTAGGTAAGTAGCAAGACTCCGATCATAACTGCTTGTGCACGAAAGTTACTGGCAAGCTTATTGAAGCAATCGGCTGGGATCTTTTCCTGCATTGATATGTACTGGTCAGAGGCTTGGAACCCGGCTAATCCCCCCTCATCTTGGATCCGACACCATACTGGTTGCAAACCCCCAGATAGAAACCATTCTGCAACCAAGGGTGAGTTAGAGAAGGGCATTAGGTCTACCAACTGCCCAACAAGAGACATGTATCCACCCAACACCAGGGCCCCCGCAATGTCTTCCTCCTCTTCATAACCCCAGAAGGGGGCCATACTGAACAATGTTATGATAAACCGTTGCTCATCTGTCGCATCAAAGTCAGCATCTAAAAATGGTATCACACACTGCTGTGGTCTTGTAATTACAGGTGTCAGGGGAACACGGGGGCGTTGCCCGGGAACTTTCCGTTGGTCAATTTGCGGTCCCAGTGCCTCAGGAGTTAGTGGAGGTTGAGGAGCGTGTTGTGCTGTTAACAAAGGCAGTCGCTGCTGGTCGTCTGCCGCCATAGCCCGTTAACGCCAGATTTCGCTGCATGTCCCAACGGATACATTCGTCGTATGTCCCACATTGATTTCTGCAATTATTTCACGCAGTGTTGCTTGTCTGTTAACACTGAAAACTGTACGCAAATACCTCTGCTCTCGGTCGTTAAGTGAAGGCTGTCAGCCATTGAAATGTCTGTTGTGAGAGGTAATGCCCGAAATTTGGTATTCCTGGCACAGTCTTGAGACTTTGAATATCAGAATATTGAATTCACCAACAATATTTGAAACGGAATGTCCCATTTGTCTAGCTCCATCTACCACTCCGTGTTCGAAGTGTTAATTCCCGTCATATGGCCATAATCATGTCGGAATCACGTCCTTGATGTCTTGTTTGAAGTAAGACACGATAAAAACACTAATAAAATTAAAAAACGAATATTGCAAGTGATTTTACCTTCCTCGCGTGTCGCAGATGATGCAGTCCTTCAGATCGGAAGTTTCAGGATGCGAGAAAATCCACCAAAACTGACTTGCGTATGACCTAGTGGGAAAAATGAAAACCACATGATGTGCACAGTTATGCACATCAGATCTCCAATCGGGAAAATCACACTTTGCAGGATAACACTACAAAGACCTAATGTGCACATGTGTGTATGTTGGGCCTTGATTACCTTGATTCTGTCCAGCAGCCAGATGCTCCGGTACTCGCTCTAATTGTAAAGTTGACGCATCATCTCGATCAAACAGGCGGAATTGGGGGAGGGATAGATGCCTCTGGGCCTGCAATGCGGCTCCGGTGTCCCGCATTTGGATCTTGGACCGGATTCCTGCCAAGCTAATATCTATAGCTGTTTGCATCTGGATTGGTTTGTCCACCAATATTTTCTCAAGAGCTCCTAGGGCACCGGTGGTATGATATATGTCTAAGAAGTTCATTACTTGCTCTTGAACTGTGGCTGAGATTGTAGTGCCACTAGAACCCTTGAAGTTCTTGTAAGAATCTGATATTAATGAAGCCACTGAGATTGCTACAGAGAACCACTGTGATAGATTACCTCTATTCAAGGCAGCTGTTTGATCTTGAGTGTACAATATTTTCGCGAAATATCGTTCATCTTCCTTGAGTTGATCTAGAAACTCTAGAGCTGCACGCATGCCTGCTCGAGTATGATCCAGGTAGGGGAGGTAGGTGAGAGCAGGAAAGTGTCTAAAGAACACTTCTGCAATAATTACCAGATGATGCATCTCGAATCCTCTTGCTAGTCGCACTAGGTTCTGGAAGACCCCGGCTAAAGCAGCATCAGTACTTCTGCTCATCTCACAGTATACTAGGAACAACTCACGTCGTAGCATGAAGCAGGAGGCGAGTCGCAGATGACAACGATCCATTACTTTCCAGACCGGAGT
Source organism: Schistocerca americana (assembly GCF_021461395.2). NCBI lineage: Eukaryota > Metazoa > Arthropoda > Insecta > Orthoptera > Acrididae > Schistocerca > Schistocerca americana. The sequence goes on from NC_060128.1 coordinate 90,157,527, forward strand.
AGGTAGAATATTCCATTGACAATCATCATATACGATCCCAAGTATCCCCGAGAACGCCCAGAGCCTATTCAAAACCCACCCCTCACAATTGGCGGCATTAACCCGTTTTGCGTAGGTAAGTAGCAAGACTCCGATCATAACTGCTTGTGCACGAAAGTTACTGGCAAGCTTATTGAAGCAATCGGCTGGGATCTTTTCCTGCATTGATATGTACTGGTCAGAGGCTTGGAACCCGGCTAATCCCCCCTCATCTTGGATCCGACACCATACTGGTTGCAAACCCCCAGATAGAAACCATTCTGCAACCAAGGGTGAGTTAGAGAAGGGCATTAGGTCTACCAACTGCCCAACAAGAGACATGTATCCACCCAACACCAGGGCCCCCGCAATGTCTTCCTCCTCTTCATAACCCCTGAAGGGGGCCATACTGAACAATGTTATGATAAACCGTTGCTCATCTGTCGCATGAAAGTCAGCATCTAAAAATGGTATCACACACTGCTGTGGTCTTGTAATTACAGGTGTCAGGGGAACACGGGGGCGTTGCCCGGGAACTTTCCGTTGGTCAATTTGCGGTCCCAGTGCCTCAGGAGTTAGTGGAGGTTGAGGAGCGTGTTGTGCTGTTAACAAAGGCAGTCGCTGCTGGTCGTCTGCCGCCATAGCCCGTTAACGCCAGATTTCGCTGCATGTCCCAACGGATACATTCGTCGTATGTCCCACATTGATTTCTGCAATTATTTCACGCAGTGTTGCTTGTCTGTTAACACTGAAAACTGTACGCAAATACCTCTGCTCTCGGTCGTTAAGTGAAGGCTGTCAGCCATTGAAATGTCTGTTGTGAGAGGTAATGCCCGAAATTTGGTATTCCTGGCACAGTCTTGAGACTTTGAATATCAGAATATTGAATTCACCAACAATATTTGAAACGGAATGTCCCATTTGTCTAGCTCCATCTACCACTCCGTGTTCGAAGTGTTAATTCCCGTCATATGGCCATAATCATGTCGGAATCACGTCCTTGATGTCTTGTTTGAAGTAAGACACGATAAAAACACTAATAAAATTAAAAAACGAATATTGCAAGTGATTTTACCTTCCTCGCGTGTCGCAGATGATGCAGTCCTTCAGATCGGAAGTTTCAGGATGCGAGAAAATCCACCAAAACTGACTTGCGTATGACCTAGTGGGAAAAATGAAAACCACATGATGTGCACAGTTATGCACATCAGATCTCCAATCGGGAAAATCACACTTTGCAGGATAACACTACAAAGACCTAATGTGCACATGTGTGTATGTTGGGCCTTGATTACCTTGATTCTGTCCAGCAGCCAGATGCTCCGGTACTCGCTCTAATTGTAAAGTTGACGCATCATCTCGATCAAACAGGTGGAATTGGGGTAGGGATAGATGCCTCTGGGCCTGCAATGCGGCTCCGGTGTCCCGCATTTGGATCTTGGACCGGATTCCTGCCAAGCTAATATCTATAGCTGTTTGCATCTGGATTGGTTTGTCCACCAACATTTTCTCAAGAGCTCCTAGGGCACCGGTGGTATGATATATGTCTAAGAAGTTCATTACTTGCTCTTGAACTGTGGCCGAGATTGTAGTGCCACTAGAACCCTTGAAGTTCTTGTAAGAATCTGATATTAATGAAGCCACTGAGATTGTTACAGAGAACCACTGTGATAGATTACCTCTATTCAAGGCAGCTGTTTGATCTTGAGTGTACAATATTTTCGCGAAATATCGTTCATCTTCCTTGAGTTGATCTAGAAACTCTAGAGCTGCACGCATGCCTGCTCGAGTATGATCCAGGTAGGGGAGGTAGGTGAGAGCAGGAAAGTGTCTAAAGAACACTTCTGCAATAATTACCAGATGGTGCATCTCGAATCCTCTTGCTAGTCGCACTAGGTTCTGGAAGACCCCGGCTAAAGCAGCATCAGTACTTCTGCTCATCTCACAGTATACTAGGAACAACTCACGTCGTAGCATGAAGCAGGAGGCGAGTCGCAGATGACAACGATCCATTACTTTCCAGACCGGAGTAGGTAGAATATTCCATTGACAATCATCATATACGATCCCAAGTATCCCCGAGAACGCCCGGAGCCTATTCAAAACCCACCCCTCACAATTGGCGGCATTAACCCGTTTTGCGTAGGTAAGTAGCAAGACTCCGATCATAACTGCTTGTGCACGAAAGTTACTGGCAAGCTTATTGAAGCAATCGGCTGGGATCTTTTCCTGCATTGATATGTACTGGTCAGAGGCTTGGAACCCGGCTAATCCCCCCTCATCTTGGATCCGACACCATACTGGTTGCAAACCCCCAGATAGAAACCATTCTGCAACCAAGGGTGAGTTAGAGAAGGGCATTAGGTCTACCAACTGCCCAACAAGAGACATGTATCCACCCAACACCAGGGCCCCCGCAATGTCTTCCTCCTCTTCATAACCCCAGAAGGGGGCCATACTGAACAATGTTATGATAAACCGTTGCTCATCTGTCGCATCAAAGTCAGCATCTAAAAATGGTATCACACACTGCTGTGGTCTTGTAATTACAGGTGTCAGGGGAACACGGGGGCGTTGCCCGGGAACTTTCCGTTGGTCAATTTGCGGTCCCAGTGCCTCAGGAGTTAGTGGAGGTTGAGGAGCGTGTTGTGCTGTTAACAAAGGCAGTCGCTGCTGGTCGTCTGCCGCCATAGCCCGTTAACGCCAGATTTCGCTGCATGTCCCAACGGATACATTCGTCGTATGTCCCACATTGATTTCTGCAATTATTTCACGCAGTGTTGCTTGTCTGTTAACACTGAAAACTGTACGCAAATACCTCTGCTCTCGGTCGTTAAGTGAAGGCTGTCAGCCATTGAAATGTCTGTTGTGAGAGGTAATGCCCGAAATTTGGTATTCCTGGCACAGTCTTGAGACTTTGAATATCAGAATATTGAATTCACCAACAATATTTGAAACGGAATGTCCCATTTGTCTAGCTCCATCTACCACTCCGTGTTCGAAGTGTTAATTCCCGTCATATGGCCATAATCATGTCGGAATCACGTCCTTGATGTCTTGTTTGAAGTAAGACACGATAAAAACACTAATAAAATTAAAAAACGAATATTGCAAGTGATTTTATCTTCCTCGCATGTCGCAGATGATGCAGTCCTTCAGATCGGAAGTTTCAGGATGCGAGAAAATCCACCAAAACTGACTTGCGTATGACCTAGTGGGAAAAATGAAAACCACATGATGTGCACAGTTATGCACATCAGATCTCCAATCGGGAAAATCACACTTTGCAGGATAACACTACAAAGACCTAATGTGCACATGTGTGTATGTTGGGCCTTGATTACCTTGATTCTGTCCAGCAGCCAGATGCTCCGGTACTCGCTCTAATTGTAAAGTTGACGCATCATCTCGATCAAACAGGCGGAATTGGGGGAGGGATAGATGCCTCTGGGCCTGCAATGCGGCTCCGGTGTCCCGCATTTGGATCTTGGACCGGATTCCTGCCAAGCTAATATCTATAGCTGTTTGCATCTGGATTGGTTTGTCCACCAATATTTTCTCAAGAGCTCCTAGGGCCCGGTGGTATGATATATGTCTAAGAAGTTCATTACTTGCTCTTGAACTGTGGCCGAGATTGTAGTGCCACTAGAACCCTTGAAGTTCTTGTAGGAATCTGATATTAGTGAAGCCACTGAGATTGCTACAGAGAACCACTGTGATAGATTACCTCTATTCAAGGCAGCTGTTTGATCTTGAGTGCACAATATTTTCGCGAAATATCGTTCATCTTCCTTGAGTTGATCTAGAAACTCTAGAGCTGCACGCATGCCTGCTCGAGTATGATCCAGGTAGGGGAGGTAGGTGAGAGCAGGAAAGTGTCTAAAGAACACTTCTGCAATAATTACCAGATGGTGCATCTCGAATCCTCTTGCTAGTCGCACTAGGTTCTGGAAGACCCCGGCTAAAGCAGCATCAGTACTTCTGCTCATCTCACAGTATACTAGGAACAACTCACGTCGTAGCATGAAGCAGGAGGCGAGTCGCAGATGACAACGATCCATTACTTTCCAGACCGGAGTAGGTAGAATATTCCATTGACAATCATCATATACGATCCCAAGTATCCCCGAGAACGCCCGGAGCCTATTCAAAACCCACCCCTCACAATTGGCGGCATTAACCCGTTTTGCGTAGGTAAGTAGCAAGACTCCGATCATAACTGCTTGTGCACGAAAGTTACTGGCAAGCTTATTGAAGCAATCGGCTGGGATCTTTTCCTGCATTGATATGTACTGGTCAGAGGCTTGGAACCCGGCTAATCCCCCCTCATCTTGGATCCGACACCATACTGGTTGCAAACCCCCAGATAGAAACCATTCTGCAACCAAGGGTGAGTTAGAGAAGGGCATTAGGTCTACCAACTGCCCAACAAGAGACATGTATCCACCCAACACCAGGGCCCCCGCAATGTCTTCCTCCTCTTCATAACCCCAGAAGGGGGCCATACTGAACAATGTTATGATAAACCGTTGCTCATCTGTCGCATCAAAGTCAGCATCTAAAAATGGTATCACACACTGCTGTGGTCTTGTAATTACAGGTGTCAGGGGAACACGGGGGCGTTGCCCGGGAACTTTCCGTTGGTCAATTTGCGGTCCCAGTGCCTCAGGAGTTAGTGGAGGTTGAGGAGCGTGTTGTGCTGTTAACAAAGGCAGTCGCTGCTGGTCGTCTGCCGCCATAGCCCGTTAACGCCAGATTTCGCTGCATGTCCCAACGGATACATTCGTCGTATGTCCCACATTGATTTCTGCAATTATTTCACGCAGTGTTGCTTGTCTGTTAACACTGAAAACTGTACGCAAATACCTCTGCTCTCGGTCGTTAAGTGAAGGCTGTCAGCCATTGAAATGTCTGTTGTGAGAGGTAATGCCCGAAATTTGGTATTCCTGGCACAGTCTTGAGACTTTGAATATCAGAATATTGAATTCACCAACAATATTTGAAACGGAATGTCCCATTTGTCTAGCTCCATCTACCACTCCGTGTTCGAAGTGTTAATTCCCGTCATATGGCCATAATCATGTCGGAATCACGTCCTTGATGTCTTGTTTGAAGTAAGACACGATAAAAACACTAATAAAATTAAAAAACGAATATTGCAAGTGATTTTATCTTCCTCGCGTGTCGCAGATGATGCAGTCCTTCAGATCGGAAGTTTCAGGATGCGAGAAAATCCACCAAAACTGACTTGCGTATGACCTAGTGGGAAAAATGAAAACCACATGATGTGCACAGTTATGCACATCAGATCTCCAATCGGGAAAATCACACTTTGCAGGATAACACTACAAAGACCTAATGTGCACATGTGTGTATGTTGGGCCTTGATTACCTTGATTCTGTCCAGCAGCCAGATGCTCCGGTACTCGCTCTAATTGTAAAGTTGACGCATCATCTCGATCAAACAGGCGGAATTGGGGGAGGGATAGATGCCTCTGGGCCTGCAATGCGGCTCCGGTGTCCCGCATTTGGATCTTGGACCGGATTCCTGCCAAGCTAATATCTATAGCTGTTTGCATCTGGATTGGTTTGTCCACCAATATTTTCTCAAGAGCTCCTAGGGCACCGGTGGTATGATATATGTCTAAGAAGTTCATTACTTGCTCTTGAACTGTGGCCGAGATTGTAGTGCCACTAGAACCCTTGAAGTTCTTGTAGGAATCTGATATTAGTGAAGCCACTGAGATTGCTACAGAGAACCACTGTGATAGATTACCTCTATTCAAGGCAGCTGTTTGATCTTGAGTGCACAATATTTTCGCGAAATATCGTTCATCTTCCTTGAGTTGATCTAGAAACTCTAGAGCTGCACGCATGCCTGCTCGAGTATGATCCAGGTAGGGGAGGTAGGTGAGAGCAGGAAAGTGTCTAAAGAACACTTCTGCAATAATTACCAGATGGTGCATCTCGAATCCTCTTGCTAGTCGCACTAGGTTCTGGAAGACCCCGGCTAAAGCAGCATCAGTACTTCTGCTCATCTCACAGTATACTAGGAACAACTCACGTCGTAGCATGAAGCAGGAGGCGAGTCGCAGATGACAACGATCCATTACTTTCCAGACCGGAGTAGGTAGAATATTCCATTGACAATCATCATATACGATCCCAAGTATCCCCGAGAACGCCCGGAGCCTATTCAAAACCCACCCCTCACAATTGGCGGCATTAACCCGTTTTGCGTAGGTAAGTAGCAAGACTCCGATCATAACTGCTTGTGCACGAAAGTTACTGGCAAGCTTATTGAAGCAATCGGCTGGGATCTTTTCCTGCATTGATATGTACTGGTCAGAGGCTTGGAACCCGGCTAATCCCCCCTCATCTTGGATCCGACACCATACTGGTTGCAAACCCCCAGATAGAAACCATTCTGCAACCAAGGGTGAGTTAGAGAAGGGCATTAGGTCTACCAACTGCCCAACAAGAGACATGTATCCACCCAACACCAGGGCCCCCGCAATGTCTTCCTCCTCTTCATAACCCCAGAAGGGGGCCATACTGAACAATGTTATGATAAACCGTTGCTCATCTGTCGCATCAAAGTCAGCATCTAAAAATGGTATCACACACTGCTGTGGTCTTGTAATTACAGGTGTCAGGGGAACACGGGGGCGTTGCCCGGGAACTTTCCGTTGGTCAATTTGCGGTCCCAGTGCCTCAGGAGTTAGTGGAGGTTGAGGAGCGTGTTGTGCTGTTAACAAAGGCAGTTGCTGCTGGTCGTCTGCCGCCATAGCCCGTTAACGCCAGATTTCGCTGCATGTCCCAACGGATACATTCGTCGTATGTCCCACATTGATTTCTGCAATTATTTCACGCAGTGTTGCTTGTCTGTTAACACTGAAAACTGTACGCAAATACCTCTGCTCTCGGTCGTTAAGTGAAGGCTGTCAGCCATTGAAATGTCTGTTGTGAGAGGTAATGCCCGAAATTTGGTATTCCTGGCACAGTCTTGAGACTTTGAATATCAGAATATTGAATTCACCAACAATATTTGAAACGGAATGTCCCCTTTGTCTAGCTCCATCTACCACTCCGTGTTCGAAGTGTTAATTCCCGTCATATGGCCATAATCATGTCGGAATCACGTCCTTGATGTCTTGTTTGAAGTAAGACACGATAAAAACACTAATAAAATTAAAAAACGAATATTGCAAGTGATTTTACCTTCCTCACGTGTCGCAGATGATGCAGTCCTTCAGATCGGAAGTTTCAGGATGCGAGAAAATCCACCAAAACTGACTTGCGTATGACCTAGTGGGAAAAATGAAAACCACATGATGTGCACAGTTATGCACATCAGATCTCCAATCGGGAAAATCACACTTTGCAGGATAACACTACAAAGACCTAATGTGCACATGTGTGTATGTTGGGCCTTGATTCTGTCCAGCAGCCAGATGCTCCGGTACTCGCTCTAATTGTAAAGTTGACGCATCATCTCGATCAAACAGGCGGAATTGGGGGAGGGATAGATGCCTCTGGGCCTGCAATGCGGCTCCGGTGTCCCGCATTTGGATCTTGGACCGGATTCCTGCCAAGCTAATATCTATAGCTGTTTGCATCTGGATTGGTTTGTCCACCAATATTTTCTCAAGAGCTCCTAGGGCACCGGTGGTATGATATATGTCTAAGAAGTTCATTACTTGCTCTTGAACTGTGGCCGAGATTGTAGTGCCACTAGAACCCTTGAAGTTCTTGTAAGAATCTGATATTAATGAAGCCACTGAGATTGCTACAGAGAACCACTGTGATAGATTACCTCTATTCAAGGCAGCTGTTTGATCTTGAGTGTACAATATTTTCGCGAAATATCGTTCATCTTCCTTGAGTTGATCTAGAAACTCTAGAGCTGCACGCATGCCTGCTCGAGTATGATCCAGGTAGGGGAGGTAGGTGAGAGCAGGAAAGTGTCTAAAGAACACTTCTGCAATAATTACCAGATGATGCATCTCGAATCCTCTTGCTAGTCGCACTAGGTTCTGGAAGACCCCGGCTAAAGCAGCATCAGTACTTCTGCTCATCTCACAGTATACTAGGAACAACTCACGTCGTAGCATGAAGCAGGAGGCGAGTCGCAGATGACAACGATCCATTACTTTCCAGACCGGAGTAGGTAGAATATTCCATTGACAATCATCATATACGATCCCAAGTATCCCCGAGAACGCCCGGAGCCTATTCAAAACCCACCCCTCACAATTGGCGGCATTAACCCGTTTTGCGTAGGTAAGTAGCAAGACTCCGATCATAACTGCTTGTGCACGAAAGTTACTGGCAAGCTTATTGAAGCAATCGGCTGGGATCTTTTCCTGCATTGATATGTACTGGTCAGAGGCTTGGAACCCGGCTAATCCCCCCTCATCTTGGATCCGACACCATACTGGTTGCAAACCCCCAGATAGAAACCATTCTGCAACCAAGGGTGAGTTAGAGAAGGGCATTAGGTCTACCAACTGCCCAACAAGAGACATGTATCCACCCAACACCAGGGCCCCCGCAATGTCTTCCTCCTCTTCATAACCCCAGAAGGGGGCCATACTGAACAATGTTATGATAAACCGTTGCTCATCTGTCGCATCAAAGTCAGCATCTAAAAATGGTATCACACACTGCTGTGGTCTTGTAATTACAGGTGTCAGGGGAACACGGGGGCGTTGCCCGGGAACTTTCCGTTGGTCAATTTGCGGTCCCAGTGCCTCAGGAGTTAGTGGAGGTTGAGGAGCGTGTTGTGCTGTTAACAAAGGCAGTCGCTGCTGGTCGTCTGCCGCCATAGCCCGTTAACGCCAGATTTCGCTGCATGTCCCAACGGATACATTCGTCGTATGTCCCACATTGATTTCTGCAATTATTTCACGCAGTGTTGCTTGTCTGTTAACACTGAAAACTGTACGCAAATACCTCTGCTCTCGGTCGTTAAGTGAAGGCTGTCAGCCATTGAAATGTCTGTTGTGAGAGGTAATGCCCGAAATTTGGTATTCCTGGCACAGTCTTGAGACTTTGAATATCAGAATATTGAATTCACCAACAATATTTGAAACGGAATGTCCCATTTGTCTAGCTCCATCTACCACTCCGTGTTCGAAGTGTTAATTCCCGTCATATGGCCATAATCATGTCGGAATCACGTCCTTGATGTCTTGTTTGAAGTAAGACACGATAAAAACACTAATAAAATTAAAAAACGAATATTGCAAGTGATTTTACCTTCCTCGCGTGTCGCAGATGATGCAGTCCTTCAGATCGGAAGTTTCAGGATGCGAGAAAATCCACCAAAACTGACTTGCGTATGACCTAGTGGGAAAAATGAAAACCACATGATGTGCACAGTTATGCACATCAGATCTCCAATCGGGAAAATCACACTTTGCAGGATAACACTACAAAGACCTAATGTGCACATGTGTGTATGTTGGGCCTTGATTACCTTGATTCTGTCCAGCAGCCAGATGCTCCGGTACTCGCTCTAATTGTAAAGTTGACGCATCATCTCGATCAAACAGGCGGAATTGGGGGAGGGATAGATGCCTCTGGGCCTGCAATGCGGCTCCGGTGTCCCGCATTTGGATCTTGGACCGGATTCCTGCCAAGCTAATATCTATAGCTGTTTGCATCTGGATTGGTTTGTCCACCAATATTTTCTCAAGAGCTCCTAGGGCACCGGTGGTATGATATATGTCTAAGAAGTTCATTACTTGCTCTTGAACTGTGGCTGAGATTGTAGTGCCACTAGAACCCTTGAAGTTCTTGTAAGAATCTGATATTAATGAAGCCACTGAGATTGCTACAGAGAACCACTGTGATAGATTACCTCTATTCAAGGCAGCTGTTTGATCTTGAGTGTACAATATTTTCGCGAAATATCGTTCATCTTCCTTGAGTTGATCTAGAAACTCTAGAGCTGCACGCATGCCTGCTCGAGTATGATCCAGGTAGGGGAGGTAGGTGAGAGCAGGAAAGTGTCTAAAGAACACTTCTGCAATAATTACCAGATGGTGCATCTCGAATCCTCTTGCTAGTCGCACTAGGTTCTGGAAGACCCCGGCTAAAGCAGCATCAGTACTTCTGCTCATCTCACAGTATACTAGGAACAACTCACGTCGTAGCATGAAGCAGGAGGCGAGTCGCAGATGACAACGATCCATTACTTTCCAGACCGGAGTAGGTAGAATATTCCATTGACAATCATCATATACGATCCCAAGTATCCCCGAGAACGCCCGGAGCCTATTCAAAACCCACCCCTCACAATTGGCGGCATTAACCCGTTTTGCGTAGGTAAGTAGCAAGACTCCGATCATAACTGCTTGTGCACGAAAGTTACTGGCAAGCTTATTGAAGCAATCGGCTGGGATCTTTTCCTGCATTGATATGTACTGGTCAGAGGCTTGGAACCCGGCTAATCCCCCCTCATCTTGGATCCGACACCATACTGGTTGCAAACCCCCAGATAGAAACCATTCTGCAACCAAGGGTGAGTTAGAGAAGGGCATTAGGTCTACCAACTGCCCAACAAGAGACATGTATCCACCCAACACCAGGGCCCCCGCAATGTCTTCCTCCTCTTCATAACCCCAGAAGGGGGCCATACTGAACAATGTTATGATAAACCGTTGCTCATCTGTCGCATGAAAGTCAGCATCTAAAAATGGTATCACACACTGCTGTGGTCTTGTAATTACAGGTGTCAGGGGAACACGGGGGCGTTGCCCGGGAACTTTCCGTTGGTCAATTTGCGGTCCCAGTGCCTCAGGAGTTAGTGGAGGTTGAGGAGCGTGTTGTGCTGTTAACAAAGGCAGTCGCTGCTGGTCGTCTGCCGCCATAGCCCGTTAACGCCAGATTTCGCTGCATGTCCCAACGGATACATTCGTCGTATGTCCCACATTGATTTCTGCAATTATTTCACGCAGTGTTGCTTGTCTGTTAACACTGAAAACTGTACGCAAATACCTCTGCTCTCGGTCGTTAAGTGAAGGCTGTCAGCCATTGAAATGTCTGTTGTGAGAGGTAATGCCCGAAATTTGGTATTCCTGGCACAGTCTTGAGACTTTGAATATCAGAATATTGAATTCACCAACAATATTTGAAACGGAATGTCCCATTTGTCTAGCTCCATCTACCACTCCGTGTTCGAAGTGTTAATTCCCGTCATATGGCCATAATCATGTCGGAATCACGTCCTTGATGTCTTGTTTGAAGTAAGACACGATAAAAACACTAATAAAATTAAAAAGCGAATATTGCAAGTGATTTTACCTTCCTCGCGTGTCGCAGATGATGCAGTCCTTCAGATCGGAAGTTTCAGGATGCGAGAAAATCCACCAAAACTGACTTGCGTATGACCTAGTGGGAAAAATGAAAACCACATGATGTGCACAGTTATGCACATCAGATCTCCAATCGGGAAAATCACACTTTGCAGGATAACACTACAAAGACCTAATGTGCACATGTGTGTATGTTGGGCCTTGATTCTGTCCAGCAGCCAGATGCTCCGGTACTCGCTCTAATTGTAAAGTTGACGCATCATCTCGATCAAACAGGCGGAATTGGGGGAGGGATAGATGCCTCTGGGCCTGCAATGCGGCTCCGGTGTCCCGCATTTGGATCTTGGACCGGATTCCTGCCAAGCTAATATCTATAGCTGTTTGCATCTGGATTGGTTTGTCCACCAATATTTTCTCAAGAGCTCCTAGGGCACCGGTGGTATGATATATGTCTAAGAAGTTCATTACTTGCTCTTGAACTGTGGCCGAGATTGTAGTGCCACTAGAACCCTTGAAGTTCTTGTAAGAATCTGATATTAATGAAGCCACTGAGATTGCTACAGAGAACCACTGTGATAGATTACCTCTATTCAAGGCAGCTGTTTGATCTTGAGTGTACAATATTTTCGCGAAATATCGTTCATCTTCCTTGAGTTGATCTAGAAACTCTAGAGCTGCACGCATGCCTGCTCGAGTATGATCCAGGTAGGGGAGGTAGGTGAGAGCAGGAAAGTGTCTAAAGAACACTTCTGCAATAATTACCAGATGATGCATCTCGAATCCTCTTGCTAGTCGCACTAGGTTCTGGAAGACCCCGGCTAAAGCAGCATCAGTACTTCTGCTCATCTCACAGTATACTAGGAACAACTCACGTCGTAGCATGAAGCAGGAGGCGAGTCGCAGATGACAACGATCCATTACTTTCCAGACCGGAGTAGGTAGAATATTCCATTGACAATCATCATATACGATCCCAAGTATCCCCGAGAACGCCCGGAGCCTATTCAAAACCCACCCCTCACAATTGGCGGCATTAACCCGTTTTGCGTAGGTAAGTAGCAAGACTCCGATCATAACTGCTTGTGCACGAAAGTTACTGGCAAGCTTATTGAAGCAATCGGCTGGGATCTTTTCCTGCATTGATATGTACTGGTCAGAGGCTTGGAACCCGGCTAATCCCCCCTCATCTTGGATCCGACACCATACTGGTTGCAAACCCCCAGATAGAAACCATTCTGCAACCAAGGGTGAGTTAGAGAAGGGCATTAGGTCTACCAACTGCCCAACAAGAGACATGTATCCACCCAACACCAGGGCCCCCGCAATGTCTTCCTCCTCTTCATAACCCCAGAAGGGGGCCATACTGAACAATGTTATGATAAACCGTTGCTCATCTGTCGCATCAAAGTCAGCATCTAAAAATGGTATCACACACTGCTGTGGTCTTGTAATTACAGGTGTCAGGGGAACACGGGGGCGTTGCCCGGGAACTTTCCGTTGGTCAATTTGCGGTCCCAGTGCCTCAGGAGTTAGTGGAGGTTGAGGAGCGTGTTGTGCTGTTAACAAAGGCAGTCGCTGCTGGTCGTCTGCCGCCATAGCCCGTTAACGCCAGATTTCGCTGCATGTCCCAACGGATACATTCGTCGTATGTCCCACATTGATTTCTGCAATTATTTCACGCAGTGTTGCTTGTCTGTTAACACTGAAAACTGTACGCAAATACCTCTGCTCTCGGTCGTTAAGTGAAGGCTGTCAGCCATTGAAATGTCTGTTGTGAGAGGTAATGCCCGAAATTTGGTATTCCTGGCACAGTCTTGAGACTTTGAATATCAGAATATTGAATTCACCAACAATATTTGAAACGGAATGTCCCATTTGTCTAGCTCCATCTACCACTCCGTGTTCGAAGTGTTAATTCCCGTCATATGGCCATAATCATGTCGGAATCACGTCCTTGATGTCTTGTTTGAAGTAAGACACGATAAAAACACTAATAAAATTAAAAAACGAATATTGCAAGTGATTTTACCTTCCTCGCGTGTCGCAGATGATGCAGTCCTTCAGATCGGAAGTTTCAGGATGCGAGAAAATCCACCAAAACTGACTTGCGTATGACCTAGTGGGAAAAATGAAAACCACATGATGTGCACAGTTATGCACATCAGATCTCCAATCGGGAAAATCACACTTTGCAGGATAACACTACAAAGACCTAATGTGCACATGTGTGTATGTTGGGCCTTGATTACCTTGATTCTGTCCAACAGCCAGATGCTCCGGTACTCGCTCTAATTGTAAAGTTGACGCATCATCTCGATCAAACAGGCGGAATTGGGGGAGGGATAGATGCCTCTGGGCCTGCAATGCGGCTCCGGTGTCCCGCATTTGGATCTTGGACCGGATTCCTGCCAAGCTAATATCTATAGCTGTTTGCATCTGGATTGGTTTGTCCACCAATATTTTCTCAAGAGCTCCTAGGGCACCGGTGGTATGATATATGTCTAAGAAGTTCATTACTTGCTCTTGAACTGTGGCCGAGATTGTAGTGCCACTAGAACCCTTGAAGTTCTTGTAAGAATCTGATATTAATGAAGCCACTGAGATTGCTACAGAGAACCACTGTGATAGATTACCTCTATTCAAGGCAGCTGTTTGATCTTGAGTGTACAATATTTTCGCGAAATATCGTTCATCTTCCTTGAGTTGATCTAGAAACTCTAGAGCTGCACGCATGCCTGCTCGAGTATGATCCAGGTAGGGGAGGTAGGTGAGAGCAGGGAAGTGTCTAAAGAACACTTCTGCAATAATTACCAGATGATGCATCTCGAATCCTCTTGCTAGTCGCACTAGGTTCTGGAAGACCCCGGCTAAAGCAGCATCAGTACTTCTGCTCATCTCACAGTATACTAGGAACAACTCACGTCGTAGCATGAAGCAGGAGGCGAGTCGCAGATGACAACGATCCATTACTTTCCAGACCGGAGTAGGTAGAATATTCCATTGACAATCATCATATACGATCCCAAGTATCCCCGAGAACGCCCGGAGCCTATTCAAAACCCACCCCTCACAATTGGCGGCATTAACCCGTTTTGCGTAGGTAAGTAGCAAGACTCCGATCATAACTGCTTGTGCACGAAAGTTACTGGCAAGCTTATTGAAGCAATCGGCTGGGATCTTTTCCTGCATTGATATGTACTGGTCAGAGGCTTGGAACCCGGCTAATCCCCCCTCATCTTGGATCCGACACCATACTGGTTGCAAACCCCCAGATAGAAACCATTCTGCAACCAAGGGTGAGTTAGAGAAGGGCATTAGGTCTACCAACTGCCCAACAAGAGACATGTATCCACCCAACACCAGGGCCCCCGCAATGTCTTCCTCCTCTTCATAACCCCAGAAGGGGGCCATACTGAACAATGTTATGATAAACCGTTGCTCATCTGTCGCATCAAAGTCAGCATCTAAAAATGGTATCACACACTGCTGTGGTCTTGTAATTACAGGTGTCAGGGGAACACGGGGGCGTTGCCCGGGAACTTTCCGTTGGTCAATTTGCGGTCCCAGTGCCTCAGGAGTTAGTGGAGGTTGAGGAGCGTGTTGTGCTGTTAACAAAGGCAGTCGCTGCTGGTCGTCTGCCGCCATAGCCCGTTAACGCCAGATTTCGCTGCATGTCCCAACGGATACATTCGTCGTATGTCCCACATTGATTTCTGCAATTATTTCACGCAGTGTTGCTTGTCTGTTAACACTGAAAACTGTACGCAAATACCTCTGCTCTCGGTCGTTAAGTGAAGGCTGTCAGCCATTGAAATGTCTGTTGTGAGAGGTAATGCCCGAAATTTGGTATTCCTGGCACAGTCTTGAGACTTTGAATATCAGAATATTGAATTCACCAACAATATTTGAAACGGAATGTCCCATTTGTCTAGCTCCATCTACCACTCCGTGTTCGAAGTGTTAATTCCCGTCATATGGCCATAATCATGTCGGAATCACGTCCTTGATGTCTTGTTTGAAGTAAGACACGATAAAAACACTAATAAAATTAAAAAACGAATATTGCAAGTGATTTTACCTTCCTCGCGTGTCGCAGATGATGCAGTCCTTCAGATCGGAAGTTTCAGGATGCGAGAAAATCCACCAAAACTGACTTGCGTATGACCTAGTGGGAAAAATGAAAACCACATGATGTGCACAGTTATGCACATCAGATCTCCAATCGGGAAAATCACACTTTGCAGGATAACACTACAAAGACCTAATGTGCACATGTGTGTATGTTGGGCCTTGATTACCTTGATTCTGTCCAACAGCCAGATGCTCCGGTACTCGCTCTAATTGTAAAGTTGACGCATCATCTCGATCAAACAGGCGGAATTGGGGGAGGGATAGATGCCTCTGGGCCTGCAATGCGGCTCCGGTGTCCCGCATTTGGATCTTGGACCGGATTCCTGCCAAGCTAATATCTATAGCTGTTTGCATCTGGATTGGTTTGTCCACCAATATTTTCTCAAGAGCTCCTAGGGCACCGGTGGTATGATATATGTCTAAGAAGTTCATTACTTGCTCTTGAACTGTGGCCGAGATTGTAGTGCCACTAGAACCCTTGAAGTTCTTGTAAGAATCTGATATTAATGAAGCCACTGAGATTGCTACAGAGAACCACTGTGATAGATTACCTCTATTCAAGGCAGCTGTTTGATCTTGAGTGTACAATATTTTCGCGAAATATCGTTCATCTTCCTTGAGTTGATCTAGAAACTCTAGAGCTGCACGCATGCCTGCTCGAGTATGATCCAGGTAGGGGAGGTAGGTGAGAGCAGGGAAGTGTCTAAAGAACACTTCTGCAATAATTACCAGATGATGCATCTCGAATCCTCTTGCTAGTCGCACTAGGTTCTGGAAGACCCCGGCTAAAGCAGCATCAGTACTTCTGCTCATCTCACAGTATACTAGGAACAACTCACGTCGTAGCATGAAGCAGGAGGCGAGTCGCAGATGACAACGATCCATTACTTTCCAGACCGGAGTAGGTAGAATATTCCATTGACAATCATCATATACGATCCCAAGTATCCCCGAGAACGCCCGGAGCCTATTCAAAACCCACCCCTCACAATTGGCGGCATTAACCCGTTTTGCGTAGGTAAGTAGCAAGACTCCGATCATAACTGCTTGTGCACGAAAGTTACTGGCAAGCTTATTGAAGCAATCGGCTGGGATCTTTTCCTGCATTGATATGTACTGGTCAGAGGCTTGGAACCCGGCTAATCCCCCCTCATCTTGGATCCGACACCATACTGGTTGCAAACCCCCAGATAGAAACCATTCTGCAACCAAGGGTGAGTTAGAGAAGGGCATTAGGTCTACCAACTGCCCAACAAGAGACATGTATCCACCCAACACCAGGGCCCCCGCAATGTCTTCCTCCTCTTCATAACCCCAGAAGGGGGCCATACTGAACAATGTTATGATAAACCGTTGCTCATCTGTCGCATCAAAGTCAGCATCTAAAAATGGTATCACACACTGCTGTGGTCTTGTAATTACAGGTGTCAGGGGAACACGGGGGCGTTGCCCGGGAACTTTCCGTTGGTCAATTTGCGGTCCCAGTGCCTCAGGAGTTAGTGGAGGTTGAGGAGCGTGTTGTGCTGTTAACAAAGGCAGTCGCTGCTGGTCGTCTGCCGCCATAGCCCGTTAACGCCAGATTTCGCTGCATGTCCCAACGGATACATTCGTCGTATGTCCCACATTGATTTCTGCAATTATTTCACGCAGTGTTGCTTGTCTGTTAACACTGAAAACTGTACGCAAATACCTCTGCTCTCGGTCGTTAAGTGAAGGCTGTCAGCCATTGAAATGTCTGTTGTGAGAGGTAATGCCCGAAATTTGGTATTCCTGGCACAGTCTTGAGACTTTGAATATCAGAATATTGAATTCACCAACAATATTTGAAACGGAATGTCCCATTTGTCTAGCTCCATCTACCACTCCGTGTTCGAAGTGTTAATTCCCGTCATATGGCCATAATCATGTCGGAATCACGTCCTTGATGTCTTGTTTGAAGTAAGACACGATAAAAACACTAATAAAATTAAAAAACGAATATTGCAAGTGATTTTACCTTCCTCGCGTGTCGCAGATGATGCAGTCCTTCAGATCGGAAGTTTCAGGATGCGAGAAAATCCACCAAAACTGACTTGCGTATGACCTAGTGGGAAAAATGAAAACCACATGATGTGCACAGTTATGCACATCAGATCTCCAATCGGGAAAATCACACTTTGCAGGATAACACTACAAAGACCTAATGTGCACATGTGTGTATGTTGGGCCTTGATTCTGTCCAGCAGCCAGATGCTCCGGTACTCGCTCTAATTGTAAAGTTGACGCATCATCTCGATCAAACAGGCGGAATTGGGGGAGGGATAGATGCCTCTGGGCCTGCAATGCGGCTCCGGTGTCCCGCATTTGGATCTTGGACCGGATTCCTGCCAAGCTAATATCTATAGCTGTTTGCATCTGGATTGGTTTGTCCACCAATATTTTCTCAAGAGCTCCTAGGGCACCGGTGGTATGATATATGTCTAAGAAGTTCATTACTTGCTCTTGAACTGTGGCTGAGATTGTAGTGCCACTAGAACCCTTGAAGTTCTTGTAAGAATCTGATATTAATGAAGCCACTGAGATTGCTACAGAGAACCACTGTGATAGATTACCTCTATTCAAGGCAGCTGTTTGATCTTGAGTGTACAATATTTTCGCGAAATATCGTTCATCTTCCTTGAGTTGATCTAGAAACTCTAGAGCTGCACGCATGCCTGCTCGAGTATGATCCAGGTAGAGGAGGTAGGTGAGAGCAGGAAAGTGTCTAAAGAACACTTCTGCAATAATTACCAGATGGTGCATCTCGAATCCTCTTGCTAGTCGCACTAGGTTCTGGAAGACCCCGGCTAAAGCAGCATCAGTACTTCTGCTCATCTCACAGTATACTAGGAACAACTCACGTCGTAGCATGAAGCAGGAGGCGAGTCGCAGATGACAACGATCCATTACTTTCCAGACCGGAGTAGGTAGAATATTCCATTGACAATCATCATATACGATCCCAAGTATCCCCGAGAACGCCCGGAGCCTATTCAAAACCCACCCCTCACAATTGGCGGCATTAACCCGTTTTGCGTAGGTAAGTAGCAAGACTCCGATCATAACTGCTTGTGCACGAAAGTTACTGGCAAGCTTATTGAAGCAATCGGCTGGGATCTTTTCCTGCATTGATATGTACTGGTCAGAGGCTTGGAACCCGGCTAATCCCCCCTCATCTTGGATCCGACACCATACTGGTTGCAAACCCCCAGATAGAAACCATTCTGCAACCAAGGGTGAGTTAGAGAAGGGCATTAGGTCTACCAACTGCCCAACAAGAGACATGTATCCACCCAACACCAGGGCCCCCGCAATGTCTTCCTCCTCTTCATAACCCCAGAAGGGGGCCATACTGAACAATGTTATGATAAACCGTTGCTCATCTGTCGCATCAAAGTCAGCATCTAAAAATGGTATCACACACTGCTGTGGTCTTGTAATTACAGGTGTCAGGGGAACACGGGGGCGTTGCCCGGGAACTTTCCGTTGGTCAATTTGCGGTCCCAGTGCCTCAGGAGTTAGTGGAGGTTGAGGAGCGTGTTGTGCTGTTAACAAAGGCAGTCGCTGCTGGTCGTCTGCCGCCATAGCCCGTTAACGCCAGATTTCGCTGCATGTCCCAACGGATACATTCGTCGTATGTCCCACATTGATTTCTGCAATTATTTCACGCAGTGTTGCTTGTCTGTTAACACTGAAAACTGTACGCAAATACCTCTGCTCTCGGTCGTTAAGTGAAGGCTGTCAGCCATTGAAATGTCTGTTGTGAGAGGTAATGCCCGAAATTTGGTATTCCTGGCACAGTCTTGAGACTTTGAATATCAGAATATTGAATTCACCAACAATATTTGAAACGGAATGTCCCATTTGTCTAGCTCCATCTACCACTCCGTGTTCGAAGTGTTAATTCCCGTCATATGGCCATAATCATGTCGGAATCACGTCCTTGATGTCTTGTTTGAAGTAAGACACGATAAAAACACTAATAAAATTAAAAAACGAATATTGCAAGTGATTTTACCTTCCTCGCGTGTCGCAGATGATGCAGTCCTTCAGATCGGAAGTTTCAGGATGCGAGAAAATCCACCAAAACTGACTTGCGTATGACCTAGTGGGAAAAATGAAAACCACATGATGTGCACAGTTATGCACATCAGATCTCCAATCGGGAAAATCACACTTTGCAGGATAACACTACAAAGACCTAATGTGCACATGTGTGTATGTTGGGCCTTGATTACCTTGATTCTGTCCAGCAGCCAGATGCTCCGGTACTCGCTCTAATTGTAAAGTTGACGCATCATCTCGATCAAACAGGCGGAATTGGGGGAGGGATAGATGCCTCTGGGCCTGCAATGCGGCTCCGGTGTCCCGCATTTGGATCTTGGACCGGATTCCTGCCAAGCTAATATCTATAGCTGTTTGCATCTGGATTGGTTTGTCCACCAATATTTTCTCAAGAGCTCCTAGGGCACCGGTGGTATGATATATGTCTAAGAAGTTCATTACTTGCTCTTGAACTGTGGCCGAGATTGTAGTGCCACTAGAACCCTTGAAGTTCTTGTAAGAATCTGATATTAATGAAGCCACTGAGATTGCTACAGAGAACCACTGTGATAGATTACCTCTATTCAAGGCAGCTGTTTGATCTTGAGTGTACAATATTTTCGCGAAATATCGTTCATCTTCCTTGAGTTGATCTAGAAACTCTAGAGCTGCACGCATGCCTGCTCGAGTATGATCCAGGTAGGGGAGGTAGGTGAGAGCAGGAAAGTGTCTAAAGAACACTTCTGCAATAATTACCAGATGATGCATCTCGAATCCTCTTGCTAGTCGCACTAGGTTCTGGAAGACCCCGGCTAAAGCAGCATCAGTACTTCTGCTCATCTCACAGTATACTAGGAACAACTCACGTCGTAGCATGAAGCAGGAGGCGAGTCGCAGATGACAACGATCCATTACTTTCCAGACCGGAGTAGGTAGAATATTCCATTGACAATCATCATATACGATCCCAAGTATCCCCGAGAACGCCCGGAGCCTATTCAAAACCCACCCCTCACAATTGGCGGCATTAACCCGTTTTGCGTAGGTAAGTAGCAAGACTCCGATCATAACTGCTTGTGCACGAAAGTTACTGGCAAGCTTATTGAAGCAATCGGCTGGGATCTTTTCCTGCATTGATATGTACTGGTCAGAGGCTTGGAACCCGGCTAATCCCCCCTCATCTTGGATCCGACACCATACTGGTTGCAAACCCCCAGATAGAAACCATTCTGCAACCAAGGGTGAGTTAGAGAAGGGCATTAGGTCTACCAACTGCCCAACAAGAGACATGTATCCACCCAACACCAGGGCCCCCGCAATGTCTTCCTCCTCTTCATAACCCCAGAAGGGGGCCATACTGAACAATGTTATGATAAACCGTTGCTCATCTGTCGCATCAAAGTCAGCATCTAAAAATGGTATCACACACTGCTGTGGTCTTGTAATTACAGGTGTCAGGGGAACACGGGGGCGTTGCCCGGGAACTTTCCGTTGGTCAATTTGCGGTCCCAGTGCCTCAGGAGTTAGTGGAGGTTGAGGAGCGTGTTGTGCTGTTAACAAAGGCAGTCGCTGCTGGTCGTCTGCCGCCATAGCCCGTTAACGCCAGATTTCGCTGCATGTCCCAACGGATACATTCGTCGTATGTCCCACATTGATTTCTGCAATTATTTCACGCAGTGTTGCTTGTCTGTTAACACTGAAAACTGTACGCAAATACCTCTGCTCTCGGTCGTTAAGTGAAGGCTGTCAGCCATTGAAATGTCTGTTGTGAGAGGTAATGCCCGAAATTTGGTATTCCTGGCACAGTCTTGAGACTTTGAATATCAGAATATTGAATTCACCAACAATATTTGAAACGGAATGTCCCATTTGTCTAGCTCCATCTACCACTCCGTGTTCGAAGTGTTAATTCCCGTCATATGGCCATAATCATGTCGGAATCACGTCCTTGATGTCTTGTTTGAAGTAAGACACGATAAAAACACTAATAAAATTAAAAAGCGAATATTGCAAGTGATTTTACCTTCCTCGCGTGTCGCAGATGATGCAGTCCTTCAGATCGGAAGTTTCAGGATGCGAGAAAATCCACCAAAACTGACTTGCGTATGACCTAGTGGGAAAAATGAAAACCACATGATGTGCACAGTTATGCACATCAGATCTCCAATCGGGAAAATCACACTTTGCAGGATAACACTACAAAGACCTAATGTGCACATGTGTGTATGTTGGGCCTTGATTCTGTCCAGCAGCCAGATGCTCCGGTACTCGCTCTAATTGTAAAGTTGACGCATCATCTCGATCAAACAGGCGGAATTGGGGGAGGGATAGATGCCTCTGGGCCTGCAATGCGGCTCCGGTGTCCCGCATTTGGATCTTGGACCGGATTCCTGCCAAGCTAATATCTATAGCTGTTTGCATCTGGATTGGTTTGTCCACCAATATTTTCTCAAGAGCTCCTAGGGCACCGGTGGTATGATATATGTCTAAGAAGTTCATTACTTGCTCTTGAACTGTGGCTGAGATTGTAGTGCCACTAGAACCCTTGAAGTTCTTGTAAGAATCTGATATTAATGAAGCCACTGAGATTGCTACAGAGAACCACTGTGATAGATTACCTCTATTCAAGGCAGCTGTTTGATCTTGAGTGTACAATATTTTCGCGAAATATCGTTCATCTTCCTTGAGTTGATCTAGAAACTCTAGAGCTGCACGCATGCCTGCTCGAGTATGATCCAGGTAGGGGAGGTAGGTGAGAGCAGGAAAGTGTCTAAAGAACACTTCTGCAATAATTACCAGATGGTGCATCTCGAATCCTCTTGCTAGTCGCACTAGGTTCTGGAAGACCCCGGCTAAAGCAGCATCAGTACTTCTGCTCATCTCACAGTATACTAGGAACAACTCACGTCGTAGCATGAAGCAGGAGGCGAGTCGCAGATGACAACGATCCATTACTTTCCAGACCGGAGTAGGTAGAATATTCCATTGACAATCATCATATACGATCCCAAGTATCCCCGAGAACGCCCGGAGCCTATTCAAAACCCACCCCTCACAATTGGCGGCATTAACCCGTTTTGCGTAGGTAAGTAGCAAGACTCCGATCATAACTGCTTGTGCACGAAAGTTACTGGCAAGCTTATTGAAGCAATCGGCTGGGATCTTTTCCTGCATTGATATGTACTGGTCAGAGGCTTGGAACCCGGCTAATCCCCCCTCATCTTGGATCCGACACCATACTGGTTGCAAACCCCCAGATAGAAACCATTCTGCAACCAAGGGTGAGTTAGAGAAGGGCATTAGGTCTACCAACTGCCCTACAAGAGACATGTATCCACCCAACACCAGGGCCCCCGCAATGTCTTCCTCCTCTTCATAACCCCAGAAGGGGGCCATACTGAAC
This sequence comes from Schistocerca americana, assembly GCF_021461395.2. Taxonomy (NCBI): domain Eukaryota; kingdom Metazoa; phylum Arthropoda; class Insecta; order Orthoptera; family Acrididae; genus Schistocerca; species Schistocerca americana. The sequence goes on from NC_060128.1 coordinate 90,180,462, forward strand.
AATGTTATGATAAACCGTTGCTCATCTGTCGCATCAAAGTCTTCATCTAAAAATGGTATCACACACTGCTGTGGTCTTGTAATTACAGGTGTCAGGGGAACACGGGGGCGTTGCCCGGGAACTTTCCGTTGGTCAATTTGCGGTCCCAGTGCCTCAGGAGTTAGTGGAGGTTGAGGAGCGTGTTGTGCTGTTAACAAAGGCAGTCGCTGCTGGTCGTCTGCCGCCATAGCCCGTTAACGCCAGATTTCGCTGCATGTCCCAACGGATACATTCGTCGTATGTCCCACATTGATTTCTGCAATTATTTCACGCAGTGTTGCTTGTCTGTTAACACTGAAAACTGTACGCAAATACCTTTGCTCTCGGTCGTTAAGTGAAGGCTGTCAGCCATTGAAATGTCTGTTGTGAGAGGTAATGCCCGAAATTTGGTATTCCTGGCACAGTCTTGAGACTTTGAATATCAGAATATTGAATTCACCAACAATATTTGAAACGGAATGTCCCATTTGTCTAGCTCCATCTACCACTCCGTGTTCGAAGTGTTAATTCCCGTCATATGGCCATAATCATGTCGGAATCACGTCCTTGATGTCTTGTTTGAAGTAAGACACGATAAAAACACTAATAAAATTAAAAAGCGAATATTGCAAGTGATTTTACCTTCCTCGCGTGTCGCAGATGATGCAGTCCTTCAGATCGGAAGTTTCAGGATGCGAGAAAATCCACCAAAACTGACTTGCGTATGACCTAGTGGGAAAAATGAAAACCACATGATGTGCACAGTTATGCACATCAGATCTCCAATCGGGAAAATCACACTTTGCAGGATAACACTACAAAGACCTAATGTGCACATGTGTGTATGTTGGGCCTTGATTACCTTGATTCTGTCCAGCAGCCAGATGCTCCGGTACTCGCTCTAATTGTAAAGTTGACGCATCATCTCGATCAAACAGGCGGAATTGGGGGAGGGATAGATGCCTCTGGGCCTGCAATGCGGCTCCGGTGTCCCGCATTTGGATCTTGGACCGGATTCCTGCCAAGCTAATATCTATAGCTGTTTGCATCTGGATTGGTTTGTCCACCAATATTTTCTCAAGAGCTCCTAGGGCACCGGTGGTATGATATATGTCTAAGAAGTTCATTACTTGCTCTTGAACTGTGGCCGAGATTGTAGTGCCACTAGAACCCTTGAAGTTCTTGTAAGAATCTGATATTAATGAAGCCACTGAGATTGCTACAGAGAACCACTGTGATAGATTACCTCTATTCAAGGCAGCTGTTTGATCTTGAGTGTACAATATTTTCGCGAAATATCGTTCATCTTCCTTGAGTTGATCTAGAAACTCTAGAGCTGCACGCATGCCTGCTCGAGTATGATCCAGGTAGGGGAGGTAGGTGAGAGCAGGAAAGTGTCTAAAGAACACTTCTGCAATAATTACCAGATGGTGCATCTCGAATCCTCTTGCTAGTCGCACTAGGTTCTGGAAGACCCCGGCTAAAGCAGCATCAGTACTTCTGCTCATCTCACAGTATACTAGGAACAACTCACGTCGTAGCATGAAGCAGGAGGCGAGTCGCAGATGACAACGATCCATTACTTTCCAGACCGGAGTAGGTAGAATATTCCATTGACAATCATCATATACGATCCCAAGTATCCCCGAGAACGCCCGGAGCCTATTCAAAACCCACCCCTCACAATTGGCGGCATTAACCCGTTTTGCGTAGGTAAGTAGCAAGACTCCGATCATAACTGCTTGTGCACGAAAGTTACTGGCAAGCTTATTGAAGCAATCGGCTGGGATCTTTTCCTGCATTGATATGTACTGGTCAGAGGCTTGGAACCCGGCTAATCCCCCCTCATCTTGGATCCGACACCATACTGGTTGCAAACCCCCAGATAGAAACCATTCTGCAACCAAGGGTGAGTTAGAGAAGGGCATTAGGTCTACCAACTGCCCAACAAGAGACATGTATCCACCCAACACCAGGGCCCCCGCAATGTCTTCCTCCTCTTCATAACCCCAGAAGGGGGCCATACTGAACAATGTTATGATAAACCGTTGCTCATCTGTCGCATCAAAGTCAGCATCTAAAAATGGTATCACACACTGCTGTGGTCTTGTAATTACAGGTGTCAGGGGAACACGGGGGCGTTGCCCGGGAACTTTCCGTTGGTCAATTTGCGGTCCCAGTGCCTCAGGAGTTAGTGGAGGTTGAGGAGCGTGTTGTGTTGTTAACAAAGGCAGTCGCTGCTGGTCGTCTGCCGCCATAGCCCGTTAACGCCAGATTTCGCTGCATGTCCCAACGGATACATTCGTCGTATGTCCCACATTGATTTCTGCAATTATTTCACGCAGTGTTGCTTGTCTGTTAACACTGAAAACTGTACGCAAATACCTCTGCTCTCGGTCGTTAAGTGAAGGCTGTCAGCCATTGAAATGTCTGTTGTGAGAGGTAATGCCCGAAATTTGGTATTCCTGGCACAGTCTTGAGACTTTGAATATCAGAATATTGAATTCACCAACAATATTTGAAACGGAATGTCCCATTTGTCTAGCTCCATCTACCACTCCGTGTTCGAAGTGTTAATTCCCGTCATATGGCCATAATCATGTCGGAATCACGTCCTTGATGTCTTGTTTGAAGTAAGACACGATAAAAACACTAATAAAATTAAAAAACGAATATTGCAAGTGATTTTACCTTCCTCGCGTGTCGCAGATGATGCAGTCCTTCAGATCGGAAGTTTCAGGATGCGAGAAAATCCACCAAAACTGACTTGCGTATGACCTAGTGGGAAAAATGAAAACCACATGATGTGCACAGTTATGCACATCAGATCTCCAATCGGGAAAATCACACTTTGCAGGATAACACTACAAAGACCTAATGTGCACATGTGTGTATGTTGGGCCTTGATTACCTTGATTCTGTCCAGCAGCCAGATGCTCCGGTACTCGCTCTAATTGTAAAGTTGACGCATCATCTCGATCAAACAGGCGGAATTGGGGGAGGGATAGATGCCTCTGGGCCTGCAATGCGGCTCCGGTGTCCCGCATTTGGATCTTGGACCGGATTCCTGCCAAGCTAATATCTATAGCTGTTTGCATCTGGATTGGTTTGTCCACCAATATTTTCTCAAGAGCTCCTAGGGCACCGGTGGTATGATATATGTCTAAGAAGTTCATTACTTGCTCTTGAACTGTGGCCGAGATTGTAGTGCCACTAGAACCCTTGAAGTTCTTGTAAGAATCTGATATTAATGAAGCCACTGAGATTGCTACAGAGAACCACTGTGATAGATTACCTCTATTCAAGGCAGCTGTTTGATCTTGAGTGTACAATATTTTCGCGAAATATCGTTCATCTTCCTTGAGTTGATCTAGAAACTCTAGAGCTGCACGCATGCCTGCTCGAGTATGATCCAGGTAGGGGAGGTAGGTGAGAGCAGGAAAGTGTCTAAAGAACACTTCTGCAATAATTACCAGATGATGCATCTCGAATCCTCTTGCTAGTCGCACTAGGTTCTGGAAGACCCCGGCTAAAGCAGCATCAGTACTTCTGCTCATCTCACAGTATACTAGGAACAACTCACGTCGTAGCATGAAGCAGGAGGCGAGTCGCAGATGACAACGATCCATTACTTTCCAGACCGGAGTAGGTAGAATATTCCATTGACAATCATCATATACGATCCCAAGTATCCCCGAGAACGCCCGGAGCCTATTCAAAACCCACCCCTCACAATTGGCGGCATTAACCCGTTTTGCGTAGGTAAGTAGCAAGACTCCGATCATAACTGCTTGTGCACGAAAGTTACTGGCAACTTATTGAAGCAATCGGCTGGGATCTTTTCCTGCATTGATATGTACTGGTCAGAGGCTTGGAACCCGGCTAATCCCCCCTCATCTTGGATCCGACACCATACTGGTTGCAAACCCCCAGATAGAAACCATTCTGCAACCAAGGGTGAGTTAGAGAAGGGCATTAGGTCTACCAACTGCCCAACAAGAGACATGTATCCACCCAACACCAGGGCCCCCGCAATGTCTTCCTCCTCTTCATAACCCCAGAAGGGGGCCATACTGAACAATGTTATGATAAACCGTTGCTCATCTGTCGCATCAAAGTCAGCATCTAAAAATGGTATCACACACTGCTGTGGTCTTGTAATTACAGGTGTCAGGGGAACACGGGGGCGTTGCCCGGGAACTTTCCGTTGGTCAATTTGCGGTCCCAGTGCCTCAGGAGTTAGTGGAGGTTGAGGAGCGTGTTGTGCTGTTAACAAAGGCAGTCGCTGCTGGTCGTCTGCCGCCATAGCCCGTTAACGCCAGATTTCGCTGCATGTCCCAACGGATACATTCGTCGTATGTCCCACATTGATTTCTGCAATTATTTCACGCAGTGTTGCTTGTCTGTTAACACTGAAAACTGTACGCAAATACCTCTGCTCTCGGTCGTTAAGTGAAGGCTGTCAGCCATTGAAATGTCTGTTGTGAGAGGTAATGCCCGAAATTTGGTATTCCTGGCACAGTCTTGAGACTTTGGATATCAGAATATTGAATTCACCAACAATATTTGAAACGGAATGTCCCATTTGTCTAGCTCCATCTACCACTCCGTGTTCGAAGTGTTAATTCCCGTCATATGGCCATAATCATGTCGGAATCACGTTCTTGATGTCTTGTTTGAAGTAAGACATGATAAAAACACTAATAAAATTAAAAAGCGAATATTGCAAGTGATTTTACCTTCCTCGCGTGTCGCAGATGATGCAGTCCTTCAGATCGGAAGTTTCAGGATGCGAGAAAATCCACCAAAACTGACTTGCGTATGACCTAGTGGGAAAAATGAAAACCACATGATGTGCACAGTTATGCACATCAGATCTCCAATCGGGAAAATCACACTTTGCAGGATAACACTACAAAGACCTAATGTGCACATGTGTGTATGTTGGGCCTTGATTACCTTGATTCTGTCCAGCAGCCAGATGCTCCGGTACTCGCTCTAATTGTAAAGTTGACGCATCATCTCGATCAAACAGGCGGAATTGGGGGAGGGATAGATGCCTCTGGGCCTGCAATGCGGCTCCGGTGTCCCGCATTTGGATCTTGGACCGGATTCCTGCCAAGCTAATATCTATAGCTGTTTGCATCTGGATTGGTTTGTCCACCAATATTTTCTCAAGAGCTCCTAGGGCACCGGTGGTATGATATATGTCTAAGAAGTTCATTACTTGCTCTTGAACTGTGGCCGAGATTGTAGTGCCACTAGAACCCTTGAAGTTCTTGTAAGAATCTGATATTAATGAAGCCACTGAGATTGCTACAGAGAACCACTGTGATAGATTACCTCTATTCAAGGCAGCTGTTTGATCTTGAGTGTAAAATATTTTCGCGAAATATCGTTCATCTTCCTTGAGTTGATCTAGAAACTCTAGAGCTGCACGCATGCCTGCTCGAGTATGATCCAGGTAGGGGAGGTAGGTGAGAGCAGGAAAGTGTCTAAAGAACACTTCTGCAATAATTACCAGATGGTGCATCTCGAATCCTCTTGCTAGTCGCACTAGGTTCTGGAAGACCCCGGCTAAAGCAGCATCAGTACTTCTGCTCATCTCACAGTATACTAGGAACAACTCACGTCGTAGCATGAAGCAGGAGGCGAGTCGCAGATGACAACGATCCATTACTTTCCAGACCGGAGTAGGTAGAATATTCCATTGACAATCATCATATACGATCCCAAGTATCCCCGAGAACGCCCGGAGCCTATTCAAAACCCACCCCTCACAATTGGCGGCATTAACCCGTTTTGCGTAGGTAAGTAGCAAGACTCCGATCATAACTGCTTGTGCACGAAAGTTACTGGCAAGCTTATTGAAGCAATCGGCTGGGATCTTTTCCTGCATTGATATGTACTGGTCAGAGGCTTGGAACCCGGCTAATGCCCCCTCATCTTGGATCCGACACCATACTGGTTGCAAACCCCCAGATAGAAACCATTCTGCAACCAAGGGTGAGTTAGAGAAGGGCATTAGGTCTACCAACTGCCCAACAAGAGACATGTATCCACCCAACACCAGGGCCCCCGCAATGTCTTCCTCCTCTTCATAACCCCAGAAGGGGGCCATACTGAACAATGTTATGATAAACCGTTGCTCATCTGTCGCATCAAAGTCAGCATCTAAAAATGGTATCACACACTGCTGTGGTCTTGTAATTACAGGTGTCAGGGGAACACGGGGGCGTTGCCCGGGAACTTTCCGTTGGTCAATTTGCGGTCCCAGTGCCTCAGGAGTTAGTGGAGGTTGAGGAGCGTGTTGTGCTGTTAACAAAGGCAGTCGCTGCTGGTCGTCTGCCGCCATAGCCCGTTAACGCCAGATTTCGCTGCATGTCCCAACGGATACATTCGTCGTATGTCCCACATTGATTTCTGCAATTATTTCACGCAGTGTTGCTTGTCTGTTAACACTGAAAACTGTACGCAAATACCTCTGCTCTCGGTCGTTAAGTGAAGGCTGTCAGCCATTGAAATGTCTGTTGTGAGAGGTAATGCCCGAAATTTGGTATTCCTGGCACAGTCTTGAGACTTTGAATATCAGAATATTGAATTCACCAACAATATTTGAAACGGAATGTCCCATTTGTCTAGCTCCATCTACCACTCCGTGTTCGAAGTGTTAATTCCCGTCATATGGCCATAATCATGTCGGAATCACGTCCTTGATGTCTTGTTTGAAGTAAGACACGATAAAAACACTAATAAAATTAAAAAACGAATATTGCAAGTGATTTTACCTTCCTCGCGTGTCGCAGATGATGCAGTCCTTCAGATCGGAAGTTTCAGGATGCGAGAAAATCCACCAAAACTGACTTGCGTATGACCTAGTGGGAAAAATGAAAACCACATGATGTGCACAGTTATGCACATCAGATCTCCAATCGGGAAAATCACACTTTGCAGGATAACACTACAAAGACCTAATGTGCACATGTGTGTATGTTGGGCCTTGATTCTGTCCAGCAGCCAGATGCTCCGGTACTCGCTCTAATTGTAAAGTTGACGCATCATCTCGATCAAACAGGCGGAATTGGGGGAGGGATAGATGCCTCTGGGCCTGCAATGCGGCTCCGGTGTCCCGCATTTGGATCTTGGACCGGATTCCTGCCAAGCTAATATCTATAGCTGTTTGCATCTGGATTGGTTTGTCCACCAATATTTTCTCAAGAGCTCCTAGGGCACCGGTGGTATGATATACGTCTAAGAAGTTCATTACTTGCTCTTGAACTGTGGCCGAGATTGTAGTGCCACTAGAACCCTTGAAGTTCTTGTAAGAATCTGATATTAATGAAGCCACTGAGATTGCTACAGAGAACCACTGTGATAGATTACCTCTATTCAAGGCAGCTGTTTGATCTTGAGTGTACAATATTTTCGCGAAATATCGTTCATCTTCCTTGAGTTGATCTAGAAACTCTAGAGCTGCACGCATGCCTGCTCGAGTATGATCCAGGTAGGGGAGGTAGGTGAGAGCAGGAAAGTGTCTAAAGAACACTTCTGCAATAATTACCAGATGGTGCATCTCGAATCCTCTTGCTAGTCGCACTAGGTTCTGGAAGACCCCGGCTAAAGCAGCATCAGTACTTCTGCTCATCTCACAGTATACTAGGAACAACTCACGTCGTAGCATGAAGCAGGAGGCGAGTCGCAGATGACAACGATCCATTACTTTCCAGACCGGAGTAGGTAGAATATTCCATTGACAATCATCATATACGATCCCAAGTATCCCCGAGAACGCCCAGAGCCTATTCAAAACCCACCCCTCACAATTGGCGGCATTAACCCGTTTTGCGTAGGTAAGTAGCAAGACTCCGATCATAACTGCTTGTGCACGAAAGTTACTGGCAAGCTTATTGAAGCAATCGGCTGGGATCTTTTCCTGCATTGATATGTACTGGTCAGAGGCTTGGAACCCGGCTAATCCCCCCTCATCTTGGATCCGACACCATACTGGTTGCAAACCCCCAGATAGAAACCATTCTGCAACCAAGGGTGAGTTAGAGAAGGGCATTAGGTCTACCACCTGCCCAACAAGAGACATGTATCCACCCAACACCAGGGCCCCCGCAATGTCTTCCTCCTCTTCATAACCCCAGAAGGGGGCCATACTGAACAATGTTATGATAAACCGTTGCTCATCTGTCGCATCAAAGTCAGCATCTAAAAATGGTATCACACACTGCTGTGGTCTTGTAATTACAGGTGTCAGGGGAACACGGGGGCGTTGCCCGGGAACTTTCCGTTGGTCAATTTGCGGTCCCAGTGCCTCAGGAGTTAGTGGAGGTTGAGGAGCGTGTTGTGCTGTTAACAAAGGCAGTCGCTGCTGGTCGTCTGCCGCCATAGCCCGTTAACGCCAGATTTCGCTGCATGTCCCAACGGATACATTCGTCGTATGTCCCACATTGATTTCTGCAATTATTTCACGCAGTGTTGCTTGTCTGTTAACACTGAAAACTGTACGCAAATACCTCTGCTCTCGGTCGTTAAGTGAAGGCTGTCAGCCATTGAAATGTCTGTTGTGAGAGGTAATGCCCGAAATTTGGTATTCCTGGCACAGTCTTGAGACTCTGAATATCAGAATATTGAATTCACCAACAATATTTGAAACGGAATGTCCCATTTGTCTAGCTCCATCTACCACTCCGTGTTCGAAGTGTTAATTCCCGTCATATGGCCATAATCATGTCGGAATCACGTCCTTGATGTCTTGTTTGAAGTAAGACACGATAAAAACACTAATAAAATTAAAAAACGAATATTGCAAGTGATTTTACCTTCCTCGCGTGTCGCAGATGATGCAGTCCTTCAGATCGGAAGTTTCAGGATGCGAGAAAATCCACCAAAACTGACTTGCGTATGACCTAGTGGGAAAAATGAAAACCACATGATGTGCACAGTTATGCACATCAGATCTCCAATCGGGAAAATCACACTTTGCAGGATAACACTACAAAGACCTAATGTGCACATGTGTGTATGTTGGGCCTTGATTCTGTCCAGCAGCCAGATGCTCCGGTACTCGCTCTAATTGTAAAGTTGACGCATCATCTCGATCAAACAGGCGGAATTGGGGGAGGGATAGATGCCTCTGGGCCTGCAATGCGGCTCCGGTGTCCCGCATTTGGATCTTGGACCGGATTCCTGCCAAGCTAATATCTATAGCTGTTTGCATCTGGATTGGTTTGTCCACCAATATTTTCTCAAGAGCTCCTAGGGCACCGGTGGTATGATATACGTCTAAGAAGTTCATTACTTGCTCTTGAACTGTGGCCGAGATTGTAGTGCCACTAGAACCCTTGAAGTTCTTGTAAGAATCTGATATTAATGAAGCCACTGAGATTGCTACAGAGAACCACTGTGATAGATTACCTCTATTCAAGGCAGCTGTTTGATCTTGAGTGTACAATATTTTCGCGAAATATCGTTCATCTTCCTTGAGTTGATCTAGAAACTCTAGAGCTGCACGCATGCCTGCTCGAGTATGATCCAGGTAGGGGAGGTAGGTGAGAGCAGGAAAGTGTCTAAAGAACACTTCTGCAATAATTACCAGATGGTGCATCTCGAATCCTCTTGCTAGTCGCACTAGGTTCTGGAAGACCCCGGCTAAAGCAGCATCAGTACTTCTGCTCATCTCACAGTATACTAGGAACAACTCACGTCGTAGCATGAAGCAGGAGGCGAGTCGCAGATGACAACGATCCATTACTTTCCAGACCGGAGTAGGTAGAATATTCCATTGACAATCATCATATACGATCCCAAGTATCCCCGAGAACGCCCAGAGCCTATTCAAAACCCACCCCTCACAATTGGCGGCATTAACCCGTTTTGCGTAGGTAAGTAGCAAGACTCCGATCATAACTGCTTGTGCACGAAAGTTACTGGCAAGCTTATTGAAGCAATCGGCTGGGATCTTTTCCTGCATTGATATGTACTGGTCAGAGGCTTGGAACCCGGCTAATCCCCCCTCATCTTGGATCCGACACCATACTGGTTGCAAACCCCCAGATAGAAACCATTCTGCAACCAAGGGTGAGTTAGAGAAGGGCATTAGGTCTACCAACTGCCCAACAAGAGACATGTATCCACCCAACACCAGGGCCCCCGCAATGTCTTCCTCCTCTTCATAACCCCAGAAGGGGGCCATACTGAACAATGTTATGATAAACCGTTGCTCATCTGTCGCATCAAAGTCAGCATCTAAAAATGGTATCACACACTGCTGTGGTCTTGTAATTACAGGTGTCAGGGGAACACGGGGGCGTTGCCCGGGAACTTTCCGTTGGTCAATTTGCGGTCCCAGTGCCTCAGGAGTTAGTGGAGGTTGAGGAGCGTGTTGTGCTGTTAACAAAGGCAGTCGCTGCTGGTCGTCTGCCGCCATAGCCCGTTAACGCCAGATTTCGCTGCATGTCCCAACGGATACATTCGTCGTATGTCCCACATTGATTTCTGCAATTATTTCACGCAGTGTTGCTTGTCTGTTAACACTGAAAACTGTACGCAAATACCTCTGCTCTCGGTCGTTAAGTGAAGGCTGTCAGCCATTGAAATGTCTGTTGTGAGAGGTAATGCCCGAAATTTGGTATTCCTGGCACAGTCTTGAGACTCTGAATATCAGAATATTGAATTCACCAACAATATTTGAAACGGAATGTCCCATTTGTCTAGCTCCATCTACCACTCCGTGTTCGAAGTGTTAATTCCCGTCATATGGCCATAATCATGTCGGAATCACGTCCTTGATGTCTTGTTTGAAGTAAGACACGATAAAAACACTAATAAAATTAAAAAACGAATATTGCAAGTGATTTTACCTTCCTCGCGTGTCGCAGATGATGCAGTCCTTCAGATCGGAAGTTTCAGGATGCGAGAAAATCCACCAAAACTGACTTGCGTATGACCTAGTGGGAAAAATGAAAACCACATGATGTGCACAGTTATGCACATCAGATCTCCAATCGGGAAAATCACACTTTGCAGGATAACACTACAAAGACCTAATGTGCACATGTGTGTATGTTGGGCCTTGATTCTGTCCAGCAGCCAGATGCTCCGGTACTCGCTCTAATTGTAAAGTTGACGCATCATCTCGATCAAACAGGCGGAATTGGGGGAGGGATAGATGCCTCTGGGCCTGCAATGCGGCTCCGGTGTCCCGCATTTGGATCTTGGACCGGATTCCTGCCAAGCTAATATCTATAGCTGTTTGCATCTGGATTGGTTTGTCCACCAATATTTTCTCAAGAGCTCCTAGGGCACCGGTGGTATGATATATGTCTAAGAAGTTCATTACTTGCTCTTGAACTGTGGTCGAGATTGTAGTGCCACTAGAACCCTTGAAGTTCTTGTAAGAATCTGATATTAATGAAGCCACTGAGATTGCTACAGAGAACCACTGTGATAGATTACCTCTATTCAAGGCAGCTGTTTGATCTTGAGTGTACAATATTTTCGCGAAATATCGTTCATCTTCCTTGAGTTGATCTAGAAACTCTAGAGCTGCACGCATGCCTGCTCGAGTATGATCCAGGTAGGGGAGGTAGGTGAGAGCAGGAAAGTGTCTAAAGAACACTTCTGCAATAATTACCAGATGGTGCATCTCGAATCCTCTTGCTAGTCGCACTAGGTTCTGGAAGACCCCGGCTAAAGCAGCATCAGTACTTCTGCTCATCTCACAGTATACTAGGAACAACTCACGTCGTAGCATGAAGCAGGAGGCGAGTCGCAGATGACAACGATCCATTACTTTCCAGACCGGAGTAGGTAGAATATTCCATTGACAATCATCATATACGATCCCAAGTATCCCCGAGAACGCCCGGAGCCTATTCAAAACCCACCCCTCACAATTGGCGGCATTAACCCGTTTTGCGTAGGTAAGTAGCAAGACTCCGATCATAACTGCTTGTGCACGAAAGTTACTGGCAAGTTTATTGAAGCAATCGGCGGGGATCTTTTCCTGCATTGATATGTACTGGTCAGAGGCTTGGAACCCGGCTAATCCCCCCTCATCTTGGATCCGACACCATACTGGTTGCAAACCCCCAGATAGAAACCATTCTGCAACCAAGGGTGAGTTAGAGAAGGGCATTAGGTCTACCAACTGCCCAACAAGAGACATGTATCCACCCAACACCAGGGCCCCCGCAATGTCTTCCTCCTCTTCATAACCCCAGAAGGGGGCCATACTGAACAATGTTATGATAAACCGTTGCTCATCTGTCGCATGAAAGTCAGCATCTAAAAATGGTATCACACACTGCTGTGGTCTTGTAATTACAGGTGTCAGGGGAACACGGGGGCGTTGCCCGGGAACTTTCCGTTGGTCAATTTGCGGTCCCAGTGCCTCAGGAGTTAGTGGAGGTTGAGGAGCGTGTTGTGCTGTTAACAAAGGCAGTCGCTGCTGGTCGTCTGCCGCCATAGCCCGTTAACGCCAGATTTCGCTGCATGTCCCAACGGATACATTCGTCGTATGTCCCACATTGATTTCTGCAATTATTTCACGCAGTGTTGCTTGTCTGTTAACACTGAAAACTGTACGCAAATACCTCTGCTCTCGGTCGTTAAGTGAAGGCTGTCAGCCATTGAAATGTCTGTTGTGAGAGGTAATGCCCGAAATTTGGTATTCCTGGCACAGTCTTGAGACTTTGAATATCAGAATATTGAATTCACCAACAATATTTGAAACGGAATGTCCCATTTGTCTAGCTCCATCTACCACTCCGTGTTCGAAGTGTTAATTCCCGTCATATGGCCATAATCATGTCGGAATCACGTCCTTGATGTCTTGTTTGAAGTAAGACACGATAAAAACACTAATAAAATTAAAAAGCGAATATTGCAAGTGATTTTACCTTCCTCGCGTGTCGCAGATGATGCAGTCCTTCAGATCGGAAGTTTCAGGATGCGAGAAAATCCACCAAAACTGACTTGCGTATGACCTAGTGGGAAAAATGAAAACCACATGATGTGCACAGTTATGCACATCAGATCTCCAATCGGGAAAATCACACTTTGCAGGATAACACTACAAAGACCTAATGTGCACATGTGTGTATGTTGGGCCTTGATTCTGTCCAGCAGCCAGATGCTCCGGTACTCGCTCTAATTGTAAAGTTGACGCATCATCTCGATCAAACAGGCGGAATTGGGGGAGGGATAGATGCCTCTGGGCCTGCAATGCGGCTCCGGTGTCCCGCATTTGGATCTTGGACCGGATTCCTGCCAAGCTAATATCTATAGCTGTTTGCATCTGGATTGGTTTGTCCACCAATATTTTCTCAAGAGCTCCTAGGGCACCGGTGGTATGATATATGTCTAAGAAGTTCATTACTTGCTCTTGAACTGTGGCCGAGATTGTAGTGCCACTAGAACCCTTGAAGTTCTTGTAAGAATCTGATATTAATGAAGCCACTGAGATTGCTACAGAGAACCACTGTGATAGATTACCTCTATTCAAGGCAGCTGTTTGATCTTGAGTGTACAATATTTTCGCGAAATATCGTTCATCTTCCTTGAGTTGATCTAGAAACTCTAGAGCTGCACGCATGCCTGCTCGAGTATGATCCAGGTAGGGGAGGTAGGTGAGAGCAGGAAAGTGTCTAAAGAACACTTCTGCAATAATTACCAGATGGTGCATCTCGAATCCTCTTGCTAGTCGCACTAGGTTCTGGAAGACCCCGGCTAAAGCAGCATCAGTACTTCTGCTCATCTCACAGTATACTAGGAACAACTCACGTCGTAGCATGAAGCAGGAGGCGAGTCGCAGATGACAACGATCCATTACTTTCCAGACCGGAGTAGGTAGAATATTCCATTGACAATCATCATATACGATCCCAAGTATCCCCGAGAACGCCCGGAGCCTATTCAAAACCCACCCCTCACAATTGGCGGCATTAACCCGTTTTGCGTAGGTAAGTAGCAAGACTCCGATCATAACTGCTTGTGCACGAAAGTTACTGGCAAGCTTATTGAAGCAATCGGCTGGGATCTTTTCCTGCATTGATATGTACTGGTCAGAGGCTTGGAACCCGGCTAATCCCCCCTCATCTTGGATCCGACACCATACTGGTTGCAAACCCCCAGATAGAAACCATTCTGCAACCAAGGGTGAGTTAGAGAAGGGCATTAGGTCTACCAACTGCCCAACAAGAGACATGTATCCACCCAACACCAGGGCCCCCGCAATGTCTTCCTCCTCTTCATAACCCCAGAAGGGGGCCATACTGAACAATGTTATGATAAACCGTTGCTCATCTGTCGCATCAAAGTCAGCATCTAAAAATGGTATCACACACTGCTGTGGTCTTGTAATTACAGGTGTCAGGGGAACACGGGGGCGTTGCCCGGGAACTTTCCGTTGGTCAATTTGCGGTCCCAGTGCCTCAGGAGTTAGTGGAGGTTGAGGAGCGTGTTGTGCTGTTAACAAAGGCAGTCGCTGCTGGTCGTCTGCCGCCATAGCCCGTTAACGCCAGATTTCGCTGCATGTCCCAACGGATACATTCGTCGTATGTCCCACATTGATTTCTGCAATTATTTCACGCAGTGTTGCTTGTCTGTTAACACTGAAAACTGTACGCAAATACCTCTGCTCTCGGTCGTTAAGTGAAGGCTGTCAGCCATTGAAATGTCTGTTGTGAGAGGTAATGCCCGAAATTTGGTATTCCTGGCACAGTCTTGAGACTTTGAATATCAGAATATTGAATTCACCAACAATATTTGAAACGGAATGTCCCATTTGTCTAGCTCCATCTACCACTCCGTGTTCGAAGTGTTAATTCCCGTCATATGGCCATAATCATGTCGGAATCACGTCCTTGATGTCTTGTTTGAAGTAAGACACGATAAAAACACTAATAAAATTAAAAAACGAATATTGCAAGTGATTTTACCTTCCTCGCGTGTCGCAGATGATGCAGTCCTTCAGATCGGAAGTTTCAGGATGCGAGAAAATCCACCAAAACTGACTTGCGTATGACCTAGTGGGAAAAATGAAAACCACATGATGTGCACAGTTATGCACATCAGATCTCCAATCGGGAAAATCACACTTTGCAGGATAACACTACAAAGACCTAATGTGCACATGTGTGTATGTTGGGCCTTGATTCTGTCCAGCAGCCAGATGCTCCGGTACTCGCTCTAATTGTAAAGTTGACGCATCATCTCGATCAAACAGGCGGAATTGGGGGAGGGATAGATGCCTCTGGGCCTGCAATGCGGCTCCGGTGTCCCGCATTTGGATCTTGGACCGGATTCCTGCCAAGCTAATATCTATAGCTGTTTGCATCTGGATTGGTTTGTCCACCAATATTTTCTCAAGAGCTCCTAGGGCACCGGTGGTATGATATATGTCTAAGAAGTTCATTACTTGCTCTTGAACTGTGGCTGAGATTGTAGTGCCACTAGAACCCTTGAAGTTCTTGTAAGAATCTGATATTAATGAAGCCACTGAGATTGCTACAGAGAACCACTGTGATAGATTACCTCTATTCAAGGCAGCTGTTTGATCTTGAGTGTACAATATTTTCGCGAAATATCGTTCATCTTCCTTGAGTTGATCTAGAAACTCTAGAGCTGCACGCATGCCTGCTCGAGTATGATCCAGGTAGGGGAGGTAGGTGAGAGCAGGAAAGTGTCTAAAGAACACTTCTGCAATAATTACCAGATGGTGCATCTCGAATCCTCTTGCTAGTCGCACTAGGTTCTGGAAGACCCCGGCTAAAGCAGCATCAGTACTTCTGCTCATCTCACAGTATACTAGGAACAACTCACGTCGTAGCATGAAGCAGGAGGCGAGTCGCAGATGACAACGATCCATTACTTTCCAGACCGGAGTAGGTAGAATATTCCATTGACAATCATCATATACGATCCCAAGTATCCCCGAGAACGCCCGGAGCCTATTCAAAACCCACCCCTCACAATTGGCGGCATTAACCCGTTTTGCGTAGGTAAGTAGCAAGACTCCGATCATAACTGCTTGTGCACGAAAGTTACTGGCAAGCTTATTGAAGCAATCGGCTGGGATCTTTTCCTGCATTGATATGTACTGGTCAGAGGCTTGGAACCCGGCTAATCCCCCCTCATCTTGGATCCGACACCATACTGGTTGCAAACCCCCAGATAGAAACCATTCTGCAACCAAGGGTGAGTTAGAGAAGGGCATTAGGTCTACCAACTGCCCAACAAGAGACATGTATCCACCCAACACCAGGGCCCCCGCAATGTCTTCCTCCTCTTCATAACCCCAGAAGGGGGCCATACTGAACAATGTTATGATAAACCGTTGCTCATCTGTCGCATCAAAGTCAGCATCTAAAAATGGTATCACACACTGCTGTGGTCTTGTAATTACAGGTGTCAGGGGAACACGGGGGCGTTGCCCGGGAACTTTCCGTTGGTCAATTTGCGGTCCCAGTGCCTCAGGAGTTAGTGGAGGTTGAGGAGCGTGTTGTGCTGTTAACAAAGGCAGTCGCTGCTGGTCGTCTGCCGCCATAGCCCGTTAACGCCAGATTTCGCTGCATGTCCCAACGGATACATTCGTCGTATGTCCCACATTGATTTCTGCAATTATTTCACGCAGTGTTGCTTGTCTGTTAACACTGAAAACTGTACGCAAATACCTCTGCTCTCGGTCGTTAAGTGAAGGCTGTCAGCCATTGAAATGTCTGTTGTGAGAGGTAATGCCCGAAATTTGGTATTCCTGGCACAGTCTTGAGACTTTGAATATCAGAATATTGAATTCACCAACAATATTTGAAACGGAATGTCCCATTTGTCTAGCTCCATCTACCACTCCGTGTTCGAAGTGTTAATTCCCGTCATATGGCCATAATCATGTCGGAATCACGTCCTTGATGTCTTGTTTGAAGTAAGACACGATAAAAACACTAATAAAATTAAAAAGCGAATATTGCAAGTGATTTTACCTTCCTCGCGTGTCGCAGATGATGCAGTCCTTCAGATCGGAAGTTTCAGGATGCGAGAAAATCCACCAAAACTGACTTGCGTATGACCTAGTGGGAAAAATGAAAACCACATGATGTGCACAGTTATGCACATCAGATCTCCAATCGGGAAAATCACACTTTGCAGGATAACACTACAAAGACCTAATGTGCACATGTGTGTATGTTGGGCCTTGATTACCTTGATTCTGTCCAGCAGCCAGATGCTCCGGTACTCGCTCTAATTGTAAAGTTGACGCATCATCTCGATCAAACAGGCGGAATTGGGGGAGGGATAGATGCCTCTGGGCCTGCAATGCGGCTCCGGTGTCCCGCATTTGGATCTTGGACCGGATTCCTGCCAAGCTAATATCTATAGCTGTTTGCATCTGGATTGGTTTGTCCACCAATATTTTCTCAAGAGCTCCTAGGGCACCGGTGGTATGATATATGTCTAAGAAGTTCATTACTTGCTCTTGAACTGTGGCCGAGATTGTAGTGCCACTAGAACCCTTGAAGTTCTTGTAAGAATCTGATATTAATGAAGCCACTGAGATTGCTACAGAGAACCACTGTGATAGATTACCTCTATTCAAGGCAGCTGTTTGATCTTGAGTGTACAATATTTTCGCGAAATATCGTTCATCTTCCTTGAGTTGATCTAGAAACTCTAGAGCTGCACGCATGCCTGCTCGAGTATGATCCAGGTAGGGGAGGTAGGTGAGAGCAGGAAAGTGTCTAAAGAACACTTCTGCAATAATTACCAGATGGTGCATCTCGAATCCTCTTGCTAGTCGCACTAGGTTCTGGAAGACCCCGGCTAAAGCAGCATCAGTACTTCTGCTCATCTCACAGTATACTAGGAACAACTCACGTCGTAGCATGAAGCAGGAGGCGAGTCGCAGATGACAACGATCCATTACTTTCCAGACCGGAGTAGGTAGAATATTCCATTGACAATCATCATATACGATCCCAAGTATCCCCGAGAACGCCCGGAGCCTATTCAAAACCCACCCCTCACAATTGGCGGCATTAACCCGTTTTGCGTAGGTAAGTAGCAAGACTCCGATCATAACTGCTTGTGCACGAAAGTTACTGGCAAGCTTATTGAAGCAATCGGCTGGGATCTTTTCCTGCATTGATATGTACTGGTCAGAGGCTTGGAACCCGGCTAATGCCCCCTCATCTTGGATCCGACACCATACTGGTTGCAAACCCCCAGATAGAAACCATTCTGCAACCAAGGGTGAGTTAGAGAAGGGCATTAGGTCTACCAACTGCCCAACAAGAGACATGTATCCACCCAACACCAGGGCCCCCGCAATGTCTTCCTCCTCTTCATAACCCCAGAAGGGGGCCATACTGAACAATGTTATGATAAACCGTTGCTCATCTGTCGCATCAAAGTCAGCATCTAAAAATGGTATCACACACTGCTGTGGTCTTGTAATTACAGGTGTCAGGGGAACACGGGGGCGTTGCCCGGGAACTTTCCGTTGGTCAATTTGCGGTCCCAGTGCCTCAGGAGTTAGTGGAGGTTGAGGAGCGTGTTGTGCTGTTAACAAAGGCAGTCGCTGCTGGTCGTCTGCCGCCATAGCCCGTTAACGCCAGATTTCGCTGCATGTCCCAACGGATACATTCGTCGTATGTCCCACATTGATTTCTGCAATTATTTCACGCAGTGTTGCTTGTCTGTTAACACTGAAAACTGTACGCAAATACCTCTGCTCTCGGTCGTTAAGTGAAGGCTGTCAGCCATTGAAATGTCTGTTGTGAGAGGTAATGCCCGAAATTTGGTATTCCTGGCACAGTCTTGAGACTTTGAATATCAGAATATTGAATTCACCAACAATATTTGAAACGGAATGTCCCATTTGTCTAGCTCCATCTACCACTCCGTGTTCGAAGTGTTAATTCCCGTCATATGGCCATAATCATGTCGGAATCACGTCCTTGATGTCTTGTTTGAAGTAAGACACGATAAAAACACTAATAAAATTAAAAAACGAATATTGCAAGTGATTTTACCTTCCTCGCGTGTCGCAGATGATGCAGTCCTTCAGATCGGAAGTTTCAGGATGCGAGAAAATCCACCAAAACTGACTTGCGTATGACCTAGTGGGAAAAATGAAAACCACATGATGTGCACAGTTATGCACATCAGATCTCCAATCGGGAAAATCACACTTTGCAGGATAACACTACAAAGACCTAATGTGCACATGTGTGTATGTTGGGCCTTGATTACCTTGATTCTGTCCAGCAGCCAGATGCTCCGGTACTCGCTCTAATTGTAAAGTTGACGCATCATCTCGATCAAACAGGCGGAATTGGGGGAGGGATAGATGCCTCTGGGCCTGCAATGCGGCTCCGGTGTCCCGCATTTGGATCTTGGACCGGATTCCTGCCAAGCTAATATCTATAGCTGTTTGCATCTGGATTGGTTTGTCCACCAATATTTTCTCAAGAGCTCCTAGGGCACCGGTGGTATGATATATGTCTAAGAAGTTCATTACTTGCTCTTGAACTGTGGCCGAGATTGTAGTGCCACTAGAACCCTTGAAGTTCTTGTAAGAATCTGATATTAATGAAGCCACTGAGATTGCTACAGAGAACCACTGTGATAGATTACCTCTATTCAAGGCAGCTGTTTGATCTTGAGTGTACAATATTTTCGCGAAATATCGTTCATCTTCCTTGAGTTGATCTAGAAACTCTAGAGCTGCACGCATGCCTGCTCGAGTATGATCCAGGTAGGGGAGGTAGGTGAGAGCAGGAAAGTGTCTAAAGAACACTTCTGCAATAATTACCAGATGGTGCATCTCGAATCCTCTTGCTAGTCGCACTAGGTTCTGGAAGACCCCGGCTAAAGCAGCATCAGTACTTCTGCTCATCTCACAGTATACTAGGAACAACTCACGTCGTAGCATGAAGCAGGAGGCGAGTCGCAGATGACAACGATCCATTACTTTCCAGACCGGAGTAGGTAGAATATTCCATTGACAATCATCATATACGATCCCAAGTATCCCCGAGAACGCCCGGAGCCTATTCAAAACCCACCCCTCACAATTGGCGGCATTAACCCGTTTTGCGTAGGTAAGTAGCAAGACTCCGATCATAACTGCTTGTGCACGAAAGTTACTGGCAAGCTTATTGAAGCAATCGGCTGGGATCTTTTCCTGCATTGATATGTACTGGTCAGAGGCTTGGAACCCGGCTAATGCCCCCTCATCTTGGATCCGACACCATACTGGTTGCAAACCCCCAGATAGAAACCATTCTGCAACCAAGGGTGAGTTAGAGAAGGGCATTAGGTCTACCAACTGCCCAACAAGAGACATGTATCCACCCAACACCAGGGCCCCCGCAATGTCTTCCTCCTCTTCATAACCCCAGAAGGGGGCCATACTGAACAATGTTATGATAAACCGTTGCTCATCTGTCGCATCAAAGTCAGCATCTAAAAATGGTATCACACACTGCTGTGGTCTTGTAATTACAGGTGTCAGGGGAACACGGGGGCGTTGCCCGGGAACTTTCCGTTGGTCAATTTGCGGTCCCAGTGCCTCAGGAGTTAGTGGAGGTTGAGGAGCGTGTTGTGCTGTTAACAAAGGCAGTCGCTGCTGGTCGTCTGCCGCCATAGCCCGTTAACGCCAGATTTCGCTGCATGTCCCAACGGATACATTCGTCGTATGTCCCACATTGATTTCTGCAATTATTTCACGCAGTGTTGCTTGTCTGTTAACACTGAAAACTGTACGCAAATACCTCTGCTCTCGGTCGTTAAGTGAAGGCTGTCAGCCATTGAAATGTCTGTTGTGAGAGGTAATGCCCGAAATTTGGTATTCCTGGCACAGTCTTGAGACTTTGAATATCAGAATATTGAATTCACCAACAATATTTGAAACGGAATGTCCCATTTGTCTAGCTCCATCTACCACTCCGTGTTCGAAGTGTTAATTCCCGTCATATGGCCATAATCATGTCGGAATCACGTCCTTGATGTCTTGTTTGAAGTAAGACACGATAAAAACACTAATAAAATTAAAAAACGAATATTGCAAGTGATTTTACCTTCCTCGCGTGTCGCAGATGATGCAGTCCTTCAGATCGGAAGTTTCAGGATGCGAGAAAATCCACCAAAACTGACTTGCGTATGACCTAGTGGGAAAAATGAAAACCACATGATGTGCACAGTTATGCACATCAGATCTCCAATCGGGAAAATCACACTTTGCAGGATAACACTACAAAGACCTAATGTGCACATGTGTGTATGTTGGGCCTTGATTCTGTCCAGCAGCCAGATGCTCCGGTACTCGCTCTAATTGTAAAGTTGACGCATCATCTCGATCAAACAGGCGGAATTGGGGGAGGGATAGATGCCTCTGGGCCTGCAATGCGGCTCCGGTGTCCCGCATTTGGATCTTGGACCGGATTCCTGCCAAGCTAATATCTATAGCTGTTTGCATCTGGATTGGTTTGTCCACCAATATTTTCTCAAGAGCTCCTAGGGCACCGGTGGTATGATATATGTCTAAGAAGTTCATTACTTGCTCTTGAACTGTGGCCGAGATTGTAGTGCCACTAGAACCCTTGAAGTTCTTGTAAGAATCTGATATTAATGAAGCCACTGAGATTGCTACAGAGAACCACTGTGATAGATTACCTCTATTCAAGGCAGCTGTTTGATCTTGAGTGTACAATATTTTCGCGAAATATCGTTCATCTTCCTTGAGTTGATCTAGAAACTCTAGAGCTGCACGCATGCCTGCTCGAGTATGATCCAGGTAGGGGAGGTAGGTGAGAGCAGGAAAGTGTCTAAAGAACACTTCTGCAATAATTACCAGATGGTGCATCTCGAATCCTCTTGCTAGTCGCACTAGGTTCTGGAAGACCCCGGCTAAAGCAGCATCAGTACTTCTGCTCATCTCACAGTATACTAGGAACAACTCACGTCGTAGCATGAAGCAGGAGGCGAGTCGCAGATGACAACGATCCATTACTTTCCAGACCGGAGTAGGTAGAATATTCCATTGACAATCATCATATACGATCCCAAGCATCCCCGAGAACGCCCGGAGCCTATTCAAAACCCACTCCTCACAATTGGCGGCATTAACCCGTTTTGCGTAGGTAAGTAGCAAGACTCCGATCATAACTGCTTGTGCACGAAAGTTACTGGCAAGCTTATTGAAGCAATCGGCTGGGATCTTTTCCTGCATTGATATGTACTGGTCAGAGGCTTGGAACCCGGCTAATCCCCCCTCATCTTGGATCCGACACCATACTGGTTGCAAACCCCCAGATAGAAACCATTCTGCAACCAAGGGTGAGTTAGAGAAGGGCATTAGGTCTACCAACTGCCCAACAAGAGACATGTATCCACCCAACACCAGGGCCCCCGCAATGTCTTCCTCCTCTTCATAACCCCAGAAGGGGGCCATACTGAACAATGTTATGATAAACCGTTGCTCATCTGTCGCATCAAAGTCAGCATCTAAAAATGGTATCACACACTGCTGTGGTCTTGTAATTACAGGTGTCAGGGGAACACGGGGGCGTTGCCCGGGAACTTTCCGTTGGTCAATTTGCGGTCCCAGTGCCTCAGGAGTTAGTGGAGGTTGAGGAGCGTGTTGTGCTGTTAACAAAGGCAGTCGCTGCTGGTCGTCTGCCGCCATAGCCCGTTAACGCCAGATTTCGCTGCATGTCCCAACGGATACATTCGTCGTATGTCCCACATTGATTTCTGCAATTATTTCACGCAGTGTTGCTTGTCTGTTAACACTGAAAACTGTACGCAAATACCTCTGCTCTCGGTCGTTAAGTGAAGGCTGTCAGCCATTGAAATGTCTGTTGTGAGAGGTAATGCCCGAAATTTGGTATTCCTGGCACAGTCTTGAGACTTTGAATATCAGAATATTGAATTCACCAACAATATTTGAAACGGAATGTCCCATTTGTCTAGCTCCATCTACCACTCCGTGTTCGAAGTGTTAATTCCCGTCATATGGCCATAATCATGTCGGAATCACGTCCTTGATGTCTTGTTTGAAGTAAGACACGATAAAAACACTAATAAAATTAAAAAGCGAATATTGCAAGTGATTTTACCTTCCTCGCGTGTCGCAGATGATGCAGTCCTTCAGATCGGAAGTTTCAGGATGCGAGAAAATCCACCAAAACTGACTTGCGTATGACCTAGTGGGAAAAATGAAAACCACATGATGTGCACAGTTATGCACATCAGATCTCCAATCGGGAAAATCACACTTTGCAGGATAACACTACAAAGACCTAATGTGCACATGTGTGTATGTTGGGCCTTGATTACCTTGATTCTGTCCAGCAGCCAGATGCTCCGGTACTCGCTCTAATTGTAAAGTTGACGCATCATCTCGATCAAACAGGCGGAATTGGGGGAGGGATAGATGCCTCTGGGCCTGCAATGCGGCTCCGGTGTCCCGCATTTGGATCTTGGACCGGATTCCTGCCAAGCTAATATCTATAGCTGTTTGCATCTGGATTGGTTTGTCCACCAATATTTTCTCAAGAGCTCCTAGGGCACCGGTGGTATGATATATGTCTAAGAAGTTCATTACTTGCTCTTGAAATGTGGCCGAGATTGTAGTGCCACTAGAACCCTTGAAGTTCTTGTAAGAATCTGATATTAATGAAGCCACTGAGATTGCTACAGAGAACCACTGTGATAGATTACCTCTATTCAAGGCAGCTGTTTGATCTTGAGTGTACAATATTTTCGCGAAATATCGTTCATCTTCCTTGAGTTGATCTAGAAACTCTAGAGCTGCACGCATGCCTGCTCGAGTATGATCCAGGTAGGGGAGGTAGGTGAGAGCAGGAAAGTGTCTAAAGAACACTTCTGCAATAATTACCAGATGGTGCATCTCGAATCCTCTTGCTAGTCGCACTAGGTTCTGGAAGACCCCGGCTAAAGCAGCATCAGTACTTCTGCTCATCTCACAGTATACTAGGAACAACTCACGTCGTAGCATGAAGCAGGAGGCGAGTCGCAGATGACAACGATCCATTACTTTCCAGACCGGAGTAGGTAGAATATTCCATTGACAATCATCATATACGATCCCAAGTATCCCCGAGAACGCCCGGAGCCTATTCAAAACCCACCCCTCACAATTGGCGGCATTAACCCGTTTTGCGTAGGTAAGTAGCAAGACTCCGATCATAACTGCTTGTGCACGAAAGTTACTGGCAAGCTTATTGAAGCAATCGGCTGGGATCTTTTCCTGCATTGATATGTACTGGTCAGAGGCTTGGAACCCGGCTAATGCCCCCTCATCTTGGATCCGACACCATACTGGTTGCAAACCCCCAGATAGAAACCATTCTGCAACCAAGGGTGAGTTAGAGAAGGGCATTAGGTCTACCAACTGCCCAACAAGAGACATGTATCCACCCAACACCAGGGCCCCCGCAATGTCTTCCTCCTCTTCATAACCCCAGAAGGGGGCCATACTGAACAATGTTATGATAAACCGTTGCTCATCTGTCGCATCAAAGTCAGCATCTAAAAATGGTATCACACACTGCTGTGGTCTTGTAATTACAGGTGTCAGGGGAACACGGGGGCGTTGCCCGGGAACTTTCCGTTGGTCAATTTGCGGTCCCAGTGCCTCAGGAGTTAGTGGAGGTTGAGGAGCGTGTTGTGCTGTTAACAAAGGCAGTCGCTGCTGGTCGTCTGCCGCCATAGCCCGTTAACGCCAGATTTCGCTGCATGTCCCAACGGATACATTCGTCGTATGTCCCACATTGATTTCTGCAATTATTTCACGCAGTGTTGCTTGTCTGTTAACACTGAAAACTGTACGCAAATACCTCTGCTCTCGGTCGTTAAGTGAAGGCTGTCAGCCATTGAAATGTCTGTTGTGAGAGGTAATGCCCGAAATTTGGTATTCCTGGCACAGTCTTGAGACTTTGAATATCAGAATATTGAATTCACCAACAATATTTGAAACGGAATGTCCCATTTGTCTAGCTCCATCTACCACTCCGTGTTCGAAGTGTTAATTCCCGTCATATGGCCATAATCATGTCGGAATCACGTCCTTGATGTCTTGTTTGAAGTAAGACACGATAAAAACACTAATAAAATTAAAAAACGAATATTGCAAGTGATTTTACCTTCCTCGCGTGTCGCAGATGATGCAGTCCTTCAGATCGGAAGTTTCAGGATGCGAGAAAATCCACCAAAACTGACTTGCGTATGACCTAGTGGGAAAAATGAAAACCACATGATGTGCACAGTTATGCACATCAGATCTCCAATCGGGAAAATCACACTTTGCAGGATAACACTACAAAGACCTAATGTGCACATGTGTGTATGTTGGGCCTTGATTACCTTGATTCTGTCCAGCAGCCAGATGCTCCGGTACTCGCTCTAATTGTAAAGTTGACGCATCATCTCGATCAAACAGGCGGAATTGGGGGAGGGATAGATGCCTCTGGGCCTGCAATGCGGCTCCGGTGTCCCGCATTTGGATCTTGGACCGGATTCCTGCCAAGCTAATATCTATAGCTGTTTGCATCTGGATTGGTTTGTCCACCAATATTTTCTCAAGAGCTCCTAGGGCACCGGTGGTATGATATATGTCTAAGAAGTTCATTACTTGCTCTTGAACTGTGGCCGAGATTGTAGTGCCACTAGAACCCTTGAAGTTCTTGTAAGAATCTGATATTAATGAAGCCACTGAGATTGCTACAGAGAACCACTGTGATAGATTACCTCTATTCAAGGCAGCTGTTTGATCTTGAGTGTACAATATTTTCGCGAAATATCGTTCATCTTCCTTGAGTTGATCTAGAAACTCTAGAGCTGCACGCATGCCTGCTCGAGTATGATCCAGGTAGGGGAGGTAGGTGAGAGCAGGAAAGTGTCTAAAGAACACTTCTGCAATAATTACCAGATGGTGCATCTCGAATCCTCTTGCTAGTCGCACTAGGTTCTGGAAGACCCCGGCTAAAGCAGCATCAGTACTTCTGCTCATCTCACAGTATACTAGGAACAACTCACGTCGTAGCATGAAGCAGGAGGCGAGTCGCAGATGACAACGATCCATTACTTTCCAGACCGGAGTAGGTAGAATATTCCATTGACAATCATCATATACGATCCCAAGTATCCCCGAGAACGCCCGGAGCCTATTCAAAACCCACCCCTCACAATTGGCGGCATTAACCCGTTTTGCGTAGGTAAGTAGCAAGACTCCGATCATAACTGCTTGTGCACGAAAGTTACTGGCAAGCTTATTGAAGCAATCGGCTGGGATCTTTTCCTGCATTGATATGTACTGGTCAGAGGCTTGGAACCCGGCTAATGCCCCCTCATCTTGGATCCGACACCATACTGGTTGCAAACCCCCAGATAGAAACCATTCTGCAACCAAGGGTGAGTTAGAGAAGGGCATTAGGTCTACCAACTGCCCAACAAGAGACATGTATCCACCCAACACCAGGGCCCCCGCAATGTCTTCCTCCTCTTCATAACCCCAGAAGGGGGCCATACTGAACAATGTTATGATAAACCGTTGCTCATCTGTCGCATCAAAGTCAGCATCTAAAAATGGTATCACACACTGCTGTGGTCTTGTAATTACAGGTGTCAGGGGAACATGGGGGCGTTGCCCGGGAACTTTCCGTTGGTCAATTTGCGGTCCCAGTGCCTCAGGAGTTAGTGGAGGTTGAGGAGCGTGTTGTGCTGTTAACAAAGGCAGTCGCTGCTGGTCGTCTGCCGCCATAGCCCGTTAACGCCAGATTTCGCTGCATGTCCCAACGGATACATTCGTCGTATGTCCCACATTGATTTCTGCAATTATTTCACGCAGTGTTGCTTGTCTGTTAACACTGAAAACTGTACGCAAATACCTCTGCTCTCGGTCGTTAAGTGAAGGCTGTCAGCCATTGAAATGTCTGTTGTGAGAGGTAATGCCCGAAATTTGGTATTCCTGGCACAGTCTTGAGACTTTGAATATCAGAATATTGAATTCACCAACAATATTTGAAACGGAATGTCCCATTTGTCTAGCTCCATCTACCACTCCGTGTTCGAAGTGTTAATTCCCGTCATATGGCCATAATCATGTCGGAATCACGTCCTTGATGTCTTGTTTGAAGTAAGACA
This sequence comes from Schistocerca americana, assembly GCF_021461395.2. Lineage (NCBI taxonomy): Eukaryota > Metazoa > Arthropoda > Insecta > Orthoptera > Acrididae > Schistocerca > Schistocerca americana. The sequence goes on from NC_060128.1 coordinate 90,207,654, forward strand.
CGATAAAAACACTAATAAAATTAAAAAGCGAATATTGCAAGTGATTTTACCTTCCTCGCGTGTCGCAGATGATGCAGTCCTTCAGATCGGAAGTTTCAGGATGCGAGAAAATCCACCAAAACTGACTTGCGTATGACCTAGTGGGAAAAATGAAAACCACATGATGTGCACAGTTATGCACATCAGATCTCCAATCGGGAAAATCACACTTTGCAGGATAACACTACAAAGACCTAATGTGCACATGTGTGTATGTTGGGCCTTGATTCTGTCCAGCAGCCAGATGCTCCGGTACTCGCTCTAATTGTAAAGTTGACGCATCATCTCGATCAAACAGGCGGAATTGGGGGAGGGATAGATGCCTCTGGGCCTGCAATGCGGCTCCGGTGTCCCGCATTTGGATCTTGGACCGGATTCCTGCCAAGCTAATATCTATAGCTGTTTGCATCTGGATTGGTTTGTCCACCAATATTTTCTCAAGAGCTCCTAGGGCACCGGTGGTATGATATATGTCTAAGAAGTTCATTACTTGCTCTTGAACTGTGGCCGAGATTGTAGTGCCACTAGAACCCTTGAAGTTCTTGTAAGAATCTGATATTAATGAAGCCACTGAGATTGCTACAGAGAACCACTGTGATAGATTACCTCTATTCAAGGCAGCTGTTTGATCTTGAGTGTAAAATATTTTCGCGAAATATCGTTCATCTTCCTTGAGTTGATCTAGAAACTCTAGAGCTGCACGCATGCCTGCTCGAGTATGATCCAGGTAGGGGAGGTAGGTGAGAGCAGGAAAGTGTCTAAAGAACACTTCTGCAATAATTACCAGATGATGCATCTCGAATCCTCTTGCTAGTCGCACTAGGTTCTGGAAGACCCCGGCTAAAGCAGCATCAGTACTTCTGCTCATCTCACAGTATACTAGGAACAACTCACGTCGTAGCATGAAGCAGGAGGCGAGTCGCAGATGACAACGATCCATTACTTTCCAGACCGGAGTAGGTAGAATATTCCATTGACAATCATCATATACGATCCCAAGTATCCCCGAGAACGCCCGGAGCCTATTCAAAACCCACCCCTCACAATTGGCGGCATTAACCCGTTTTGCGTAGGTAAGTAGCAAGACTCCGATCATAACTGCTTGTGCACGAAAGTTACTGGCAAGCTTATTGAAGCAATCGGCTGGGATCTTTTCCTGCATTGATATGTACTGGTCAGAGGCTTGGAACCCGGCTAATGCCCCCTCATCTTGGATCCGACACCATACTGGTTGCAAACCCCCAGATAGAAACCATTCTGCAACCAAGGGTGAGTTAGAGAAGGGCATTAGGTCTACCAACTGCCCAACAAGAGACATGTATCCACCCAACACCAGGGCCCCCGCAATGTCTTCCTCCTCTTCATAACCCCAGAAGGGGGCCATACTGAACAATGTTATGATAAACCGTTGCTCATCTGTCGCATCAAAGTCAGCATCTAAAAATGGTATCACACACTGCTGTGGTCTTGTAATTACAGGTGTCAGGGGAACACGGGGGCATTGCCCGGGAACTTTCCGTTGGTCAATTTGCGGTCCCAGTGCCTCAGGAGTTAGTGGAGGTTGAGGAGCGTGTTGTGCTGTTAACAAAGGCAGTCGCTGCTGGTCGTCTGCCGCCATAGCCCGTTAACGCCAGATTTCGCTGCATGTCCCAACGGATACATTCGTCGTATGTCCCACATTGATTTCTGCAATTATTTCACGCAGTGTTGCTTGTCTGTTAACACTGAAAACTGTACGCAAATACCTCTGCTCTCGGTCGTTAAGTGAAGGCTGTCAGCCATTGAAATGTCTGTTGTGAGAGGTAATGCCCGAAATTTGGTATTCCTGGCACAGTCTTGAGACTTTGAATATCAGAATATTGAATTCACCAACAATATTTGAAACGGAATGTCCCATTTGTCTAGCTCCATCTACCACTCCGTGTTCGAAGTGTTAATTCCCGTCATATGGCCATAATCATGTCGGAATCACGTCCTTGATGTCTTGTTTGAAGTAAGACACGATAAAAACACTAATAAAATTAAAAAACGAATATTGCAAGTGATTTTACCTTCCTCGCGTGTCGCAGATGATGCAGTCCTTCAGATCGGAAGTTTCAGGATGCGAGAAAATCCACCAAAACTGACTTGCGTATGACCTAGTGGGAAAAATGAAAACCACATGATGTGCACAGTTATGCACATCAGATCTCCAATCGGGAAAATCACACTTTGCAGGATAACACTACAAAGACCTAATGTGCACATGTGTGTATGTTGGGCCTTGATTCTGTCCAGCAGCCAGATGCTCCGGTACTCGCTCTAATTGTAAAGTTGACGCATCATCTCGATCAAACAGGCGGAATTGGGGGAGGGATAGATGCCTCTGGGCCTGCAATGCGGCTCCGGTGTCCCGCATTTGGATCTTGGACCGGATTCCTGCCAAGCTAATATCTATAGCTGTTTGCATCTGGATTGGTTTGTCCACCAATATTTTCTCAAGAGCTCCTAGGGCACCGGTGGTATGATATATGTCTAAGAAGTTCATTACTTGCTCTTGAACTGTGGCCGAGATTGTAGTGCCACTAGAACCCTTGAAGTTCTTGTAAGAATCTGATATTAATGAAGCCACTGAGATTGCTACAGAGAACCACTGTGATAGATTACCTCTATTCAAGGCAGCTGTTTGATCTTGAGTGTACAATATTTTCGCGAAATATCGTTCATCTTCCTTGAGTTGATCTAGAAACTCTAGAGCTGCACGCATGCCTGCTCGAGTATGATCCAGGTAGGGGAGGTAGGTGAGAGCAGGAAAGTGTCTAAAGAACACTTCTGCAATAATTACCAGATGATGCATCTCGAATCCTCTTGCTAGTCGCACTAGGTTCTGGAAGACCCCGGCTAAAGCAGCATCAGTACTTCTGCTCATCTCACAGTATACTAGGAACAACTCACGTCGTAGCATGAAGCAGGAGGCGAGTCGCAGATGACAACGATCCATTACTTTCCAGACCGGAGTAGGTAGAATATTCCATTGACAATCATCATATACGATCCCAAGTATCCCCGAGAACGCCCGGAGCCTATTCAAAACCCACCCCTCACAATTGGCGGCATTAACCCGTTTTGCGTAGGTAAGTAGCAAGACTCCGATCATAACTGCTTGTGCACGAAAGTTACTGGCAAGCTTATTGAAGCAATCGGCTGGGATCTTTTCCTGCATTGATATGTACTGGTCAGAGGCTTGGAACCCGGCTAATCCCCCCTCATCTTGGATCCGACACCATACTGGTTGCAAACCCCCAGATAGAAACCATTCTGCAACCAAGGGTGAGTTAGAGAAGGGCATTAGGTCTACCAACTGCCCAACAAGAGACATGTATCCACCCAACACCAGGGCCCCCGCAATGTCTTCCTCCTCTTCATAACCCCAGAAGGGGGCCATACTGAACAATGTTATGATAAACCGTTGCTCATCTGTCGCATCAAAGTCAGCATCTAAAAATGGTATCACACACTGCTGTGGTCTTGTAATTACAGGTGTCAGGGGAACACGGGGGCGTTGCCCGGGAACTTTCCGTTGGTCAATTTGCGGTCCCAGTGCCTCAGGAGTTAGTGGAGGTTGAGGAGCGTGTTGTGCTGTTAACAAAGGCAGTCGCTGCTGGTCGTCTGCCGCCATAGCCCGTTAACGCCAGATTTCGCTGCATGTCCCAACGGATACATTCGTCGTATGTCCCACATTGATTTCTGCAATTATTTCACGCAGTGTTGCTTGTCTGTTAACACTGAAAACTGTACGCAAATACCTCTGCTCTCGGTCGTTAAGTGAAGGCTGTCAGCCATTGAAATGTCTGTTGTGAGAGGTAATGCCCGAAATTTGGTATTCCTGGCACAGTCTTGAGACTTTGAATATCAGAATATTGAATTCACCAACAATATTTGAAACGGAATGTCCCATTTGTCTAGCTCCATCTACCACTCCGTGTTCGAAGTGTTAATTCCCGTCATATGGCCATAATCATGTCGGAATCACGTCCTTGATGTCTTGTTTGAAGTAAGACACGATAAAAACACTAATAAAATTAAAAAACGAATATTGCAAGTGATTTTACCTTCCTCGCGTGTCGCAGATGATGCAGTCCTTCAGATCGGAAGTTTCAGGATGCGAGAAAATCCACCAAAACTGACTTGCGTATGACCTAGTGGGAAAAATGAAAACCACATGATGTGCACAGTTATGCACATCAGATCTCCAATCGGGAAAATCACACTTTGCAGGATAACACTACAAAGACCTAATGTGCACATGTGTGTATGTTGGGCCTTGATTACCTTGATTCTGTCCAGCAGCCAGATGCTCCGGTACTCGCTCTAATTGTAAAGTTGACGCATCATCTCGATCAAACAGGCGGAATTGGGGGAGGGATAGATGCCTCTGGGCCTGCAATGCGGCTCCGGTGTCCCGCATTTGGATCTTGGACCGGATTCCTGCCAAGCTAATATCTATAGCTGTTTGCATCTGGATTGGTTTGTCCACCAATATTTTCTCAAGAGCTCCTAGGGCACCGGTGGTATGATATATGTCTAAGAAGTTCATTACTTGCTCTTGAACTGTGGCCGAGATTGTAGTGCCACTAGAACCCTTGAAGTTCTTGTAAGAATCTGATATTAATGAAGCCACTGAGATTGCTACAGAGAACCACTGTGATAGATTACCTCTATTCAAGGCAGCTGTTTGATCTTGAGTGTACAATATTTTCGCGAAATATCGTTCATCTTCCTTGAGTTGATCTAGAAACTCTAGAGCTGCACGCATGCCTGCTCGAGTATGATCCAGGTAGGGGAGGTAGGTGAGAGCAGGAAAGTGTCTAAAGAACACTTCTGCAATAATTACCAGATGATGCATCTCGAATCCTCTTGCTAGTCGCACTAGGTTCTGGAAGACCCCGGCTAAAGCAGCATCAGTACTTCTGCTCATCTCACAGTATACTAGGAACAACTCACGTCGTAGCATGAAGCAGGAGGCGAGTCGCAGATGACAACGATCCATTACTTTCCAGACCGGAGTAGGTAGAATATTCCATTGACAATCATCATATACGATCCCAAGTATCCCCGAGAACGCCCGGAGCCTATTCAAAACCCACCCCTCACAATTGGCGGCATTAACCCGTTTTGCGTAGGTAAGTAGCAAGACTCCGATCATAACTGCTTGTGCACGAAAGTTACTGGCAAGCTTATTGAAGCAATCGGCTGGGATCTTTTCCTGCATTGATATGTACTGGTCAGAGGCTTGGAACCCGGCTAATCCCCCCTCATCTTGGATCCGACACCATACTGGTTGCAAACCCCCAGATAGAAACCATTCTGCAACCAAGGGTGAGTTAGAGAAGGGCATTAGGTCTACCAACTGCCCAACAAGAGACATGTATCCACCCAACACCAGGGCCCCCGCAATGTCTTCCTCCTCTTCATAACCCCAGAAGGGGGCCATACTGAACAATGTTATGATAAACCGTTGCTCATCTGTCGCATCAAAGTCAGCATCTAAAAATGGTATCACACACTGCTGTGGTCTTGTAATTACAGGTGTCAGGGGAACACGGGGGCGTTGCCCGGGAACTTTCCGTTGGTCAATTTGCGGTCCCAGTGCCTCAGGAGTTAGTGGAGGTTGAGGAGCGTGTTGTGCTGTTAACAAAGGCAGTCGCTGCTGGTCGTCTGCCGCCATAGCCCGTTAACGCCAGATTTCGCTGCATGTCCCAACGGATACATTCGTCGTATGTCCCACATTGATTTCTGCAATTATTTCACGCAGTGTTGCTTGTCTGTTAACACTGAAAACTGTACGCAAATACCTCTGCTCTCGGTCGTTAAGTGAAGGCTGTCAGCCATTGAAATGTCTGTTGTGAGAGGTAATGCCCGAAATTTGGTATTCCTGGCACAGTCTTGAGACTTTGAATATCAGAATATTGAATTCACCAACAATATTTGAAACGGAATGTCCCATTTGTCTAGCTCCATCTACCACTCCGTGTTCGAAGTGTTAATTCCCGTCATATGGCCATAATCATGTCGGAATCACGTCCTTGATGTCTTGTTTGAAGTAAGACACGATAAAAACACTAATAAAATTAAAAAACGAATATTGCAAGTGATTTTACCTTCCTCGCGTGTCGCAGATGATGCAGTCCTTCAGATCGGAAGTTTCAGGATGCGAGAAAATCCACCAAAACTGACTTGCGTATGACCTAGTGGGAAAAATGAAAACCACATGATGTGCACAGTTATGCACATCAGATCTCCAATCGGGAAAATCACACTTTGCAGGATAACACTACAAAGACCTAATGTGCACATGTGTGTATGTTGGGCCTTGATTACCTTGATTCTGTCCAGCAGCCAGATGCTCCGGTACTCGCTCTAATTGTAAAGTTGACGCATCATCTCGATCAAACAGGCGGAATTGGGGGAGGGATAGATGCCTCTGGGCCTGCAATGCGGCTCCGGTGTCCCGCATTTGGATCTTGGACCGGATTCCTGCCAAGCTAATATCTATAGCTGTTTGCATCTGGATTGGTTTGTCCACCAATATTTTCTCAAGAGCTCCTAGGGCACCGGTGGTATGATATATGTCTAAGAAGTTCATTACTTGCTCTTGAACTGTGGCTGAGATTGTAGTGCCACTAGAACCCTTGAAGTTCTTGTAAGAATCTGATATTAATGAAGCCACTGAGATTGCTACAGAGAACCACTGTGATAGATTACCTCTATTCAAGGCAGCTGTTTGATCTTGAGTGTACAATATTTTCGCGAAATATCGTTCATCTTCCTTGAGTTGATCTAGAAACTCTAGAGCTGCACGCATGCCTGCTCGAGTATGATCCAGGTAGGGGAGGTAGGTGAGAGCAGGAAAGTGTCTAAAGAACACTTCTGCAATAATTACCAGATGATGCATCTCGAATCCTCTTGCTAGTCGCACTAGGTTCTGGAAGACCCCGGCTAAAGCAGCATCAGTACTTCTGCTCATCTCACAGTATACTAGGAACAACTCACGTCGTAGCATGAAGCAGGAGGCGAGTCGCAGATGACAACGATCCATTACTTTCCAGACCGGAGTAGGTAGAATATTCCATTGACAATCATCATATACGATCCCAAGTATCCCCGAGAACGCCCGGAGCCTATTCAAAACCCACCCCTCACAATTGGCGGCATTAACCCGTTTTGCGTAGGTAAGTAGCAAGACTCCGATCATAACTGCTTGTGCACGAAAGTTACTGGCAAGCTTATTGAAGCAATCGGCTGGGATCTTTTCCTGCATTGATATGTACTGGTCAGAGGCTTGGAACCCGGCTAATCCCCCCTCATCTTGGATCCGACACCATACTGGTTGCAAACCCCCAGATAGAAACCATTCTGCAACCAAGGGTGAGTTAGAGAAGGGCATTAGGTCTACCAACTGCCCAACAAGAGACATGTATCCACCCAACACCAGGGCCCCCGCAATGTCTTCCTCCTCTTCATAACCCCAGAAGGGGGCCATACTGAACAATGTTATGATAAACCGTTGCTCATCTGTCGCATCAAAGTCAGCATCTAAAAATGGTATCACACACTGCTGTGGTCTTGTAATTACAGGTGTCAGGGGAACACGGGGGCGTTGCCCGGGAACTTTCCGTTGGTCAATTTGCGGTCCCAGTGCCTCAGGAGTTAGTGGAGGTTGAGGAGCGTGTTGTGCTGTTAACAAAGGCAGTCGCTGCTGGTCGTCTGCCGCCATAGCCCGTTAACGCCAGATTTCGCTGCATGTCCCAACGGATACATTCGTCGTATGTCCCACATTGATTTCTGCAATTATTTCACGCAGTGTTGCTTGTCTGTTAACACTGAAAACTGTACGCAAATACCTCTGCTCTCGGTCGTTAAGTGAAGGCTGTCAGCCATTGAAATGTCTGTTGTGAGAGGTAATGCCCGAAATTTGGTATTCCTGGCACAGTCTTGAGACTTTGAATATCAGAATATTGAATTCACCAACAATATTTGAAACGGAATGTCCCATTTGTCTAGCTCCATCTACCACTCCGTGTTCGAAGTGTTAATTCCCGTCATATGGCCATAATCATGTCGGAATCACGTCCTTGATGTCTTGTTTGAAGTAAGACACGATAAAAACACTAATAAAATTAAAAAGCGAATATTGCAAGTGATTTTACCTTCCTCGCGTGTCGCAGATGATGCAGTCCTTCAGATCGGAAGTTTCAGGATGCGAGAAAATCCACCAAAACTGACTTGCGTATGACCTAGTGGGAAAAATGAAAACCACATGATGTGCACAGTTATGCACATCAGATCTCCAATCGGGAAAATCACACTTTGCAGGATAACACTACAAAGACCTAATGTGCACATGTGTGTATGTTGGGCCTTGATTACCTTGATTCTGTCCAGCAGCCAGATGCTCCGGTACTCGCTCTAATTGTAAAGTTGACGCATCATCTCGATCAAACAGGCGGAATTGGGGGAGGGATAGATGCCTCTGGGCCTGCAATGCGGCTCCGGTGTCCCGCATTTGGATCTTGGACCGGATTCCTGCCAAGCTAATATCTATAGCTGTTTGCATCTGGATTGGTTTGTCCACCAATATTTTCTCAAGAGCTCCTAGGGCACCGGTGGTATGATATATGTCTAAGAAGTTCATTACTTGCTCTTGAACTGTGGCCGAGATTGTAGTGCCACTAGAACCCTTGAAGTTCTTGTAAGAATCTGATATTAATGAAGCCACTGAGATTGCTACAGAGAACCACTGTGATAGATTACCTCTATTCAAGGCAGCTGTTTGATCTTGAGTGTACAATATTTTCGCGAAATATCGTTCATCTTCCTTGAGTTGATCTAGAAACTCTAGAGCTGCACGCATGCCTGCTCGAGTATGATCCAGGCAGGGGAGGTAGGTGAGAGCAGGAAAGTGTCTAAAGAACACTTCTGCAATAATTACCAGATGATGCATCTCGAATCCTCTTGCTAGTCGCACTAGGTTCTGGAAGACCCCGGCTAAAGCAGCATCAGTACTTCTGCTCATCTCACAGTATACTAGGAACAACTCACGTCGTAGCATGAAGCAGGAGGCGAGTCGCAGATGACAACGATCCATTACTTTCCAGACCGGAGTAGGTAGAATATTCCATTGACAATCATCATATACGATCCCAAGTATCCCCGAGAACGCCCGGAGCCTATTCAAAACCCACCCCTCACAATTGGCGGCATTAACCCGTTTTGCGTAGGTAAGTAGCAAGACTCCGATCATAACTGCTTGTGCACGAAAGTTACTGGCAAGCTTATTGAAGCAATCGGCTGGGATCTTTTCCTGCATTGATATGTACTGGTCAGAGGCTTGGAACCCGGCTAATCCCCCCTCATCTTGGATCCGACACCATACTGGTTGCAAACCCCCAGATAGAAACCATTCTGCAACCAAGGGTGAGTTAGAGAAGGGCATTAGGTCTACCAACTGCCCAACAAGAGACATGTATCCACCCAACACCAGGGCCCCCGCAATGTCTTCCTCCTCTTCATAACCCCAGAAGGGGGCCATACTGAACAATGTTATGATAAACCGTTGCTCATCTGTCGCATCAAAGTCAGCATCTAAAAATGGTATCACACACTGCTGTGGTCTTGTAATTACAGGTGTCAGGGGAACACGGGGGCGTTGCCCGGGAACTTTCCGTTGGTCAATTTGCGGTCCCAGTGCCTCAGGAGTTAGTGGAGGTTGAGGAGCGTGTTGTGCTGTTAACAAAGGCAGTCGCTGCTGGTCGTCTGCCGCCATAGCCCGTTAACGCCAGATTTCGCTGCATGTCCCAACGGATACATTCGTCGTATGTCCCACATTGATTTCTGCAATTATTTCACGCAGTGTTGCTTGTCTGTTAACACTGAAAACTGTACGCAAATACCTCTGCTCTCGGTCGTTAAGTGAAGGCTGTCAGCCATTGAAATGTCTGTTGTGAGAGGTAATGCCCGAAATTTGGTATTCCTGGCACAGTCTTGAGACTTTGAATATCAGAATATTGAATTCACCAACAATATTTGAAACGGAATGTCCCATTTGTCTAGCTCCATCTACCACTCCGTGTTCGAAGTGTTAATTCCCGTCATATGGCCATAATCATGTCGGAATCACGTCCTTGATGTCTTGTTTGAAGTAAGACACGATAAAAACACTAATAAAATTAAAAAACGAATATTGCAAGTGATTTTACCTTCCTCGCGTGTCGCAGATGATGCAGTCCTTCAGATCGGAAGTTTCAGGATGCGAGAAAATCCACCAAAACTGACTTGCGTATGACCTAGTGGGAAAAATGAAAACCACATGATGTGCACAGTTATGCACATCAGATCTCCAATCGGGAAAATCACACTTTGCAGGATAACACTACAAAGACCTAATGTGCACATGTGTGTATGTTGGGCCTTGATTCTGTCCAGCAGCCAGATGCTCCGGTACTCGCTCTAATTGTAAAGTTGACGCATCATCTCGATCAAACAGGCGGAATTGGGGGAGGGATAGATGCCTCTGGGCCTGCAATGCGGCTCCGGTGTCCCGCATTTGGATCTTGGACCGGATTCCTGCCAAGCTAATATCTATAGCTGTTTGCATCTGGATTGGTTTGTCCACCAATATTTTCTCAAGAGCTCCTAGGGCACCGGTGGTATGATATATGTCTAAGAAGTTCATTACTTGCTCTTGAACTGTGGCCGAGATTGTAGTGCCACTAGAACCCTTGAAGTTCTTGTAAGAATCTGATATTAATGAAGCCACTGAGATTGCTACAGAGAACCACTGTGATAGATTACCTCTATTCAAGGCAGCTGTTTGATCTTGAGTGTACAATATTTTCGCGAAATATCGTTCATCTTCCTTGAGTTGATCTAAAAACTCTAGAGCTGCACGCATGCCTGCTCGAGTATGATCCAGGTAGGGGAGGTAGGTGAGAGCAGGAAAGTGTCTAAAGAACACTTCTGCAATAATTACCAGATGATGCATCTCGAATCCTCTTGCTAGTCGCACTAGGTTCTGGAAGACCCCGGCTAAAGCAGCATCAGTACTTCTGCTCATCTCACAGTATACTAGGAACAACTCACGTCGTAGCATGAAGCAGGAGGCGAGTCGCAGATGACAACGATCCATTACTTTCCAGACCGGAGTAGGTAGAATATTCCATTGACAATCATCATATACGATCCCAAGTATCCCCGAGAACGCCCGGAGCCTATTCAAAACCCACCCCTCACAATTGGCGGCATTAACCCGTTTTGCGTAGGTAAGTAGCAAGACTCCGATCATAACTGCTTGTGCACGAAAGTTACTGGCAAGCTTATTGAAGCAATCGGCTGGGATCTTTTCCTGCATTGATATGTACTGGTCAGAGGCTTGGAACCCGGCTAATCCCCCCTCATCTTGGATCCGACACCATACTGGTTGCAAACCCCCAGATAGAAACCATTCTGCAACCAAGGGTGAGTTAGAGAAGGGCATTAGGTCTACCAACTGCCCAACAAGAGACATGTATCCACCCAACACCAGGGCCCCCGCAATGTCTTCCTCCTCTTCATAACCCCAGAAGGGGGCCATACTGAACAATGTTATGATAAACCGTTGCTCATCTGTCGCATCAAAGTCAGCATCTAAAAATGGTATCACACACTGCTGTGGTCTTGTAATTACAGGTGTCAGGGGAACACGGGGGCGTTGCCCGGGAACTTTCCGTTGGTCAATTTGCGGTCCCAGTGCCTCAGGAGTTAGTGGAGGTTGAGGAGCGTGTTGTGCTGTTAACAAAGGCAGTCGCTGCTGGTCGTCTGCCGCCATAGCCCGTTAACGCCAGATTTCGCTGCATGTCCCAACGGATACATTCGTCGTATGTCCCACATTGATTTCTGCAATTATTTCACGCAGTGTTGCTTGTCTGTTAACACTGAAAACTGTACGCAAATACCTCTGCTCTCGGTCGTTAAGTGAAGGCTGTCAGCCATTGAAATGTCTGTTGTGAGAGGTAATGCCCGAAATTTGGTATTCCTGGCACAGTCTTGAGACTTTGAATATCAGAATATTGAATTCACCAACAATATTTGAAACGGAATGTCCCATTTGTCTAGCTCCATCTACCACTCCGTGTTCGAAGTGTTAATTCCCGTCATATGGCCATAATCATGTCGGAATCACGTCCTTGATGTCTTGTTTGAAGTAAGACACGATAAAAACACTAATAAAATTAAAAAACGAATATTGCAAGTGATTTTACCTTCCTCGCGTGTCGCAGATGATGCAGTCCTTCAGATCGGAAGTTTCAGGATGCGAGAAAATCCACCAAAACTGACTTGCGTATGACCTAGTGGGAAAAATGAAAACCACATGATGTGCACAGTTATGCACATCAGATCTCCAATCGGGAAAATCACACTTTGCAGGATAACACTACAAAGACCTAATGTGCACATGTGTGTATGTTGGGCCTTGATTCTGTCCAGCAGCCAGATGCTCCGGTACTCGCTCTAATTGTAAAGTTGACGCATCATCTCGATCAAACAGGCGGAATTGGGGGAGGGATAGATGCCTCTGGGCCTGCAATGCGGCTCCGGTGTCCCGCATTTGGATCTTGGACCGGATTCCTGCCAAGCTAATATCTATAGCTGTTTGCATCTGGATTGGTTTGTCCACCAATATTTTCTCAAGAGCTCCTAGGGCACCGGTGGTATGATATATGTCTAAGAAGTTCATTACTTGCTCTTGAACTGTGGCTGAGATTGTAGTGCCACTAGAACCCTTGAAGTTCTTGTAAGAATCTGATATTAATGAAGCCACTGAGATTGCTACAGAGAACCACTGTGATAGATTACCTCTATTCAAGGCAGCTGTTTGATCTTGAGTGTACAATATTTTCGCGAAATATCGTTCATCTTCCTTGAGTTGATCTAGAAACTCTAGAGCTGCACGCATGCCTGCTCGAGTATGATCCAGGTAGAGGAGGTAGGTGAGAGCAGGAAAGTGTCTAAAGAACACTTCTGCAATAATTACCAGATGGTGCATCTCGAATCCTCTTGCTAGTCGCACTAGGTTCTGGAAGACCCCGGCTAAAGCAGCATCAGTACTTCTGCTCATCTCACAGTATACTAGGAACAACTCACGTCGTAGCATGAAGCAGGAGGCGAGTCGCAGATGACAACGATCCATTACTTTCCAGACCGGAGTAGGTAGAATATTCCATTGACAATCATCATATACGATCCCAAGTATCCCCGAGAACGCCCGGAGCCTATTCAAAACCCACCCCTCACAATTGGCGGCATTAACCCGTTTTGCGTAGGTAAGTAGCAAGACTCCGATCATAACTGCTTGTGCACGAAAGTTACTGGCAAGCTTATTGAAGCAATCGGCTGGGATCTTTTCCTGCATTGATATGTACTGGTCAGAGGCTTGGAACCCGGCTAATCCCCCCTCATCTTGGATCCGACACCATACTGGTTGCAAACCCCCAGATAGAAACCATTCTGCAACCAAGGGTGAGTTAGAGAAGGGCATTAGGTCTACCAACTGCCCAACAAGAGACATGTATCCACCCAACACCAGGGCCCCCGCAATGTCTTCCTCCTCTTCATAACCCCAGAAGGGGGCCATACTGAACAATGTTATGATAAACCGTTGCTCATCTGTCGCATCAAAGTCAGCATCTAAAAATGGTATCACACACTGCTGTGGTCTTGTAATTACAGGTGTCAGGGGAACACGGGGGCGTTGCCCGGGAACTTTCCGTTGGTCAATTTGCGGTCCCAGTGCCTCAGGAGTTAGTGGAGGTTGAGGAGCGTGTTGTGCTGTTAACAAAGGCAGTCGCTGCTGGTCGTCTGCCGCCATAGCCCGTTAACGCCAGATTTCGCTGCATGTCCCAACGGATACATTCGTCGTATGTCCCACATTGATTTCTGCAATTATTTCACGCAGTGTTGCTTGTCTGTTAACACTGAAAACTGTACGCAAATACCTCTGCTCTCGGTCGTTAAGTGAAGGCTGTCAGCCATTGAAATGTCTGTTGTGAGAGGTAATGCCCGAAATTTGGTATTCCTGGCACAGTCTTGAGACTTTGAATATCAGAATATTGAATTCACCAACAATATTTGAAACGGAATGTCCCATTTGTCTAGCTCCATCTACCACTCCGTGTTCGAAGTGTTAATTCCCGTCATATGGCCATAATCATGTCGGAATCACGTCCTTGATGTCTTGTTTGAAGTAAGACACGATAAAAACACTAATAAAATTAAAAAACGAATATTGCAAGTGATTTTACCTTCCTCGCGTGTCGCAGATGATGCAGTCCTTCAGATCGGAAGTTTCAGGATGCGAGAAAATCCACCAAAACTGACTTGCGTATGACCTAGTGGGAAAAATGAAAACCACATGATGTGCACAGTTATGCACATCAGATCTCCAATCGGGAAAATCACACTTTGCAGGATAACACTACAAAGACCTAATGTGCACATGTGTGTATGTTGGGCCTTGATTACCTTGATTCTGTCCAGCAGCCAGATGCTCCGGTACTCGCTCTAATTGTAAAGTTGACGCATCATCTCGATCAAACAGGCGGAATTGGGGGAGGGATAGATGCCTCTGGGCCTGCAATGCGGCTCCGGTGTCCCGCATTTGGATCTTGGACCGGATTCCTGCCAAGCTAATATCTATAGCTGTTTGCATCTGGATTGGTTTGTCCACCAATATTTTCTCAAGAGCTCCTAGGGCACCGGTGGTATGATATATGTCTAAGAAGTTCATTACTTGCTCTTGAACTGTGGCCGAGATTGTAGTGCCACTAGAACCCTTGAAGTTCTTGTAAGAATCTGATATTAATGAAGCCACTGAGATTGCTACAGAGAACCACTGTGATAGATTACCTCTATTCAAGGCAGCTGTTTGATCTTGAGTGTACAATATTTTCGCGAAATATCGTTCATCTTCCTTGAGTTGATCTAGAAACTCTAGAGCTGCACGCATGCCTGCTCGAGTATGATCCAGGTAGGGGAGGTAGGTGAGAGCAGGAAAGTGTCTAAAGAACACTTCTGCAATAATTACCAGATGATGCATCTCGAATCCTCTTGCTAGTCGCACTAGGTTCTGGAAGACCCCGGCTAAAGCAGCATCAGTACTTCTGCTCATCTCACAGTATACTAGGAACAACTCACGTCGTAGCATGAAGCAGGAGGCGAGTCGCAGATGACAACGATCCATTACTTTCCAGACCGGAGTAGGTAGAATATTCCATTGACAATCATCATATACGATCCCAAGTATCCCCGAGAACGCCCGGAGCCTATTCAAAACCCACCCCTCACAATTGGCGGCATTAACCCGTTTTGCGTAGGTAAGTAGCAAGACTCCGATCATAACTGCTTGTGCACGAAAGTTACTGGCAAGCTTATTGAAGCAATCGGCTGGGATCTTTTCCTGCATTGATATGTACTGGTCAGAGGCTTGGAACCCGGCTAATGCCCCCTCATCTTGGATCTGACACCATACTGGTTGCAAACCCCCAGATAGAAACCATTCTGCAACCAAGGGTGAGTTAGAGAAGGGCATTAGGTCTACCAACTGCCCAACAAGAGACATGTATCCACCCAACACCAGGGCCCCCGCAATGTCTTCCTCCTCTTCATAACCCCAGAAGGGGGCCATACTGAACAATGTTATGATAAACCGTTGCTCATCTGTCGCATCAAAGTCAGCATCTAAAAATGGTATCACACACTGCTGTGGTCTTGTAATTACAGGTGTCAGGGGAACACGGGGGCGTTGCCCGGGAACTTTCCGTTGGTCAATTTGCGGTCCCAGTGCCTCAGGAGTTAGTGGAGGTTGAGGAGCGTGTTGTGCTGTTAACAAAGGCAGTCGCTGCTGGTCGTCTGCCGCCATAGCCCGTTAACGCCAGATTTCGCTGCATGTCCCAACGGATACATTCGTCGTATGTCCCACATTGATTTCTGCAATTATTTCACGCAGTGTTGCTTGTCTGTTAACACTGAAAACTGTACGCAAATACCTCTGCTCTCGGTCGTTAAGTGAAGGCTGTCAGCCATTGAAATGTCTGTTGTGAGAGGTAATGCCCGAAATTTGGTATTCCTGGCACAGTCTTGAGACTTTGAATATCAGAATATTGAATTCACCAACAATATTTGAAACGGAATGTCCCATTTGTCTAGCTCCATCTACCACTCCGTGTTCGAAGTGTTAATTCCCGTCATATGGCCATAATCATGTCGGAATCACGTCCTTGATGTCTTGTTTGAAGTAAGACACGATAAAAACACTAATAAAATTAAAAAGCGAATATTGCAAGTGATTTTACCTTCCTCGCGTGTCGCAGATGATGCAGTCCTTCAGATCGGAAGTTTCAGGATGCGAGAAAATCCACCAAAACTGACTTGCGTATGACCTAGTGGGAAAAATGAAAACCACATGATGTGCACAGTTATGCACATCAGATCTCCAATCGGGAAAATCACACTTTGCAGGATAACACTACAAAGACCTAATGTGCACATGTGTGTATGTTGGGCCTTGATTCTGTCCAGCAGCCAGATGCTCCGGTACTCGCTCTAATTGTAAAGTTGACGCATCATCTCGATCAAACAGGCGGAATTGGGGGAGGGATAGATGCCTCTGGGCCTGCAATGCGGCTCCGGTGTCCCGCATTTGGATCTTGGACCGGATTCCTGCCAAGCTAATATCTATAGCTGTTTGCATCTGGATTGGTTTGTCCACCAATATTTTCTCAAGAGCTCCTAGGGCACCGGTGGTATGATATATGTCTAAGAAGTTCATTACTTGCTCTTGAACTGTGGCTGAGATTGTAGTGCCACTAGAACCCTTGAAGTTCTTGTAAGAATCTGATATTAATGAAGCCACTGAGATTGCTACAGAGAACCACTGTGATAGATTACCTCTATTCAAGGCAGCTGTTTGATCTTGAGTGTACAATATTTTCGCGAAATATCGTTCATCTTCCTTGAGTTGATCTAGAAACTCTAGAGCTGCACGCATGCCTGCTCGAGTATGATCCAGGTAGGGGAGGTAGGTGAGAGCAGGAAAGTGTCTAAAGAACACTTCTGCAATAATTACCAGATGGTGCATCTCGAATCCTCTTGCTAGTCGCACTAGGTTCTGGAAGACCCCGGCTAAAGCAGCATCAGTACTTCTGCTCATCTCACAGTATACTAGGAACAACTCACGTCGTAGCATGAAGCAGGAGGCGAGTCGCAGATGACAACGATCCATTACTTTCCAGACCGGAGTAGGTAGAATATTCCATTGACAATCATCATATACGATCCCAAGTATCCCCGAGAACGCCCGGAGCCTATTCAAAACCCACCCCTCACAATTGGCGGCATTAACCCGTTTTGCGTAGGTAAGTAGCAAGACTCCGATCATAACTGCTTGTGCACGAAAGTTACTGGCAAGCTTATTGAAGCAATCGGCTGGGATCTTTTCCTGCATTGATATGTACTGGTCAGAGGCTTGGAACCCGGCTAATCCCCCCTCATCTTGGATCCGACACCATACTGGTTGCAAACCCCCAGATAGAAACCATTCTGCAACCAAGGGTGAGTTAGAGAAGGGCATTAGGTCTACCAACTGCCCAACAAGAGACATGTATCCACCCAACACCAGGGCCCCCGCAATGTCTTCCTCCTCTTCATAACCCCAGAAGGGGGCCATACTGAACAATGTTATGATAAACCGTTGCTCATCTGTCGCATCAAAGTCTTCATCTAAAAATGGTATCACACACTGCTGTGGTCTTGTAATTACAGGTGTCAGGGGAACACGGGGGCGTTGCCCGGGAACTTTCCGTTGGTCAATTTGCGGTCCCAGTGCCTCAGGAGTTAGTGGAGGTTGAGGAGCGTGTTGTGCTGTTAACAAAGGCAGTCGCTGCTGGTCGTCTGCCGCCATAGCCCGTTAACGCCAGATTTCGCTGCATGTCCCAACGGATACATTCGTCGTATGTCCCACATTGATTTCTGCAATTATTTCACGCAGTGTTGCTTGTCTGTTAACACTGAAAACTGTACGCAAATACCTTTGCTCTCGGTCGTTAAGTGAAGGCTGTCAGCCATTGAAATGTCTGTTGTGAGAGGTAATGCCCGAAATTTGGTATTCCTGGCACAGTCTTGAGACTTTGAATATCAGAATATTGAATTCACCAACAATATTTGAAACGGAATGTCCCATTTGTCTAGCTCCATCTACCACTCCGTGTTCGAAGTGTTAATTCCCGTCATATGGCCATAATCATGTCGGAATCACGTCCTTGATGTCTTGTTTGAAGTAAGACACGATAAAAACACTAATAAAATTAAAAAGCGAATATTGCAAGTGATTTTACCTTCCTCGCGTGTCGCAGATGATGCAGTCCTTCAGATCGGAAGTTTCAGGATGCGAGAAAATCCACCAAAACTGACTTGCGTATGACCTAGTGGGAAAAATGAAAACCACATGATGTGCACAGTTATGCACATCAGATCTCCAATCGGGAAAATCACACTTTGCAGGATAACACTACAAAGACCTAATGTGCACATGTGTGTATGTTGGGCCTTGATTCTGTCCAGCAGCCAGATGCTCCGGTACTCGCTCTAATTGTAAAGTTGACGCATCATCTCGATCAAACAGGCGGAATTGGGGGAGGGATAGATGCCTCTGGGCCTGCAATGCGGCTCCGGTGTCCCGCATTTGGATCTTGGACCGGATTCCTGCCAAGCTAATATCTATAGCTGTTTGCATCTGGATTGGTTTGTCCACCAATATTTTCTCAAGAGCTCCTAGGGCACCGGTGGTATGATATATGTCTAAGAAGTTCATTACTTGCTCTTGAACTGTGGCCGAGATTGTAGTGCCACTAGAACCCTTGAAGTTCTTGTAAGAATCTGATATTAATGAAGCCACTGAGATTGCTACAGAGAACCACTGTGATAGATTACCTCTATTCAAGGCAGCTGTTTGATCTTGAGTGTACAATATTTTCGCGAAATATCGTTCATCTTCCTTGAGTTGATCTAGAAACTCTAGAGCTGCACGCATGCCTGCTCGAGTATGATCCAGGTAGGGGAGGTAGGTGAGAGCAGGAAAGTGTCTAAAGAACACTTCTGCAATAATTACCAGATGGTGCATCTCGAATCCTCTTGCTAGTCGCACTAGGTTCTGGAAGACCCCGGCTAAAGCAGCATCAGTACTTCTGCTCATCTCACAGTATACTAGGAACAACTCACGTCGTAGCATGAAGCAGGAGGCGAGTCGCAGATGACAACGATCCATTACTTTCCAGACCGGAGTAGGTAGAATATTCCATTGACAATCATCATATACGATCCCAAGTATCCCCGAGAACGCCCGGAGCCTATTCAAAACCCACCCCTCACAATTGGCGGCATTAACCCGTTTTGCGTAGGTAAGTAGCAAGACTCCGATCATAACTGCTTGTGCACGAAAGTTACTGGCAAGCTTATTGAAGCAATCGGCTGGGATCTTTTCCTGCATTGATATGTACTGGTCAGAGGCTTGGAACCCGGCTAATCCCCCCTCATCTTGGATCCGACACCATACTGGTTGCAAACCCCCAGATAGAAACCATTCTGCAACCAAGGGTGAGTTAGAGAAGGGCATTAGGTCTACCAACTGCCCAACAAGAGACATGTATCCACCCAACACCAGGGCCCCCGCAATGTCTTCCTCCTCTTCATAACCCCAGAAGGGGGCCATACTGAACAATGTTATGATAAACCGTTGCTCATCTGTCGCATCAAAGTCAGCATCTAAAAATGGTATCACACACTGCTGTGGTCTTGTAATTACAGGTGTCAGGGGAACACGGGGGCGTTGCCCGGGAACTTTCCGTTGGTCAATTTGCGGTCCCAGTGCCTCAGGAGTTAGTGGAGGTTGAGGAGCGTGTTGTGCTGTTAACAAAGGCAGTCGCTGCTGGTCGTCTGCCGCCATAGCCCGTTAACGCCAGATTTCGCTGCATGTCCCAACGGATACATTCGTCGTATGTCCCACATTGATTTCTGCAATTATTTCACGCAGTGTTGCTTGTCTGTTAACACTGAAAACTGTACGCAAATACCTCTGCTCTCGGTCGTTAAGTGAAGGCTGTCAGCCATTGAAATGTCTGTTGTGAGAGGTAATGCCCGAAATTTGGTATTCCTGGCACAGTCTTGAGACTTTGAATATCAGAATATTGAATTCACCAACAATATTTGAAACGGAATGTCCCATTTGTCTAGCTCCATCTACCACTCCGTGTTCGAAGTGTTAATTCCCGTCATATGGCCATAATCATGTCGGAATCACGTCCTTGATGTCTTGTTTGAAGTAAGACACGATAAAAACACTAATAAAATTAAAAAACGAATATTGCAAGTGATTTTACCTTCCTCGCGTGTCGCAGATGATGCAGTCCTTCAGATCGGAAGTTTCAGGATGCGAGAAAATCCACCAAAACTGACTTGCGTATGACCTAGTGGGAAAAATGAAAACCACATGATGTGCACAGTTATGCACATCAGATCTCCAATCGGGAAAATCACACTTTGCAGGATAACACTACAAAGACCTAATGTGCACATGTGTGTATGTTGGGCCTTGATTCTGTCCAGCAGCCAGATGCTCCGGTACTCGCTCTAATTGTAAAGTTGACGCATCATCTCGATCAAACAGGCGGAATTGGGGGAGGGATAGATGCCTCTGGGCCTGCAATGCGGCTCCGGTGTCCCGCATTTGGATCTTGGACCGGATTCCTGCCAAGCTAATATCTATAGCTGTTTGCATCTGGATTGGTTTGTCCACCAATATTTTCTCAAGAGCTCCTAGGGCACCGGTGGTATGATATATGTCTAAGAAGTTCATTACTTGCTCTTGAACTGTGGCCGAGATTGTAGTGCCACTAGAACCCTTGAAGTTCTTGTAAGAATCTGATATTAATGAAGCCACTGAGATTGCTACAGAGAACCACTGTGATAGATTACCTCTATTCAAGGCAGCTGTTTGATCTTGAGTGTACAATATTTTCGCGAAATATCGTTCATCTTCCTTGAGTTGATCTAAAAACTCTAGAGCTGCACGCATGCCTGCTCGAGTATGATCCAGGTAGGGGAGGTAGGTGAGAGCAGGAAAGTGTCTAAAGAACACTTCTGCAATAATTACCAGATGATGCATCTCGAATCCTCTTGCTAGTCGCACTAGGTTCTGGAAGACCCCGGCTAAAGCAGCATCAGTACTTCTGCTCATCTCACAGTATACTAGGAACAACTCACGTCGTAGCATGAAGCAGGAGGCGAGTCGCAGATGACAACGATCCATTACTTTCCAGACCGGAGTAGGTAGAATATTCCATTGACAATCATCATATACGATCCCAAGTATCCCCGAGAACGCCCGGAGCCTATTCAAAACCCACCCCTCACAATTGGCGGCATTAACCCGTTTTGCGTAGGTAAGTAGCAAGACTCCGATCATAACTGCTTGTGCACGAAAGTTACTGGCAAGCTTATTGAAGCAATCGGCTGGGATCTTTTCCTGCATTGATATGTACTGGTCAGAGGCTTGGAACCCGGCTAATCCCCCCTCATCTTGGATCCGACACCATACTGGTTGCAAACCCCCAGATAGAAACCATTCTGCAACCAAGGGTGAGTTAGAGAAGGGCATTAGGTCTACCAACTGCCCAACAAGAGACATGTATCCACCCAACACCAGGGCCCCCGCAATGTCTTCCTCCTCTTCATAACCCCAGAAGGGGGCCATACTGAACAATGTTATGATAAACCGTTGCTCATCTGTCGCATCAAAGTCAGCATCTAAAAATGGTATCACACACTGCTGTGGTCTTGTAATTACAGGTGTCAGGGGAACACGGGGGCGTTGCCCGGGAACTTTCCGTTGGTCAATTTGCGGTCCCAGTGCCTCAGGAGTTAGTGGAGGTTGAGGAGCGTGTTGTGCTGTTAACAAAGGCAGTCGCTGCTGGTCGTCTGCCGCCATAGCCCGTTAACGCCAGATTTCGCTGCATGTCCCAACGGATACATTCGTCGTATGTCCCACATTGATTTCTGCAATTATTTCACGCAGTGTTGCTTGTCTGTTAACACTGAAAACTGTACGCAAATACCTCTGCTCTCGGTCGTTAAGTGAAGGCTGTCAGCCATTGAAATGTCTGTTGTGAGAGGTAATGCCCGAAATTTGGTATTCCTGGCACAGTCTTGAGACTTTGAATATCAGAATATTGAATTCACCAACAATATTTGAAACGGAATGTCCCATTTGTCTAGCTCCATCTACCACTCCGTGTTCGAAGTGTTAATTCCCGTCATATGGCCATAATCATGTCGGAATCACGTCCTTGATGTCTTGTTTGAAGTAAGACACGATAAAAACACTAATAAAATTAAAAAACGAATATTGCAAGTGATTTTACCTTCCTCGCGTGTCGCAGATGATGCAGTCCTTCAGATCGGAAGTTTCAGGATGCGAGAAAATCCACCAAAACTGACTTGCGTATGACCTAGTGGGAAAAATGAAAACCACATGATGTGCACAGTTATGCACATCAGATCTCCAATCGGGAAAATCACACTTTGCAGGATAACACTACAAAGACCTAATGTGCACATGTGTGTATGTTGGGCCTTGATTCTGTCCAGCAGCCAGATGCTCCGGTACTCGCTCTAATTGTAAAGTTGACGCATCATCTCGATCAAACAGGCGGAATTGGGGGAGGGATAGATGCCTCTGGGCCTGCAATGCGGCTCCGGTGTCCCGCATTTGGATCTTGGACCGGATTCCTGCCAAGCTAATATCTATAGCTGTTTGCATCTGGATTGGTTTGTCCACCAATATTTTCTCAAGAGCTCCTAGGGCACCGGTGGTATGATATATGTCTAAGAAGTTCATTACTTGCTCTTGAACTGTGGCTGAGATTGTAGTGCCACTAGAACCCTTGAAGTTCTTGTAAGAATCTGATATTAATGAAGCCACTGAGATTGCTACAGAGAACCACTGTGATAGATTACCTCTATTCAAGGCAGCTGTTTGATCTTGAGTGTACAATATTTTCGCGAAATATCGTTCATCTTCCTTGAGTTGATCTAGAAACTCTAGAGCTGCACGCATGCCTGCTCGAGTATGATCCAGGTAGAGGAGGTAGGTGAGAGCAGGAAAGTGTCTAAAGAACACTTCTGCAATAATTACCAGATGGTGCATCTCGAATCCTCTTGCTAGTCGCACTAGGTTCTGGAAGACCCCGGCTAAAGCAGCATCAGTACTTCTGCTCATCTCACAGTATACTAGGAACAACTCACGTCGTAGCATGAAGCAGGAGGCGAGTCGCAGATGACAACGATCCATTACTTTCCAGACCGGAGTAGGTAGAATATTCCATTGACAATCATCATATACGATCCCAAGTATCCCCGAGAACGCCCGGAGCCTATTCAAAACCCACCCCTCACAATTGGCGGCATTAACCCGTTTTGCGTAGGTAAGTAGCAAGACTCCGATCATAACTGCTTGTGCACGAAAGTTACTGGCAAGCTTATTGAAGCAATCGGCTGGGATCTTTTCCTGCATTGATATGTACTGGTCAGAGGCTTGGAACCCGGCTAATCCCCCCTCATCTTGGATCCGACACCATACTGGTTGCAAACCCCCAGATAGAAACCATTCTGCAACCAAGGGTGAGTTAGAGAAGGGCATTAGGTCTACCAACTGCCCAACAAGAGACATGTATCCACCCAACACCAGGGCCCCCGCAATGTCTTCCTCCTCTTCATAACCCCAGAAGGGGGCCATACTGAACAATGTTATGATAAACCGTTGCTCATCTGTCGCATCAAAGTCAGCATCTAAAAATGGTATCACACACTGCTGTGGTCTTGTAATTACAGGTGTCAGGGGAACACGGGGGCGTTGCCCGGGAACTTTCCGTTGGTCAATTTGCGGTCCCAGTGCCTCAGGAGTTAGTGGAGGTTGAGGAGCGTGTTGTGCTGTTAACAAAGGCAGTCGCTGCTGGTCGTCTGCCGCCATAGCCCGTTAACGCCAGATTTCGCTGCATGTCCCAACGGATACATTCGTCGTATGTCCCACATTGATTTCTGCAATTATTTCACGCAGTGTTGCTTGTCTGTTAACACTGAAAACTGTACGCAAATACCTCTGCTCTCGGTCGTTAAGTGAAGGCTGTCAGCCATTGAAATGTCTGTTGTGAGAGGTAATGCCCGAAATTTGGTATTCCTGGCACAGTCTTGAGACTTTGAATATCAGAATATTGAATTCACCAACAATATTTGAAACGGAATGTCCCATTTGTCTAGCTCCATCTACCACTCCGTGTTCGAAGTGTTAATTCCCGTCATATGGCCATAATCATGTCGGAATCACGTCCTTGATGTCTTGTTTGAAGTAAGACACGATAAAAACACTAATAAAATTAAAAAACGAATATTGCAAGTGATTTTACCTTCCTCGCGTGTCGCAGATGATGCAGTCCTTCAGATCGGAAGTTTCAGGATGCGAGAAAATCCACCAAAACTGACTTGCGTATGACCTAGTGGGAAAAATGAAAACCACATGATGTGCACAGTTATGCACATCAGATCTCCAATCGGGAAAATCACACTTTGCAGGATAACACTACAAAGACCTAATGTGCACATGTGTGTATGTTGGGCCTTGATTCTGTCCAGCAGCCAGATGCTCCGGTACTCGCTCTAATTGTAAAGTTGACGCATCATCTCGATCAAACAGGCGGAATTGGGGGAGGGATAGATGCCTCTGGGCCTGCAATGCGGCTCCGGTGTCCCGCATTTGGATCTTGGACCGGATTCCTGCCAAGCTAATATCTATAGCTGTTTGCATCTGGATTGGTTTGTCCACCAATATTTTCTCAAGAGCTCCTAGGGCACCGGTGGTATGATATATGTCTAAGAAGTTCATTACTTGCTCTTGAACTGTGGCCGAGATTGTAGTGCCACTAGAACCCTTGAAGTTCTTGTAAGAATCTGATATTAATGAAGCCACTGAGATTGCTACAGAGAACCACTGTGATAGATTACCTCTATTCAAGGCAGCTGTTTGATCTTGAGTGTAAAATATTTTCGCGAAATATCGTTCATCTTCCTTGAGTTGATCTAGAAACTCTAGAGCTGCACGCATGCCTGCTCGAGTATGATCCAGGTAGGGGAGGTAGGTGAGAGCAGGAAAGTGTCTAAAGAACACTTCTGCAATAATTACCAGATGGTGCATCTCGAATCCTCTTGCTAGTCGCACTAGGTTCTGGAAGACCCCGGCTAAAGCAGCATCAGTACTTCTGCTCATCTCACAGTATACTAGGAACAACTCACGTCGTAGCATGAAGCAGGAGGCGAGTCGCAGATGACAACGATCCATTACTTTCCAGACCGGAGTAGGTAGAATATTCCATTGACAATCATCATATACGATCCCAAGTATCCCCGAGAACGCCCAGAGCCTATTCAAAACCCACCCCTCACAATTGGCGGCATTAACCCGTTTTGCGTAGGTAAGTAGCAAGACTCCGATCATAACTGCTTGTGCACGAAAGTTACTGGCAAGCTTATTGAAGCAATCGGCTGGGATCTTTTCCTGCATTGATATGTACTGGTCAGAGGCTTGGAACCCGGCTAATCCCCCCTCATCTTGGATCCGACACCATACTGGTTGCAAACCCCCAGATAGAAACTATTCTGCAACCAAGGGTGAGTTAGAGAAGGGCATTAGGTCTACCAACTGCCCAACAAGAGACATGTATCCACCCAACACCAGGGCCCCCGCAATGTCTTCCTCCTCTTCATAACCCCAGAAGGGGGCCATACTGAACAATGTTATGATAAACCGTTGCTCATCTGTCGCATCAAAGTCAGCATCTAAAAATGGTATCACACACTGCTGTGGTCTTGTAATTACAGGTGTCAGGGGAACACGGGGGCGTTGCCCGGGAACTTTCCGTTGGTCAATTTGCGGTCCCAGTGCCTCAGGAGTTAGTGGAGGTTGAGGAGCGTGTTGTGCTGTTAACAAAGGCAGTCGCTGCTGGTCGTCTGCCGCCATAGCCCGTTAACGCCAGATTTCGCTGCATGTCCCAACGGATACATTCGTCGTATGTCCCACATTGATTTCTGCAATTATTTCACGCAGTGTTGCTTGTCTGTTAACACTGAAAACTGTACGCAAATACCTCTGCTCTCGGTCGTTAAGTGAAGGCTGTCAGCCATTGAAATGTCTGTTGTGAGAGGTAATGCCCGAAATTTGGTATTCCTGGCACAGTCTTGAGACTTTGAATATCAGAATATTGAATTCACCAACAATATTTGAAACGGAATGTCCCATTTGTCTAGCTCCATCTACCACTCCGTGTTCGAAGTGTTAATTCCCGTCATATGGCCATAATCATGTCGGAATCACGTCCTTGATGTCTTGTTTGAAGTAAGACACGATAAAAACACTAATAAAATTAAAAAACGAATATTGCAAGTGATTTTACCTTCCTCGCGTGTCGCAGATGATGCAGTCCTTCAGATCGGAAGTTTCAGGATGCGAGAAAATCCACCAAAACTGACTTGCGTATGACCTAGTGGGAAAAATGAAAACCACATGATGTGCACAGTTATGCACATCAGATCTCCAATCGGGAAAATCACACTTTGCAGGATAACACTACAAAGACCTAATGTGCACATGTGTGTATGTTGGGCCTTGATTCTGTCCAGCAGCCAGATGCTCCGGTACTCGCTCTAATTGTAAAGTTGACGCATCATCTCGATCAAACAGGCGGAATTGGGGGAGGGATAGATGCCTCTGGGCCTGCAATGCGGCTCCGGTGTCCCGCATTTGGATCTTGGACCGGATTCCTGCCAAGCTAATATCTATAGCTGTTTGCATCTGGATTGGTTTGTCCACCAATATTTTCTCAAGAGCTCCTAGGGCACCGGTGGTATGATATATGTCTAAGAAGTTCATTACTTGCTCTTGAACTGTGGCCGAGATTGTAGTGCCACTAGAACCCTTGAAGTTCTTGTAAGAATCTGATATTAATGAAGCCACTGAGATTGCTACAGAGAACCACTGTGATAGATTACCTCTATTCAAGGCAGCTGTTTGATCTTGAGTGTACAATATTTTCGCGAAATATCGTTCATCTTCCTTGAGTTGATCTAGAAACTCTAGAGCTGCACGCATGCCTGCTCGAGTATGATCCAGGTAGGGGAGGTAGGTGAGAGCAGGAAAGTGTCTAAAGAACACTTCTGCAATAATTACCAGATGGTGCATCTCGAATCCTCTTGCTAGTCGCACTAGGTTCTGGAAGACCCCGGCTAAAGCAGCATCAGTACTTCTGCTCATCTCACAGTATACTAGGAACAACTCACGTCGTAGCATGAAGCAGGAGGCGAGTCGCAGATGACAACGATCCATTACTTTCCAGACCGGAGTAGGTAGAATATTCCATTGACAATCATCATATACGATCCCAAGTATCCCCGAGAACGCCCGGAGCCTATTCAAAACCCACCCCTCACAATTGGCGGCATTAACCCGTTTTGCGTAGGTAAGTAGCAAGACTCCGATCATAACTGCTTGTGCACGAAAGTTACTGGCAAGCTTATTGAAGCAATCGGCTGGGATCTTTTCCTGCATTGATATGTACTGGTCAGAGGCTTGGAACCCGGCTAATGCCCCCTCATCTTGGATCCGACACCATACTGGTTGCAAACCCCCAGATAGAAACCATTCTGCAACCAAGGGTGAGTTAGAGAAGGGCATTAGGTCTACCAACTGCCCAACAAGAGACATGTATCCACCCAACACCAGGGCCCCCGCAATGTCTTCCTCCTCTTCATAACCCCAGAAGGGGGCCATACTGAACAATGTTATGATAAACCGTTGCTCATCTGTCGCATCAAAGTCAGCATCTAAAAATGGTATCACACACTGCTGTGGTCTTGTAATTACAGGTGTCAGGGGAACACGGGGGCGTTGCCCGGGAACTTTCCGTTGGTCAATTTGCGGTCCCAGTGCCTCAGGAGTTAGTGGAGGTTGAGGAGCGTGTTGTGCTGTTAACAAAGGCAGTCGCTGCTGGTCGTCTGCCGCCATAGCCCGTTAACGCCAGATTTCGCTGCATGTCCCAACGGATACATTCGTCGTATGTCCCACATTGATTTCTGCAATTATTTCACGCAGTGTTGCTTGTCTGTTAACACTGAAAACTGTACGCAAATACCTCTGCTCTCGGTCGTTAAGTGAAGGCTGTCAGCAATTGAAATGTCTGTTGTGAGAGGTAATGCCCGAAATTTGGTATTCCTGGCACAGTCTTGAGACTTTGAATATCAGAATATTGAATTCACCAACAATATTTGAAACGGAATGTCCCATTTGTCTAGCTCCATCTACCACTCCGTGTTCGAAGTGTTAATTCCCGTCATATGGCCATAATCATGTCGGAATCACGTCCTTGATGTCTTGTTTGAAGTATGACACGATAAAAACACTAATAAAATTAAAAAGCGAATATTGCAAGTGATTTTACCTTCCTCGCGTGTCGCAGATGATGCAGTCCTTCAGATCGGAAGTTTCAGGATGCGAGAAAATCCACCAAAACTGACTTGCGTATGACCTAGTGGGAAAAATGAAAACCACATGATGTGCACAGTTATGCACATCAGATCTCCAATCGGGAAAATCACACTTTGCAGGATAACACTACAAAGACCTAATGTGCACATGTGTGTATGTTGGGCCTTGATTCTGTCCAGCAGCCAGATGCTCCGGTACTCGCTCTAATTGTAAAGTTGACGCATCATCTCGATCAAACAGGCGGAATTGGGGGAGGGATAGATGCCTCTGGGCCTGCAATGCGGCTCCGGTGTCCCGCATTTGGATCTTGGACCGGATTCCTGCCAAGCTAATATCTATAGCTGTTTGCATCTGGATTGGTTTGTCCACCAATATTTTCTCAAGAGCTCCTAGGGCACCGGTGGTATGATATATGTCTAAGAAGTTCATTACTTGCTCTTGAACTGTGGCCGAGATTGTAGTGCCACTAGAACCCTTGAAGTTCTTGTAAGAATCTGATATTAATGAAGCCACTGAGATTGCTACAGAGAACCACTGTGATAGATTACCTCTATTCAAGGCAGCTGTTTGATCTTGAGTGTACAATATTTTCGCGAAATATCGTTCATCTTCCTTGAGTTGATCTAGAAACTCTAGAGCTGCACGCATGCCTGCTCGAGTATGATCCAGGTAGGGGAGGTAGGTGAGAGCAGGAAAGTGTCTAAAGAACACTTCTGCAATAATTACCAGATGGTGCATCTCGAATCCTCTTGCTAGTCGCACTAGGTTCTGGAAGACCCCGGCTAAAGCAGCATCAGTACTTCTGCTCATCTCACAGTATACTAGGAACAACTCACGTCGTAGCATGAAGCAGGAGGCGAGTCGCAGATGACAACGATCCATTACTTTCCAGACCGGAGTAGGTAGAATATTCCATTGACAATCATCATATACGATCCCAAGTATCCCCGAGAACGCCCAGAGCCTATTCAAAACCCACCCCTCACAATTGGCGGCATTAACCCGTTTTGCGTAGGTAAGTAGCAAGACTCCGATCATAACTGCTTGTGCACGAAAGTTACTGGCAAGCTTATTGAAGCAATCGGCTGGGATCTTTTCCTGCATTGATATGTACTGGTCAGAGGCTTGGAACCCGGCTAATCCCCCCTCATCTTGGATCCGACACCATACTGGTTGCAAACCCCCAGATAGAAACCATTCTGCAACCAAGGGTGAGTTAGAGAAGGGCATTAGGTCTACCAACTGCCCAACAAGAGACATGTATCCACCCAACACCAGGGCCCCCGCAATGTCTTCCTCCTCTTCATAACCCCAGAAGGGGGCCATACTGAACAATGTTATGATAAACCGTTGCTCATCTGTCGCATCAAAGTCAGCATCTAAAAATGGTATCACACACTGCTGTGGTCTTGTAATTACAGGTGTCAGGGGAACACGGGGGCGTTGCCCGGGAACTTTCCGTTGGTCAATTTGCGGTCCCAGTGCCTCAGGAGTTAGTGGAGGTTGAGGAGCGTGTTGTGCTGTTAACAAAGGCAGTCGCTGCTGGTCGTCTGCCGCCATAGCCCGTTAACGCCAGATTTCGCTGCATGTCCCAACGGATACATTCGTCGTATGTCCCACATTGATTTCTGCAATTATTTCACGCAGTGTTGCTTGTCTGTTAACACTGAAAACTGTACGCAAATACCTCTGCTCTCGGTCGTTAAGTGAAGGCTGTCAGCCATTGAAATGTCTGTTGTGAGAGGTAATGCCCGAAATTTGGTATTCCTGGCACAGTCTTGAGACTTTGAATATCAGAATATTGAATTCACCAACAATATTTGAAACGGAATGTCCCATTTGTCTAGCTCCATCTACCACTCCGTGTTCGAAGTGTTAATTCCCGTCATATGGCCATAATCATGTCGGAATCACGTCCTTGATGTCTTGTTTGAAGTAAGACACGATAAAAACACTAATAAAATTAAAAAACGAATATTGCAAGTGATTTTACCTTCCTCGCGTGTCGCAGATGATGCAGCCCTTCAGATCGGAAGTTTCAGGATGCGAGAAAATCCACCAAAACTGACTTGCGTATGACCTAGTGGGAAAAATGAAAACCACATGATGTGCACAGTTATGCACATCAGATCTCCAATCGGGAAAATCACACTTTGCAGGATAACACTACAAAGACCTAATGTGCACATGTGTGTATGTTGGGCCTTGATTACCTTGATTCTGTTTAGCAGCCAGATGCTCCGGTACTCGCTCTAATTGTAAAGTTGACGCATCATCTCGATCAAACAGGCGGAATTGGGGGAGGGATAGATGCCTCTGGGCCTGCAATGCGGCTCCGGTGTCCCGCATTTGGATCTTGGACCGGATTCCTGCCAAGCTAATATCTATAGCTGTTTGCATCTGGATTGGTTTGTCCACCAATATTTTCTCAAGAGCTCCTAGGGCACCAGTGGTATGATATATGTCTAAGAAGTTCATTACTTGCTCTTGAACTGTGGCCGAGATTGTAGTGCCACTAGAACCCTTGAAGTTCTTGTAAGAATCTGATATTAATGAAGCCACTGAGATTGCTACAGAGAACCACTGTGATAGATTACCTCTATTCAAGGCAGCTGTTTGATCTTGAGTGTAAAATATTTTCGCGAAATATCGTTCATCTTCCTTGAGTTGATCTAGAAACTCTAGAGCTGCACGCATGCCTGCTCGAGTATGATCCAGGTAGGGGAGGTAGGTGAGAGCAGGAAAGTGTCTAAAGAACACTTCTGCAATAATTACCAGATGATGCATCTCGAATCCTCTTGCTAGTCGCACTAGGTTCTGGAAGACCCCGGCTAAAGCAGCATCAGTACTTCTGCTCATCTCACAGTATACTAGGAACAACTCACGTCGTAGCATGAAGCAGGAGGCGAGTCGCAGATGACAACGATCCATTACTTTCCAGACCGGAGTAGGTAGAATATTCCATTGACAATCATCATATACGATCCCAAGTATCCCCGAGAACGCCCGGAGCCTATTCAAAACCCACCCCTCACAATTGGCGGCATTAACCCGTTTTGCGTAGGTAAGTAGCAAGACTCCGATCATAACTGCTTGTGCACGAAAGTTACTGGCAAGCTTATTGAAGCAATCGGCTGGGATCTTTTCCTGCATTGATATGTACTGGTCAGAGGCTTGGAACCCGGCTAATGCCCCCTCATCTTGGATCCGACACCATACTGGTTGCAAACCCCCAGATAGAAACCATTCTGCAACCAAGGGTGAGTTAGAGAAGGGCATTAGGTCTACCAACTGCCCAACAAGAGACATGTATCCACCCAACACCAGGGCCCCCGCAATGTCTTCCTCCTCTTCATAACCCCAGAAGGGGGCCATACTGAACAATGTTATGATAAACCGTTGCTCATCTGTCGCATCAAAGTCAGCATCTAAAAATGGTATCACACACTGCTGTGGTCTTGTAATTACAGGTGTCAGGGGAACACGGGGGCGTTGCCCGGGAACTTTCCGTTGGTCAATTTGCGGTCCCAGTGCCTCAGGAGTTAGTGGAGGTTGAGGAGCGTGTTGTGCTGTTAACAAAGGCAGTCGCTGCTGGTCGTCTGCCGCCATAGCCCGTTAACGCCAGATTTCGCTGCATGTCCCAACGGATACATTCGTCGTATGTCCCACATTGATTTCTGCAATTATTTCACGCAGTGTTGCTTGTCTGTTAACACTGAAAACTGTACGCAAATACCTCTGCTCTCGGTCGTTAAGTGAAGGCTGTCAGCCATTGAAATGTCTGTTGTGAGAGGTAATGCCCGAAATTTGGTATTCCTGGCACAGTCTTGAGACTTTGAATATCAGAATATTGAATTCACCAACAATATTTGAAACGGAATGTCCCATTTGTCTAGCTCCATCTACCACTCCGTGTTCGAAGTGTTAATTCCCGTCATATGGCCATAATCATGTCGGAATCACGTCCTTGATGTCTTGTTTGAAGTAAGACACGATAAAAACACTAATAAAATTAAAAAACGAATATTGCAAGTGATTTTACCTTCCTCGCGTGTCGCAGATGATGCAGTCCTTCAGATCGGAAGTTTCAGGATGCGAGAAAATCCACCAAAACTGACTTGCGTATGACCTAGTGGGAAAAATGAAAACCACATGATGTGCACAGTTATGCACATCAGATCTCCAATCGGGAAAATCACACTTTGCAGGATAACACTACAAAGACCTAATGTGCACATGTGTGTATGTTGGGCCTTGATTACCTTGATTCTGTCCAGCAGCCAGATGCTCCGGTACTCGCTCTAATTGTAAAGTTGACGCATCATCTCGATCAAACAGGCGGAATTGGGGGAGGGATAGATGCCTCTGGGCCTGCAATGCGGCTCCGGTGTCCCGCATTTGGATCTTGGACCGGATTCCTGCCAAGCTAATATCTATAGCTGTTTGCATCTGGATTGGTTTGTCCACCAATATTTTCTCAAGAGCTCCTAGGGCACCGGTGGTATGATATATGTCTAAGAAGTTCATTACTTGCTCTTGAACTGTGGTCGAGATTGTAGTGCCACTAGAACCCTTGAAGTTCTTGTAAGAATCTGATATTAATGAAGCCACTGAGATTGCTACAGAGAACCACTGTGATAGATTACCTCTATTCAAGGCAGCTGTTTGATCTTGAGTGTACAATATTTTCGCGAAATATCGTTCATCTTCCTTGAGTTGATCTAGAAACTCTAGAGCTGCACGCATGCCTGCTCGAGTATGATCCAGGTAGGGGAGGTAGGTGAGAGCAGGAAAGTGTCTAAAGAACACTTCTGCAATAATTACCAGATGGTGCATCTCGAATCCTCTTGCTAGTCGCACTAGGTTCTGGAAGACCCCGGCTAAAGCAGCATCAGTACTTCTGCTCATCTCACAGTATACTAGGAACAACTCACGTCGTAGCATGAAGCAGGAGGCGAGTCGCAGATGACAACGATCCATTACTTTCCAGACCAGAGTAGGTAGAATATTCCATTGACAATCATCATATACGATCCCAAGTATCCCCGAGAACGCCCGGAGCCTATTCAAAACCCACCCCTCACAATTGGCGGCATTAACCCGTTTTGCGTAGGTAAGTAGCAAGACTCCGATCATAACTGCTTGTGCACGAAAGTTACTGGCAAGCTTATTGAAGCAATCGGCTGGGATCTTTTCCTGCATTGATATGTACTGGTCAGAGGCTTGGAACCCGGCTAATGCCCCCTCATCTTGGATCCGACACCATACTGGTTGCAAACCCCCAGATAGAAACCATTCTGCAACCAAGGGTGAGTTAGAGAAGGGCATTAGGTCTACCAACTGCCCAACAAGAGACATGTATCCACCCAACACCAGGGCCCCCGCAATGTCTTCCTCCTCTTCATAACCCCAGAAGGGGGCCATACTGAACAATGTTATGATAAACCGTTGCTCATCTGTCGCATCAAAGTCAGCATCTAAAAATGGTATCACACACTGCTGTGGTCTTGTAATTACAGGTGTCAGGGGAACACGGGGGCGTTGCCCGGGAACTTTCCGTTGGTCAATTTGCGGTCCCAGTGCCTCAGGAGTTAGTGGAGGTTGAGGAGCGTGTTGTGCTGTTAACAAAGGCAGTCGCTGCTGGTCGTCTGCCGCCATAGCCCGTTAACGCCAGATTTCGCTGCATGTCCCAACGGATACATTCGTCGTATGTCCCACATTGATTTCTGCAATTATTTCACGCAGTGTTGCTTGTCTGTTAACACTGAAAACTGTACGCAAATACCTCTGCTCTCGGTCGTTAAGTGAAGGCTGTCAGCCATTGAAATGTCTGTTGTGAGAGGTAATGCCCGAAATTTGGTATTCCTGGCACAGTCTTGAGACTTTGAATATCAGAATATTGAATTCACCAACAATATTTGAAACGGAATGTCCCATTTGTCTAGCTCCATCTACCACTCCGTGTTCGAAGTGTTAATTCCCGTCATATGGCCATAATCATGTCGGAATCACGTCCTTGATGTCTTGTTTGAAGTAAGACACGATAAAAACACTAATAAAATTAAAAAGCGAATATTGCAAGTGATTTTACCTTCCTCGCGTGTCGCAGATGATGCAGTCCTTCAGATCGGAAGTTTCAGGATGCGAGAAAATCCACCAAAACTGACTTGCGTATGACCTAGTGGGAAAAATGAAAACCACATGATGTGCACAGTTATGCACATCAGATCTCCAATCGGGAAAATCACACTTTGCAGGATAACACTACAAAGACCTAATGTGCACATGTGTGTATGTTGGGCCTTGATTACCTTGATTCTGTCCAGCAGCCAGATGCTCCGGTACTCGCTCTAATTGTAAAGTTGACGCATCATCTCGATCAAACAGGCGGAATTGGGGGAGGGATAGATGCCTCTGGGCCTGCAATGCGGCTCCGGTGTCCCGCATTTGGATCTTGGACCGGATTCCTGCCAAGCTAATATCTATAGCTGTTTGCATCTGGATTGGTTTGTCCACCAATATTTTCTCAAGAGCTCCTAGGGCACCGGTGGTATGATATATGTCTAAGAAGTTCATTACTTGCTCTTGAACTGTGGCCGAGATTGTAGTGCCACTAGAACCCTTGAAGTTCTTGTAAGAATCTGATATTAATGAAGCCACTGAGATTGCTACAGAGAACCACTGTGATAGATTACCTCTATTCAAGGCAGCTGTTTGATCTTGAGTGTACAATATTTTCGCGAAATATCGTTCATCTTCCTTGAGTTGATCTAGAAACTCTAGAGCTGCACGCATGCCTGCTCGAGTATGATCCAGGTAGGGGAGGTAGGTGAGAGCAGGAAAGTGTCTAAAGAACACTTCTGCAATAATTACCAGATGGTGCATCTCGAATCCTCTTGCTAGTCGCACTAGGTTCTGGAAGACCCCGGCTAAAGCAGCATCAGTACTTCTGCTCATCTCACAGTATACTAGGAACAACTCACGTCGTAGCATGAAGCAGGAGGCGAGTCGCAGATGACAACGATCCATTACTTTCCAGACCGGAGTAGGTAGAATATTCCATTGACAATCATCATATACGATCCCAAGTATCCCCGAGAACGCCCGGAGCCTATTCAAAACCCACCCCTCACAATTGGCGGCATTAACCCGTTTTGCGTAGGTAAGTAGCAAGACTCCGATCATAACTGCTTGTGCACGAAAGTTACTGGCAAGCTTATTGAAGCAATCGGCTGGGATCTTTTCCTGCATTGATATGTACTGGTCAGAGGCTTGGAACCCGGCTAATGCCCCCTCATCTTGGATCTGACACCATACTGGTTGCAAACCCCCAGATAGAAACCATTCTGCAACCAAGGGTGAGTTAGAGAAGGGCATTAGGTCTACCAACTGCCCAACAAGAGACATGTATCCACCCAACACCAGGGCCCCCGCAATGTCTTCCTCCTCTTCATAACCCCAGAAGGGGGCCATACTGAACAATGTTATGATAAACCGTTGCTCATCTGTCGCATCAAAGTCAGCATCTAAAAATGGTATCACACACTGCTGTGGTCTTGTAATTACAGGTGTCAGGGGAACACGGGGGCGTTGCCCGGGAACTTTCCGTTGGTCAATTTGCGGTCCCAGTGCCTCAGGAGTTAGTGGAGGTTGAGGAGCGTGTTGTGCTGTTAACAAAGGCAGTCGCTGCTGGTCGTCTGCCGCCATAGCCCGTTAACGCCAGATTTCGCTGCATGTCCCAACGGATACATTCGTCGTATGTCCCACATTGATTTCTGCAATTATTTCACACAGTGTTGCTTGTCTGTTAACACTGAAAACTGTACGCAAATACCTCTGCTCTCGGTCGTTAAGTGAAGGCTGTCAGCCATTGAAATGTCTGTTGTGAGAGGTAATGCCCGAAATTTGGTATTCCTGGCACAGTCTTGAGACTTTGAATATCAGAATATTGAATTCACCAACAATATTTGAAACGGAATGTCCCATTTGTCTAGCTCCATCTACCACTCCGTGTTCGAAGTGTTAATTCCCGTCATATGGCCATAATCATGTCGGAATCACGTCCTTGATGTCTTGTTTGAAGTAAGACACGATAAAAACACTAATAAAATTAAAAAACGAATATTGCAAGTGATTTTACCTTCCTCGCGTGTCGCAGATGATGCAGTCCTTCAGATCGGAAGTTTCAGGATGCGAGAAAATCCACCAAAACTGACTTGCGTATGACCTAGTGGGAAAAATGAAAACCACATGATGTGCACAGTTATGCACATCAGATCTCCAATCGGGAAAATCACACTTTGCAGGATAACACTACAAAGACCTAATGTGCACATGTGTGTATGTTGGGCCTTGATTCTGTCCAGCAGCCAGATGCTCCGGTACTCGCTCTAATTGTAAAGTTGACGCATCATCTCGATCAAACAGGCGGAATTGGGGGAGGGATAGATGCCTCTGGGCCTGCAATGCGGCTCCGGTGTCCCGCATTTGGATCTTGGACCGGATTCCTGCCAAGCTAATATCTATAGCTGTTTGCATCTGGATTGGTTTGTCCACCAATATTTTCTCAAGAGCTCCTAGGGCACCGGTGGTATGATATATGTCTAAGAAGTTCATTACTTGCTCTTGAACTGTGGTCGAGATTGTAGTGCCACTAGAACCCTTGAAGTTCTTGTAAGAATCTGATATTAATGAAGCCACTGAGATTGCTACAGAGAACCACTGTGATAGATTACCTCTATTCAAGGCAGCTGTTTGATCTTGAGTGTACAATATTTTCGCGAAATATCGTTCATCTTCCTTGAGTTGATCTAGAAACTCTAGAGCTGCACGCATGCCTGCTCGAGTATGATCCAGGTAGGGGAGGTAGGTGAGAGCAGGAAAGTGTCCAAAGAACACTTCTGCAATAATTACCAGATGGTGCATCTCGAATCCTCTTGCTAGTCGCACTAGGTTCTGGAAGACCCCGGCTAAAGCAGCATCAGTACTTCTGCTCATCTCACAGTATACTAGGAACAACTCACGTCGTAGCATGAAGCAGGAGGCGAGTCGCAGATGACAACGATCCATTACTTTCCAGACCGGAGTAGGTAGAATATTCCATTGACAATCATCATATACGATCCCAAGTATCCCCGAGAACGCCCGGAGCCTATTCAAAACCCACCCCTCACAATTGGCGGCATTAACCCGTTTTGCGTAGGTAAGTAGCAA
Organism: Schistocerca americana; assembly: GCF_021461395.2. Lineage (NCBI taxonomy): Eukaryota > Metazoa > Arthropoda > Insecta > Orthoptera > Acrididae > Schistocerca > Schistocerca americana. Next base: position 90,245,560 of record NC_060128.1, read on the forward strand.
GACTCCGATCATAACTGCTTGTGCACGAAAGTTACTGGCAAGCTTATTGAAGCAATCGGCTGGGATCTTTTCCTGCATTGATATGTACTGGTCAGAGGCTTGGAACCCGGCTAATGCCCCCTCATCTTGGATCCGACACCATACTGGTTGCAAACCCCCAGATAGAAACCATTCTGCAACCAAGGGTGAGTTAGAGAAGGGCATTAGGTCTACCAACTGCCCAACAAGAGACATGTATCCACCCAACACCAGGGCCCCCGCAATGTCTTCCTCCTCTTCATAACCCCAGAAGGGGGCCATACTGAACAATGTTATGATAAACCGTTGCTCATCTGTCGCATCAAAGTCAGCATCTAAAAATGGTATCACACACTGCTGTGGTCTTGTAATTACAGGTGTCAGGGGAACACGGGGGCGTTGCCCGGGAACTTTCCGTTGGTCAATTTGCGGTCCCAGTGCCTCAGGAGTTAGTGGAGGTTGAGGAGCGTGTTGTGCTGTTAACAAAGGCAGTCGCTGCTGGTCGTCTGCCGCCATAGCCCGTTAACGCCAGATTTCGCTGCATGTCCCAACGGATACATTCGTCGTATGTCCCACATTGATTTCTGCAATTATTTCACGCAGTGTTGCTTGTCTGTTAACACTGAAAACTGTACGCAAATACCTCTGCTCTCGGTCGTTAAGTGAAGGCTGTCAGCCATTGAAATGTCTGTTGTGAGAGGTAATGCCCGAAATTTGGTATTCCTGGCACAGTCTTGAGACTTTGAATATCAGAATATTGAATTCACCAACAATATTTGAAACGGAATGTCCCATTTGTCTAGCTCCATCTACCACTCCGTGTTCGAAGTGTTAATTCCCGTCATATGGCCATAATCATGTCGGAATCACGTCCTTGATGTCTTGTTTGAAGTAAGACACGATAAAAACACTAATAAAATTAAAAAACGAATATTGCAAGTGATTTTACCTTCCTCGCGTGTCGCAGATGATGCAGTCCTTCAGATCGGAAGTTTCAGGATGCGAGAAAATCCACCAAAACTGACTTGCGTATGACCTAGTGGGAAAAATGAAAACCACATGATGTGCACAGTTATGCACATCAGATCTCCAATCGGGAAAATCACACTTTGCAGGATAACACTACAAAGACCTAATGTGCACATGTGTGTATGTTGGGCCTTGATTCTGTCCAGCAGCCAGATGCTCCGGTACTCGCTCTAATTGTAAAGTTGACGCATCATCTCGATCAAACAGGCGGAATTGGGGGAGGGATAGATGCCTCTGGGCCTGCAATGCGGCTCCGGTGTCCCGCATTTGGATCTTGGACCGGATTCCTGCCAAGCTAATATCTATAGCTGTTTGCATCTGGATTGGTTTGTCCACCAATATTTTCTCAAGAGCTCCTAGGGCACCGGTGGTATGATATATGTCTAAGAAGTTCATTACTTGCTCTTGAACTGTGGTCGAGATTGTAGTGCCACTAGAACCCTTGAAGTTCTTGTAAGAATCTGATATTAATGAAGCCACTGAGATTGCTACAGAGAACCACTGTGATAGATTACCTCTATTCAAGGCAGCTGTTTGATCTTGAGTGTACAATATTTTCGCGAAATATCGTTCATCTTCCTTGAGTTGATCTAGAAACTCTAGAGCTGCACGCATGCCTGCTCGAGTATGATCCAGGTAGGGGAGGTAGGTGAGAGCAGGAAAGTGTCTAAAGAACACTTCTGCAATAATTACCAGATGGTGCATCTCGAATCCTCTTGCTAGTCGCACTAGGTTCTGGAAGACCCCGGCTAAAGCAGCATCAGTACTTCTGCTCATCTCACAGTATACTAGGAACAACTCACGTCGTAGCATGAAGCAGGAGGCGAGTCGCAGATGACAACGATCCATTACTTTCCAGACCGGAGTAGGTAGAATATTCCATTGACAATCATCATATACGATCCCAAGTATCCCCGAGAACGCCCGGAGCCTATTCAAAACCCACCCCTCACAATTGGCGGCATTAACCCGTTTTGCGTAGGTAAGTAGCAAGACTCCGATCATAACTGCTTGTGCACGAAAGTTACTGGCAAGCTTATTGAAGCAATCGGCTGGGATCTTTTCCTGCATTGATATGTACTGGTCAGAGGCTTGGAACCCGGCTAATGCCCCCTCATCTTGGATCCGACACCATACTGGTTGCAAACCCCCAGATAGAAACCATTCTGCAACCAAGGGTGAGTTAGAGAAGGGCATTAGGTCTACCAACTGCCCAACAAGAGACATGTATCCACCCAACACCAGGGCCCCCGCAATGTCTTCCTCCTCTTCATAACCCCAGAAGGGGGCCATACTGAACAATGTTATGATAAACCGTTGCTCATCTGTCGCATCAAAGTCAGCATCTAAAAATGGTATCACACACTGCTGTGGTCTTGTAATTACAGGTGTCAGGGGAACACGGGGGCGTTGCCCGGGAACTTTCCGTTGGTCAATTTGCGGTCCCAGTGCCTCAGGAGTTAGTGGAGGTTGAGGAGCGTGTTGTGCTGTTAACAAAGGCAGTCGCTGCTGGTCGTCTGCCGCCATAGCCCGTTAACGCCAGATTTCGCTGCATGTCCCAACGGATACATTCGTCGTATGTCCCACATTGATTTCTGCAATTATTTCACGCAGTGTTGCTTGTCTGTTAACACTGAAAACTGTACGCAAATACCTCTGCTCTCGGTCGTTAAGTGAAGGCTGTCAGCCATTGAAATGTCTGTTGTGAGAGGTAATGCCCGAAATTTGGTATTCCTGGCACAGTCTTGAGACTTTGAATATCAGAATATTGAATTCACCAACAATATTTGAAACGGAATGTCCCATTTGTCTAGCTCCATCTACCACTCCGTGTTCGAAGTGTTAATTCCCGTCATATGGCCATAATCATGTCGGAATCACGTCCTTGATGTCTTGTTTGAAGTAAGACACGATAAAAACACTAATAAAATTAAAAAGCGAATATTGCAAGTGATTTTACCTTCCTCGCGTGTCGCAGATGATGCAGTCCTTCAGATCGGAAGTTTCAGGATGCGAGAAAATCCACCAAAACTGACTTGCGTATGACCTAGTGGGAAAAATGAAAACCACATGATGTGCACAGTTATGCACATCAGATCTCCAATCGGGAAAATCACACTTTGCAGGATAACACTACAAAGACCTAATGTGCACATGTGTGTATGTTGGGCCTTGATTCTGTCCAGCAGCCAGATGCTCCGGTACTCGCTCTAATTGTAAAGTTGACGCATCATCTCGATCAAACAGGCGGAATTGGGGGAGGGATAGATGCCTCTGGGCCTGCAATGCGGCTCCGGTGTCCCGCATTTGGATCTTGGACCGGATTCCTGCCAAGCTAATATCTATAGCTGTTTGCATCTGGATTGGTTTGTCCACCAATATTTTCTCAAGAGCTCCTAGGGCACCGGTGGTATGATATATGTCTAAGAAGTTCATTACTTGCTCTTGAACTGTGGCCGAGATTGTAGTGCCACTAGAACCCTTGAAGTTCTTGTAAGAATCTGATATTAATGAAGCCACTGAGATTGCTACAGAGAACCACTGTGATAGATTACCTCTATTCAAGGCAGCTGTTTGATCTTGAGTGTACAATATTTTCGCGAAATATCGTTCATCTTCCTTGAGTTGATCTAGAAACTCTAGAGCTGCACGCATGCCTGCTCGAGTATGATCCAGGTAGGGGAGGTAGGTGAGAGCAGGAAAGTGTCTAAAGAACACTTCTGCAATAATTACCAGATGGTGCATCTCGAATCCTCTTGCTAGTCGCACTAGGTTCTGGAAGACCCCGGCTAAAGCAGCATCAGTACTTCTGCTCATCTCACAGTATACTAGGAACAACTCACGTCGTAGCATGAGCAGGAGGCGAGTCGCAGATGACAACGATCCATTACTTTCCAGACCGGAGTAGGTAGAATATTCCATTGACAATCATCATATACGATCCCAAGTATCCCCGAGAACGCCCGGAGCCTATTCAAAACCCACCCCTCACAATTGGCGGCATTAACCCGTTTTGCGTAGGTAAGTAGCAAGACTCCGATCATAACTGCTTGTGCACGAAAGTTACTGGCAAGCTTATTGAAGCAATCGGCTGGGATCTTTTCCTGCATTGATATGTACTGGTCAGAGGCTTGGAACCCGGCTAATGCCCCCTCATCTTGGATCTGACACCATACTGGTTGCAAACCCCCAGATAGAAACCATTCTGCAACCAAGGGTGAGTTAGAGAAGGGCATTAGGTCTACCAACTGCCCAACAAGAGACATGTATCCACCCAACACCAGGGCCCCCGCAATGTCTTCCTCCTCTTCATAACCCCAGAAGGGGGCCATACTGAACAATGTTATGATAAACCGTTGCTCATCTGTCGCATCAAAGTCAGCATCTAAAAATGGTATCACACACTGCTGTGGTCTTGTAATTACAGGTGTCAGGGGAACACGGGGGCGTTGCCCGGGAACTTTCCGTTGGTCAATTTGCGGTCCCAGTGCCTCAGGAGTTAGTGGAGGTTGAGGAGCGTGTTGTGCTGTTAACAAAGGCAGTCGCTGCTGGTCGTCTGCCGCCATAGCCCGTTAACGCCAGATTTCGCTGCATGTCCCAACGGATACATTCGTCGTATGTCCCACATTGATTTCTGCAATTATTTCACGCAGTGTTGCTTGTCTGTTAACACTGAAAACTGTACGCAAATACCTCTGCTCTCGGTCGTTAAGTGAAGGCTGTCAGCCATTGAAATGTCTGTTGTGAGAGGTAATGCCCGAAATTTGGTATTCCTGGCACAGTCTTGAGACTTTGAATATCAGAATATTGAATTCACCAACAATATTTGAAACGGAATGTCCCATTTGTCTAGCTCCATCTACCACTCCGTGTTCGAAGTGTTAATTCCCGTCATATGGCCATAATCATGTCGGAATCACGTCCTTGATGTCTTGTTTGAAGTAAGACACGATAAAAACACTAATAAAATTAAAAAACGAATATTGCAAGTGATTTTACCTTCCTCGCGTGTCGCAGATGATGCAGTCCTTCAGATCGGAAGTTTCAGGATGCGAGAAAATCCACCAAAACTGACTTGCGTATGACCTAGTGGGAAAAATGAAAACCACATGATGTGCACAGTTATGCACATCAGATCTCCAATCGGGAAAATCACACTTTGCAGGATAACACTACAAAGACCTAATGTGCACATGTGTGTATGTTGGGCCTTGATTACCTTGATTCTGTCCAGCAGCCAGATGCTCCGGTACTCGCTCTAATTGTAAAGTTGACGCATCATCTCGATCAAACAGGCGGAATTGGGGGAGGGATAGATGCCTCTGGGCCTGCAATGCGGCTCCGGTGTCCCGCATTTGGATCTTGGACCGGATTCCTGCCAAGCTAATATCTATAGCTGTTTGCATCTGGATTGGTTTGTCCACCAATATTTTCTCAAGAGCTCCTAGGGCACCGGTGGTATGATATATGTCTAAGAAGTTCATTACTTGCTCTTGAACTGTGGCCGAGATTGTAGTGCCACTAGAACCCTTGAAGTTCTTGTAAGAATCTGATATTAATGAAGCCACTGAGATTGCTACAGAGAACCACTGTGATAGATTACCTCTATTCAAGGCAGCTGTTTGATCTTGAGTGTAAAATATTTTCGCGAAATATCGTTCATCTTCCTTGAGTTGATCTAGAAACTCTAGAGCTGCACGCATGCCTGCTCGAGTATGATCCAGGTAGGGGAGGTAGGTGAGAGCAGGAAAGTGTCTAAAGAACACTTCTGCAATAATTACCAGATGGTGCATCTCGAATCCTCTTGCTAGTCGCACTAGGTTCTGGAAGACCCCGGCTAAAGCAGCATCAGTACTTCTGCTCATCTCACAGTATACTAGGAACAACTCACGTCGTAGCATGAAGCAGGAGGCGAGTCGCAGATGACAACGATCCATTACTTTCCAGACCGGAGTAGGTAGAATATTCCATTGACAATCATCATATACGATCCCAAGTATCCCCGAGAACGCCCAGAGCCTATTCAAAACCCACCCCTCACAATTGGCGGCATTAACCCGTTTTGCGTAGGTAAGTAGCAAGACTCCGATCATAACTGCTTGTGCACGAAAGTTACTGGCAAGCTTATTGAAGCAATCGGCTGGGATCTTTTCCTGCATTGATATGTACTGGTCAGAGGCTTGGAACCCGGCTAATCCCCCCTCATCTTGGATCCGACACCATACTGGTTGCAAACCCCCAGATAGAAACCATTCTGCAACCAAGGGTGAGTTAGAGAAGGGCATTAGGTCTACCAACTGCCCAACAAGAGACATGTATCCACCCAACACCAGGGCCCCCGCAATGTCTTCCTCCTCTTCATAACCCCAGAAGGGGGCCATACTGAACAATGTTATGATAAACCGTTGCTCATCTGTCGCATCAAAGTCAGCATCTAAAAATGGTATCACACACTGCTGTGGTCTTGTAATTACAGGTGTCAGGGGAACACGGGGGCGTTGCCCGGGAACTTTCCGTTGGTCAATTTGCGGTCCCAGTGCCTCAGGAGTTAGTGGAGGTTGAGGAGCGTGTTGTGCTGTTAACAAAGGCAGTCGCTGCTGGTCGTCTGCCGCCATAGCCCGTTAACGCCAGATTTCGCTGCATGTCCCAACGGATACATTCGTCGTATGTCCCACATTGATTTCTGCAATTATTTCACACAGTGTTGCTTGTCTGTTAACACTGAAAACTGTACGCAAATACCTCTGCTCTCGGTCGTTAAGTGAAGGCTGTCAGCCATTGAAATGTCTGTTGTGAGAGGTAATGCCCGAAATTTGGTATTCCTGGCACAGTCTTGAGACTTTGAATATCAGAATATTGAATTCACCAACAATATTTGAAACGGAATGTCCCATTTGTCTAGCTCCATCTACCACTCCGTGTTCGAAGTGTTAATTCCCGTCATATGGCCATAATCATGTCGGAATCACGTCCTTGATGTCTTGTTTGAAGTAAGACACGATAAAAACACTAATAAAATTAAAAAACGAATATTGCAAGTGATTTTACCTTCCTCGCGTGTCGCAGATGATGCAGTCCTTCAGATCGGAAGTTTCAGGATGCGAGAAAATCCACCAAAACTGACTTGCGTATGACCTAGTGGGAAAAATGAAAACCACATGATGTGCACAGTTATGCACATCAGATCTCCAATCGGGAAAATCACACTTTGCAGGATAACACTACAAAGACCTAATGTGCACATGTGTGTATGTTGGGCCTTGATTCTGTCCAGCAGCCAGATGCTCCGGTACTCGCTCTAATTGTAAAGTTGACGCATCATCTCGATCAAACAGGCGGAATTGGGGGAGGGATAGATGCCTCTGGGCCTGCAATGCGGCTCCGGTGTCCCGCATTTGGATCTTGGACCGGATTCCTGCCAAGCTAATATCTATAGCTGTTTGCATCTGGATTGGTTTGTCCACCAATATTTTCTCAAGAGCTCCTAGGGCACCGGTGGTATGATATATGTCTAAGAAGTTCATTACTTGCTCTTGAACTGTGGTCGAGATTGTAGTGCCACTAGAACCCTTGAAGTTCTTGTAAGAATCTGATATTAATGAAGCCACTGAGATTGCTACAGAGAACCACTGTGATAGATTACCTCTATTCAAGGCAGCTGTTTGATCTTGAGTGTACAATATTTTCGCGAAATATCGTTCATCTTCCTTGAGTTGATCTAGAAACTCTAGAGCTGCACGCATGCCTGCTCGAGTATGATCCAGGTAGGGGAGGTAGGTGAGAGCAGGAAAGTGTCTAAAGAACACTTCTGCAATAATTACCAGATGGTGCATCTCGAATCCTCTTGCTAGTCGCACTAGGTTCTGGAAGACCCCGGCTAAAGCAGCATCAGTACTTCTGCTCATCTCACAGTATACTAGGAACAACTCACGTCGTAGCATGAAGCAGGAGGCGAGTCGCAGATGACAACGATCCATTACTTTCCAGACCAGAGTAGGTAGAATATTCCATTGACAATCATCATATACGATCCCAAGTATCCCCGAGAACGCCCGGAGCCTATTCAAAACCCACCCCTCACAATTGGCGGCATTAACCCGTTTTGCGTAGGTAAGTAGCAAGACTCCGATCATAACTGCTTGTGCACGAAAGTTACTGGCAAGCTTATTGAAGCAATCGGCTGGGATCTTTTCCTGCATTGATATGTACTGGTCAGAGGCTTGGAACCCGGCTAATGCCCCCTCATCTTGGATCCGACACCATACTGGTTGCAAACCCCCAGATAGAAACCATTCTGCAACCAAGGGTGAGTTAGAGAAGGGCATTAGGTCTACCAACTGCCCAACAAGAGACATGTATCCACCCAACACCAGGGCCCCCGCAATGTCTTCCTCCTCTTCATAACCCCAGAAGGGGGCCATACTGAACAATGTTATGATAAACCGTTGCTCATCTGTCGCATGAAAGTCAGCATCTAAAAATGGTATCACACACTGCTGTGGTCTTGTAATTACAGGTGTCAGGGGAACACGGGGGCGTTGCCCGGGAACTTTCCGTTGGTCAATTTGCGGTCCCAGTGCCTCAGGAGTTAGTGGAGGTTGAGGAGCGTGTTGTGCTGTTAACAAAGGCAGTCGCTGCTGGTCGTCTGCCGCCATAGCCCGTTAACGCCAGATTTCGCTGCATGTCCCAACGGATACATTCGTCGTATGTCCCACATTGATTTCTGCAATTATTTCACGCAGTGTTGCTTGTCTGTTAACACTGAAAACTGTACGCAAATACCTCTGCTCTCGGTCGTTAAGTGAAGGCTGTCAGCCATTGAAATGTCTGTTGTGAGAGGTAATGCCCGAAATTTGGTATTCCTGGCACAGTCTTGAGACTTTGAATATCAGAATATTGAATTCACCAACAATATTTGAAACGGAATGTCCCATTTGTCTAGCTCCATCTACCACTCCGTGTTCGAAGTGTTAATTCCCGTCATATGGCCATAATCATGTCGGAATCACGTCCTTGATGTCTTGTTTGAAGTAAGACACGATAAAAACACTAATAAAATTAAAAAGCGAATATTGCAAGTGATTTTACCTTCCTCGCGTGTCGCAGATGATGCAGTCCTTCAGATCGGAAGTTTCAGGATGCGAGAAAATCCACCAAAACTGACTTGCGTATGACCTAGTGGGAAAAATGAAAACCACATGATGTGCACAGTTATGCACATCAGATCTCCAATCGGGAAAATCACACTTTGCAGGATAACACTACAAAGACCTAATGTGCACATGTGTGTATGTTGGGCCTTGATTACCTTGATTCTGTCCAGCAGCCAGATGCTCCGGTACTCGCTCTAATTGTAAAGTTGACGCATCATCTCGATCAAACAGGCGGAATTGGGGGAGGGATAGATGCCTCTGGGCCTGCAATGCGGCTCCGGTGTCCCGCATTTGGATCTTGGACCGGATTCCTGCCAAGCTAATATCTATAGCTGTTTGCATCTGGATTGGTTTGTCCACCAATATTTTCTCAAGAGCTCCTAGGGCACCGGTGGTATGATATATGTCTAAGAAGTTCATTACTTGCTCTTGAACTGTGGCCGAGATTGTAGTGCCACTAGAACCCTTGAAGTTCTTGTAAGAATCTGATATTAATGAAGCCACTGAGATTGCTACAGAGAACCACTGTGATAGATTACCTCTATTCAAGGCAGCTGTTTGATCTTGAGTGTACAATATTTTCGCGAAATATCGTTCATCTTCCTTGAGTTGATCTAGAAACTCTAGAGCTGCACGCATGCCTGCTCGAGTATGATCCAGGTAGGGGAGGTAGGTGAGAGCAGGAAAGTGTCTAAAGAACACTTCTGCAATAATTACCAGATGGTGCATCTCGAATCCTCTTGCTAGTCGCACTAGGTTCTGGAAGACCCCGGCTAAAGCAGCATCAGTACTTCTGCTCATCTCACAGTATACTAGGAACAACTCACGTCGTAGCATGAGCAGGAGGCGAGTCGCAGATGACAACGATCCATTACTTTCCAGACCGGAGTAGGTAGAATATTCCATTGACAATCATCATATACGATCCCAAGTATCCCCGAGAACGCCCGGAGCCTATTCAAAACCCACCCCTCACAATTGGCGGCATTAACCCGTTTTGCGTAGGTAAGTAGCAAGACTCCGATCATAACTGCTTGTGCACGAAAGTTACTGGCAAGCTTATTGAAGCAATCGGCTGGGATCTTTTCCTGCATTGATATGTACTGGTCAGAGGCTTGGAACCCGGCTAATGCCCCCTCATCTTGGATCTGACACCATACTGGTTGCAAACCCCCAGATAGAAACCATTCTGCAACCAAGGGTGAGTTAGAGAAGGGCATTAGGTCTACCAACTGCCCAACAAGAGACATGTATCCACCCAACACCAGGGCCCCCGCAATGTCTTCCTCCTCTTCATAACCCCAGAAGGGGGCCATACTGAACAATGTTATGATAAACCGTTGCTCATCTGTCGCATCAAAGTCAGCATCTAAAAATGGTATCACACACTGCTGTGGTCTTGTAATTACAGGTGTCAGGGGAACACGGGGGCGTTGCCCGGGAACTTTCCGTTGGTCAATTTGCGGTCCCAGTGACTCAGGAGTTAGTGGAGGTTGAGGAGCGTGTTGTGCTGTTAACAAAGGCAGTCGCTGCTGGTCGTCTGCCGCCATAGCCCGTTAACGCCAGATTTCGCTGCATGTCCCAACGGATACATTCGTCGTATGTCCCACATTGATTTCTGCAATTATTTCACACAGTGTTGCTTGTCTGTTAACACTGAAAACTGTACGCAAATACCTCTGCTCTCGGTCGTTAAGTGAAGGCTGTCAGCCATTGAAATGTCTGTTGTGAGAGGTAATGCCCGAAATTTGGTATTCCTGGCACAGTCTTGAGACTTTGAATATCAGAATATTGAATTCACCAACAATATTTGAAACGGAATGTCCCATTTGTCTAGCTCCATCTACCACTCCGTGTTCGAAGTGTTAATTCCCGTCATATGGCCATAATCATGTCGGAATCACGTCCTTGATGTCTTGTTTGAAGTAAGACACGATAAAAACACTAATAAAATTAAAAAACGAATATTGCAAGTGATTTTACCTTCCTCGCGTGTCGCAGATGATGCAGTCCTTCAGATCGGAAGTTTCAGGATGCGAGAAAATCCACCAAAACTGACTTGCGTATGACCTAGTGGGAAAAATGAAAACCACATGATGTGCACAGTTATGCACATCAGATCTCCAATCGGGAAAATCACACTTTGCAGGATAACACTACAAAGACCTAATGTGCACATGTGTGTATGTTGGGCCTTGATTCTGTCCAGCAGCCAGATGCTCCGGTACTCGCTCTAATTGTAAAGTTGACGCATCATCTCGATCAAACAGGCGGAATTGGGGGAGGGATAGATGCCTCTGGGCCTGCAATGCGGCTCCGGTGTCCCGCATTTGGATCTTGGACCGGATTCCTGCCAAGCTAATATCTATAGCTGTTTGCATCTGGATTGGTTTGTCCACCAATATTTTCTCAAGAGCTCCTAGGGCACCGGTGGTATGATATATGTCTAAGAAGTTCATTACTTGCTCTTGAACTGTGGTCGAGATTGTAGTGCCACTAGAACCCTTGAAGTTCTTGTAAGAATCTGATATTAATGAAGCCACTGAGATTGCTACAGAGAACCACTGTGATAGATTACCTCTATTCAAGGCAGCTGTTTGATCTTGAGTGTACAATATTTTCGCGAAATATCGTTCATCTTCCTTGAGTTGATCTAGAAACTCTAGAGCTGCACGCATGCCTGCTCGAGTATGATCCAGGTAGGGGAGGTAGGTGAGAGCAGGAAAGTGTCTAAAGAACACTTCTGCAATAATTACCAGATGGTGCATCTCGAATCCTCTTGCTAGTCGCACTAGGTTCTGGAAGACCCCGGCTAAAGCAGCATCAGTACTTCTGCTCATCTCACAGTATACTAGGAACAACTCACGTCGTAGCATGAAGCAGGAGGCGAGTCGCAGATGACAACGATCCATTACTTTCCAGACCGGAGTAGGTAGAATATTCCATTGACAATCATCATATACGATCCCAAGTATCCCCGAGAACGCCCGGAGCCTATTCAAAACCCACCCCTCACAATTGGCGGCATTAACCCGTTTTGCGTAGGTAAGTAGCAAGACTCCGATCATAACTGCTTGTGCACGAAAGTTACTGGCAAGCTTATTGAAGCAATCGGCTGGGATCTTTTCCTGCATTGATATGTACTGGTCAGAGGCTTGGAACCCGGCTAATGCCCCCTCATCTTGGATCCGACACCATACTGGTTGCAAACCCCCAGATAGAAACCATTCTGCAACCAAGGGTGAGTTAGAGAAGGGCATTAGGTCTACCAACTGCCCAACAAGAGACATGTATCCACCCAACACCAGGGCCCCCGCAATGTCTTCCTCCTCTTCATAACCCCAGAAGGGGGCCATACTGAACAATGTTATGATAAACCGTTGCTCATCTGTCGCATCAAAGTCAGCATCTAAAAATGGTATCACACACTGCTGTGGTCTTGTAATTACAGGTGTCAGGGGAACACGGGGGCGTTGCCCGGGAACTTTCCGTTGGTCAATTTGCGGTCCCAGTGCCTCAGGAGTTAGTGGAGGTTGAGGAGCGTGTTGTGCTGTTAACAAAGGCAGTCGCTGCTGGTCGTCTGCCGCCATAGCCCGTTAACGCCAGATTTCGCTGCATGTCCCAACGGATACATTCGTCGTATGTCCCACATTGATTTCTGCAATTATTTCACGCAGTGTTGCTTGTCTGTTAACACTGAAAACTGTACGCAAATACCTCTGCTCTCGGTCGTTAAGTGAAGGCTGTCAGCCATTGAAATGTCTGTTGTGAGAGGTAATGCCCGAAATTTGGTATTCCTGGCACAGTCTTGAGACTTTGAATATCAGAATATTGAATTCACCAACAATATTTGAAACGGAATGTCCCATTTGTCTAGCTCCATCTACCACTCCGTGTTCGAAGTGTTAATTCCCGTCATATGGCCATAATCATGTCGGAATCACGTCCTTGATGTCTTGTTTGAAGTAAGACACGATAAAAACACTAATAAAATTAAAAAGCGAATATTGCAAGTGATTTTACCTTCCTCGCGTGTCGCAGATGATGCAGTCCTTCAGATCGGAAGTTTCAGGATGCGAGAAAATCCACCAAAACTGACTTGCGTATGACCTAGTGGGAAAAATGAAAACCACATGATGTGCACAGTTATGCACATCAGATCTCCAATCGGGAAAATCACACTTTGCAGGATAACACTACAAAGACCTAATGTGCACATGTGTGTATGTTGGGCCTTGATTACCTTGATTCTGTCCAGCAGCCAGATGCTCCGGTACTCGCTCTAATTGTAAAGTTGACGCATCATCTCGATCAAACAGGCGGAATTGGGGGAGGGATAGATGCCTCTGGGCCTGCAATGCGGCTCCGGTGTCCCGCATTTGGATCTTGGACCGGATTCCTGCCAAGCTAATATCTATAGCTGTTTGCATCTGGATTGGTTTGTCCACCAATATTTTCTCAAGAGCTCCTAGGGCACCGGTGGTATGATATATGTCTAAGAAGTTCATTACTTGCTCTTGAACTGTGGTCGAGATTGTAGTGCCACTAGAACCCTTGAAGTTCTTGTAAGAATCTGATATTAATGAAGCCACTGAGATTGCTACAGAGAACCACTGTGATAGATTACCTCTATTCAAGGCAGCTGTTTGATCTTGAGTGTACAATATTTTCGCGAAATATCGTTCATCTTCCTTGAGTTGATCTAGAAACTCTAGAGCTGCACGCATGCCTGCTCGAGTATGATCCAGGTAGGGGAGGTAGGTGAGAGCAGGAAAGTGTCTAAAGAACACTTCTGCAATAATTACCAGATGGTGCATCTCGAATCCTCTTGCTAGTCGCACTAGGTTCTGGAAGACCCCGGCTAAAGCAGCATCAGTACTTCTGCTCATCTCACAGTATACTAGGAACAACTCACGTCGTAGCATGAAGCAGGAGGCGAGTCGCAGATGACAACGATCCATTACTTTCCAGACCAGAGTAGGTAGAATATTCCATTGACAATCATCATATACGATCCCAAGTATCCCCGAGAACGCCCGGAGCCTATTCAAAACCCACCCCTCACAATTGGCGGCATTAACCCGTTTTGCGTAGGTAAGTAGCAAGACTCCGATCATAACTGCTTGTGCACGAAAGTTACTGGCAAGCTTATTGAAGCAATCGGCTGGGATCTTTTCCTGCATTGATATGTACTGGTCAGAGGCTTGGAACCCGGCTAATGCCCCCTCATCTTGGATCCGACACCATACTGGTTGCAAACCCCCAGATAGAAACCATTCTGCAACCAAGGGTGAGTTAGAGAAGGGCATTAGGTCTACCAACTGCCCAACAAGAGACATGTATCCACCCAACACCAGGGCCCCCGCAATGTCTTCCTCCTCTTCATAACCCCAGAAGGGGGCCATACTGAACAATGTTATGATAAACCGTTGCTCATCTGTCGCATCAAAGTCAGCATCTAAAAATGGTATCACACACTGCTGTGGTCTTGTAATTACAGGTGTCAGGGGAACACGGGGGCGTTGCCCGGGAACTTTCCGTTGGTCAATTTGCGGTCCCAGTGCCTCAGGAGTTAGTGGAGGTTGAGGAGCGTGTTGTGCTGTTAACAAAGGCAGTCGCTGCTGGTCGTCTGCCGCCATAGCCCGTTAACGCCAGATTTCGCTGCATGTCCCAACGGATACATTCGTCGTATGTCCCACATTGATTTCTGCAATTATTTCACGCAGTGTTGCTTGTCTGTTAACACTGAAAACTGTACGCAAATACCTCTGCTCTCGGTCGTTAAGTGAAGGCTGTCAGCCATTGAAATGTCTGTTGTGAGAGGTAATGCCCGAAATTTGGTATTCCTGGCACAGTCTTGAGACTTTGAATATCAGAATATTGAATTCACCAACAATATTTGAAACGGAATGTCCCATTTGTCTAGCTCCATCTACCACTCCGTGTTCGAAGTGTTAATTCCCGTCATATGGCCATAATCATGTCGGAATCACGTCCTTGATGTCTTGTTTGAAGTAAGACACGATAAAAACACTAATAAAATTAAAAAGCGAATATTGCAAGTGATTTTACCTTCCTCGCGTGTCGCAGATGATGCAGTCCTTCAGATCGGAAGTTTCAGGATGCGAGAAAATCCACCAAAACTGACTTGCGTATGACCTAGTGGGAAAAATGAAAACCACATGATGTGCACAGTTATGCACATCAGATCTCCAATCGGGAAAATCACACTTTGCAGGATAACACTACAAAGACCTAATGTGCACATGTGTGTATGTTGGGCCTTGATTCTGTCCAGCAGCCAGATGCTCCGGTACTCGCTCTAATTGTAAAGTTGACGCATCATCTCGATCAAACAGGCGGAATTGGGGGAGGGATAGATGCCTCTGGGCCTGCAATGCGGCTCCGGTGTCCCGCATTTGGATCTTGGACCGGATTCCTGCCAAGCTAATATCTATAGCTGTTTGCATCTGGATTGGTTTGTCCACCAATATTTTCTCAAGAGCTCCTAGGGCACCGGTGGTATGATATATGTCTAAGAAGTTCATTACTTGCTCTTGAACTGTGGCCGAGATTGTAGTGCCACTAGAACCCTTGAAGTTCTTGTAAGAATCTGATATTAATGAAGCCACTGAGATTGCTACAGAGAACCACTGTGATAGATTACCTCTATTCAAGGCAGCTGTTTGATCTTGAGTGTACAATATTTTCGCGAAATATCGTTCATCTTCCTTGAGTTGATCTAGAAACTCTAGAGCTGCACGCATGCCTGCTCGAGTATGATCCAGGTAGGGGAGGTAGGTGAGAGCAGGAAAGTGTCTAAAGAACACTTCTGCAATAATTACCAGATGGTGCATCTCGAATCCTCTTGCTAGTCGCACTAGGTTCTGGAAGACCCCGGCTAAAGCAGCATCAGTACTTCTGCTCATCTCACAGTATACTAGGAACAACTCACGTCGTAGCATGAAGCAGGAGGCGAGTCGCAGATGACAACGATCCATTACTTTCCAGACCGGAGTAGGTAGAATATTCCATTGACAATCATCATATACGATCCCAAGTATCCCCGAGAACGCCCGGAGCCTATTCAAAACCCACCCCTCACAATTGGCGGCATTAACCCGTTTTGCGTAGGTAAGTAGCAAGACTCCGATCATAACTGCTTGTGCACGAAAGTTACTGGCAAGCTTATTGAAGCAATCGGCTGGGATCTTTTCCTGCATTGATATGTACTGGTCAGAGGCTTGGAACCCGGCTAATGCCCCCTCATCTTGGATCTGACACCATACTGGTTGCAAACCCCCAGATAGAAACCATTCTGCAACCAAGGGTGAGTTAGAGAAGGGCATTAGGTCTACCAACTGCCCAACAAGAGACATGTATCCACCCAACACCAGGGCCCCCGCAATGTCTTCCTCCTCTTCATAACCCCAGAAGGGGGCCATACTGAACAATGTTATGATAAACCGTTGCTCATCTGTCGCATCAAAGTCAGCATCTAAAAATGGTATCACACACTGCTGTGGTCTTGTAATTACAGGTGTCAGGGGAACACGGGGGCGTTGCCCGGGAACTTTCCATTGGTCAATTTGCGGTCCCAGTGCCTCAGGAGTTAGTGGAGGTTGAGGAGCGTGTTGTGCTGTTAACAAAGGCAGTCGCTGCTGGTCGTCTGCCGCCATAGCCCGTTAACGCCAGATTTCGCTGCATGTCCCAACGGATACATTCGTCGTATGTCCCACATTGATTTCTGCAATTATTTCACACAGTGTTGCTTGTCTGTTAACACTGAAAACTGTACGCAAATACCTCTGCTCTCGGTCGTTAAGTGAAGGCTGTCAGCCATTGAAATGTCTGTTGTGAGAGGTAATGCCCGAAATTTGGTATTCCTGGCACAGTCTTGAGACTTTGAATATCAGAATATTGAATTCACCAACAATATTTGAAACGGAATGTCCCATTTGTCTAGCTCCATCTACCACTCCGTGTTCGAAGTGTTAATTCCCGTCATATGGCCATAATCATGTCGGAATCACGTCCTTGATGTCTTGTTTGAAGTAAGACACGATAAAAACACTAATAAAATTAAAAAACGAATATTGCAAGTGATTTTACCTTCCTCGCGTGTCGCAGATGATGCAGTCCTTCAGATCGGAAGTTTCAGGATGCGAGAAAATCCACCAAAACTGACTTGCGTATGACCTAGTGGGAAAAATGAAAACCACATGATGTGCACAGTTATGCACATCAGATCTCCAATCGGGAAAATCACACTTTGCAGGATAACACTACAAAGACCTAATGTGCACATGTGTGTATGTTGGGCCTTGATTCTGTCCAGCAGCCAGATGCTCCGGTACTCGCTCTAATTGTAAAGTTGACGCATCATCTCGATCAAACAGGCGGAATTGGGGGAGGGATAGATGCCTCTGGGCCTGCAATGCGGCTCCGGTGTCCCGCATTTGGATCTTGGACCGGATTCCTGCCAAGCTAATATCTATAGCTGTTTGCATCTGGATTGGTTTGTCCACCAATATTTTCTCAAGAGCTCCTAGGGCACCGGTGGTATGATATATGTCTAAGAAGTTCATTACTTGCTCTTGAACTGTGGTCGAGATTGTAGTGCCACTAGAACCCTTGAAGTTCTTGTAAGAATCTGATATTAATGAAGCCACTGAGATTGCTACAGAGAACCACTGTGATAGATTACCTCTATTCAAGGCAGCTGTTTGATCTTGAGTGTACAATATTTTCGCGAAATATCGTTCATCTTCCTTGAGTTGATCTAGAAACTCTAGAGCTGCACGCATGCCTGCTCGAGTATGATCCAGGTAGGGGAGGTAGGTGAGAGCAGGAAAGTGTCTAAAGAACACTTCTGCAATAATTACCAGATGGTGCATCTCGAATCCTCTTGCTAGTCGCACTAGGTTCTGGAAGACCCCGGCTAAAGCAGCATCAGTACTTCTGCTCATCTCACAGTATACTAGGAACAACTCACGTCGTAGCATGAAGCAGGAGGCGAGTCGCAGATGACAACGATCCATTACTTTCCAGACCGGAGTAGGTAGAATATTCCATTGACAATCATCATATACGATCCCAAGTATCCCCGAGAACGCCCGGAGCCTATTCAAAACCCACCCCTCACAATTGGCGGCATTAACCCGTTTTGCGTAGGTAAGTAGCAAGACTCCGATCATAACTGCTTGTGCACGAAAGTTACTGGCAAGCTTATTGAAGCAATCGGCTGGGATCTTTTCCTGCATTGATATGTACTGGTCAGAGGCTTGGAACCCGGCTAATGCCCCCTCATCTTGGATCCGACACCATACTGGTTGCAAACCCCCAGATAGAAACCATTCTGCAACCAAGGGTGAGTTAGAGAAGGGCATTAGGTCTACCAACTGCCCAACAAGAGACATGTATCCACCCAACACCAGGGCCCCCGCAATGTCTTCCTCCTCTTCATAACCCCAGAAGGGGGCCATACTGAACAATGTTATGATAAACCGTTGCTCATCTGTCGCATCAAAGTCAGCATCTAAAAATGGTATCACACACTGCTGTGGTCTTGTAATTACAGGTGTCAGGGGAACACGGGGGCGTTGCCCGGGAACTTTCCGTTGGTCAATTTGCGGTCCCAGTGCCTCAGGAGTTAGTGGAGGTTGAGGAGCGTGTTGTGCTGTTAACAAAGGCAGTCGCTGCTGGTCGTCTGCCGCCATAGCCCGTTAACGCCAGATTTCGCTGCATGTCCCAACGGATACATTCGTCGTATGTCCCACATTGATTTCTGCAATTATTTCACGCAGTGTTGCTTGTCTGTTAACACTGAAAACTGTACGCAAATACCTCTGCTCTCGGTCGTTAAGTGAAGGCTGTCAGCCATTGAAATGTCTGTTGTGAGAGGTAATGCCCGAAATTTGGTATTCCTGGCACAGTCTTGAGACTTTGAATATCAGAATATTGAATTCACCAACAATATTTGAAACGGAATGTCCCATTTGTCTAGCTCCATCTACCACTCCGTGTTCGAAGTGTTAATTCCCGTCATATGGCCATAATCATGTCGGAATCACGTCCTTGATGTCTTGTTTGAAGTAAGACACGATAAAAACACTAATAAAATTAAAAAGCGAATATTGCAAGTGATTTTACCTTCCTCGCGTGTCGCAGATGATGCAGTCCTTCAGATCGGAAGTTTCAGGATGCGAGAAAATCCACCAAAACTGACTTGCGTATGACCTAGTGGGAAAAATGAAAACCACATGATGTGCACAGTTATGCACATCAGATCTCCAATCGGGAAAATCACACTTTGCAGGATAACACTACAAAGACCTAATGTGCACATGTGTGTATGTTGGGCCTTGATTCTGTCCAGCAGCCAGATGCTCCGGTACTCGCTCTAATTGTAAAGTTGACGCATCATCTCGATCAAACAGGCGGAATTGGGGGAGGGATAGATGCCTCTGGGCCTGCAATGCGGCTCCGGTGTCCCGCATTTGGATCTTGGACCGGATTCCTGCCAAGCTAATATCTATAGCTGTTTGCATCTGGATTGGTTTGTCCACCAATATTTTCTCAAGAGCTCCTAGGGCACCGGTGGTATGATATATGTCTAAGAAGTTCATTACTTGCTCTTGAACTGTGGCCGAGATTGTAGTGCCACTAGAACCCTTGAAGTTCTTGTAAGAATCTGATATTAATGAAGCCACTGAGATTGCTACAGAGAACCACTGTGATAGATTACCTCTATTCAAGGCAGCTGTTTGATCTTGAGTGTACAATATTTTCGCGAAATATCGTTCATCTTCCTTGAGTTGATCTAGAAACTCTAGAGCTGCACGCATGCCTGCTCGAGTATGATCCAGGTAGGGGAGGTAGGTGAGAGCAGGAAAGTGTCTAAAGAACACTTCTGCAATAATTACCAGATGGTGCATCTCGAATCCTCTTGCTAGTCGCACTAGGTTCTGGAAGACCCCGGCTAAAGCAGCATCAGTACTTCTGCTCATCTCACAGTATACTAGGAACAACTCACGTCGTAGCATGAGCAGGAGGCGAGTCGCAGATGACAACGATCCATTACTTTCCAGACCGGAGTAGGTAGAATATTCCATTGACAATCATCATATACGATCCCAAGTATCCCCGAGAACGCCCGGAGCCTATTCAAAACCCACCCCTCACAATTGGCGGCATTAACCCGTTTTGCGTAGGTAAGTAGCAAGACTCCGATCATAACTGCTTGTGCACGAAAGTTACTGGCAAGCTTATTGAAGCAATCGGCTGGGATCTTTTCCTGCATTGATATGTACTGGTCAGAGGCTTGGAACCCGGCTAATGCCCCCTCATCTTGGATCTGACACCATACTGGTTGCAAACCCCCAGATAGAAACCATTCTGCAACCAAGGGTGAGTTAGAGAAGGGCATTAGGTCTACCAACTGCCCAACAAGAGACATGTATCCACCCAACACCAGGGCCCCCGCAATGTCTTCCTCCTCTTCATAACCCCAGAAGGGGGCCATACTGAACAATGTTATGATAAACCGTTGCTCATCTGTCGCATCAAAGTCAGCATCTAAAAATGGTATCACACACTGCTGTGGTCTTGTAATTACAGGTGTCAGGGGAACACGGGGGCGTTGCCCGGGAACTTTCCGTTGGTCAATTTGCGGTCCCAGTGCCTCAGGAGTTAGTGGAGGTTGAGGAGCGTGTTGTGCTGTTAACAAAGGCAGTCGCTGCTGGTCGTCTGCCGCCATAGCCCGTTAACGCCAGATTTCGCTGCATGTCCCAACGGATACATTCGTCGTATGTCCCACATTGATTTCTGCAATTATTTCACGCAGTGTTGCTTGTCTGTTAACACTGAAAACTGTACGCAAATACCTCTGCTCTCGGTCGTTAAGTGAAGGCTGTCAGCCATTGAAATGTCTGTTGTGAGAGGTAATGCCCGAAATTTGGTATTCCTGGCACAGTCTTGAGACTTTGAATATCAGAATATTGAATTCACCAACAATATTTGAAACGGAATGTCCCATTTGTCTAGCTCCATCTACCACTCCGTGTTCGAAGTGTTAATTCCCGTCATATGGCCATAATCATGTCGGAATCACGTCCTTGATGTCTTGTTTGAAGTAAGACACGATAAAAACACTAATAAAATTAAAAAGCGAATATTGCAAGTGATTTTACCTTCCTCGCGTGTCGCAGATGATGCAGTCCTTCAGATCGGAAGTTTCAGGATGCGAGAAAATCCACCAAAACTGACTTGCGTATGACCTAGTGGGAAAAATGAAAACCACATGATGTGCACAGTTATGCACATCAGATCTCCAATCGGGAAAATCACACTTTGCAGGATAACACTACAAAGACCTAATGTGCACATGTGTGTATGTTGGGCCTTGATTACCTTGATTCTGTCCAGCAGCCAGATGCTCCGGTACTCGCTCTAATTGTAAAGTTGACGCATCATCTCGATCAAACAGGCGGAATTGGGGGAGGGATAGATGCCTCTGGGCCTGCAATGCGGCTCCGGTGTCCCGCATTTGGATCTTGGACCGGATTCCTGCCAAGCTAATATCTATAGCTGTTTGCATCTGGATTGGTTTGTCCACCAATATTTTCTCAAGAGCTCCTAGGGCACCGGTGGTATGATATATGTCTAAGAAGTTCATTACTTGCTCTTGAACTGTGGCCGAGATTGTAGTGCCACTAGAACCCTTGAAGTTCTTGTAAGAATCTGATATTAATGAAGCCACTGAGATTGCTACAGAGAACCACTGTGATAGATTACCTCTATTCAAGGCAGCTGTTTGATCTTGAGTGTAAAATATTTTCGCGAAATATCGTTCATCTTCCTTGAGTTGATCTAGAAACTCTAGAGCTGCACGCATGCCTGCTCGAGTATGATCCAGGTAGGGGAGGTAGGTGAGAGCAGGAAAGTGTCTAAAGAACACTTCTGCAATAATTACCAGATGGTGCATCTCGAATCCTCTTGCTAGTCGCACTAGGTTCTGGAAGACCCCGGCTAAAGCAGCATCAGTACTTCTGCTCATCTCACAGTATACTAGGAACAACTCACGTCGTAGCATGAAGCAGGAGGCGAGTCGCAGATGACAACGATCCATTACTTTCCAGACCGGAGTAGGTAGAATATTCCATTGACAATCATCATATACGATCCCAAGTATCCCCGAGAACGCCCAGAGCCTATTCAAAACCCACCCCTCACAATTGGCGGCATTAACCCGTTTTGCGTAGGTAAGTAGCAAGACTCCGATCATAACTGCTTGTGCACGAAAGTTACTGGCAAGCTTATTGAAGCAATCGGCTGGGATCTTTTCCTGCATTGATATGTACTGGTCAGAGGCTTGGAACCCGGCTAATCCCCCCTCATCTTGGATCCGACACCATACTGGTTGCAAACCCCCAGATAGAAACCATTCTGCAACCAAGGGTGAGTTAGAGAAGGGCATTAGGTCTACCAACTGCCCAACAAGAGACATGTATCCACCCAACACCAGGGCCCCCGCAATGTCTTCCTCCTCTTCATAACCCCAGAAGGGGGCCATACTGAACAATGTTATGATAAACCGTTGCTCATCTGTCGCATCAAAGTCAGCATCTAAAAATGGTATCACACACTGCTGTGGTCTTGTAATTACAGGTGTCAGGGGAACACGGGGGCGTTGCCCGGGAACTTTCCGTTGGTCAATTTGCGGTCCCAGTGCCTCAGGAGTTAGTGGAGGTTGAGGAGCGTGTTGTGCTGTTAACAAAGGCAGTCGCTGCTGGTCGTCTGCCGCCATAGCCCGTTAACGCCAGATTTCGCTGCATGTCCCAACGGATACATTCGTCGTATGTCCCACATTGATTTCTGCAATTATTTCACACAGTGTTGCTTGTCTGTTAACACTGAAAACTGTACGCAAATACCTCTGCTCTCGGTCGTTAAGTGAAGGCTGTCAGCCATTGAAATGTCTGTTGTGAGAGGTAATGCCCGAAATTTGGTATTCCTGGCACAGTCTTGAGACTTTGAATATCAGAATATTGAATTCACCAACAATATTTGAAACGGAATGTCCCATTTGTCTAGCTCCATCTACCACTCCGTGTTCGAAGTGTTAATTCCCGTCATATGGCCATAATCATGTCGGAATCACGTCCTTGATGTCTTGTTTGAAGTAAGACACGATAAAAACACTAATAAAATTAAAA
The DNA here is from genome assembly GCF_021461395.2 of Schistocerca americana. NCBI lineage: Eukaryota > Metazoa > Arthropoda > Insecta > Orthoptera > Acrididae > Schistocerca > Schistocerca americana. The sequence goes on from NC_060128.1 coordinate 90,268,976, forward strand.
AACGAATATTGCAAGTGATTTTACCTTCCTCGCGTGTCGCAGATGATGCAGTCCTTCAGATCGGAAGTTTCAGGATGCGAGAAAATCCACCAAAACTGACTTGCGTATGACCTAGTGGGAAAAATGAAAACCACATGATGTGCACAGTTATGCACATCAGATCTCCAATCGGGAAAATCACACTTTGCAGGATAACACTACAAAGACCTAATGTGCACATGTGTGTATGTTGGGCCTTGATTCTGTCCAGCAGCCAGATGCTCCGGTACTCGCTCTAATTGTAAAGTTGACGCATCATCTCGATCAAACAGGCGGAATTGGGGGAGGGATAGATGCCTCTGGGCCTGCAATGCGGCTCCGGTGTCCCGCATTTGGATCTTGGACCGGATTCCTGCCAAGCTAATATCTATAGCTGTTTGCATCTGGATTGGTTTGTCCACCAATATTTTCTCAAGAGCTCCTAGGGCACCGGTGGTATGATATATGTCTAAGAAGTTCATTACTTGCTCTTGAACTGTGGTCGAGATTGTAGTGCCACTAGAACCCTTGAAGTTCTTGTAAGAATCTGATATTAATGAAGCCACTGAGATTGCTACAGAGAACCACTGTGATAGATTACCTCTATTCAAGGCAGCTGTTTGATCTTGAGTGTACAATATTTTCGCGAAATATCGTTCATCTTCCTTGAGTTGATCTAGAAACTCTAGAGCTGCACGCATGCCTGCTCGAGTATGATCCAGGTAGGGGAGGTAGGTGAGAGCAGGAAAGTGTCTAAAGAACACTTCTGCAATAATTACCAGATGATGCATCTCGAATCCTCTTGCTAGTCGCACTAGGTTCTGGAAGACCCCGGCTAAAGCAGCATCAGTACTTCTGCTCATCTCACAGTATACTAGGAACAACTCACGTCGTAGCATGAAGCAGGAGGCGAGTCGCAGATGACAACGATCCATTACTTTCCAGACCGGAGTAGGTAGAATATTCCATTGACAATCATCATATACGATCCCAAGTATCCCCGAGAACGCCCGGAGCCTATTCAAAACCCACCCCTCACAATTGGCGGCATTAACCCGTTTTGCGTAGGTAAGTAGCAAGACTCCGATCATAACTGCTTGTGCACGAAAGTTACTGGCAAGCTTATTGAAGCAATCGGCTGGGATCTTTTCCTGCATTGATATGTACTGGTCAGAGGCTTGGAACCCGGCTAATGCCCCCTCATCTTGGATCCGACACCATACTGGTTGCAAACCCCCAGATAGAAACCATTCTGCAACCAAGGGTGAGTTAGAGAAGGGCATTAGGTCTACCAACTGCCCAACAAGAGACATGTATCCACCCAACACCAGGGCCCCCGCAATGTCTTCCTCCTCTTCATAACCCCAGAAGGGGGCCATACTGAACAATGTTATGATAAACCGTTGCTCATCTGTCGCATGAAAGTCAGCATCTAAAAATGGTATCACACACTGCTGTGGTCTTGTAATTACAGGTGTCAGGGGAACACGGGGGCGTTGCCCGGGAACTTTCCGTTGGTCAATTTGCGGTCCCAGTGCCTCAGGAGTTAGTGGAGGTTGAGGAGCGTGTTGTGCTGTTAACAAAGGCAGTCGCTGCTGGTCGTCTGCCGCCATAGCCCGTTAACGCCAGATTTCGCTGCATGTCCCAACGGATACATTCGTCGTATGTCCCACATTGATTTCTGCAATTATTTCACGCAGTGTTGCTTGTCTGTTAACACTGAAAACTGTACGCAAATACCTCTGCTCTCGGTCGTTAAGTGAAGGCTGTCAGCCATTGAAATGTCTGTTGTGAGAGGTAATGCCCGAAATTTGGTATTCCTGGCACAGTCTTGAGACTTTGAATATCAGAATATTGAATTCACCAACAATATTTGAAACGGAATGTCCCATTTGTCTAGCTCCATCTACCACTCCGTGTTCGAAGTGTTAATTCCCGTCATATGGCCATAATCATGTCGGAATCACGTCCTTGATGTCTTGTTTGAAGTAAGACACGATAAAAACACTAATAAAATTAAAAAGCGAATATTGCAAGTGATTTTACCTTCCTCGCGTGTCGCAGATGATGCAGTCCTTCAGATCGGAAGTTTCAGGATGCGAGAAAATCCACCAAAACTGACTTGCGTATGACCTAGTGGGAAAAATGAAAACCACATGATGTGCACAGTTATGCACATCAGATCTCCAATCGGGAAAATCACACTTTGCAGGATAACACTACAAAGACCTAATGTGCACATGTGTGTATGTTGGGCCTTGATTACCTTGATTCTGTCCAGCAGCCAGATGCTCCGGTACTCGCTCTAATTGTAAAGTTGACGCATCATCTCGATCAAACAGGCGGAATTGGGGGAGGGATAGATGCCTCTGGGCCTGCAATGCGGCTCCGGTGTCCCGCATTTGGATCTTGGACCGGATTCCTGCCAAGCTAATATCTATAGCTGTTTGCATCTGGATTGGTTTGTCCACCAATATTTTCTCAAGAGCTCCTAGGGCACCGGTGGTATGATATATGTCTAAGAAGTTCATTACTTGCTCTTGAACTGTGGCCGAGATTGTAGTGCCACTAGAACCCTTGAAGTTCTTGTAAGAATCTGATATTAATGAAGCCACTGAGATTGCTACAGAGAACCACTGTGATAGATTACCTCTATTCAAGGCAGCTGTTTGATCTTGAGTGTACAATATTTTCGCGAAATATCGTTCATCTTCCTTGAGTTGATCTAGAAACTCTAGAGCTGCACGCATGCCTGCTCGAGTATGATCCAGGTAGGGGAGGTAGGTGAGAGCAGGAAAGTGTCTAAAGAACACTTCTGCAATAATTACCAGATGGTGCATCTCGAATCCTCTTGCTAGTCGCACTAGGTTCTGGAAGACCCCGGCTAAAGCAGCATCAGTACTTCTGCTCATCTCACAGTATACTAGGAACAACTCACGTCGTAGCATGAAGCAGGAGGCGAGTCGCAGATGACAACGATCCATTACTTTCCAGACCGGAGTAGGTAGAATATTCCATTGACAATCATCATATACGATCCCAAGTATCCCCGAGAACGCCCGGAGCCTATTCAAAACCCACCCCTCACAATTGGCGGCATTAACCCGTTTTGCGTAGGTAAGTAGCAAGACTCCGATCATAACTGCTTGTGCACGAAAGTTACTGGCAAGCTTATTGAAGCAATCGGCTGGGATCTTTTCCTGCATTGATATGTACTGGTCAGAGGCTTGGAACCCGGCTAATGCCCCCTCATCTTGGATCTGACACCATACTGGTTGCAAACCCCCAGATAGAAACCATTCTGCAACCAAGGGTGAGTTAGAGAAGGGCATTAGGTCTACCAACTGCCCAACAAGAGACATGTATCCACCCAACACCAGGGCCCCCGCAATGTCTTCCTCCTCTTCATAACCCCAGAAGGGGGCCATACTGAACAATGTTATGATAAACCGTTGCTCATCTGTCGCATCAAAGTCAGCATCTAAAAATGGTATCACACACTGCTGTGGTCTTGTAATTACAGGTGTCAGGGGAACACGGGGGCGTTGCCCGGGAACTTTCCGTTGGTCAATTTGCGGTCCCAGTGCCTCAGGAGTTAGTGGAGGTTGAGGAGCGTGTTGTGCTGTTAACAAAGGCAGTCGCTGCTGGTCGTCTGCCGCCATAGCCCGTTAACGCCAGATTTCGCTGCATGTCCCAACGGATACATTCGTCGTATGTCCCACATTGATTTCTGCAATTATTTCACGCAGTGTTGCTTGTCTGTTAACACTGAAAACTGTACGCAAATACCTCTGCTCTCGGTCGTTAAGTGAAGGCTGTCAGCCATTGAAATGTCTGTTGTGAGAGGTAATGCCCGAAATTTGGTATTCCTGGCACAGTCTTGAGACTTTGAATATCAGAATATTGAATTCACCAACAATATTTGAAACGGAATGTCCCATTTGTCTAGCTCCATCTACCACTCCGTGTTCGAAGTGTTAATTCCCGTCATATGGCCATAATCATGTCGGAATCACGTCCTTGATGTCTTGTTTGAAGTAAGACACGATAAAAACACTAATAAAATTAAAAAGCGAATATTGCAAGTGATTTTACCTTCCTCGCGTGTCGCAGATGATGCAGTCCTTCAGATCGGAAGTTTCAGGATGCGAGAAAATCCACCAAAACTGACTTGCGTATGACCTAGTGGGAAAAATGAAAACCACATGATGTGCACAGTTATGCACATCAGATCTCCAATCGGGAAAATCACACTTTGCAGGATAACACTACAAAGACCTAATGTGCACATGTGTGTATGTTGGGCCTTGATTACCTTGATTCTGTCCAGCAGCCAGATGCTCCGGTACTCGCTCTAATTGTAAAGTTGACGCATCATCTCGATCAAACAGGCGGAATTGGGGGAGGGATAGATGCCTCTGGGCCTGCAATGCGGCTCCGGTGTCCCGCATTTGGATCTTGGACCGGATTCCTGCCAAGCTAATATCTATAGCTGTTTGCATCTGGATTGGTTTGTCCACCAATATTTTCTCAAGAGCTCCTAGGGCACCGGTGGTATGATATATGTCTAAGAAGTTCATTACTTGCTCTTGAACTGTGGCCGAGATTGTAGTGCCACTAGAACCCTTGAAGTTCTTGTAAGAATCTGATATTAATGAAGCCACTGAGATTGCTACAGAGAACCACTGTGATAGATTACCTCTATTCAAGGCAGCTGTTTGATCTTGAGTGTAAAATATTTTCGCGAAATATCGTTCATCTTCCTTGAGTTGATCTAGAAACTCTAGAGCTGCACGCATGCCTGCTCGAGTATGATCCAGGTAGGGGAGGTAGGTGAGAGCAGGAAAGTGTCTAAAGAACACTTCTGCAATAATTACCAGATGGTGCATCTCGAATCCTCTTGCTAGTCGCACTAGGTTCTGGAAGACCCCGGCTAAAGCAGCATCAGTACTTCTGCTCATCTCACAGTATACTAGGAACAACTCACGTCGTAGCATGAAGCAGGAGGCGAGTCGCAGATGACAACGATCCATTACTTTCCAGACCGGAGTAGGTAGAATATTCCATTGACAATCATCATATACGATCCCAAGTATCCCCGAGAACGCCCAGAGCCTATTCAAAACCCACCCCTCACAATTGGCGGCATTAACCCGTTTTGCGTAGGTAAGTAGCAAGACTCCGATCATAACTGCTTGTGCACGAAAGTTACTGGCAAGCTTATTGAAGCAATCGGCTGGGATCTTTTCCTGCATTGATATGTACTGGTCAGAGGCTTGGAACCCGGCTAATCCCCCCTCATCTTGGATCCGACACCATACTGGTTGCAAACCCCCAGATAGAAACCATTCTGCAACCAAGGGTGAGTTAGAGAAGGGCATTAGGTCTACCAACTGCCCAACAAGAGACATGTATCCACCCAACACCAGGGCCCCCGCAATGTCTTCCTCCTCTTCATAACCCCAGAAGGGGGCCATACTGAACAATGTTATGATAAACCGTTGCTCATCTGTCGCATGAAAGTCAGCATCTAAAAATGGTATCACACACTGCTGTGGTCTTGTAATTACAGGTGTCAGGGGAACACGGGGGCGTTGCCCGGGAACTTTCCGTTGGTCAATTTGCGGTCCCAGTGCCTCAGGAGTTAGTGGAGGTTGAGGAGCGTGTTGTGCTGTTAACAAAGGCAGTCGCTGCTGGTCGTCTGCCGCCATAGCCCGTTAACGCCAGATTTCGCTGCATGTCCCAACGGATACATTCGTCGTATGTCCCACATTGATTTCTGCAATTATTTCACACAGTGTTGCTTGTCTGTTAACACTGAAAACTGTACGCAAATACCTCTGCTCTCGGTCGTTAAGTGAAGGCTGTCAGCCATTGAAATGTCTGTTGTGAGAGGTAATGCCCGAAATTTGGTATTCCTGGCACAGTCTTGAGACTTTGAATATCAGAATATTGAATTCACCAACAATATTTGAAACGGAATGTCCCATTTGTCTAGCTCCATCTACCACTCCGTGTTCGAAGTGTTAATTCCCGTCATATGGCCATAATCATGTCGGAATCACGTCCTTGATGTCTTGTTTGAAGTAAGACACGATAAAAACACTAATAAAATTAAAAAACGAATATTGCAAGTGATTTTACCTTCCTCGCGTGTCGCAGATGATGCAGTCCTTCAGATCGGAAGTTTCAGGATGCGAGAAAATCCACCAAAACTGACTTGCGTATGACCTAGTGGGAAAAATGAAAACCACATGATGTGCACAGTTATGCACATCAGATCTCCAATCGGGAAAATCACACTTTGCAGGATAACACTACAAAGACCTAATGTGCACATGTGTGTATGTTGGGCCTTGATTCTGTCCAGCAGCCAGATGCTCCGGTACTCGCTCTAATTGTAAAGTTGACGCATCATCTCGATCAAACAGGCGGAATTGGGGGAGGGATAGATGCCTCTGGGCCTGCAATGCGGCTCCGGTGTCCCGCATTTGGATCTTGGACCGGATTCCTGCCAAGCTAATATCTATAGCTGTTTGCATCTGGATTGGTTTGTCCACCAATATTTTCTCAAGAGCTCCTAGGGCACCGGTGGTATGATATATGTCTAAGAAGTTCATTACTTGCTCTTGAACTGTGGTCGAGATTGTAGTGCCACTAGAACCCTTGAAGTTCTTGTAAGAATCTGATATTAATGAAGCCACTGAGATTGCTACAGAGAACCACTGTGATAGATTACCTCTATTCAAGGCAGCTGTTTGATCTTGAGTGTACAATATTTTCGCGAAATATCGTTCATCTTCCTTGAGTTGATCTAGAAACTCTAGAGCTGCACGCATGCCTGCTCGAGTATGATCCAGGTAGGGGAGGTAGGTGAGAGCAGGAAAGTGTCTAAAGAACACTTCTGCAATAATTACCAGATGGTGCATCTCGAATCCTCTTGCTAGTCGCACTAGGTTCTGGAAGACCCCGGCTAAAGCAGCATCAGTACTTCTGCTCATCTCACAGTATACTAGGAACAACTCACGTCGTAGCATGAAGCAGGAGGCGAGTCGCAGATGACAACGATCCATTACTTTCCAGACCGGAGTAGGTAGAATATTCCATTGACAATCATCATATACGATCCCAAGTATCCCCGAGAACGCCCGGAGCCTATTCAAAACCCACCCCTCACAATTGGCGGCATTAACCCGTTTTGCGTAGGTAAGTAGCAAGACTCCGATCATAACTGCTTGTGCACGAAAGTTACTGGCAAGCTTATTGAAGCAATCGGCTGGGATCTTTTCCTGCATTGATATGTACTGGTCAGAGGCTTGGAACCCGGCTAATGCCCCCTCATCTTGGATCCGACACCATACTGGTTGCAAACCCCCAGATAGAAACCATTCTGCAACCAAGGGTGAGTTAGAGAAGGGCATTAGGTCTACCAACTGCCCAACAAGAGACATGTATCCACCCAACACCAGGGCCCCCGCAATGTCTTCCTCCTCTTCATAACCCCAGAAGGGGGCCATACTGAACAATGTTATGATAAACCGTTGCTCATCTGTCGCATGAAAGTCAGCATCTAAAAATGGTATCACACACTGCTGTGGTCTTGTAATTACAGGTGTCAGGGGAACACGGGGGCGTTGCCCGGGAACTTTCCGTTGGTCAATTTGCGGTCCCAGTGCCTCAGGAGTTAGTGGAGGTTGAGGAGCGTGTTGTGCTGTTAACAAAGGCAGTCGCTGCTGGTCGTCTGCCGCCATAGCCCGTTAACGCCAGATTTCGCTGCATGTCCCAACGGATACATTCGTCGTATGTCCCACATTGATTTCTGCAATTATTTCACGCAGTGTTGCTTGTCTGTTAACACTGAAAACTGTACGCAAATACCTCTGCTCTCGGTCGTTAAGTGAAGGCTGTCAGCCATTGAAATGTCTGTTGTGAGAGGTAATGCCCGAAATTTGGTATTCCTGGCACAGTCTTGAGACTTTGAATATCAGAATATTGAATTCACCAACAATATTTGAAACGGAATGTCCCATTTGTCTAGCTCCATCTACCACTCCGTGTTCGAAGTGTTAATTCCCGTCATATGGCCATAATCATGTCGGAATCACGTCCTTGATGTCTTGTTTGAAGTAAGACACGATAAAAACACTAATAAAATTAAAAAGCGAATATTGCAAGTGATTTTACCTTCCTCGCGTGTCGCAGATGATGCAGTCCTTCAGATCGGAAGTTTCAGGATGCGAGAAAATCCACCAAAACTGACTTGCGTATGACCTAGTGGGAAAAATGAAAACCACATGATGTGCACAGTTATGCACATCAGATCTCCAATCGGGAAAATCACACTTTGCAGGATAACACTACAAAGACCTAATGTGCACATGTGTGTATGTTGGGCCTTGATTACCTTGATTCTGTCCAGCAGCCAGATGCTCCGGTACTCGCTCTAATTGTAAAGTTGACGCATCATCTCGATCAAACAGGCGGAATTGGGGGAGGGATAGATGCCTCTGGGACTGCAATGCGGCTCCGGTGTCCCGCATTTGGATCTTGGACCGGATTCCTGCCAAGCTAATATCTATAGCTGTTTGCATCTGGATTGGTTTGTCCACCAATATTTTCTCAAGAGCTCCTAGGGCACCGGTGGTATGATATATGTCTAAGAAGTTCATTACTTGCTCTTGAACTGTGGCCGAGATTGTAGTGCCACTAGAACCCTTGAAGTTCTTGTAAGAATCTGATATTAATGAAGCCACTGAGATTGCTACAGAGAACCACTGTGATAGATTACCTCTATTCAAGGCAGCTGTTTGATCTTGAGTGTACAATATTTTCGCGAAATATCGTTCATCTTCCTTGAGTTGATCTAGAAACTCTAGAGCTGCACGCATGCCTGCTCGAGTATGATCCAGGTAGGGGAGGTAGGTGAGAGCAGGAAAGTGTCTAAAGAACACTTCTGCAATAATTACCAGATGGTGCATCTCGAATCCTCTTGCTAGTCGCACTAGGTTCTGGAAGACCCCGGCTAAAGCAGCATCAGTACTTCTGCTCATCTCACAGTATACTAGGAACAACTCACGTCGTAGCATGAAGCAGGAGGCGAGTCGCAGATGACAACGATCCATTACTTTCCAGACCGGAGTAGGTAGAATATTCCATTGACAATCATCATATACGATCCCAAGTATCCCCGAGAACGCCCGGAGCCTATTCAAAACCCACCCCTCACAATTGGCGGCATTAACCCGTTTTGCGTAGGTAAGTAGCAAGACTCCGATCATAACTGCTTGTGCACGTAAGTTACTGGCAAGCTTATTGAAGCAATCGGCTGGGATCTTTTCCTGCATTGATATGTACTGGTCAGAGGCTTGGAACCCGGCTAATGCCCCCTCATCTTGGATCCGACACCATACTGGTTGCAAACCCCCAGATAGAAACCATTCTGCAACCAAGGGTGAGTTAGAGAAGGGCATTAGGTCTACCAACTGCCCAACAAGAGACATGTATCCACCCAACACCAGGGCCCCCGCAATGTCTTCCTCCTCTTCATAACCCCAGAAGGGGGCCATACTGAACAATGTTATGATAAACCGTTGCTCATCTGTCGCATCAAAGTCAGCATCTAAAAATGGTATCACACACTGCTGTGGTCTTGTAATTACAGGTGTCAGGGGAACACGGGGGCGTTGCCCGGGAACTTTCCGTTGGTCAATTTGCGGTCCCAGTGCCTCAGGAGTTAGTGGAGGTTGAGGAGCGTGTTGTGCTGTTAACAAAGGCAGTCGCTGCTGGTCGTCTGCCGCCATAGCCCGTTAACGCCAGATTTCGCTGCATGTCCCAACGGATACATTCGTCGTATGTCCCACATTGATTTCTGCAATTATTTCACGCAGTGTTGCTTGTCTGTTAACACTGAAAACTGTACGCAAATACCTCTGCTCTCGGTCGTTAAGTGAAGGCTGTCAGCCATTGAAATGTCTGTTGTGAGAGGTAATGCCCGAAATTTGGTATTCCTGGCACAGTCTTGAGACTTTGAATATCAGAATATTGAATTCACCAACAATATTTGAAACGGAATGTCCCATTTGTCTAGCTCCATCTACCACTCCGTGTCCGAAGTGTTAATTCCCGTCATATGGCCATAATCATGTCGGAATCACGTCCTTGATGTCTTGTTTGAAGTAAGACACGATAAAAACACTAATAAAATTAAAAAGCGAATATTGCAAGTGATTTTACCTTCCTCGCGTGTCGCAGATGATGCAGTCCTTCAGATCGGAAGTTTCAGGATGCGAGAAAATCCACCAAAACTGACTTGCGTATGACCTAGTGGGAAAAATGAAAACCACATGATGTGCACAGTTATGCACATCAGATCTCCAATCGGGAAAATCACACTTTGCAGGATAACACTACAAAGACCTAATGTGCACATGTGTGTATGTTGGGCCTTGATTACCTTGATTCTGTCCAGCAGCCAGATGCTCCGGTACTCGCTCTAATTGTAAAGTTGACGCATCATCTCGATCAAACAGGCGGAATTGGGGGAGGGATAGATGCCTCTGGGCCTGCAATGCGGCTCCGGTGTCCCGCATTTGGATCTTGGACCGGATTCCTGCCAAGCTAATATCTATAGCTGTTTGCATCTGGATTGGTTTGTCCACCAATATTTTCTCAAGAGCTCCTAGGGCACCGGTGGTATGATATATGTCTAAGAAGTTCATTACTTGCTCTTGAACTGTGGCCGAGATTGTAGTGCCACTAGAACCCTTGAAGTTCTTGTAAGAATCTGATATTAATGAAGCCACTGAGATTGCTACAGAGAACCACTGTGATAGATTACCTCTATTCAAGGCAGCTGTTTGATCTTGAGTGTACAATATTTTCGCGAAATATCGTTCATCTTCCTTGAGTTGATCTAGAAACTCTAGAGCTGCACGCATGCCTGCTCGAGTATGATCCAGGTAGGGGAGGTAGGTGAGAGCAGGAAAGTGTCTAAAGAACACTTCTGCAATAATTACCAGATGATGCATCTCGAATCCTCTTGCTAGTCGCACTAGGTTCTGGAAGACCCCGGCTAAAGCAGCATCAGTACTTCTGCTCATCTCACAGTATACTAGGAACAACTCACGTCGTAGCATGAAGCAGGAGGCGAGTCGCAGATGACAACGATCCATTACTTTCCAGACCGGAGTAGGTAGAATATTCCATTGACAATCATCATATACGATCCCAAGTATCCCCGAGAACGCCCGGAGCCTATTCAAAACCCACCCCTCACAATTGGCGGCATTAACCCGTTTTGCGTAGGTAAGTAGCAAGACTCCGATCATAACTGCTTGTGCACGAAAGTTACTGGCAAGCTTATTGAAGCAATCGGCTGGGATCTTTTCCTGCATTGATATGTACTGGTCAGAGGCTTGGAACCCGGCTAATCCCCCCTCATCTTGGATCCGACACCATACTGGTTGCAAACCCCCAGATAGAAACCATTCTGCAACCAAGGGTGAGTTAGAGAAGGGCATTAGGTCTACCAACTGCCCAACAAGAGACATGTATCCACCCAACACCAGGGCCCCCGCAATGTCTTCCTCCTCTTCATAACCCCAGAAGGGGGCCATACTGAACAATGTTATGATAAACCGTTGCTCATCTGTCGCATCAAAGTCAGCATCTAAAAATGGTATCACACACTGCTGTGGTCTTGTAATTACAGGTGTCAGGGGAACACGGGGGCGTTGCCCGGGAACTTTCCGTTGGTCAATTTGCGGTCCCAGTGCCTCAGGAGTTAGTGGAGGTTGAGGAGCGTGTTGTGCTGTTAACAAAGGCAGTCGCTGCTGGTCGTCTGCCGCCATAGCCCGTTAACGCCAGATTTCGCTGCATGTCCCAACGGATACATTCGTCGTATGTCCCACATTGATTTCTGCAATTATTTCACGCAGTGTTGCTTGTCTGTTAACACTGAAAACTGTACGCAAATACCTCTGCTCTCGGTCGTTAAGTGAAGGCTGTCAGCCATTGAAATGTCTGTTGTGAGAGGTAATGCCCGAAATTTGGTATTCCTGGCACAGTCTTGAGACTTTGAATATCAGAATATTGAATTCACCAACAATATTTGAAACGGAATGTCCCATTTGTCTAGCTCCATCTACCACTCCGTGTTCGAAGTGTTAATTCCCGTCATATGGCCATAATCATGTCGGAATCACGTCCTTGATGTCTTGTTTGAAGTAAGACACGATAAAAACACTAATAAAATTAAAAAACGAATATTGCAAGTGATTTTACCTTCCTCGCGTGTCGCAGATGATGCAGTCCTTCAGATCGGAAGTTTCAGGATGCGAGAAAATCCACCAAAACTGACTTGCGTATGACCTAGTGGGAAAAATGAAAACCACATGATGTGCACAGTTATGCACATCAGATCTCCAATCGGGAAAATCACACTTTGCAGGATAACACTACAAAGACCTAATGTGCACATGTGTGTATGTTGGGCCTTGATTACCTTGATTCTGTCCAGCAGCCAGATGCTCCGGTACTCGCTCTAATTGTAAAGTTGACGCATCATCTCGATCAAACAGGCGGAATTGGGGGAGGGATAGATGCCTCTGGGCCTGCAATGCGGCTCCGATGTCCCGCATTTGGATCTTGGACCGGATTCCTGCCAAGTTAATATCTATAGCTGTTTGCATCTGGATTGGTTTGTCCACCAATATTTTCTCAAGAGCTCCTAGGGCACCGGTGGTATGATATATGTCTAAGAAGTTCATTACTTGCTCTTGAACTGTGGCCGAGATTGTAGTGCCACTAGAACCCTTGAAGTTCTTGTAAGAATCTGATATTAATGAAGCCACTGAGATTGCTACAGAGAACCACTGTGATAGATTACCTCTATTCAAGGCAGCTGTTTGATCTTGAGTGTACAATATTTTCGCGAAATATCGTTCATCTTCCTTGAGTTGATCTAGAAACTCTAGAGCTGCACGCATGCCTGCTCGAGTATGATCCAGGTAGGGGAGGTAGGTGAGAGCAGGAAAGTGTCTAAAGAACACTTCTGCAATAATTACCAGATGGTGCATCTCGAATCCTCTTGCTAGTCGCACTAGGTTCTGGAAGACCCCGGCTAAAGCAGCATCAGTACTTCTGCTCATCTCACAGTATACTAGGAACAACTCACGTCGTAGCATGAAGCAGGAGGCGAGTCGCAGATGACAACGATCCATTACTTTCCAGACCGGAGTAGGTAGAATATTCCATTGACAATCACCATATACGATCCCAAGTATCCCCGAGAACGCCCGGAGCCTATTCAAAACCCACCCCTCACAATTGGCGGCATTAACCCGTTTTGCGTAGGTAAGTAGCAAGACTCCGATCATAACTGCTTGTGCACGAAAGTTACTGGCAAGCTTATTGAAGCAATCGGCTGGGATCTTTTCCTGCATTGATATGTACTGGTCAGAGGCTTGGAACCCGGCTAATGCCCCCTCATCTTGGATCCGACACCATACTGGTTGCAAACCCCCAGATAGAAACCATTCTGCAACCAAGGGTGAGTTAGAGAAGGGCATTAGGTCTACCAACTGCCCAACAAGAGACATGTATCCACCCAACACCAGGGCCCCCGCAATGTCTTCCTCCTCTTCATAACCCCAGAAGGGGGCCATACTGAACAATGTTATGATAAACCGTTGCTCATCTGTCGCATCAAAGTCAGCATCTAAAAATGGTATCACACACTGCTGTGGTCTTGTAATTACAGGTGTCAGGGGAACACGGGGGCGTTGCCCGGGAACTTTCCGTTGGTCAATTTGCGGTCCCAGTGCCTCAGGAGTTAGTGGAGGTTGAGGAGCGTGTTGTGCTGTTAACAAAGGCAGTCGCTGCTGGTCGTCTGCCGCCATAGCCCGTTAACGCCAGATTTCGCTGCATGTCCCAACGGATACATTCGTCGTATGTCCCACATTGATTTCTGCAATTATTTCACGCAGTGTTGCTTGTCTGTTAACACTGAAAACTGTACGCAAATACCTCTGCTCTCGGTCGTTAAGTGAAGGCTGTCAGCCATTGAAATGTCTGTTGTGAGAGGTAATGCCCGAAATTTGGTATTCCTGGCACAGTCTTGAGACTTTGAATATCAGAATATTGAATTCACCAACAATATTTGAAACGGAATGTCCCATTTGTCTAGCTCCATCTACCACTCCGTGTTCGAAGTGTTAATTCCCGTCATATGGCCATAATCATGTCGGAATCACGTCCTTGATGTCTTGTTTGAAGTAAGACACGATAAAAACACTAATAAAATTAAAAAACGAATATTGCAAGTGATTTTACCTTCCTCGCGTATCGCAGATGATGCAGTCCTTCAGATCGGAAGTTTCAGGATGCGAGACAATCCACCAAAACTGACTTGCGTATGACCTAGTGGGAAAAATGAAAACCACATGATGTGCACAGTTATGCACATCAGATCTCCAATCGGGAAAATCACACTTTGCAGGATAACACTACAAAGACCTAATGTGCACATGTGTGTATGTTGGGCCTTGATTACCTTGATTCTGTCCAGCAGCCAGATGCTCCGGTACTCGCTCTAATTGTAAAGTTGACGCATCATCTCGATCAAACAGGCGGAATTGGGGGAGGGATAGATGCCTCTGGGCCTGCAATGCGGCTCCGGTGTCCCGCATTTGGATCTTGGACCGGATTCCTGCCAAGCTAATATCTATAGCTGTTTGCATCTGGATTGGTTTGTCCACCAATATTTTCTCAAGAGCTCCTAGGGCACCGGTGGTATGATATATGTCTAAGAAGTTCATTACTTGCTCTTGAACTGTGGCCGAGATTGTAGTGCCACTAGAACCCTTGAAGTTCTTGTAAGAATCTGATATTAATGAAGCCACTGAGATTGCTACAGAGAACCACTGTGATAGATTACCTCTATTCAAGGCAGCTGTTTGATCTTGAGTGTACAATATTTTCGCGAAATATCGTTCATCTTCCTTGAGTTGATCTAGAAACTCTAGAGCTGCACGCATGCCTGCTCGAGTATGATCCAGGTAGGGGAGGTAGGTGAGAGCAGGAAAGTGTCTAAAGAACACTTCTGCAATAATTACCAGATGATGCATCTCGAATCCTCTTGCTAGTCGCACTGGGTTCTGGAAGACCCCGGCTAAAGCAGCATCAGTACTTCTGCTCATCTCACAGTATACTAGGAACAACTCACGTCGTAGCATGAAGCAGGAGGCGAGTCGCAGATGACAACGATCCATTACTTTCCAGACCGGAGTAGGTAGAATATTCCATTGACAATCATCATATACGATCCCAAGTATCCCCGAGAACGCCCGGAGCCTATTCAAAACCCACCCCTCACAATTGGCGGCATTAACCCGTTTTGCGTAGGTAAGTAGCAAGACTCCGATCATAACTGCTTGTGCACGAAAGTTACTGGCAAGCTTATTGAAGCAATCGGCTGGGATCTTTTCCTGCATTGATATGTACTGGTCAGAGGCTTGGAACCCGGCTAATGCCCCCTCATCTTGGATCCGACACCATACTGGTTGCAAACCCCCAGATAGAAACCATTCTGCAACCAAGGGTGAGTTAGAGAAGGGCATTAGGTCTACCAACTGCCCAACAAGAGACATGTATCCACCCAACACCAGGGCCCCCGCAATGTCTTCCTCCTCTTCATAACCCCAGAAGGGGGCCATACTGAACAATGTTATGATAAACCGTTGCTCATCTGTCGCATGAAAGTCAGCATCTAAAAATGGTATCACACACTGCTGTGGTCTTGTAATTACAGGTGTCAGGGGAACACGGGGGCGTTGCCCGGGAACTTTCCGTTGGTCAATTTGCGGTCCCAGTGCCTCAGGAGTTAGTGGAGGTTGAGGAGCGTGTTGTGCTGTTAACAAAGGCAGTCGCTGCTGGTCGTCTGCCGCCATAGCCCGTTAACGCCAGATTTCGCTGCATGTCCCAACGGATACATTCGTCGTATGTCCCACATTGATTTCTGCAATTATTTCACGCAGTGTTGCTTGTCTGTTAACACTGAAAACTGTACGCAAATACCTCTGCTCTCGGTCGTTAAGTGAAGGCTGTCAGCCATTGAAATGTCTGTTGTGAGAGGTAATGCCCGAAATTTGGTATTCCTGGCACAGTCTTGAGACTTTGAATATCAGAATATTAAATTCACCAACAATATTTGAAACGGAATGTCCCATTTGTCTAGCTCCATCTACCACTCCGTGTTCGAAGTGTTAATTCCCGTCATATGGCCATAATCATGTCGGAATCACGTCCTTGATGTCTTGTTTGAAGTAAGACACGATAAAAACACTAATAAAATTAAAAAACGAATATTGCAAGTGATTTTACCTTCCTCGCGTGTCGCAGATGATGCAGTCCTTCAGATCGGAAGTTTCAGGATGCGAGAAAATCCACCAAAACTGACTTGCGTATGACCTAGTGGGAAAAATGAAAACCACATGATGTGCACAGTTATGCACATCAGATCTCCAATCGGGAAAATCACACTTTGCAGGATAACACTACAAAGACCTAATGTGCACATGTGTGTATGTTGGGCCTTGATTACCTTGATTCTGTCCAGCAGCCAGATGCTCCGGTACTCGCTCTAATTGTAAAGTTGACGCATCATCTCGATCAAACAGGCGGAATTGGGGGAGGGATAGATGCCTCTGGGCCTGCAATGCGGCTCCGGTGTCCCGCATTTGGATCTTGGACCGGATTCCTGCCAAGCTAATATCTATAGCTGTTTGCATCTGGATTGGTTTGTCCACCAATATTTTCTCAAGAGCTCCTAGGGCACCGGTGGTATGATATATGTCTAAGAAGTTCATTACTTGCTCTTGAACTGTGGCCGAGATTGTAGTGCCACTAGAACCCTTGAAGTTCTTGTAAGAATCTGATATTAATGAAGCCACTGAGATTGCTACAGAGAACCACTGTGATAGATTACCTCTATTCAAGGCAGCTGTTTGATCTTGAGTGTACAATATTTTCGCGAAATATCGTTCATCTTCCTTGAGTTGATCTAGAAACTCTAGAGCTGCACGCATGCCTGCTCGAGTATGATCCAGGTAGGGGAGGTAGGTGAGAGCAGGAAAGTGTCTAAAGAACACTTCTGCAATAATTACCAGATGATGCATCTCGAATCCTCTTGCTAGTCGCACTGGGTTCTGGAAGACCCCGGCTAAAGCAGCATCAGTACTTCTGCTCATCTCACAGTATACTAGGAACAACTCACGTCGTAGCATGAAGCAGGAGGCGAGTCGCAGATGACAACGATCCATTACTTTCCAGACCGGAGTAGGTAGAATATTCCATTGACAATCATCATATACGATCCCAAGTATCCCCGAGAACGCCCGGAGCCTATTCAAAACCCACCCCTCACAATTGGCGGCATTAACCCGTTTTGCGTAGGTAAGTAGCAAGACTCCGATCATAACTGCTTGTGCACGAAAGTTACTGGCAAGCTTATTGAAGCAATCGGCTGGGATCTTTTCCTGCATTGATATGTACTGGTCAGAGGCTTGGAACCCGGCTAATCCCCCCTCATCTTGGATCCGACACCATACTGGTTGCAAACCCCCAGATAGAAACCATTCTGCAACCAAGGGTGAGTTAGAGAAGGGCATTAGGTCTACCAACTGCCCAACAAGAGACATGTATCCACCCAACACCAGGGCCCCCGCAATGTCTTCCTCCTCTTCATAACCCCAGAAGGGGGCCATACTGAACAATGTTATGATAAACCGTTGCTCATCTGTCGCATGAAAGTCAGCATCTAAAAATGGTATCACACACTGCTGTGGTCTTGTAATTACAGGTGTCAGGGGAACACGGGGGCGTTGCCCGGGAACTTTCCGTTGGTCAATTTGCGGTCCCAGTGCCTCAGGAGTTAGTGGAGGTTGAGGAGCGTGTTGTGCTGTTAACAAAGGCAGTCGCTGCTGGTCGTCTGCCGCCATAGCCCGTTAACGCCAGATTTCGCTGCATGTCCCAACGGATACATTCGTCGTATGTCCCACATTGATTTCTGCAATTATTTCACGCAGTGTTGCTTGTCTGTTAACACTGAAAACTGTACGCAAATACCTCTGCTCTCGGTCGTTAAGTGAAGGCTGTCAGCCATTGAAATGTCTGTTGTGAGAGGTAATGCCCGAAATTTGGTATTCCTGGCACAGTCTTGAGACTTTGAATATCAGAATATTAAATTCACCAACAATATTTGAAACGGAATGTCCCATTTGTCTAGCTCCATCTACCACTCCGTGTTCGAAGTGTTAATTCCCGTCATATGGCCATAATCATGTCGGAATCACGTCCTTGATGTCTTGTTTGAAGTAAGACACGATAAAAACACTAATAAAATTAAAAAACGAATATTGCAAGTGATTTTACCTTCCTCGCGTGTCGCAGATGATGCAGTCCTTCAGATCGGAAGTTTCAGGATGCGAGAAAATCCACCAAAACTGACTTGCGTATGACCTAGTGGGAAAAATGAAAACCACATGATGTGCACAGTTATGCACATCAGATCTCCAATCGGGAAAATCACACTTTGCAGGATAACACTACAAAGACCTAATGTGCACATGTGTGTATGTTGGGCCTTGATTACCTTGATTCTGTCCAGCAGCCAGATGCTCCGGTACTCGCTCTAATTGTAAAGTTGACGCATCATCTCGATCAAACAGGCGGAATTGGGGGAGGGATAGATGCCTCTGGGCCTGCAATGCGGCTCCGGTGTCCCGCATTTGGATCTTGGACCGGATTCCTGCCAAGCTAATATCTATAGCTGTTTGCATCTGGATTGGTTTGTCCACCAATATTTTCTCAAGAGCTCCTAGGGCACCGGTGGTATGATATATGTCTAAGAAGTTCATTACTTGCTCTTGAACTGTGGCCGAGATTGTAGTGCCACTAGAACCCTTGAAGTTCTTGTAAGAATCTGATATTAATGAAGCCACTGAGATTGCTACAGAGAACCACTGTGATAGATTACCTCTATTCAAGGCAGCTGTTTGATCTTGAGTGTACAATATTTTCGCGAAATATCGTTCATCTTCCTTGAGTTGATCTAGAAACTCTAGAGCTGCACGCATGCCTGCTCGAGTATGATCCAGGTAGGGGAGGTAGGTGAGAGCAGGAAAGTGTCTAAAGAACACTTCTGCAATAATTACCAGATGGTGCATCTCGAATCCTCTTGCTAGTCGCACTAGGTTCTGGAAGACCCCGGCTAAAGCAGCATCAGTACTTCTGCTCATCTCACAGTATACTAGGAACAACTCACGTCGTAGCATGAAGCAGGAGGCGAGTCGCAGATGACAACGATCCATTACTTTCCAGACCGGAGTAGGTAGAATATTCCATTGACAATCATCATATACGATCCCAAGTATCCCCGAGAACGCCCGGAGCCTATTCAAAACCCACCCCTCACAATTGGCGGCATTAACCCGTTTTGCGTAGGTAAGTAGCAAGACTCCGATCATAACTGCTTGTGCACGAAAGTTACTGGCAAGCTTATTGAAGCAATCGGCTGGGATCTTTTCCTGCATTGATATGTACTGGTCAGGGGCTTGGAACCCGGCTAATCCCCCCTCATCTTGGATCCGACACCATACTGGTTGCAAACCCCCAGATAGAAACCATTCTGCAACCAAGGGTGAGTTAGAGAAGGGCATTAGGTCTACCAACTGCCCAACAAGAGACATGTATCCACCCAACACCAGGGCCCCCGCAATGTCTTCCTCCTCTTCATAACCCCAGAAGGGGGCCATACTGAACAATGTTATGATAAACCGTTGCTCATCTGTCGCATCAAAGTCAGCATCTAAAAATGGTATCACACACTGCTGTGGTCTTGTAATTACAGGTGTCAGGGGAACACGGGGGCGTTGCCCGGGAACTTTCCGTTGGTCAATTTGCGGTCCCAGTGCCTCAGGAGTTAGTGGAGGTTGAGGAGCGTGTTGTGCTGTTAACAAAGGCAGTCGCTGCTGGTCGTCTGCCGCCATAGCCCGTTAACGCCAGATTTCGCTGCATGTCCCAACGGATACATTCGTCGTATGTCCCACATTGATTTCTGCAATTATTTCACGCAGTGTTGCTTGTCTGTTAACACTGAAAACTGTACGCAAATACCTCTGCTCTCGGTCGTTAAGTGAAGGCTGTCAGCCATTGAAATGTCTGTTGTGAGAGGTAATGCCCGAAATTTGGTATTCCTGGCACAGTCTTGAGACTTTGAATATCAGAATATTGAATTCACCAACAATATTTGAAACGGAATGTCCCATTTGTCTAGCTCCATCTACCACTCCGTGTTCGAAGTGTTAATTCCCGTCATATGGCCATAATCATGTCGGAATCACGTCCTTGATGTCTTGTTTGAAGTAAGACACGATAAAAACACTAATAAAATTAAAAAACGAATATTGCAAGTGATTTTACCTTCCTCGCGTGTCGCAGATGATGCAGTCCTTCAGATCGGAAGTTTCAGGATGCGAGAAAATCCACCAAAACTGACTTGCGTATGACCTAGTGGGAAAAATGAAAACCACATGATGTGCACAGTTATGCACATCAGATCTCCAATCGGGAAAATCACACTTTGCAGGATAACACTACAAAGACCTAATGTGCACATGTGTGTATGTTGGCCCTTGATTACCTTGATTCTGTCCAGCAGCCAGATGCTCCGGTACTCGCTCTAATTGTAAAGTTGACGCATCATCTCGATCAAACAGGCGGAATTGGGGGAGGGATAGATGCCTCTGGGCCTGCAATGCGGCTCCGATGTCCCGCATTTGGATCTTGGACCGGATTCCTGCCAAGTTAATATCTATAGCTGTTTGCATCTGGATTGGTTTGTCCACCAATATTTTCTCAAGAGCTCCTAGGGCACCGGTGGTATGATATATGTCTAAGAAGTTCATTACTTGCTCTTGAACTGTGGCCGAGATTGTAGTGCCACTAGAACCCTTGAAGTTCTTGTAAGAATCTGATATTAATGAAGCCACTGAGATTGCTACAGAGAACCACTGTGATAGATTACCTCTATTCAAGGCAGCTGTTTGATCTTGAGTGTACAATATTTTCGCGAAATATCGTTCATCTTCCTTGAGTTGATCTAGAAACTCTAGAGCTGCACGCATGCCTGCTCGAGTATGATCCAGGTAGGGGAGGTAGGTGAGAGCAGGAAAGTGTCTAAAGAACACTTCTGCAATAATTACCAGATGGTGCATCTCGAATCCTCTTGCTAGTCGCACTAGGTTCTGGAAGACCCCGGCTAAAGCAGCATCAGTACTTCTGCTCATCTCACAGTATACTAGGAACAACTCACGTCGTAGCATGAAGCAGGAGGCGAGTCGCAGATGACAACGATCCATTACTTTCCAGACCGGAGTAGGTAGAATATTCCATTGACAATCATCATATACGATCCCAAGTATCCCCGAGAACGCCCGGAGCCTATTCAAAACCCACCCCTCACAATTGGCGGCATTAACCCGTTTTGCGTAGGTAAGTAGCAAGACTCCGATCATAACTGCTTGTGCACGAAAGTTACTGGCAAGCTTATTGAAGCAATCGGCTGGGATCTTTTCCTGCATTGATATGTACTGGTCAGAGGCTTGGAACCCGGCTAATCCCCCCTCATCTTGGATCCGACACCATACTGGTTGCAAACCCCCAGATAGAAACCATTCTGCAACCAAGGGTGAGTTAGAGAAGGGCATTAGGTCTACCAACTGCCCAACAAGAGACATGTATCCACCCAACACCAGGGCCCCCGCAATGTCTTCCTCCTCTTCATAACCCCAGAAGGGGGCCATACTGAACAATGTTATGATAAACCGTTGCTCATCTGTCGCATCAAAGTCAGCATCTAAAAATGGTATCACACACTGCTGTGGTCTTGTAATTACAGGTGTCAGGGGAACACGGGGGCGTTGCCCGGGAACTTTCCGTTGGTCAATTTGCGGTCCCAGTGCCTCAGGAGTTAGTGGAGGTTGAGGAGCGTGTTGTGCTGTTAACAAAGGCAGTCGCTGCTGGTCGTCTGCCGCCATAGCCCGTTAACGCCAGATTTCGCTGCATGTCCCAACGGATACATTCGTCGTATGTCCCACATTGATTTCTGCAATTATTTCACGCAGTGTTGCTTGTCTGTTAACACTGAAAACTGTACGCAAATACCTCTGCTCTCGGTCGTTAAGTGAAGGCTGTCAGCCATTGAAATGTCTGTTGTGAGAGGTAATGCCCGAAATTTGGTATTCCTGGCACAGTCTTGAGACTTTGAATATCAGAATATTGAATTCACCAACAATATTTGAAACGGAATGTCCCATTTGTCTAGCTCCATCTACCACTCCGTGTTCGAAGTGTTAATTCCCGTCATATGGCCATAATCATGTCGGAATCACGTCCTTGATGTCTTGTTTGAAGTAAGACACGATAAAAACACTAATAAAATTAAAAAACGAATATTGCAAGTGATTTTACCTTCCTCGCGTGTCGCAGATGATGCAGTCCTTCAGATCGGAAGTTTCAGGATGCGAGAAAATCCACCAAAACTGAATTGCGTATGACCTAGTGGGAAAAATGAAAACCACATGATGTGCACAGTTATGCACATCAGATCTCCAATCGGGAAAATCACACTTTGCAGGATAACACTACAAAGACCTAATGTGCACATGTGTGTATGTTGGGCCTTGATTACCTTGATTCTGTCCAGCAGCCAGATGCTCCGGTACTCGCTCTAATTGTAAAGTTGACGCATCATCTCGATCAAACAGGCGGAATTGGGGGAGGGATAGATGCCTCTGGGCCTGCAATGCGGCTCCGGTGTCCCGCATTTGGATCTTGGACCGGATTCCTGCCAAGTTAATATCTATAGCTGTTTGCATCTGGATTGGTTTGTCCACCAATATTTTCTCAAGAGCTCCTAGGGCACCGGTGGTATGATATATGTCTAAGAAGTTCATTACTTGCTCTTGAACTGTGGCCGAGATTGTAGTGCCACTAGAACCCTTGAAGTTCTTGTAAGAATCTGATATTAATGAAGCCACTGAGATTGCTACAGAGAACCACTGTGATAGATTACCTCTATTCAAGGCAGCTGTTTGATCTTGAGTGTACAATATTTTCGCGAAATATCGTTCATCTTCCTTGAGTTGATCTAGAAACTCTAGAGCTGCACGCATGCCTGCTCGAGTATGATCCAGGTAGGGGAGGTAGGTGAGAGCAGGAAAGTGTCTAAAGAACACTTCTGCAATAATTACCAGATGGTGCATCTCGAATCCTCTTGCTAGTCGCACTAGGTTCTGGAAGACCCCGGCTAAAGCAGCATCAGTACTTCTGCTCATCTCACAGTATACTAGGAACAACTCACGTCGTAGCATGAAGCAGGAGGCGAGTCGCAGATGACAACGATCCATTACTTTCCAGACCGGAGTAGGTAGAATATTCCATTGACAATCATCATATACGATCCCAAGTATCCCCGAGAACGCCCGGAGCCTATTCAAAACCCACCCCTCACAATTGGCGGCATTAACCCGTTTTGCGTAGGTAAGTAGCAAGACTCCGATCATAACTGCTTGTGCACGAAAGTTACTGGCAAGCTTATTGAAGCAATCGGCTGGGATCTTTTCCTGCATTGATATGTACTGGTCAGAGGCTTGGAACCCGGCTAATCCCCCCTCATCTTGGATCCGACACCATACTGGTTGCAAACCCCCAGATAGAAACCATTCTGCAACCAAGGGTGAGTTAGAGAAGGGCATTAGGTCTACCAACTGCCCAACAAGAGACATGTATCCACCCAACACCAGGGCCCCCGCAATGTCTTCCTCCTCTTCATAACCCCAGAAGGGGGCCATACTGAACAATGTTATGATAAACCGTTGCTCATCTGTCGCATCAAAGTCAGCATCTAAAAATGGTATCACACACTGCTGTGGTCTTGTAATTACAGGTGTCAGGGGAACACGGGGGCGTTGCCCGGGAACTTTCCGTTGGTCAATTTGCGGTCCCAGTGCCTCAGGAGTTAGTGGAGGTTGAGGAGCGTGTTGTGCTGTTAACAAAGGCAGTCGCTGCTGGTCGTCTGCCGCCATAGCCCGTTAACGCCAGATTTCGCTGCATGTCCCAACGGATACATTCGTCGTATGTCCCACATTGATTTCTGCAATTATTTCACGCAGTGTTGCTTGTCTGTTAACACTGAAAACTGTACGCAAATACCTCTGCTCTCGGTCGTTAAGTGAAGGCTGTCAGCCATTGAAATGTCTGTTGTGAGAGGTAATGCCCGAAATTTGGTATTCCTGGCACAGTCTTGAGACTTTGAATATCAGAATATTGAATTCACCAACAATATTTGAAACGGAATGTCCCATTTGTCTAGCTCCATCTACCACTCCGTGTTCGAAGTGTTAATTCCCGTCATATGGCCATAATCATGTCGGAATCACGTCCTTGATGTCTTGTTTGAAGTAAGACACGATAAAAACACTAATAAAATTAAAAAACGAATATTGCAAGTGATTTTACCTTCCTCGCGTATCGCAGATGATGCAGTCCTTCAGATCGGAAGTTTCAGGATGCGAGAAAATCCACCAAAACTGACTTGCGTATGACCTAGTGGGAAAAATGAAAACCACATGATGTGCACAGTTATGCACATCAGATCTCCAATCGGGAAAATCACACTTTGCAGGATAACACTACAAAGACCTAATGTGCACATGTGTGTATGTTGGGCCTTGATTACCTTGATTCTGTCCAGCAGCCAGATGCTCCGGTACTCGCTCTAATTGTAAAGTTGACGCATCATCTCGATCAAACAGGCGGAATTGGGGGAGGGATAGATGCCTCTGGGCCTGCAATGCGGCTCCGGTGTCCCGCATTTGGATCTTGGACCGGATTCCTGCCAAGCTAATATCTATAGCTGTTTGCATCTGGATTGGTTTGTCCACCAATATTTTCTCAAGAGCTCCTAGGGCACCGGTGGTATGATATATGTCTAAGAAGTTCATTACTTGCTCTTGAACTGTGGCCGAGATTGTAGTGCCACTAGAACCCTTGAAGTTCTTGTAAGAATCTGATATTAATGAAGCCACTGAGATTGCTACAGAGAACCACTGTGATAGATTACCTCTATTCAAGGCAGCTGTTTGATCTTGAGTGTACAATATTTTCGCGAAATATCGTTCATCTTCCTTGAGTTGATCTAGAAACTCTAGAGCTGCACGCATGCCTGCTCGAGTATGATCCAGGTAGGGGAGGTAGGTGAGAGCAGGAAAGTGTCTAAAGAACACTTCTGCAATAATTACCAGATGGTGCATCTCGAATCCTCTTGCTAGTCGCACTAGGTTCTGGAAGACCCCGGCTAAAGCAGCATCAGTACTTCTGCTCATCTCACAGTATACTAGGAACAACTCACGTCGTAGCATGAAGCAGGAGGCGAGTCGCAGATGACAACGATCCATTACTTTCCAGACCGGAGTAGGTAGAATATTCCATTGACAATCATCATATACGATCCCAAGTATCCCCGAGAACGCCCGGAGCCTATTCAAAACCCACCCCTCACAATTGGCGGCATTAACCCGTTTTGCGTAGGTAAGTAGCAAGACTCCGATCATAACTGCTTGTGCACGAAAGTTACTGGCAAGCTTATTGAAGCAATCGGCTGGGATCTTTTCCTGCATTGATATGTACTGGTCAGAGGCTTGGAACCCGGCTAATCCCCCCTCATCTTGGATCCGACACCATACTGGTTGCAAACCCCCAGATAGAAACCATTCTGCAACCAAGGGTGAGTTAGAGAAGGGCATTAGGTCTACCAACTGCCCAACAAGAGACATGTATCCACCCAACACCAGGGCCCCCGCAATGTCTTCCTCCTCTTCATAACCCCAGAAGGGGGCCATACTGAACAATGTTATGATAAACCGTTGCTCATCTGTCGCATCAAAGTCAGCATCTAAAAATGGTATCACACACTGCTGTGGTCTTGTAATTACAGGTGTCAGGGGAACACGGGGGCGTTGCCCGGGAACTTTCCGTTGGTCAATTTGCGGTCCCAGTGCCTCAGGAGTTAGTGGAGGTTGAGGAGCGTGTTGTGCTGTTAACAAAGGCAGTCGCTGCTGGTCGTCTGCCGCCATAGCCCGTTAACGCCAGATTTCGCTGCATGTCCCAACGGATACATTCGTCGTATGTCCCACATTGATTTCTGCAATTATTTCACGCAGTGTTGCTTGTCTGTTAACACTGAAAACTGTACGCAAATACCTCTGCTCTCGGTCGTTAAGTGAAGGCTGTCAGCCATTGAAATGTCTGTTGTGAGAGGTAATGCCCGAAATTTGGTATTCCTGGCACAGTCTTGAGACTTTGAATATCAGAATATTGAATTCACCAACAATATTTGAAACGGAATGTCCCATTTGTCTAGCTCCATCTACCACTCCGTGTTCGAAGTGTTAATTCCCGTCATATGGCCATAATCATGTCGGAATCACGTCCTTGATGTCTTGTTTGAAGTAAGACACGATAAAAACACTAATAAAATTAAAAAACGAATATTGCAAGTGATTTTACCTTCCTCGCGTGTCGCAGATGATGCAGTCCTTCAGATCGGAAGTTTCAGGATGCGAGAAAATCCACCAAAACTGACTTGCGTATGACCTAGTGGGAAAAATGAAAACCACATGATGTGCACAGTTATGCACATCAGATCTCCAATCGGGAAAATCACACTTTGCAGGATAACACTACAAAGACCTAATGTGCACATGTGTGTATGTTGGGCCTTGATTACCTTGATTCTGTCCAGCAGCCAGATGCTCCGGTACTCGCTCTAATTGTAAAGTTGACGCATCATCTCGATCAAACAGGCGGAATTGGGGGAGGGATAGATGCCTCTGGGCCTGCAATGCGGCTCCGATGTCCCGCATTTGGATCTTGGACCGGATTCCTGCCAAGTTAATATCTATAGCTGTTTGCATCTGGATTGGTTTGTCCACCAATATTTTCTCAAGAGCTCCTAGGGCACCGGTGGTATGATATATGTCTAAGAAGTTCATTACTTGCTCTTGAACTGTGGCCGAGATTGTAGTGCCACTAGAACCCTTGAAGTTCTTGTAAGAATCTGATATTAATGAAGCCACTGAGATTGCTACAGAGAACCACTGTGATAGATTACCTCTATTCAAGGCAGCTGTTTGATCTTGAGTGTACAATATTTTCGCGAAATATCGTTCATCTTCCTTGAGTTGATCTAGAAACTCTAGAGCTGCACGCATGCCTGCTCGAGTATGATCCAGGTAGGGGAGATAGGTGAGAGCAGGAAAGTGTCTAAAGAACACTTCTGCAATAATTACCAGATGGTGCATCTCGAATCCTCTTGCTAGTCGCACTAGGTTCTGGAAGACCCCGGCTAAAGCAGCATCAGTACTTCTGCTCATCTCACAGTATACTAGGAACAACTCACGTCGTAGCATGAAGCAGGAGGCGAGTCGCAGATGACAACGATCCATTACTTTCCAGACCGGAGTAGGTAGAATATTCCATTGACAATCATCATATACGATCCCAAGTATCCCCGAGAACGCCCGGAGCCTATTCAAAACCCACCCCTCACAATTGGCGGCATTAACCCGTTTTGCGTAGGTAAGTAGCAAGACTCCGATCATAACTGCTTGTGCACGAAAGTTACTGGCAAGCTTATTGAAGCAATCGGCTGGGATCTTTTCCTGCATTGATATGTACTGGTCAGAGGCTTGGAACCCGGCTAATCCCCCCTCATCTTGGATCCGACACCATACTGGTTGCAAACCCCCAGATAGAAACCATTCTGCAACCAAGGGTGAGTTAGAGAAGGGCATTAGGTCTACCAACTGCCCAACAAGAGACATGTATCCACCCAACACCAGGGCCCCCGCAATGTCTTCCTCCTCTTCATAACCCCAGAAGGGGGCCATACTGAACAATGTTATGATAAACCGTTGCTCATCTGTCGCATCAAAGTCAGCATCTAAAAATGGTATCACACACTGCTGTGGTCTTGTAATTACAGGTGTCAGGGGAACACGGGGGCGTTGCCCGGGAACTTTCCGTTGGTCAATTTGCGGTCCCAGTGCCTCAGGAGTTAGTGGAGGTTGAGGAGCGTGTTGTGCTGTTAACAAAGGCAGTCGCTGCTGGTCGTCTGCCGCCATAGCCCGTTAACGCCAGATTTCGCTGCATGTCCCAACGGATACATTCGTCGTATGTCCCACATTGATTTCTGCAATTATTTCACGCAGTGTTGCTTGTCTGTTAACACTGAAAACTGTACGCAAATACCTCTGCTCTCGGTCGTTAAGTGAAGGCTGTCAGCCATTGAAATGTCTGTTGTGAGAGGTAATGCCCGAAATTTGGTATTCCTGGCACAGTCTTGAGACTTTGAATATCAGAATATTGAATTCACCAACAATATTTGAAACGGAATGTCCCATTTGTCTAGCTCCATCTACCACTCCGTGTTCGAAGTGTTAATTCCCGTCATATGGCCATAATCATGTCGGAATCACGTCCTTGATGTCTTGTTTGAAGTAAGACACGATAAAAACACTAATAAAATTAAAAAACGAATATTGCAAGTGATTTTACCTTCCTCGCGTGTCGCAGATGATGCAGTCCTTCAGATCGGAAGTTTCAGGATGCGAGAAAATCCACCAAAACTGACTTGCGTATGACCTAGTGGGAAAAATGAAAACCACATGATGTGCACAGTTATGCACATCAGATCTCCAATCGGGAAAATCACACTTTGCAGGATAACACTACAAAGACCTAATGTGCACATGTGTGTATGTTGGGCCTTGATTACCTTGATTCTGTCCAGCAGCCAGATGCTCCGGTACTCGCTCTAATTGTAAAGTTGACGCATCATCTCGATCAAACAGGCGGAATTGGGGGAGGGATAGATGCCTCTGGGCCTGCAATGCGGCTCCGGTGTCCCGCATTTGGATCTTGGACCGGATTCCTGCCAAGCTAATATCTATAGCTGTTTGCATCTGGATTGGTTTGTCCACCAATATTTTCTCAAGAGCTCCTAGGGCACCGGTGGTATGATATATGTCTAAGAAGTTCATTACTTGCTCTTGAACTGTGGCCGAGATTGTAGTGCCACTAGAACCCTTGAAGTTCTTGTAAGAATCTGATATTAATGAAGCCACTGAGATTGCTACAGAGAACCACTGTGATAGATTACCTCTATTCAAGGCAGCTGTTTGATCTTGAGTGTACAATATTTTCGCGAAATATCGTTCATCTTCCTTGAGTTGATCTAGAAACTCTAGAGCTGCACGCATGCCTGCTCGAGTATGATCCAGGTAGGGGAGGTAGGTGAGAGCAGGAAAGTGTCTAAAGAACACTTCTGCAATAATTACCAGATGATGCATCTCGAATCCTCTTGCTAGTCGCACTAGGTTCTGGAAGACCCCGGCTAAAGCAGCATCAGTACTTCTGCTCATCTCACAGTATACTAGGAACAACTCACGTCGTAGCATGAAGCAGGAGGCGAGTCGCAGATGACAACGATCCATTACTTTCCAGACCGGAGTAGGTAGAATATTCCATTGACAATCATCATATACGATCCCAAGTATCCCCGAGAACGCCCGGAGCCTATTCAAAACCCACCCCTCACAATTGGCGGCATTAACCCGTTTTGCGTAGGTAAGTAGCAAGACTCCGATCATAACTGCTTGTGCACGAAAGTTACTGGCAAGCTTATTGAAGCAATCGGCTGGGATCTTTTCCTGCATCGATATGTACTGGTCAGAGGCTTGGAACCCGGCTAATCCCCCCTCATCTTGGATCCGACACCATACTGGTTGCAAACCCCCAGATAGAAACCATTCTGCAACCAAGGGTGAGTTAGAGAAGGGCATTAGGTCTACCAACTGCCCAACAAGAGACATGTATCCACCCAACACCAGGGCCCCCGCAATGTCTTCCTCCTCTTCATAACCCCAGAAGGGGGCCATACTGAACAATGTTATGATAAACCGTTGCTCATCTGTCGCATCAAAGTCAGCATCTAAATATGGTATCACACACTGCTGTGGTCTTGTAATTACAGGTGTCAGGGGAACACGGGGGCGTTGCCCGGGAACTTTCCGTTGGTCAATTTGCGGTCCCAGTGCCTCAGGAGTTAGTGGAGGTTGAGGAGCGTGTTGTGCTGTTAACAAAGGCAGTCGCTGCTGGTCGTCTGCCGCCATAGCCCGTTAACGCCAGATTTCGCTGCATGTCCCAACGGATACATTCGTCGTATGTCCCACATTGATTTCTGCAATTATTTCACGCAGTGTTGCTTGTCTGTTAACACTGAAAACTGTACGCAAATACCTCTGCTCTCGGTCGTTAAGTGAAGGCTGTCAGCCATTGAAATGTCTGTTGTGAGAGGTAATGCCCGAAATTTGGTATTCCTGGCACAGTCTTGAGACTTTGAATATCAGAATATTGAATTCACCAACAATATTTGAAACGGAATGTCCCATTTGTCTAGCTCCATCTACCACTCCGTGTTCGAAGTGTTAATTCCCGTCATATGGCCATAATCATGTCGGAATCACGTCCTTGATGTCTTGTTTGAAGTAAGACACGATAAAAACACTAATAAAATTAAAAAACGAATATTGCAAGTGATTTTACCTTCCTCGCGTGTCGCAGATGATGCAGTCCTTCAGATCGGAAGTTTCAGGATGCGAGAAAATCCACCAAAACTGACTTGCGTATGACCTAGTGGGAAAAATGAAAACCACATGATGTGCACAGTTATGCACATCAGATCTCCAATCGGGAAAATCACACTTTGCAGGATAACACTACAAAGACCTAATGTGCACATGTGTGTATGTTGGGCCTTGATTACCTTGATTCTGTCCAGCAGCCAGATGCTCCGGTACTCGCTCTAATTGTAAAGTTGACGCATCATCTCGATCAAACAGGCGGAATTGGGGGAGGGATAGATGCCTCTGGGCCTGCAATGCGGCTCCGGTGTCCCGCATTTGGATCTTGGACCGGATTCCTGCCAAGCTAATATCTATAGCTGTTTGCATCTGGATTGGTTTGTCCACCAATATTTTCTCAAGAGCTCCTAGGGCACCGGTGGTATGATATATGTCTAAGAAGTTCATTACTTGCTCTTGAACTGTGGCCGAGATTGTAGTGCCACTAGAACCCTTGAAGTTCTTGTAAGAATCTGATATTAATGAAGCCACTGAGATTGCTACAGAGAACCACTGTGATAGATTACCTCTATTCAAGGCAGCTGTTTGATCTTGAGTGTACAATATTTTCGCGAAATATCGTTCATCTTCCTTGAGTTGATCTAGAAACTCTAGAGCTGCACGCATGCCTGCTCGAGTATGATCCAGGTAGGGGAGGTAGGTGAGAGCAGGAAAGTGTCTAAAGAACACTTCTGCAATAATTACCAGATGGTGCATCTCGAATCCTCTTGCTAGTCGCACTAGGTTCTGGAAGACCCCGGCTAAAGCAGCATCAGTACTTCTGCTCATCTCACAGTATACTAGGAACAACTCACGTCGTAGCATGAAGCAGGAGGCGAGTCGCAGATGACAACGATCCATTACTTTCCAGACCGGAGTAGGTAGAATATTCCATTGACAATCATCATATACGATCCCAAGTATCCCCGAGAACGCCCAGAGCCTATTCAAAACCCACCCCTCACAATTGGCGGCATTAACCCGTTTTGCGTAGGTAAGTAGCAAGACTCCGATCATAACTGCTTGTGCACGAAAGTTACTGGCAAGCTTATTGAAGCAATCGGCTGGGATCTTTTCCTGCATTGATATGTACTGGTCAGAGGCTTGGAACCCGGCTAATGCCCCCTCATCTTGGATCCGACACCATACTGGTTGCAAACCCCCAGATAGAAACCATTCTGCAACCAAGGGTGAGTTAGAGAAGGGCATTAGGTCTACCAACTGCCCAACAAGAGACATGTATCCACCCAACACCAGGGCCCCCGCAATGTCTTCCTCCTCTTCATAACCCCAGAAGGGGGCCATACTGAACAATGTTATGATAAACCGTTGCTCATCTGTCGCATCAAAGTCAGCATCTAAAAATGGTATCACACACTGCTGTGGTCTTGTAATTACAGGTGTCAGGGGAACACGGGGGCGTTGCCCGGGAACTTTCCGTTGGTCAATTTGCGGTCCCAGTGCCTCAGGAGTTAGTGGAGGTTGAGGAGCGTGTTGTGCTGTTAACAAAGGCAGTCGCTGCTGGTCGTCTACCGCCATAGCCCGTTAACGCCAGATTTCGCTGCATGTCCCAACGGATACATTCGTCGTATGTCCCACATTGATTTCTGCAATTATTTCACGCAGTGTTGCTTGTCTGTTAACACTGAAAACTGTACGCAAATACCTCTGCTCTCGGTCGTTAAGTGAAGGCTGTCAGCCATTGAAATGTCTGTTGTGAGAGGTAATGCCCGAAATTTGGTATTCCTGGCACAGTCTTGAGACTTTGAATATCAGAATATTGAATTCACCAACAATATTTGAAACGGAATGTCCCATTTGTCTAGCTCCATCTACCACTCCGTGTTCGAAGTGTTAATTCCCGTCATATGGCCATAATCATGTCGGAATCACGTCCTTGATGTCTTGTTTGAAGTAAGACACGATAAAAACACTAATAAAATTAAAAAACGAATATTGCAAGTGATTTTACCTTCCTCGCGTATCGCAGATGATGCAGTCCTTCAGATCGGAAGTTTCAGGATGCGAGAAAATCCACCAAAACTGACTTGCGTATGACCTAGTGGGAAAAATGAAAACCACATGATGTGCACAGTTATGCACATCAGATCTCCAATCGGGAAAATCACACTTTGCAGGATTACACTACAAAGACCTAATGTGCACATGTGTGTATGTTGGGCCTTGATTACCTTGATTCTGTCCAGCAGCCAGATGCTCCGGTACTCGCTCTAATTGTAAAGTTGACGCATCATCTCGATCAAACAGGCGGAATTGGGGGAGGGATAGATGCCTCTGGGCCTGCAATGCGGCTCCGGTGTCCCGCATTTGGATCTTGGACCGGATTCCTGCCAAGCTAATATCTATAGCTGTTTGCATCTGGATTGGTTTGTCCACCAATATTTTCTCAAGAGCTCCTAGGGCACCGGTGGTATGATATATGTCTAAGAAGTTCATTACTTGCTCTTGAACTGTGGCCGAGATTGTAGTGCCACTAGAACCCTTGAAGTTCTTGTAAGAATCTGATATTAATGAAGCCACTGAGATTGCTACAGAGAACCACTGTGATAGATTACCTCTATTCAAGGCAGCTGTTTGATCTTGAGTGTACAATATTTTCGCGAAATATCGTTCATCTTCCTTGAGTTGATCTAGAAACTCTAGAGCTGCACGCATGCCTGCTCGAGTATGATCCAGGTAGGGGAGGTAGGTGAGAGCAGGAAAGTGTCTAAAGAACACTTCTGCAATAATTACCAGATGATGCATCTCGAATCCTCTTGCTAGTCGCACTGGGTTCTGGAAGACCCCGGCTAAAGCAGCATCAGTACTTCTGCTCATCTCACAGTATACTAGGAACAACTCACGTCGTAGCATGAAGCAGGAGGCGAGTCGCAGATGACAACGATCCATTACTTTCCAGACCGGAGTAGGTAGAATATTCCATTGACAATCATCATATACGATCCCAAGTATCCCCGAGAACGCCCGGAGCCTATTCAAAACCCACCCCTCACAATTGGCGGCATTAACCCGTTTTGCGTAGGTAAGTAGCAAGACTCCGATCATAACTGCTTGTGCACGAAAGTTACTGGCAAGCTTATTGAAGCAATCGGCTGGGATCTTTTCCTGCATTGATATGTACTGGTCAGAGGCTTGGAACCCGGCTAATCCCCCCTCATCTTGGATCCGACACCATACTGGTTGCAAACCCCCAGATAGAAACCATTCTGCAACCAAGGGTGAGTTAGAGAAGGGCATTAGGTCTACCAACTGCCCAACAAGAGACATGTATCCACCCAACACCAGGGCCCCCGCAATGTCTTCCTCCTCTTCATAACCCCAGAAGGGGGCCATACTGAACAATGTTATGATAAACCGTTGCTCATCTGTCGCATGAAAGTCAGCATCTAAAAATGGTATCACACACTGCTGTGGTCTTGTAATTACAGGTGTCAGGGGAACACGGGGGCGTTGCCCGGGAACTTTCCGTTGGTCAATTTGCGGTCCCAGTGCCTCAGGAGTTAGTGGAGGTTGAGGAGCGTGTTGTGCTGTTAACAAAGGCAGTCGCTGCTGGTCGTCTGCCGCCATAGCCCGTTAACGCCAGATTTCGCTGCATGTCCCAACGGATACATTCGTCGTATGTCCCACATTGATTTCTGCAATTATTTCACGCAGTGTTGCTTGTCTGTTAACACTGAAAACTGTACGCAAATACCTCTGCTCTCGGTCGTTAAGTGAAGGCTGTCAGCCATTGAAATGTCTGTTGTGAGAGGTAATGCCCGAAATTTGGTATTCCTGGCACAGTCTTGAGACTTTGAATATCAGAATATTGAATACACCAACAATATTTGAAACGGAATGTCCCATTTGTCTAGCTCCATCTACCACTCCGTGTTCGAAGTGTTAATTCCCGTCATATGGCCATAATCATGTCGGAATCACGTCCTTGATGTCTTGTTTGAAGTAAGACACGATAAAAACACTAATAAAATTAAAAAGCGAATATTGCAAGTGATTTTACCTTCCTCGCGTGTCGCAGATGATGCAGTCCTTCAGATCGGAAGTTTCAGGATGCGAGAAAATCCACCAAAACTGACTTGCGTATGACCTAGTGGGAAAAATGAAAACCACATGATGTGCACAGTTATGCACATCAGATCTCCAATCGGGAAAATCACACTTTGCAGGATAACACTACAAAGACCTAATGTGCACATGTGTGTATGTTGGGCCTTGATTACCTTGATTCTGTCCAGCAGCCAGATGCTCCGGTACTCGCTCTAATTGTAAAGTTGACGCATCATCTCGATCAAACAGGCGGAATTGGGGGAGGGATAGATGCCTCTGGGCCTGCAATGCGGCTCCGGTGTCCCGCATTTGGATCTTGGACCGGATTCCTGCCAAGCTAATATCTATAGCTGTTTGCATCTAGATTGGTTTGTCCACCAATATTTTCTCAAGAGCTCCTAGGGCACCGGTGGTATGATATATGTCTAAGAAGTTCATTACTTGCTCTTGAACTGTGGCCGAGATTGTAGTGCCACTAGAACCCTTGAAGTTCTTGTAAGAATCTGATATTAATGAAGCCACTGAGATTGCTACAGAGAACCACTGTGATAGATTACCTCTATTCAAGGCAGCTGTTTGATCTTGAGTGTACAATATTTTCGCGAAATATCGTTCATCTTCCTTGAGTTGATCTAGAAACTCTAGAGCTGCACGCATGCCTGCTCGAGTATGATCCAGGTAGGGGAGGTAGGTGAGAGCAGGAAAGTGTCTAAAGAACACTTCTGCAATAATTACCAGATGGTGCATCTCGAATCCTCTTGCTAGTCGCACTAGGTTCTGGAAGACCCCGGCTAAAGCAGCATCAGTACTTCTGCTCATCTCACAGTATACTAGGAACAACTCACGTCGTAGCATGAAGCAGGAGGCGAGTCGCAGATGACAACGATCCATTACTTTCCAGACCGGAGTAGGTAGAATATTCCATTGACAATCATCATATACGATCCCAAGTATCCCCGAGAACGCCCGGAGCCTATTCAAAACCCACCCCTCACAATTGGCGGCATTAACCCGTTTTGCGTAGGTAAGTAGCAAGACTCCGATCATAACTGCTTGTGCACGAAAGTTACTGGCAAGCTTATTGAAGCAATCGGCTGGGATCTTTTCCTGCATTGATATGTACTGGTCAGAGGCTTGGAACCCGGCTAATCCCCCCTCATCTTGGATCCGACACCATACTGGTTGCAAACCCCCAGATAGAAACCATTCTGCAACCAAGGGTGAGTTAGAGAAGGGCATTAGGTCTACCAACTGCCCAACAAGAGACATGTATCCACCCAACACCAGGGCCCCCGCAATGTCTTCCTCCTCTTCATAACCCCAGAAGGGGGCCACACTGAACAATGTTATGATAAACCGTTGCTCATCTGTCGCATCAAAGTCAGCATCTAAAAATGGTATCACACACTGCTGTGGTCTTGTAATTACAGGTGTCAGGGGAACACGGGGGCGTTGCCCGGGAACTTTCCGTTGGTCAATTTGCGGTCCCAGTGCCTCAGGAGTTAGTGGAGGTTGAGGAGCGTGTTGTGCTGTTAACAAAGGCAGTCGCTGCTGGTCGTCTGCCGCCATAGCCCGTTAACGCCAGATTTCGCTGCATGTCCCAACGGATACATTCGTCGTATGTCCCACATTGATTTCTGCAATTATTTCACGCAGTGTTGCTTGTCTGTTAACACTGAAAACTGTACGCAAATACCTCTGCTCTCGGCCGTTAAGTGAAGGCTGTCAGCCATTGAAATGTCTGTTGTGAGAGGTAATGCCCGAAATTTGGTATTCCTGGCACAGTCTTGAGACTTTGAATATCAGAATATTGAATTCACCAACAATATTTGAAACGGAATGTCCCATTTGTCTAGCTCCATCTACCACTCCGTGTTCGAAGTGTTAATTCCCGTCATATGGCCATAATCATGTCGGAATCACGTCCTTGATGTCTTGTTTGAAGTAAGACACGATAAAAACACTAATAAAATTAAAAAACGAATATTGCAAGTGATTTTACCTTCCTCGCGTGTCGCAGATGATGCAGTCCTTCAGATCGGAAGTTTCAGGATGCGAGAAAATCCACCAAAACTGACTTGCGTATGACCTAGTGGGAAAAATGAAAACCACATGATGTGCACAGTTATGCACATCAGATCTCCAATCGGGAAAATCACACTTTGCAGGATAACACTACAAAGACCTAATGTGCACATGTGTGTATGTTGGGCCTTGATTACCTTGATTCTGTCCAGCAGCCAGATGCTCCGGTACTCGCTCTAATTGTAAAGTTGACGCATCATCTCGATCAAACAGGCGGAATTGGGGGAGGGATAGATGCCTCTGGGCCTGCAATGCGGCTCCGGTGTCCCGCATTTGGATCTTGGACCGGATTCCTGCCAAGCTAATATCTATAGCTGTTTGCATCTGGATTGGTTTGTCCACCAATATTTTCTCAAGAGCTCCTAGGGCACCGGTGGTATGATATATGTCTAAGAAGTTCATTACTTGCTCTTGAACTGTGGCCGAGATTGTAGTGCCACTAGAACCCTTGAAGTTCTTGTAAGAATCTGATATTAATGAAGCCACTGAGATTGCTACAGAGAACCACTGTGATAGATTACCTCTATTCAAGGCAGCTGTTTGATCTTGAGTGTACAATATTTTCGCGAAATATCGTTCATCTTCCTTGAGTTGATCTAGAAACTCTAGAGCTGCACGCATGCCTGCTCGAGTATGATCCAGGTAGGGGAGGTAGGTGAGAGCAGGAAAGTGTCTAAAGAACACTTCTGCAATAATTACCAGATGGTGCATCTCGAATCCTCTTGCTAGTCGCACTAGGTTCTGGAAGACCCCGGCTAAAGCAGCATCAGTACTTCTGCTCATCTCACAGTATACTAGGAACAACTCACGTCGTAGCATGAAGCAGGAGGCGAGTCGCAGATGACAACGATCCATTACTTTCCAGACCGGAGTAGGTAGAATATTCCATTGACAATCATCATATACGATCCCAAGTATCCCCGAGAACGCCCGGAGCCTATTCAAAACCCACCCCTCACAATTGGCGGCATTAACCCGTTTTGCGTAGGTAAGTAGCAAGACTCCGATCATAACTGCTTGTGCACGAAAGTTACTGGCAAGCTTATTGAAGCAATCGGCTGGGATCTTTTCCTGCATTGATATGTACTGGTCAGAGGCTTGGAACCCGGCTAATGCCCCCTCATCTTGGATCCGACACCATACTGGTTGCAAACCCCCAGATAGAAACCATTCTGCAACCAAGGGTGAGTTAGAGAAGGGCATTAGGTCTACCAACTGCCCAACAAGAGACATGTATCCACCCAACACCAGGGCCCCCGCAATGTCTTCCTCCTCTTCATAACCCCAGAAGGGGGCCATACTGAACAATGTTATGATAAACCGTTGCTCATCTGTCGCATCAAAGTCAGCATCTAAAAATGGTATCACACACTGCTGTGGTCTTGTAATTACAGGTGTCAGGGGAACACGGGGGCGTTGCCCGGGAACTTTCCGTTGGTCAATTTGCGGTCCCAGTGCCTCAGGAGTTAGTGGAGGTTGAGGAGCGTGTTGTGCTGTTAACAAAGGCAGTCGCTGCTGGTCGTCTACCGCCATAGCCCGTTAACGCCAGATTTCGCTGCATGTCCCAACGGATACATTCGTCGTATGTCCCACATTGATTTCTGCAATTATTTCACGCAGTGTTGCTTGTCTGTTAACACTGAAAACTGTACGCAAATACCTCTGCTCTCGGTCGTTAAGTGAAGGCTGTCAGCCATTGAAATGTCTGTTGTGAGAGGTAATGCCCGAAATTTGGTATTCCTGGCACAGTCTTGAGACTTTGAATATCAGAATATTGAATTCACCAACAATATTTGAAACGGAATGTCCCATTTGTCTAGCTCCATCTACCACTCCGTGTTCGAAGTGTTAATTCCCGTCATATGGCCATAATCATGTCGGAATCACGTCCTTGATGTCTTGTTTGAAGTAAGACACGATAAAAACACTAATAAAATTAAAAAACGAATATTGCAAGTGATTTTACCTTCCACGCGTATCGCAGATGATGCAGTCCTTCAGATCGGAAGTTTCAGGATGCGAGAAAATCCACCAAAACTGACTTGCGTATGACCTAGTGGGAAAAATGAAAACCACATGATGTGCACAGTTATGCACATCAGATCTCCAATCGGGAAAATCACACTTTGCAGGATTACACTACAAAGACCTAATGTGCACATGTGTGTATGTTGGGCCTTGATTACCTTGATTCTGTCCAGCAGCCAGATGCTCCGGTACTCGCTCTAATTGTAAAGTTGACGCATCATCTCGATCAAACAGGCGGAATTGGGGGAGGGATAGATGCCTCTGGGCCTGCAATGCGGCTCCGGTGTCCCGCATTTGGATCTTGGACCGGATTCCTGCCAAGCTAATATCTATAGCTGTTTGCATCTGGATTGGTTTGTCCACCAATATTTTCTCAAGAGCTCCTAGGGCACCGGTGGTATGATATATGTCTAAGAAGTTCATTACTTGCTCTTGAACTGTGGCCGAGATTGTAGTGCCACTAGAACCCTTGAAGTTCTTGTAAGAATCTGATATTAATGAAGCCACTGAGATTGCTACAGAGAACCACTGTGATAGATTACCTCTATTCAAGGCAGCTGTTTGATCTTGAGTGTACAATATTTTCGCGAAATATCGTTCATCTTCCTTGAGTTGATCTAGAAACTCTAGAGCTGCACGCATGCCTGCTCGAGTATGATCCAGGTAGGGGAGGTAGGTGAGAGCAGGAAAGTGTCTAAAGAACACTTCTGCAATAATTACCAGATGATGCATCTCGAATCCCCTTGCTAGTCGCACTGGGTTCTGGAAGACCCCGGCTAAAGCAGCATCAGTACTTCTGCTCATCTCACAGTATACTAGGAACAACTCACGTCGTAGCATGAAGCAGGAGGCGAGTCGCAGATGACAACGATCCATTACTTTCCAGACCGGAGTAGGTAGAATATTCCATTGACAATCATCATATACGATCCCAAGTATCCCCGAGAACGCCCGGAGCCTATTCAAAACCCACCCCTCACAATTGGCGGCATTAACCCGTTTTGCGTAGGTAAGTAGCAAGACTCCGATCATAACTGCTTGTGCACGAAAGTTACTGGCAAGCTTATTGAAGCAATCGGCTGGGATCTTTTCCTGCATTGATATGTACTGGTCAGAGGCTTGGAACCCGGCTAATCCCCCCTCATCTTGGATCCGACACCATACTGGTTGCAAACCCCCAGATAGAAACCATTCTGCAACCAAGGGTGAGTTAGAGAAGGGCATTAGGTCTACCAACTGCCCAACAAGAGACATGTATCCACCCAACACCAGGGCCCCCGCAATGTCTTCCTCCTCTTCATAACCCCAGAAGGGGGCCATACTGAACAATGTTATGATAAACCGTTGCTCATCTGTCGCATGAAAGTCAGCATCTAAAAATGGTATCACACACTGCTGTGGTCTTGTAATTACAGGTGTCAGGGGAACACGGGGGCGTTGCCCGGGAACTTTCCGTTGGTCAATTTGCGGTCCCAGTGCCTCAGGAGTTAGTGGAGGTTGAGGAGCGTGTTGTGCTGTTAACAAAGGCAGTCGCTGCTGGTCGTCTGCCGCCATAGCCCGTTAACGCCAGATTTCGCTGCATGTCCCAACGGATACATTCGTCGTATGTCCCACATTGATTTCTGCAATTATTTCACGCAGTGTTGCTTGTCTGTTAACACTGAAAACTGTACGCAAATACCTCTGCTCTCGGTCGTTAAGTGAAGGCTGTCAGCCATTGAAATGTCTGTTGTGAGAGGTAATGCCCGAAATTTGGTATTCCTGGCACAGTCTTGAGACTTTGAATATCAGAATATTGAATTCACCAACAATATTTGAAACGGAATGTCCCATTTGTCTAGCTCCATCTACCACTCCGTGTTCGAAGTGTTAATTCCCGTCATATGGCCATAATCATGTCGGAATCACGTCCTTGATGTCTTGTTTGAAGTAAGACACGATAAAAACACTAATAAAATTAAAAAGCGAATATTGCAAGTGATTTTACCTTCCTCGCGTGTCGCAGATGATGCAGTCCTTCAGATCGGAAGTTTCAGGATGCGAGAAAATCCACCAAAACTGACTTGCGTATGACCTAGTGGGAAAAATGAAAACCACATGATGTGCACAGTTATGCACATCAGATCTCCAATCGGGAAAATCACACTTTGCAGGATAACACTACAAAGACCTAATGTGCACATGTGTGTATGTTGGGCCTTGATTACCTTGATTCTGTCCAGCAGCCAGATGCTCCGGTACTCGCTCTAATTGTAAAGTTGACGCATCATCTCGATCAAACAGGCGGAATTGGGGGAGGGATAGATGCCTCTGGGCCTGCAATGCGGCTCCGGTGTCCCGCATTTGGATCTTGGACCGGATTCCTGCCAAGCTAATATCTATAGCTGTTTGCATCTAGATTGGTTTGTCCACCAATATTTTCTCAAGAGCTCCTAGGGCACCGGTGGTATGATATATGTCTAAGAAGTTCATTACTTGCTCTTGAACTGTGGCCGAGATTGTAGTGCCACTAGAACCCTTGAAGTTCTTGTAAGAATCTGATATTAATGAAGCCACTGAGATTGCTACAGAGAACCACTGTGATAGATTACCTCTATTCAAGGCAGCTGTTTGATCTTGAGTGTACAATATTTTCGCGAAATATCGTTCATCTTCCTTGAGTTGATCTAGAAACTCTAGAGCTGCACGCATGCCTGCTCGAGTATGATCCAGGTAGGGGAGGTAGGTGAGAGCAGGAAAGTGTCTAAAGAACACTTCTGCAATAATTACCAGATGGTGCATCTCGAATCCTCTTGCTAGTCGCACTAGGTTCTGGAAGACCCCGGCTAAAGCAGCATCAGTACTTCTGCTCATCTCACAGTATACTAGGAACAACTCACGTCGTAGCATGAAGCAGGAGGCGAGTCGCAGATGACAACGATCCATTACTTTCCAGACCGGAGTAGGTAGAATATTCCATTGACAATCATCATATACGATCCCAAGTATCCCCGAGAACGCCCGGAGCCTATTCAAAACCCACCCCTCACAATTGGCGGCATTAACCCGTTTTGCGTAGGTAAGTAGCAAGACTCCGATCATAACTGCTTGTGCACGAAAGTTACTGGCAAGCTTATTGAAGCAATCGGCTGGGATCTTTTCCTGCATTGATATGTACTGGTCAGAGGCTTGGAACCCGGCTAATCCCCCCTCATCTTGGATCCGACACCATACTGGTTGCAAACCCCCAGATAGAAACCATTCTGCAACCAAGGGTGAGTTAGAGAAGGGCATTAGGTCTACCAACTGCCCAACAAGAGACATGTATCCACCCAACACCAGGGCCCCCGCAATGTCTTCCTCCTCTTCATAACCCCAGAAGGGGGCCACACTGAACAATGTTATGATAAACCGTTGCTCATCTGTCGCATCAAAGTCAGCATCTAAAAATGGTATCACACACTGCTGTGGTCTTGTAATTACAGGTGTCAGGGGAACACGGGGGCGTTGCCCGGGAACTTTCCGTTGGTCAATTTGCGGTCCCAGTGCCTCAGGAGTTAGTGGAGGTTGAGGAGCGTGTTGTGCTGTTAACAAAGGCAGTCGCTGCTGGTCGTCTGCCGCCATAGCCCGTTAACGCCAGATTTCGCTGCATGTCCCAACGGATACATTCGTCGTATGTCCCACATTGATTTCTGCAATTATTTCACGCAGTGTTGCTTGTCTGTTAACACTGAAAACTGTACGCAAATACCTCTGCTCTCGGCCGTTAAGTGAAGGCTGTCAGCCATTGAAATGTCTGTTGTGAGAGGTAATGCCCGAAATTTGGTATTCCTGGCACAGTCTTGAGACTTTGAATATCAGAATATTGAATTCACCAACAATATTTGAAACGGAATGTCCCATTTGTCTAGCTCCATCTACCACTCCGTGTTCGAAGTGTTAATTCCCGTCATATGGCCATAATCATGTCGGAATCACGTCCTTGATGTCTTGTTTGAAGTAAGACACGATAAAAACACTAATAAAATTAAAAAACGAATATTGCAAGTGATTTTACCTTCCTCGCGTGTCGCAGATGATGCAGTCCTTCAGATCGGAAGTTTCAGGATGCGAGAAAATCCACCAAAACTGACTTGCGTATGACCTAGTGGGAAAAATGAAAACCACATGATGTGCACAGTTATGCACATCAGATCTCCAATCGGGAAAATCACACTTTGCAGGATAACACTACAAAGACCTAATGTGCACATGTGTGTATGTTGGGCCTTGATTACCTTGATTCTGTCCAGCAGCCAGATGCTCCGGTACTCGCTCTAATTGTAAAGTTGACGCATCATCTCGATCAAACAGGCGGAATTGGGGGAGGGATAGATGCCTCTGGGCCTGCAATGCGGCTCCGGTGTCCCGCATTTGGATCTTGGACCGGATTCCTGCCAAGCTAATATCTATAGCTGTTTGCATCTAGATTGGTTTGTCCACCAATATTTTCTCAAGAGCTCCTAGGGCACCGGTGGTATGATATATGTCTAAGAAGTTCATTACTTGCTCTTGAACTGTGGCCGAGATTGTAGTGCCACTAGAACCCTTGAAGTTCTTGTAAGAATCTGATATTAATGAAGCCACTGAGATTGCTACAGAGAACCACTGTGATAGATTACCTCTATTCAAGGCAGCTGTTTGATCTTGAGTGTACAATATTTTCGCGAAATATCGTTCATCTTCCTTGAGTTGATCTAGAAACTCTAGAGCTGCACGCATGCCTGCTCGAGTATGATCCAGGTAGGGGAGGTAGGTGAGAGCAGGAAAGTGTCTAAAGAACACTTCTGCAATAATTACCAGATGGTGCATCTCGAATCCTCTTGCTAGTCGCACTGGGTTCTGGAAGACCCCGGCTAAAGCAGCATCAGTACTTCTGCTCATCTCACAGTATACTAGGAACAACTCACGTCGTAGCATGAAGCAGGAGGCGAGTCGCAGATGACAACGATCCATTACTTTCCAGACCGGAGTAGGTAGAATATTCCATTGACAATCATCATATACGATCCCAAGTATCCCCGAGAACGCCCGGAGCCTATTCAAAACCCACCCCTCACAATTGGCGGCATTAACCCGTTTTGCGTAGGTAAGTAGCAAGACTCCGATCATAACTGCTTGTGCACGAAAGTTACTGGCAAGCTTATTGAAGCAATCGGCTGGGATCTTTTCCTGCATTGATATGTACTGGTCAGAGGCTTGGAATCCGGCTAATCCCCCCTCATCTTGGATCCGACACCATACTGAATCACCAGAGTACAAATGAAAACTTCGCTAATGCACTGCCCTTTTATACCTCGTGTACACTTCCACCATCTGTATGCAGGGTGTTACAAAAAGGTACGGCCAAACTTTCAGGAAACATTCCTCATACACAAAGAAAGAAAATATGTTATGTGGATATGTGTCCGGAAACGCTTACTTCCCATGTTAGAGCTCATTTCATTACTTCTCTTCAAATCACATTAATCATGGAATGGTAACACACAGCAACAGAACGTACCAGCGTGACTTCAAACACTTTGTTACAGGAAATGTTCAAAACGTCCTTCGTTAGCGAGGATACATGCATCCACCCTCCGTCGCATGGAATCCCTGATGCGCTGATGAAGCCCTGGAGAATGGCGTATTGTATCACAGCCGTCCACAATACCACCACGAAGAGTCTCTACATTTGGTACCGGGGTTGCGTAGACAAGATCTTTCAAATGCCTCCATAAATGAAAGTCAAGAGGTCAGGAGAGCGTGGAGGCCACGGAATTGGTCCGCCTCAACCAATCCATCGGTCACCGAATCTGTTGT
Organism: Schistocerca americana; assembly: GCF_021461395.2. Classification (NCBI taxonomy): domain Eukaryota; kingdom Metazoa; phylum Arthropoda; class Insecta; order Orthoptera; family Acrididae; genus Schistocerca; species Schistocerca americana. Next base: position 90,313,795 of record NC_060128.1, read on the forward strand.
TGAGAAGCGTACGAACACTTCGACTGAAATGTGCAGGAGCTCCATCGTGCATGAACCAGATGTTGTGTCGTACTTGTAAAGGCACACTTTCTAGCAGCACACGTAGAGTATCCTTTATGAAATCATAACATGCTCCATTGGGCGTAGGTGGAAGAACGAAACTAAAATGAGCTCTAACATGGAAATTAAGCGTTTCCGGACACATGTCCACATAACATCTTTTATTTGTGTGTGAGGAATGTTTCCTGAAAGTTTGGCCGTACCTTTTTGTAACACCCTGTATGCATATCGCTATCCCATAACTTTTGTCATCTCATTGTATATTCACTGTGTAAGGTGCAATATTTGTGATTTACTTAATCTAGGATTGAAGACAAGTGTGTAAGATGAAATGACATGTTTTGTCACAATATTAGCACAAAAATACACGCTTTTACGGTTTTCAATGTGACAAAAGTTGTCAGGATAACGCATCTTGTCAACATCAAAAAGTGAAATAATCCTAAACACAACAATATTAAATATGACCTCTCAGAAGGTTAAATTATCATAACCATGACAATATTAAAGTTTAACCAGAATTTACGAAATTGCTCCTACACTTACGTTATGATGTTGGGCAGTACTACGAAAATCGTCTTTTTACCTCAAGCTGCGATGAGTTGTCTGCTAGGCCGCTCTCTTCCAGTGCAATTCCTATAAAACTAATTACACCTTCACTGAATTTTCCAGTAGAAACTTTTCCTATGTTTCTCGTTACGCGAGAGAACATGTGATCATCTCTAGTCTTAGGATGTGGGGATATACACTTCCATGGTTGGAACAGCTTGCATATTATAATGCCCTGACGGCTTTTCACGTTGATTCTGGGCAGAAGTGTGTGTGAAATGGTTTCCTTGGCCACCCGTAAGAAAAACAGTCCCATTTCAACTCTGGATGTTGCGGTTGTGACTTTAATCAGAGGTCCCAAGGGGTGTGACTACCTTCCAATAGTGTGACATATACACGATGGCATTGGCAGAATTGCGGTGAAATTTGATCCGATGTGACATGATTAATCCAGCGTATACCTCACTAGAACATCTGTGCTGTGCACTTTTTTTTCACATGTTTTAACACTTAGGTGTTTGAAGTGTCACCTAGTTGGAGGGTGATGTCGCAGGGTGCCACGCTTTTGCACAATTACAGAGGAAGGTAGTAGGCGCTTTTCAGCCAAATTTCAAACTTGCACTTTGCAATGGAAGACAGTTACAGGCTTTTGCAAAAATGTGGATTTTGTGCCTACTACTGCTGCTGCGTTTATCTAGAAAAATTGTCAGTATGTCACCATGAAAACGGCACCATTTGCATATGATTAATTTTGATGACATTCAGAATATCTCAAGTTTAACTTAGTGTTTATGAAATTTCGATCTTGACTGTATCCTGAGTGAACAATAAACATGCCAAACTGAAACTGTGTTGTGTATTGTGTAAAGATCACTGGGACACACAACCTGTATAGTAGTCCTGTTTCATGTGCCTACACATGGCGCTAACAGTGACAACAAACTGGCCAGAAATCCTTACGAGGCGTGCCATTCCACCACTTATTTGTCAGTAATATTGTACTTGAATGATTAGAAGGCAGTGAAGAATTAGACTATTTTACGCATGAAATACAGCTATTTCTTACCCAGACACCTCTAGGAAGAAAGCAGAATTTTTTAACTGGAAAAACTTTTTCCTTTCACTGCAAGACAGTTTACTGGTTGTATCTTTAGCCAAAAAACATATGAGGGTCGTCTTATTTCTTTTTAATTTTTTTCCCCCTTCTCCAGTCTCCAATAGGCTATAAATAAGATACGTTGATAGAAAAGTTATTTTAAGGTTTTTAACATGGCTGTCAATCAAAAACTGTTGTATAATACAAAATTTTGAAAAAAAAAAAAAAGCCAGCCCTCAGTAGCGAACACAATTTGTAACCTAGGTTTCGGTGTCACAAGGGTCACCTTCTTGGGACAAAATTAAAACTAAATGTTACAGCATAACGTACCAAAAAATACGAAAGCGGTGGTCATACCTATAGTCAGAATTAAAATAAAATGCAACAGAGGTGCAAGCCACTAGGAGCTGCCATGAGTCCTCTGCTACAGTCAACACAAAGCTGAAACATCATGTGAACAACTTCAAGACAATACCGCCATCCGGTGGCTAATTGTTAAAACGAGCTATTTTGTAAACATCTCTCGTAACAGCAGAGAGGGAAATAAACAAACACCTGAACGGTGTACATGAAGTAATTACAATAGCGGGATACTGCATGATATAAAATACAACTAATGAATGACTGGCTGTTGTACAAAAATTCCAGAATAAATGCATAAAGAAGACATGTACGAAATAAGACATTAAATGACATTACTGCTTGCTATAATAGATACGTTATAAAAACAAAAAAAGATTTTTTAACTTACGTTTATGAGCCGCAAAAAGTAGAAAGAAAAGGTATTTCTGAATCTGCAAGAAGCGATTGGCACATCAAAGTGTTAGATCTCGTCAAGCAGCGGCTTTATACCATTGAAATAACTTCTTCCGCGCAACTGCACCTGCTCGTTGAGAAAAAGTCCGTCATTGGAAAGTGAATGCTTGAAAATTTCCAGCTCCTACAAAAATCAAATTTACGCCCTTTTTTCTTTTCAATATGCAAAATTTCCAACTTCTCAACCCCTTTAGGAGAGTGGCCTGTGATTAACAGGGGATCTGCAAGAGAAGAATTAGGGGCACACGAACCGTTTTCCCTCAGAAAATGTTCTTTACAGCGAACTGAAAAGCACGTCCTGTTTGACCAATGTAATAGGCACCGCAAGAGTCACATGAAATCTTGTAGACACCAGAATTCTGCAGAGGGCTAGTAGTTGACTTCAGATTATGGGTGGCATTATTTCTCAAGTTGTTTGTAGAAAAGGCAATTGAAAATTTAAATATATACAAATAAAGCGCGATGTATGCACACGTAACTATCTAATCTCGGGTCGCTGAGCTTCGAGATCTAACTGCAAGGGACACAACCAATGCGTTGCCTGGTTGCTCTCCGGCGGTGAATTCATTAATGTTCCACAGTAGGTTTTCAGCACCTGCTTCCCATACTGCGTTCTCATTCTCCAACCATCCGACTGGTGCTTGAGGATAGTTGTAGCGATAACAGAACATATCCAATGTCTGTTCATTTGGTATTCGCCGCTGAACTCTGTATCTGAAGATGGATGCAGCACTAGCTATATGAACTCCTGCTTGAGAATAGCTGTTTGTGGTTCCATTCTTCGCTGTGATTCTAAGGTGAGGGTCTGGAACTACGTCTCCCCTAGATGTTGTGAGGTATGCAGTTTGAGCGAGGGATCCGTATCTAGACTCACTCAACTCGCCTGTGATCTTGCATTTTGAATTCGCAACGTATCCAGCTACTTGCTGTAGTAGACGTATGTTTATAGGAATGTTACCTACATTTCTAACCTCAATGCGGTTTTCGTCTATACCTGCAGAATTCAATGCATCTTCTGCGTCTTGCATTAGCCTCTCAGAGCTACTCCATCCCAGTAGAGATACCGTTGGTAAGGTGAGATCTGCATTCAATGGTCTTAAGTTTTCCGGAAGATCCCACTCTCTATTAAGCCACTCCGGGTGTAGTTCCGGTTGTCTAGCAGTTATGGTATATCTCAAATCCGCTTGTATCTTCAACAGCGCAATTCGTGGAGATGGTAGCGTCTTGTAGAATATGTGTGTCACGGCTGAAGCTCTGCCAAAGTCCCCCGTTACATTTAACTCATGTGGGAGTTGTAAGGTAAACTCTCTGGCGTTGGCATCAACTAGATCGCCGATACCCATGAGGTACAAGTTAACATCTGGTGGTACAGGCAAATCAAAGGACAGTCTTCCGTCCAGCTCAATGTACTCCAGAGAATACTCGCCTCTGCTAGCCAACACACTGTATATTCTCTTCCAGAGAAGGACGAAGCTATAGTACTGGTAGGAACTGAAAGGTACAAACTTCTTGATGCTCCTGTCTGCTTGAACTTGGGCATCATAGCTAGCTCGCACCAACTCGACGTACTGTGTAAAGTCAAGCTGAAAACGTCTATGCTGACGACGCTCAATAAACCCGTTAACTCCGGGAACTATCATCAGATCGTTGACAAGAGGATAATTTCTCTCAGTACTCCCCTTGGTACTCTGTGACTTGGGCGTTAAGTCCGGCTGCTACTTTTCCTCCCTTTTGTTGGTATTCTTGCTCTTCCAGAAGGACTTCTTGGGCCTAGATTCTTGCTGCTGTGAGGGCCCCGCTTCTACTTCCGGTGTCGCTGCTTCAGTAGTGTCGGCAGGAGCTGGTGCTCCTTGGCCTCTACCACGGCCTCCGCGGAATGAACTATGGTCACGGCCTCGACCTCGACCTCTACCTTCAGCATTCGACATATTCAAGTTGCGTTTAAAATTGTGTGCACCTCTGGCGCCTTAATCTAATTCTATATGAAAATGGTTACATTTGTATTTAATCCGAAGCAACCTTTGAATCTGGTTTGACACTGGACCTATAAAATGGAATTGAAGAATTTTTTCTCCGATTCTTCTGGGATGCTGATGAAAGAACCTTCTTGCCAATCTTCTTTCTGAGGGTATCATCTACCAACCAAGCTTCGTAACCATTATTGACCGCCACAGTTTTAATAAGATTATCTCATTATTAAAGTTTTCTTTCGAGAGGGGAATGGAAATTGCTCTGTGAATAGCCGAGAAGAAAAGCATTTTTGTGAGAGGCTGGATGCGTAGAAGCTGGAACGATTTGATCAATTTGAGTCTCTTTGCGGAAAATGTTGAAGGAAACTCTGTTTTCAATTAATGACAACGTAAGATCGAGGAAATTTAATTGACGATTTTCATTTTCTAGTTCACAAGTGAACTTCATATTATCATGAAGATCATTAAACAGATTGAAAATGTGGTTGATCCCATCAGGAGGACCTTTGTAGAGTACTAATATATCGTCAACGTATCTACAGTAGGACAAAAGGCCCAGATCTGTAGCTGAAAACAACGTAAAGAATTTCACCTCTAACGAATTGATAAATATCGGCAAGAACTCCAGCTAGCGGGTTCCCCATGGCTAGGCCGTCATTTTGTTGGAACAGTTGCCCATTGAACTGAACTGAAAGTAATTGTACTTAACTACAACGGTGATCAAATTCATGAAATCCGCAATTTCCTCATCACGGATATCTTTCTTAAACCTACGCAGATTTTCTTCCACAATCTTAAGGGTTTCTTGCACGGGAACATGGGTGTAGAGGTTTTTTTTATGTCTAACGAAAACAATCTAGTAGCCTGGTCACAGTCTATATCCTCTACTTTGCGAACTATAGCAGCTCTATTTAACACAGAATAGCAATGAGTGAAGACAAGACTGTTTCAGCCGATCATGTAAAAATCTAGCAAGTTCATGATAAGCACTGTTCTGACTATTCGAAACCGGACGAATGGGATCCCCAAGCTTATGTATCTTAAATTGCGCTCTTTTTCAAAATTTTGTATTATACAACAATCGTTCATTGACAGCCATGTTAGAAACCATAAGATTTTTGCCTGCCCGGGTGTCTAAGGCTGCATCTAAATATAATGACTTAAACAAACAATTGTGAAATACCAGCATGTCCATCTGTTTTAATAAGCAATGTGAACGGAGGGAATTAGTCCCCACTTATTTCAAGGCTTTTATTAACTTCATAAATTATAAAAATGATCCTCTGAGCTTCAGGCCTATTGTAAAAAATATAATTTCTGATAACATAAAATCGCTTTACGCCAAAAAAGACGCTCTTAATGCAGAGGCTTACAATCTGTATTTGGAAATTACAAAATTGTGCCATGATTTGTTTAATGTTAATTTAATGTTGTATGGTCACAAATTAATGACTATTTAGAGAATTATAAACAAGGTGTTATATACAGGTATGAAAAGAAACTAAGTAATAATGAGATTTTCACTCTGCAGCGGAGTGTGCGCTGATACGAAATTTCCTGGCAGATCAGGGCACACTGCGGTGCAGACTGATAATCTCATTCTGGAACTTGTGAACTAGAAAATTATAATCGTCAATTAAATTCCTTGATCTTATGTTGTCATTAATTGAAAACAGAGTTTCCTTCAACATTTTCCGCAAAGACTCAAACTGATCACAGCCTTCCAGCTTCTTCTACGCATCCGGCTTCTCACAAAAATACTTTTTTCTTGGCTATTCACAGAGCAATTTCCATTCCCCTCTCGGAAGAAAACTTTAATAATGAGATTAATCTTATTAAAACTGTGGCGGTCAATAATGGTTACGAAGCTCGGTTGGTAGATGATATCCTCAGAAAGAAGATTGGCAAGAAGAGTACCACACTTGGTTCTTTCATCAGCATCCCAGAAGAATCGGAGAAAAAATTCTGATTCTTTCTCATCTCTTTATGATAGCCCTCTCAGGCCTAGTTGTTCCTGACACCTTGAGGGATGCCATGGCTACTATTCCTAACTGTGTTCTTATCTGGATATATCTGGTAACTGTGTTGACAATCAATTGGTTCTGTACAGATCAAGCTCCTTGATAATTTTCTAGTGTTTGGTTGTTTATGCAGGCTATTGTAATTGCCCCCAGAGCTTGCTTGTCAAAGTGTTTTCTATTTAACACAAATGTTTCAGCTGGTTTCCTTATAATTTTAGCATAAGGTTGTTGCTCTGAGGGGAGACCTGCAAGGTATTTACATGCATTCTTGTAAGATAGGAATTGATCTCTGAAGGGTTTGTATAGAAGAAGCTCAACCCAGTGGGATATTATGTGCTCCTGGATCAATAGCAAATGTGTCATGTGACATCCTATCAATGAAGTCATCAGAGCATCGCGTATCTTCCCCATGTCAGAGTTTGAAAATGCCTGTCTTGCAGATGCGATACAGAAGAATATGCATTTTCTCAAGGAAAAGAGACTCATCCCGTATGTGCAAAAGACTATAACATTGTCCATTTTAGGTCTAATGTTCCCCCATCACAATATATCCTCTTTGACAACACTAATTGTTTGAGATAGTCCGCTAAGCCTTGCTTTCATCCAACCTTCGTAATTTTTGTTTGTTATCTGCTTGTAGAACAATAGAGATATAACTCCAAATAGAACTATCATCTGATGAGGTTCGTCTAGACATCTATTAACCCCAATTTCTCCAAGCATCACACAAAGGGGGTTGACATTAGCTTGATCTTTCAATTTCAGCCTTGATTCTGTTTTCAAAAATCTCGTTTGCAGTGTCAGCACTCTGGTTTAGATCCATTTTTTTCAATCTCATGTTTACGTTTAATCCTTGTAGGCCTAGGTTAAGATCCCAGTCTGCCGGAATATTATCCGCGTGAAAATATGAAAAGAAGAATTTTAAGTAACTTCCCATTAATATATCTCTGTTTACTCTCTCGGATGAGAACCAATGTTTTAAGCAGTCTAATCTAAATGCCGCTAGTCCTCTTGTTTGGTCGTATTGTGGGTTCAGAACAGCTATTTGCATGTCGGGTTTTGATAGACGGTTCAATACAACATGTTGGTTGAAAGTTAAATCTGCCTTTCTTTGGGAGATGTGCAGAAGGTCCAGGCATGTTGCTGGGAGCACAACTTCAAAAGATGGTTGGAATGATCCTTGAGACATGTTGGAGCTTCCTATATCATTACCAAACAGGAGATGTATCTCTCGTCCGTATTTGTACATTTTTTCACAGACCTGTTTTAGGACAAAAATCTGATCTGTGGTTGATCTCCCTGCCTGGAAACCTCCTTGGTATTCTCCAATTATGTCTGTTGTTATAGGTTTTATTCGTTCTAATAGGCAGTTGGAGAAGATCTTATAACAGGTGTTGAGTAGCGCTATGCCCCTGAAGTTGTCACATACGGATTTGTCGTTCTTTATATATAGGGGGCATATCACAGCTACCTTCCATTCCTCTGGTATTTCATGTTTTACCCAAATTTGCTCGATTAGCTTGTGGATTTTGAAAGATTTGTTTGATGTTTGTTTTACTTGTGATGCCCCAGGCTGAGCATCCGTATAGTATAGCGGGTTGTACAGGGTGATTCAAAAAGAATACCACAACTTTAAAAATGTGTATTTAATGAAAGAAACATAATATAACCTTCTGTTATACATTATTACAAAGAGTATTTAAAAAGGTTTTTTTCACTCAAAAACAAGTTCAGAGATGTTCAATATGGCCCCCTCCAGACACTCGAGCAATATCAACCCGATACTCCAACTCGTTCCACACTCTCTGTAGCATATCAGGCGTAACAGTTTGGATAGCTGCTGTTATTTCTCATTTCAAATCATCAATGGTGGCTGAGAGAGGTGGCCGAAACACCATATCCTTAACATACCCCCATAAGAAAAAATCGCAGGGGGTAAGATCAGGGCTTCTTGGAGGCCAGTGATGAAGTGCTCTGTCACGGGCTGCCTGGCGGCCGATCCATCGCCTCGGGTAGTTGACGTTCAGGTAGTTACGGACAGATAAGTGCCAATGTGGTGGTGCTCCATCCTGCTGAAATATGAATTGTTGTGCTTCTTGTTCGAGCTGAGGGAACAGCCAATTCTCTAACATCTCCAGATACTACAGTCCAGTTACAGTAGCACCTTCGAAGAAAAAAAGGACCTAAAACTTTATTGGCTGAAATGGCACAGAAAACGTTCACCTTAGGCGAGTCACGTTCATACTGAGTTGTTTCCCGCGGATTCTCAGTGCCCCATATACAGACATTGTGACGGTTGACTTTCCGGTTAGTGTGGAAAGTTGCTTCATCACTAAACACAATCTTTGAAACGAAAGATTCATCTGTTTCCATTTGAGCAAGGATAAAATCACAGAAATCGATTCTTTCAAACTTACCGGCTGCAGAGAGTGCTTGAACCAATTTCAGACGATAAGGTTTCATAACTAACCATTTACGTAGGACTCTCCATACAGTTGATTGTGGAATTTGCAGCTCTCTGCTAGCTCTGCGAGTCGATTTTCCTGGGCTGCGAACAAATGCTTGCTGGATGCGTGCTACATTTTCATCACTCTTTCTCGGCCTTCCAGAACTTTTCCCTTTGCACAAACACCCATTCTCTGTAAACTGTTCATACCAACATTTAATACACCACCTATCAGCAGGTTTAACAGCATACTTTGTTCGAGAGCACGCTGAACAACTGTCGTCGATTCACTTCTGCCGTACCAATAACACAAAAAGCATTCTGTTGAGCGGTCGCCATCTTAGCATCAACTGACGCTGACGCCTAGTCAACAGCGCCTCAAGCGAACAAATGTACAACTAAATGAAACTTTATAGCTCCCTCAATTCGCTGACACATAGTGCTTAGCTCTGCCTTTTGTCGTTGCAGAGTTTTAAATTCCTAAAGTTGTGGTATTCTTTTTGAATCACCCTGTATTACTGCTTTATATGTTTGTAGTTTTGTGCTGTGCGTCATTTCTTTGCTTATTAGTAGCGGGTAGATTGCGTGCGTTGTTCGTCTTATTTTGGTCTTTTTATCTTTGACGTGGTTCGTGAACAGCATTTTGCTGTCCAACGTAACTCCAAGATACTTTACATTCGTCGTCCAGTGTATTCTGTGACCATTTAATTCGATTCTGTCGTTGAGGACTGGTCCGTACCGAGTAAAGAGAGTGGCTTGCGTTTTTTCCACATAGATTTATATTTTGTTTAGTTTGGCCCAATGTTCAGTGTGGTCCGTTTGCTCCTGAAGTCTTGTTAGTGTAGTGTCCAGTCTTCTGTAACTCATAAGTATCGCTGTGTCGTCAGCAAACTGGGCCAGTACTGTGTCCTCTCTTTTTTTTTTCTAAATCATTATGAATGTCATGAATTCCGTTTCTCTAGGACTACTGTTCTTTCCTTACAGGGTTGTCAGATGGTTCCTTTCGCATTATATCACCATCATCATCATCTGAGTGTTCTTCTAATAGTGTCCTTTTTGCAGAGGATGTCTTTGATTCAGGATTTAAAGATGTGTCAGCTCTGATTCTTTCTGATCTCTTTATGATATCCCTCTCAGGCCTAGTTGTTCCTGACACCTTGAGGGATGCCATGGCTACTATTCCTAACTGTGTTCTTATCTGGATATATCTGGTGGCTGTGTTGACAATCAATTGGTTCTGTACAGATCTAGCTCCTTGACAATTTTCTATTGTTTGGTTGTTTATGCAGGCTATTGTAATTGCCCCCAGAGCTAGCTTGTCAAAGTGTTTTCTATTTAACACAAATGTTTCAGCTGGTTTCCTTATAATTTTAGCATAAGGTTGTTGCACTGAGGAGAGACCTGCAAGGTGTTTACATGCATTCTTATAAGATAGGAATTGATCTCTGAACGGTTTGTACAGAAGTAGTTCTACCCAATGGGAGATGATATGTGCTCCTGGATCAATAGCAAATGTATCATGTGACATCCTATCAATAAAGTCATCAGAGCATCACGTATCTTCCCCATGTCAGAGTTTGAAAATGCCTGTCTTGCAGATGCGATGCAGAAGAATATGCATTTTCTAAAGGATAAGAGACTCATCCCGTATGTGCAAAAGACTACAACATTATCCATTTTAGGTCTAATGTTCCCCCACTACAATATATCCTATTTGACAACATCAATTGTTTGAGATAGTCCGCTAAGCCTTGCTTTCATCCATCCTTCATAACTTTTGTTTGTTATCTGCTTGTAGAACAATAGAGATATAACTCCAAATAGAACTATCATCTGCTGAGGTTCGTCTAGACATCTATTAACCCCAATTTCTCCAAGCATCACACAAAGGGGGTGTACATTAGCTTGATCTCTTTCATTTTCAGCATCGATTCTGTTTTCAAAAATCTCGTTTGCAGCGTCTGCACTCTGGTTTAGATCCATTTTGTTCAATCTCGTGTTTACGTTTAATTCTTGTAGGCCTAGGTTAGGATCCCAGTCTGCCGGAATATTATCCGGGTGAAAATATGAAAAGAAGAATTTTAAATAACTTCCCATTAATATATCTCTGTTTACTCTCTCGGATGAGAACCAATGTTTTAAATAGTCTAATCTAAATGCCGCTAGTCCTCTTGTTTGGTCATATTGTGGGTTCAGAACAGCTATTTGCACGTCGGGTTATGATTGACGGTTCAATACAACATGTTGGTTGAAAGTTAAATCTGCCTTTCTTTGGGAGATGTGCAGAAGGTCCATGCATGTTGCTGGGAGCACAGCCTCAAAAGATGGTTGGAATGATCCTTGAGACATGTTGGAGCTTCCTATATCATTACCAAACAGGAGATGTATCTCTTGTCCATATTCGTACATTTTTTCACAGACCTGTTTTAGGACAAAAATCTGATCTGTGGTTGATCTCCCTGCCTGGAAACCTCCTTGGTATTCTCCAATTATGTCTGTTGTTATAGGTTTTATTCGTTCTAATAGGCAGTTGGAGAAGATCTTATAACAGGTGTTGAGTAGCGCTATGCCCCTGTAGTTGTCACATACGGATTTGTCTTTCTTTTTATATATGGGGCATATCACAGCTACCTTCCATTCCTCTGGTATTTCATGTTTTACCCAAATTTGCTCGATTAGCTTGTGGATTTTGAAACATTTGTTTGATGTTTGTTTTACTTGTGACGCCCCAGGCTGAGCATCCGTATAGTATAGCGGGTTGTACAGGGTGATTCAAAAAGAATACCACAACTTTAAAAATGTGTATTTAATGAAAGAAACATAATATAACATTCTGTTATACATTATTACAAAGAGTATTTAAAAAGGTTTTTTTACTCAAAAACAAGTTCAGAGATGTTCAATATGGCCCCCTCCAGACACTCGAGCAATATCAACCCAATACTCCAACTTGTTCCACACTCTCTGTAGCATATCAGGCGTAACAGTTTGGATAGCTGCTGTTATTTCTCGTTTCAAATCATCAATGGTGGCTGGGAGTGGTGGCCGAAACACCATATCCTTAACATACCCCCATAAGAAAAAATCGCAGGGGGTAAGATCAGGGTTTCTTGGAGGCCAGTGATGAAGTGCTCTGTGACGGGCTGCCTGGCGGCCGATCCATCGCCTCGGGTAGTTGACGTTCAGGTAGTTACAGACAGATAAGTGCCAATGTGGTGGCGCTCCATCCTGCTGAAATATGAATTGTTGTGCTTCTTGTTCGAGCTGAGGGAACAGCCAATTCTCTAACATCTCCAAATACTGTAGTCCAGTTGCAGTCGCACCTTCGAAGAAAAAAAGGACCAAAAACTTTATTGGCTGAAATGGCACAGAAAACGTTCACCTTAGGCGAGTCACGTTCATACTGAGTTGTTTCCCGCGGATTCTCAGTGCCCCATATACAGACATTGTGACGGTTGACTTTCCGGTTAGTGTGGAAAGTTGCTTCATCACTAAACACAATCTTTGAAACGAAAGATTCATCTGTTTCCACTTGAGCAAGGATAAAATCACAGAAATCGATTCTTTTAATCTTACCAGCTTCAGACAGTGCTTGAAACAATTTCAGACGATAAGGTTTCATAACTAACCTTTTTCGTAGGACTCTCCATACAGTTGATTGTGGAAATTGCAGCTCTCTGCTAGCTCTGCGAGTCGATTTTCCTGGGCTGCGAACAAATGCTTGCTGGATGCGTGCTACATTTTCATCACTCGTTCTCGGCCGTCCAGAACTTTTCCCTTTGCACAAACACCCATTCTCTGTACTCTGTTTATACCAACGTTTAATACACCACCTATCACCAGGTTTAACACCATACTTGTTCGAAATGCACGCTGAACAACTGGCGTCGATTCACTTCTGCCGTACTCAATAACACAAGAAGCTTTCTGTTGAGCGGTCGCCATCTTAGCATCAACTGACGCTGACGCCTAGTCAACAGCGCCTCAAGCGAATAAATGTACAACTAAATGAAACTTTATAGCTCCCTTAATTCGCTGACAGATAGTGCTTAGCTCTGCCTTTTGTCGTTGCAGAGTTTTAAATTCCTAAAGTTGTGGTATTCTTTTTGAATCACCCTGTATTACTGCTTTATATGTTTGTAGTTTTGTCCTGTGCGTCATTTCTTTGCTTATTAGTAGCGGGTAGATTGCGTGCGTTGCTCGTCTTATTTTGGTCTTTTTATCCTTGACGTGGTTCGTGAACAGCATTTTGCTGTCCAACGTAACTCCAAGATACTTTACATTCGTCGTCCAGTGTATTCTGTGGCCATTTAATTCGATTCTGTCCTTGAGGACTGGTCCGTGCCGAGTAAAGAGAGTGACTTGCGTTTTCTCCGCATAGAGTTTTATTTTGTTTAGTTTGGCCCAATGTTCAGTGTGGTCCGTTTGCTCCTGAAGTCTTGTTAGTGTAGTGTCCAGTCTTCTGTAACTCATAAGTATCGCTGTGTCGTCAGCAAACTGGGCCAGTACTGTGTCCTCTCTTTTTTTTTTTCTAAATCATTATGAATGTCATGAATTCCGATTCTCTAGGTCTACTGTTCTTTCCTTTCAGGGTTGTCAGATGGTTCCTTTCGCATTATATCACCATCATCATCATCTGAGTGTTCTTCTAATAGTGTCCCTTTTGCAGAGGATGTCTTTGATTCAGCATTTAAAGATGTGTCAGCTCTGATTCTTTCTGATCTCTTTATGATATCCCTCTCAGGCCTAGTTGTTCCTGACACCTTGAGGGATGCCATGGCTACTATTCCTAACTGTGTTCTTATCTGGATATATCTGGCGAGTGTGTTGACAATAAATTGGTTCTGTACAGATCTAGCTCCTTGATAATTTTCTAGTGTTTGGTTGTTTATGCAGGCTATTGTAATTGCCCTGAGAGCTAGCTTGTCATAGTGTTTTCTATTTAACACAAATGTTTCAGATGGTTTCCTTATAATTTTAGCATAAGGTTGTTGCTCTGAGGGGAGACCTGCAAGGTATTTACATGCATTCTTATAGGATAGGAATTAATCTCTGTAGGGTTTGTATAGAAGAAGCTCAACCCAGTGGGATATTATGTGCTCCTGGATCAATAGCAAATGTGTCATGTGACATCCTATCAATAAAGTCATCAGAGCATCACGTATCTTCCCCATGTCAGAGTTTGAAAATGCCTGTCTTGCAGATGCGATACAGAAGAATATGCATTTTCTCAAGGAAAAGAGACTCATCCCGTATGTGCAAAAGACTACAGCATTATCCATTTTAGGTCTAATGTTCCCCCGCCGCAATATATCCTATTTGACAACATCAATTGTTTGAGATAGTCCGCTAAGCCTTGCTTTCATCCAACCTTCGTAATTTTTGTTTGTTATCTGCTTGTAGAACAATAGAGATATAACTCCAAATAGAACTATCATCTACTGAGGTTCGTCTAAATATCTATTAACCCCAATTTCTCCGAGCATCGCACAAAGGGGGTTGACATTAGCTTGGTCTCTTTCATTTTCAGCCTCGAGTCTGTTTTCAAAAATCTCGTTTGCAGCGTCCGCACTCTGGTTTAGATCCATTTTGTTCAATCTCATGTTTACGTTTAATTCTTGTAGGCCTAGGTTAAGATCGCAGTCTGCCGGAATATTATCCGCGTGAAAATATGAAAAGAAGAATTTTAAGTAACTTCCCATTAATATATCTCTGTTTACTCTCTCGGATGAGAACCAATGTTTTAAATAGTCTAATCTAAATGCCGCTAGTCCTCTTGTTTGGTCATATTGTGGGTTCAGAACAGCATTTTGCATGTCGGGTTTTGATTGACGGTTCAATACAACATGTTGGTTGAAAGTTAAATCTGCCTTTCTTTGGGAGATGTGCAGAAGGTCCAGGCATGTTGCTGGGAGCACAGCCTCAAAAGATGGTTGGAATGATCCTTGAGACGTGTTGGAGCTTCCTATATCATTACCAAACAGGAGATGTATCTCTCGTCCGTATTCGTACATTTTTTCACAGACCTGTTTTAGGACAAAAATCTGATCTGTGGTTGATCTCCCTGCCTGGAAACCTCCTTGGTATTCTCCAATTATGTCTGTTGTTATAGGTTTTATTCGTTCTAATAGGCAGTTGGAGAAGATCTTATAACAGGTGTTGAGTAGCGCTATGCCCCTGTAGTTGTCACATACGGATTTGTCTTTCTTTTTATATATGGGGCATATCACAGCTAGCTTCCATTCCTCTGGTATTTCATGTTTTACCCAAATTTGCTCGATTAGCTTGTGGATTTTGAAACATTTGTTTGATGTTTGTTTTACTTGTGACGCCCCAGGCTGAGCATCCGTATAGTATAGCGGGTTGTACAGGGTGATTCAAAAAGAATACCACAACTTTAAAAATGTGTATTTAATGAAAGAAACATAATATAACCTTCTGTTATACATTATTACAAAGAGTATTTAAAAAGGTTTTTTTCACTCAAAAACAAGTTCAGAGATGTTCAATATGGCCCCCTCCAGACACTCGAGCAATATCAACCCGATACTCCAACTTGTTCCACACTCTCTGTAGCATATCAGGCGTAACAGTTTGGATAGCTGCTGTTATTTCTCGTTTCAAATCATCAATGGTGGCTGGGAGTGGTGGCCGAAACACCATATCCTTAGCATACCCCCATAAGAAAAAATCGCAGGGGGTAAGATCAGGGTTTCTTGGAGGCCAGTGATGAAGTGCTCTGTCACGGGCTGCCTGGCGGCCGATCCATCGCCTCGGGTAGTTGACGTTCAGGTAGTTACAGACAGATAAGTGCCAATGTGGTGGCGCTCCATCCTGCTGAAATATGAATTGTTGTGCTTCTTGTTCGAGCTGAGGGAACAGCCAATTCTCTAACATCTCCAGATACTGTAGTCCAGTTACAGTAGCACCTTCGAACAAAAAAAGGACCAAAAACTTTATTGGCTGAAATGGCACAGAAAACGTTCACCTTAGGCGAGTCACGTTCATACTGAGTTGTTTCCCGCGGATTCTCAGTGCCCCATATACAGACATTGTGACGGTTGACTTTCCGGTTAGTGTGGAAAGTTGCTTCATCACTAAACACAATCTTTGAAACGAAAGATTCATCTGTTTCCACTTGAGCAAGGATAAAATCACAGAAATCGATTCTTTTAATCCTACCAGCTGCAGACAGTGCTTGAAACAATTTCAGACGATAAGGTTTCATAACTAACCTTTTTCGTAGGACTCTCCATACAATTGATTGTGGAAATTGCAGCTCTCTGCTAGCTCTGGGAGTCGATTTTCCTGGGCTGCGAACAAATGCTTGCTGGATGCGTGCTACATTTTCATCACTCGTTCTCGGCTGTCCAGAACTTTTCCCTTTGCACAAACACCCATTCTCTGTAAACTGTTTATACCAACGTTTAATACACCACCTATCAGCAGGTTTAACACCATACTTGTTCGAAATGCACGCTGAACAACTGGCGTCGATTCACTTCTGCCGTACTCAATAACACAAGAAGCTTTCTGTTGAGCGGTTGCCATCTTAGCATCAACTCACGCTGTCGCCTAATCAACAGCGCCTCAAGCGAACAAATGTACAACTAAATGAAACTTTATAGCTCCCTTAATTCGCTGACACATAGTGCTTAGCTCTGCCTTTTGTCGTTGCAGAGTTTTAAATTCCTAAAGTTGTGGTATTCTTTTCGAATCACCCTGTATTACTGCTTTATATATTTGTAGTTTTGTCCTGTGCGTCATTTCTTTGCTTATTAGCAGCGGGTAGATTGCGTGCGTTGCTCGTCTTATTTTGGTCTTTTTATCCTTGACGTGGTTCGTGAACAGCATTTTGCTGTCCAACGTAACTCCAAGATACTTTACATTCGTCGTCCAGTGTATTCTGTGGCCATTTAATTCGATTCTGTCGTTGAGGACTGGTCCGTGCCGAGTAAAGAGAGTGACTTGCGTTTTCTCCGCATAGAGTTTTATTTTGTTTAGTTTGGCCCAATGTTCAGTGTGGTCCGTTTGCTCCTGAAGTCTTGTTAGTGTAGTGTCCAGTCTTCTGTAACTCATAAGTATCGCTGTGTCGTCAGCAAACTGGGCCAGTACTGTGTCCTCTCTTTTTTTTTTCTAAATCATTATGAATGTCATGAATTCCGATTCTCTAGGTCTACTGTTCTTTCCTTTCAGGGTTGTCAGATGGTTCCTTTCGCATTATATCACCATCATCATCATCTGAGTTTTCTTCTAATAGTGTCCCTTTTGCAGAGGATGTCTTTGATTCAGCATTTAAAGATGTGTCAGCTCTGATTCTTTCTGATCTCTTTATGATATCCCTCTCAGGCCTAGTTGTTCCTGACACGTTGAGGGATGCCATGGCTACTATTCCTAACTGTGTTCTTATCTGGATATATCTGGTGAATGTGTTGACAATCAATTGGTTCTGTACAGATCTAGCTCCTTGATAATTTTCTAGTGTTTGGTTGTTTATGCAGGCTATTGTAATTGCCCCCAGAGCTAGCTTGTCATAGTGTTTTCTATTTAACACAAATGTTTCAGATGGTTTCCTTATAATTTTAGCATAAGGTTGTTGCTCTGAGGGGAGACCTGCAAGGTATTTACATGCATTCTTATAGGATAGGAATTAATCTCTGTAGGGTTTGTATAGAAGAAGCTCAACCCAGTGGGATATTATGTGCTCCTGGATCAATAGCAAATGTGTCATGTGACATCCTATCAATAAAGTCATCAGAGCATCACGTATCTTCCCCATGTCAGAGTTTGAAAATGCCTGTCTTGCAGATGCGATACAGAAGAATATGCATTTTCTCAAGGAAAAGAGACTCATCCCGTATGTGCAAAAGACTACAGCATTATCCATTTTAGGTCTAATGTTCCCCCACCACAATATATCCTATTTGACAACATCAATTGTTTGAGATAGTCCGCTAAGCCTTGCTGTCATCCATCCTTCATAGTTTCTGTTTGTTATCAGCTTGTAGAACAATCGAGATATAACTCCAAATAGAACTATCATCTGCTGAGGTTCGTCTAAACATCTATTAACCCCAATTTCTCCAAGCATCACACAAAGGGGGTTGACATTAGCTTGGTCTCTTTCATTTTCAGCCTCGAGTCTGTTATCAAAAATCTCGTTTGCAGCGTCCGCACTCTGGCTTAGATCCATTTTGTTCAATCTCATGTTTACGTTTAATTCTTGTAGGCCTAGGTTAAGATCGCAGTCTGCCGGAATATTATCCGCGTGAAAATATGAAAAGAAGAATTTTAAGTAAATTCCCATTAATATATATCTCTTTACTCTCTCGGATGAGAACCAATGTTTTAAACAGTCTAATCTAAAGGCCGCTAGTCCTCTTGTTTGGTCATATTGTGGGTTCAGAACAGCTATTTGCATGTCGGGTTTTGATTGACGGTTCAATACAACATGTTGGTTGAAAGTTAAATCTGCCTTTCTTTGGGAGAGTGCAGAAGGTCCAGGCATGTTGCTGGGAGCACAGCCTCAAAAGATGGTTAGAATGATCCTTGAGACATGTTGGAGCTTCCTATATCATTACCAAACAGGAGATGTATCTCTCGTCCGTATTCGTACATTTTTTCACAGACCTGTTTTAGGACAAAAATCTGATCTGTGG
This sequence comes from Schistocerca americana, assembly GCF_021461395.2. Lineage (NCBI taxonomy): Eukaryota > Metazoa > Arthropoda > Insecta > Orthoptera > Acrididae > Schistocerca > Schistocerca americana. Next base: position 90,332,412 of record NC_060128.1, read on the forward strand.
TTGATCTCCCTGCCTGGAAACCTCCTTGGTATTCTCCAATTATGTCTGTTGCTATAGGTTTTATTCGTTCTAATAGGCAGTTGGAGAAGATCTTATAACAGGTGTTGAGTAGCGCTATGCCCCTGTAGCTGTCACATACGGATTTGTCTTCCTTTTTATATATGGGGCATATCACAGCTAGCTTCCATTCCTCTGGTATTTCATCTTTTACCCAAATTTGCTCGATTAGCTTGTGGATTTTGAAACATTTGTTTGATGTTTGTTTTACTTGTGACGCCCCAGGCTGAGCATCCGTATAGTATAGCGGGTTGTACAGGGTGATTCAAAAAGAATACCACAACTTTAAAAATGTGTATTTAATGAAAGAAACATAATATAACCTTCTGTTATACATTATTACAAAGAGTATTTAAAAAGGTTTTTTTCACTCAAAAACAAGTTCAGAGATGTTCAATATGGCCCCCTCCAGACACTCGAGCAATATCAACCCGATACTCCAACTTGTTCCACACTCTCTGTAGCATATCAGGCGTAACAGTTTGGATAGCTGCTGTTATTTCTCGTTTCAAATCATCAATGGTGGCTGGGAGTGGTGGCCGAAACACCATATCCTTAGCATACCCCCATAAGAAAAAATCGCAGGGGGTAAGATCAGGGTTTCTTGGAGGCCAGTGATGAAGTGCTCTGTCACGGGCTGCCTGGCGGCCGATCCATCGCCTCGGGTAGTTGACGTTCAGGTAGTTACAGACAGATAAGTGCCAATGTGGTGGCGCTCCATCCTGCTGAAATATGAATTGTTGTGCTTCTTGTTCGAGCTGAGGGAACAGCCAATTCTCTAACATCTCCAGATACTGTAGTCCAGTTACAGTAGCACCTTCGAACAAAAAAAGGACCAAAAACTTTATTGGCTGAAATGGCACAGAAAACGTTCACCTTAGGCGAGTCACGTTCATACTGAGTTGTTTCCCGCGGATTCTCAGTGCCCCATATACAGACATTGTGACGGTTGACTTTCCGGTTAGTGTGGAAAGTTGCTTCATCACTAAACACAATCTTTGAAACGAAAGATTCATCTGTTTCCACTTGAGCAAGGATAAAATCACAGAAATCGATTCTTTTAATCCTACCAGCTGCAGACAGTGCTTGAAACAATTTCAGACGATAAGGTTTCATAACTAACCTTTTTCGTAGGACTCTCCATACAATTGATTGTGGAAATTGCAGCTCTCTGCTAGCTCTGGGAGTCGATTTTCCTGGGCTGCGAACAAATGCTTGCTGGATGCGTGCTACATTTTCATCACTCGTTCTCGGCCGTCCAGAACTTTTCCCTTTGCACAAACACCCATTCTCTGTAAACTGTTTATACCAACGTTTAATACACCACCTATCAGCAGGTTTAACACCATACTTGTTCGAAATGCACGCTGAACAACTGGCGTCGATTCACTTCTGCCGTACTCAATAACACAAGAAGCTTTCTGTTGAGCGGTTGCCATATTAGCATCAACTCACGCTGTCGCCTAACCAACAGCGCCTCAAGCGAACAAATGTACAACTAAATGAAACTTTATAGCTCCCTTAATTCGCTGACACATAGTGCTTAGCTCTGCCTTTTGTCGTTGCAGAGTTTTAAATTCCTAAAGTTGTGGTATTCTTTTCGAATCACCCTGTATTACTGCTTTATATATTTGTAGTTTTGTCCTGTGCGTCATTTCTTTGCTTATTAGCAGCGGGTAGATTGCGTGCGTTGCTCGTCTTATTTTGGTCTTTTTATCCTTGACGTGGTTCGTGAACAGCATTTTGCTGTCCAACGTAACTCCAAGATACTTTACATTCGTCGTCCAGTGTATTCTGTGGCCATTTAATTCGATTCTGTCCTTGAGGGCTGGACCGTGCCGAGTAAAGAGAGTGACTTGCGTTTTCTCCGCATAGAGTTTTATTTTGTTTAGTTTGGCCCAATGTTCAGTGTGGTCCGTTTGCTCCTGAAGTCTTGTTAGTGTAGTGTCCAGTCTTCTGTAACTCATAAGTATCGCTGTGTCGTCAGCAAACTGGGCCAGTACTGTGTCCTCTCTTTTTTTTTTCTAAATCATTATGAATGTCATGAATTCCGATTCTCTAGGTCTACTGTTCTTTCCTTTCAGGGTTGTCAGATGGTTCCTTTCGCATTATATCACCATCATCATCATGTGAGTGTTCTTCTAATAGTGTCCCTTTTGCCGAGGATGTCTTTGATTCAGGATTTAAAGATGTGTCAGCTCTGATTCTTTCTGATCTCTTTATGATATCCCTCTCAGGCCTAGTTGTTCCTGACACCTTGAGGGATGCCATGGCTACTATTCCTAACTGTGTTCTTATCTGGATATATCTGGTGAGTGTGTTGACAATCAATTGGTTCTGTACAGATCTAGCTCCTTGATAATTTTCTAGTGTTTGGTTGTTTATGCAGGCTATTGTTATTGCCCCCAGGGCTAGCTTGTCAAAGTGTTTTCTATTTAACACAAATGTTTCAGCTGGTTTCGTTATAATTTTAGCATAAGTTTGTTGCTCTGAGGGGAGACCTGCAAGGTGTTTACATGCATTCTTATAAGATAGGAATTGATCTCTGAAGGGTTTGTATAGAAGAAGCTCAACCCAGTGGGATATTATGTGCTCCTGGATCAATAGCAAATGTGTCATGTGACATCCTATCAATAAAGTCATCAGAGCATCACATATCTTCCCCATGTCAGAGTTTGAAAATGCCTGTCTTGCAGATGCAATACAGAAGAATATGCATTTTCTCAAGGAAAAGAGACTCATCCCGTATGTGCAAAAGACTACAACATTATCCATCTTAGGTCTAATGTTCCCCCACCACAATATATTTTCTGTCACTACACCAATTGTTTGAGATAGTCCGCTAAGCCTTGCTTTCATCCAACCTTCGTAATTTTTGTTTGTTATCTGCTTGTAGAACAATAGAGATATAACTCCAAATAGAACTATCATCTACTGAGGTTCGTCTAAATATCTATTAACCCCAATTTCTCCGAGCATCGCACAAAGGGGGTTGACATTAGCTTGGTCTCTTTCATTTTCAGCCTCGAGTCTGTTTTCAAAAATCTCGTTTGCAGCGTCCGCACTCTGGTTTAGATCCATTTTGTTCAATCTCATGTTTACGTTTAATTCTTGTAGGCCTAGGTTAAGATCGCAGTCTGCCGGAATATTATCCGCGTGAAAATATGAAAAGAAGAATTTTAAGTAACTTCCCATTAATATATCTCTGTTTACTCTCTCGGATGAGAACCAATGTTTTAAATAGTCTAATCTAAATGCCGCTAGTCCTCTTGTTTGGTCATATTGTGGGTTCAGAACAGCATTTTGCATGTCGGGTTTTGATTGACGGTTCAATACAACATGTTGGTTGAAAGTTAAATCTGCCTTTCTTTGGGAGATGTGCAGAAGGTCCAGGCATGTTGCTGGGAGCACAGCCTCAAAAGATGGTTGGAATGATCCTTGAGACGTGTTGGAGCTTCCTATATCATTACCAAACAGGAGATGTATCTCTCGTCCGTATTCGTACATTTTTTCACAGACCTGTTTTAGGACAAAAATCTGATCTGTGGTTGATCTCCCTGCCTGGAAACCTCCTTGGTATTCTCCAATTATGTCTGTTGTTATAGGTTTTATTCGTTCTAATAGGCAGTTGGAGAAGATCTTATAACAGGTGTTGAGTAGCGCTATGCCCCTGTAGTTGTCACATACGGATTTGTCTTTCTTTTTATATATGGGGCATATCACAGCTAGCTTCCATTCCTCTGGTATTTCATGTTTTACCCAAATTTGCTCGATTAGCTTGTGGATTTTGAAACATTTGTTTGATGTTTGTTTTACTTGTGACGCCCCAGGCTGAGCATCCGTATAGTATAGCGGGTTGTACAGGGTGATTCAAAAAGAATACCACAACTTTAAAAATGTGTATTTAATGAAAGAAACATAATATAACCTTCTGTTATACATTATTACAAAGAGTATTTAAAAAGGTTTTTTTCACTCAAAAACAAGTTCAGAGATGTTCAATATGGCCCCCTCCAGACACTCGAGCAATATCAACCCGATACTCCAACTTGTTCCACACTCTCTGTAGCATATCAGGCGTAACAGTTTGGATAGCTGCTGTTATTTCTCGTTTCAAATCATCAATGGTGGCTGGGAGTGGTGGCCGAAACACCATATCCTTAGCATACCCCCATAAGAAAAAATCGCAGGGGGTAAGATCAGGGTTTCTTGGAGGCCAGTGATGAAGTGCTCTGTCACGGGCTGCCTGGCGGCCGATCCATCGCCTCGGGTAGTTGACGTTCAGGTAGTTACAGACAGATAAGTGCCAATGTGGTGGCGCTCCATCCTGCTGAAATATGAATTGTTGTGCTTCTTGTTCGAGCTGAGGGAACAGCCAATTCTCTAACATCTCCAGATACTGTAGTCCAGTTACAGTAGCACCTTCGAACAAAAAAAGGACCAAAAACTTTATTGGCTGAAATGGCACAGAAAACGTTCACCTTAGGCGAGTCACGTTCATACTGAGTTGTTTCCCGCGGATTCTCAGTGCCCCATATACAGACATTGTGACGGTTGACTTTCCGGTTAGTGTGGAAAGTTGCTTCATCACTAAACACAATCTTTGAAACGAAAGATTCATCTGTTTCCACTTGAGCAAGGATAAAATCACAGAAATCGATTCTTTTAATCCTACCAGCTGCAGACAGTGCTTGAAACAATTTCAGACGATAAGGTTTCATAACTAACCTTTTTCGTAGGACTCTCCATACAATTGATTGTGGAAATTGCAGCTCTCTGCTAGCTCTGGGAGTCGATTTTCCTGGGCTGCGAACAAATGCTTGCTGGATGCGTGCTACATTTTCATCACTCGTTCTCGGCTGTCCAGAACTTTTCCCTTTGCACAAACACCCATTCTCTGTAAACTGTTTATACCAACGTTTAATACACCACCTATCAGCAGGTTTAACACCATACTTGTTCGAAATGCACGCTGAACAACTGGCGTCGATTCACTTCTGCCGTACTCAATAACACAAGAAGCTTTCTGTTGAGCGGTTGCCATCTTAGCATCAACTCACGCTGTCGCCTAATCAACAGCGCCTCAAGCGAACAAATGTACAACTAAATGAAACTTTATAGCTCCCTTAATTCGCTGACACATAGTGCTTAGCTCTGCCTTTTGTCGTTGCAGAGTTTTAAATTCCTAAAGTTGTGGTATTCTTTTCGAATCACCCTGTATTACTGCTTTATATATTTGTAGTTTTGTCCTGTGCGTCATTTCTTTGCTTATTAGCAGCGGGTAGATTGCGTGCGTTGCTCGTCTTATTTTGGTCTTTTTATCCTTGACGTGGTTCGTGAACAGCATTTTGCTGTCCAACGTAACTCCAAGATACTTTACATTCGTCGTCCAGTGTATTCTGTGGCCATTTAATTCGATTCTGTCGTTGAGGACTGGTCCGTGCCGAGTAAAGAGAGTGACTTGCGTTTTCTCCGCATAGAGTTTTATTTTGTTTAGTTTGGCCCAATGTTCAGTGTGGTCCGTTTGCTCCTGAAGTCTTGTTAGTGTAGTGTCCAGTCTTCTGTAACTCATAAGTATCGCTGTGTCGTCAGCAAACTGGGCCAGTACTGTGTCCTCTCTTTTTTTTTTCTAAATCATTATGAATGTCATGAATTCCGATTCTCTAGGTCTACTGTTCTTTCCTTTCAGGGTTGTCAGATGGTTCCTTTCGCATTATATCACCATCATCATCATCTGAGTTTTCTTCTAATAGTGTCCCTTTTGCAGAGGATGTCTTTGATTCAGCATTTAAAGATGTGTCAGCTCTGATTCTTTCTGATCTCTTTATGATATCCCTCTCAGGCCTAGTTGTTCCTGACACGTTGAGGGATGCCATGGCTACTATTCCTAACTGTGTTCTTATCTGGATATATCTGGTGAATGTGTTGACAATCAATTGGTTCTGTACAGATCTAGCTCCTTGATAATTTTCTAGTGTTTGGTTGTTTATGCAGGCTATTGTAATTGCCCCCAGAGCTAGCTTGTCATAGTGTTTTCTATTTAACACAAATGTTTCAGATGGTTTCCTTATAATTTTAGCATAAGGTTGTTGCTCTGAGGGGAGACCTGCAAGGTATTTACATGCATTCTTATAGGATAGGAATTAATCTCTGTAGGGTTTGTATAGAAGAAGCTCAACCCAGTGGGATATTATGTGCTCCTGGATCAATAGCAAATGTGTCATGTGACATCCTATCAATAAAGTCATCAGAGCATCACGTATCTTCCCCATGTCAGAGTTTGAAAATGCCTGTCTTGCAGATGCGATACAGAAGAATATGCATTTTCTCAAGGAAAAGAGACTCATCCCGTATGTGCAAAAGACTACAGCATTATCCATTTTAGGTCTAATGTTCCCCCACCACAATATATCCTATTTGACAACATCAATTGTTTGAGATAGTCCGCTAAGCCTTGCTGTCATCCATCCTTCATAGTTTCTGTTT